>NC_087351.1:42583498-43196712 GCF_030014295.1 Loxodonta africana
TGAACAACTTCCCTGGTTTGGGAAACGCTGGCTTTCACAAGTAACAGGCTTAAGCAATTTATAATGCCGAAACCGGGTCTCCTTCTAGTCTTCCACTGGAACTAAGGAAGCTCCTTCAGCACCCACAAAACTGGGTAAATTGGGTTCCTCGACCCAAAACATTTCATGCGTTCACTTTTCCTAAATACCAAAGGTTCTGCATGATGCATAGGAATATGAGTACAAGCCTCACACCCACAAAAAATTTATAAAACACAAATCCAGAAAAATTATGACTCCTGCTTGAGCACTTTACAATGTAAGGATCAATTACTCATTCAAGATTATTTCCCAAACAAAATCAATTCAATCAGAAATCAGGAAATATAAAACCTAAACCCATGTGATTCATATCAACCATAAATTATAGCAAAAGAAAAAAAAACGAGAAGTGAGGAGAAGAAAAAAAAATGCTTCTTGGTTTCAGCTTCATTGGAGAGCTAGTCAACCCATGCCAGTTGTCCTGAGTCCATTTGTGAATTTAAATTTCGTTTGGGAGAAAAAGCCCATGAGGAGGTTTACTGTGACCCTAGAATTCCGTATCCTGAACTGGGGGAGCAGATGGAGAATCCATCATTTAAGCATACTGCTGCACACTGCCTCTCTCAAAGAGAAACACTCCTGTTTCCTTCCAAATTTTAGAAATTGCATTTTTGGCACCCCTACTCATAAAGTCTTTCCTGAAGCCCCATTGTCCACTAGTGTCTATCCCATATATTTAAATCCTCAATTTTTCTTGCCACCTCTCTTTGGTCTCTGCATTCCTGGCACCCCATTCTGAATTGACATTAAGCTCTGTCTGGGAAACAGTTTCCCTGTTCTCTTAGGAGCAAGGAAACTTAGTTTTTATCCAGCAATTCCCACATTCCTAATCTATACTTCTCTCTGTGTTTCTTTATCCCCAGTAGGATTCCAGGATGTTGATGGCTGCAGGCTGCCACTGAGGCTGCTGCTCCTGCCTTCTCTCAAATTCCTCAGGTTGGTCCTTCCATTTTCCTGGCAGAGGAATGCCCTTGTTTCCATATTTGCTGCAGCTGAAAAGAATGCCTCAGGTGTTTTCTTGAACTAGACCTGCCATCGTTCACGGTGGTTTAAGGGGTCTGGTGATACACCTGTGCTCAAAATACAATCTGGTTTTCAGCCGAAGCCCATAGAAGAGCTTATCTGGAGAAAGCAGAAAGACCAAAAAAATAGAAGAGAGAAAAACAAGAAAAGCTTTAATATTTTAAGCTTACCAGAGTATTTGTCAAGTTAGCCTGGAGAAACAAGCATCTCTGTGGTGAGAAACTCTAGAAGGAATTTATCATGAGAGTATTTTTATTTACCATTACTTGGTAACCCAATGGATAGTGCCTTTAATTCTGGTTTTGTAGAAAACACAAAGACAGCGGATGGGGTTCTAAGCCTTAAGAGATACAGTCTCCCACCTTCCATAGTTTATTTTGATACTTTATGTGTCCCACAGTAAGTATTTGCTGCTAACACTACATAATGAGTGGCAAGCTCAGAGTCACAATAAATTATGCATAATTTAGTCTCTTGGAAGGTGTATAAATACAGTGTGAAGTGTTCGGCTTGTTATTTGATGCAACATCTGAAATCAGATTCCTTTGATGCAAATGTTTATCTCAATATTATAATTGTGGCATGAATTCTTCCAAATTTATTTTGTTTTTAAAGAGCATTATATTAATTAGTTACATGGGTCTCAAGGGTATTAGATTTTTTAAAGTCATCAGAGTGTGAAAACTTCTGCAAATATAAAATAACTCATTTTTAAAAACAGAGAAGTTTTAAGTGATTTAAAAATATCATTTGGAGAGCCTAAGTACTCCTGTGGGGGGGTATACTTTGCAAACATTTCTAAGCATTTACTAATGTTACTATGTATTGCTTGTCATCACCTTCTCATCTTCCTTCTTTTGACAAAACTAAAGCAAAAGGACCTTATTTTTGTGTTCAGTTGTTATAAGCTGAAATACCAATTTGTGGGATTTTTGTTTATGAGGGTTTCCAAGGAGCAGCTGGTGGATTCAAACAGCCTACCTTTTGGTCAGCAGCCATGGCTCTTAACCGCTGTGCCACCAGGGCTCCTTTAATCAAATAGACGCTCACATTTTCAGCTCTCAAATGTTCTTTGCATCAGCTTAATTTTTTTTTCATTTGGTCTTATCTTAATTTCATACCAAGTTATATCAAGTTCTTATATTACCTCTTTCCCTTCCTTTACTGCCAAAGTTCTTAACTTTTCACTCATTTTTTAATACATGAAATTCTGTCCTACCGTACTACTGATGTTTCTAAAGGTAAAATGGACTCTTAATTGTAAAATCCCTAGTTTATATTGCAATGAAGGATCCCTGGTGGCACAATGGTTAAGCCCTTGGCTGCTAACCAAAAGGTCACCCACTCGCTCTCAAAGGCTTCCACCAGTGGTAATGTACCTCACTTCCTCTCACACGTCAAGGAGCATTCCTAACTCCAAGGGGATAGGCAAGTACAAACCTACATGTGCCCGGGGGAAGGAGAAGTGACGTACTGGACAAAAGCGCTAATGACAACCACAGTTTCTTTTTAGTAGTTATCTTACTTGTTGTCTTCTGGCTTTTTGCCCTTGCAATCCTCAACTAGAACCTGTAATGCCACCTCACATGGATTGACTTCCACCTCTCTGGCACCTTCTTTCTGTCTCTTTCACAGAATCGTCCATCTGCCAAACCTTTTTGTGTAGAGGTTACACAGGCTTCCTCTTTGGCCCTTGTTCGCATTCTTAGCTTTTTCTAGAAAATACTGTCATACCCATTTATAGCTTCGACTTCTTCATCTCTAATACAGATGTCTCTCCTGAGTTCCAGACTTATAGATTCAACTACCTCCTAGAGAGATCTACTTGGATGTGCTTATATTAACTATATTTTAATAAAACTAAACTTGTATTTTCTCCTCATTAAACCTTCTTCTCCTCCTGAAATGGCACTATTGGCATTATAGGCTTCCCAGTGACCAAAGCAAAAAAAAAAAAACTGGAAACCAGCCCAGATTTTGAGATTTCCTTCAACCCTCACATCTCCTCACTGTCAATTTATTGAAAGAATCAACTAGACTCACTTTCTTTAATTCCTTACTCAAGCTATTGCTGTTTAGCTTCTATCCGCATCATTGCATTGATAGTAAAGTGATTGAGACCACCTCAGTTGGAATCATGGATCAGTCAGCTTATACCTGTGGTGTTTTGGGCAGTGTTCTTAACTTTCACGTGCTCAGTTTTCTCGTGTGTAAAGAGAGGACCCTAATTATGCATGCTTGCTGTGATTGTTGTCAGGGCTGAGTGAGTCAGTATTGGAACTTAGCCTGGCACATAGTAAGTATTCTGTAAACATTAGGTAATATTATTTCTAAAAAGTGTAATAACTGATTTGCCTGTCTTATCTTATTTAACTTTCCTGAAACATTTGCAATTTCCATTCACTCCCTTTCTTAGAACCCTTCACTTCTGTGATACCTCTTGTTCCTGGTCTTATTTCTACATTCCTAATCTCTCCATCTCAGGCTTAACTGTCTCTTTGATTCCTGATATGAGTGTTTCCATGGATATTTTCTTCAGGCCTGTCCTCTCCTCACAAAATACCTTTCTCTGGATGATAGCTTCCATTTTCATGGCTACCACCTATGACATTTAAACATTTCTTCAGCCCTAAATTCTCTCGAGCTCCGGATCCATGTGTCAGTGGCCCTAACACCTAAGCTGTGCACCCTGCAAATCCAGACTAGACATATCTGGAAGACAGCAAGATGAGCTTTCAGGGAGCAGATTTTTATGAAGATTCCAAAGGCCTTCACAGGAAACTCACTAAAGAGACACTGAAACTACGTAGCCAGGCCCAGAACTAAGAATCCTGCACCACTCGCCACAACCTAACCTTTCAGGTGTCACTCAGTCCATGGAAGATACTCACTCTTGGACAGAGGAAGTCAAGTGCACAAGTTTCCCCTTTAAGCAATAACCCTAGATCAGAAAGAGTAATACTGGACTGATCCGCATTCTATAACTTGCAGAGGGCTGTAATAATAAGTAATAATATGTCTGAATCTACAAGGAGCTCATTGTTTACTAGCCAAATCTGTCAGCCTTGCCATAACAAACCTGGGGTTGGTAGGTCACAATGTTTTGTTCTGTTTCTGAAGACAAATGAGGCCACATAGGCCAACCTGGGGGATCTCATAAGACTCCCCAGGATCTGTTTGTGCGTGTTCTCACCTAATGTAGGCAAGGGGATGAGGAGGGGGAGAGGGAGTAATTGTCCTTCCACTGTCCTGCCTATTCAGAGACTCCACGAACCAGATTAGGGAATATGAGACTCCCCGGAATTCGATAGCATATGCAATTCGATAGCATATGCAACCTGTTGTTGAAAATTGGAAATTAAGAGGCAAGTGGTAGGATTGAAACCAGACCCCAGAGCAATGCCATAGTTGTGGTTAAAGTTTCATTTGTTGAGGCGGCCAAGTAGAAATCCACTTAAAACTGCAAGTGCAAAATTGTGCTTACCAATGAAGAGCTTCTCTTTTCACGTCCCCTGACCTCCCCAGCCCCCTTACCCAGACCGCGCTGGTTTAAGAAAAAAAACTTCCTCTCCGCTCCAGCAGGTGGCGTCCTCTACCCACACCACCACCACCACTCCCTGAACGCCATTCCAAGGAGATATGCTGGTCTCCTGGCAGCTGCAGTCGTGAGCCCTGAAGTATAACTCCTTTGTTTCTATTACAAAAAAAAAAAAGAAGTACCTGATAGAGTTTGGGCAAAACTTCCGGTAAAAAAAAAAAAAGTTGAAATAACCTTGGGAGTGAGAACTTGGTCCCACTCAATGTACTCCTGTTGTGAAAATGTGTAAGGGAATTGCTGTTCTATGCTTGTATCATCAAAGCTCATGAAGTGTTAGAGAAAATGCTTCGGACGTCCAGAGTTTTCACGGTGTAAATAATTTCTTTTGATGGCAAGTCAAAAGTTTACATCTCCCCTTTAATACCCCGCTGAAGGCACGTTTTATACAATACGTGGAACTGAATTCATTATATCACACACATATACACCCACCCATTACCCGTTGCAGGCCAAGTGACCCTATAGGACAAAGCAGAATTGCCCCATAGGGTTTCCAAGGCTGTAAATCTTTGCGGAAGCAGACGGCCCCATCCTTCTTCTGCAGAACACCCAGTAGGTTCGAACTACCAACCTTTTCCGTTAGCAGCAGAGCACTTAACCACTGCACCGCCAGGGCTCCTTCTCACTCACTCACACACACACACACACACACACACACACACACACACACACACACAATCTACCTTAACTGATGGCATAATCATCCTGTACTTACCCAACTAAAAAACTAAGAATTCTTCTCTCCTTCACTTTTATTCCCCATAATTTAATCATCAAATTTTATGAGTTTTACCATCAAAACTATCTCTTTTGTCTGCTCTCTTCTCCCTCTTTCTACCATCCTGCCTTATTCTTGCAGTGACTTCCAAACTGATCTGGTCAATCAATGTTCAGTTTTTCTCCATCTCAATCCATTCTGGTTGTGGCTGCAAGAGCTCTCTCTCTTAAACAGATGTCCAGTTGTAACATTTCCCTTTGTAAAAACCGTTACATGGCTGCATGTTGCAGGCAGTAAACATTCCAACATCCTTTACATGACACCATGTAGCATAAAACTCACTTTTCTTAGCTGACCACCCAATATCCTTCCTTCACTTATTTAAACAGTAAATGCTTATTGAGTTCCTACTCTGTGCCAAGGATACATTTTAGCCACAGAGCCATCTGACCATGCTGTTCTTTTAACCAGTCATGCTCTTTCATGTTTCTAGGCCTTTGCACACGATACTCCCAATACCGCTGACTTCAAACTCTCAATAATCCCTCAAGACTTAACTTAGATGCCATATTTTCTGTGATGCCTGCCATACTCCTTGATGTTTCTCCCTCCTCTGTACTCTCTTAAGTCTTTGTATATAACTTGTTATGACGTTTACCACAATAGAATATTTAATCTATATTTATTGTCTACTATGCTGCAGGAATCGACTCAAAGGCACTGGTTTTTGGGTATGCTGCAGAAACAATGCTAAACCCTGAGGATTTGTTAATAAGACATGGGCCCTTCTGTTGAGGACCTCAGGATCTGTTTGTGTGTTTCTATGTCTGTTAGCTCCTCAAGGACTAATACATTTTGGTTCCTAAAATATGGAAAAAGAGCCCTGGCGGCAGAGTGGTTAAGTGCTCGGGTACTAACTGAAAGGTCAGTGGTTTGAACCCACCAGCCGTTCCATAGGAGAAAGATGTGGCAGTCTGCTTCTGTAAAGGTTACAACCTTGGAAACCGTACGGGGCAGTTCTACTCTGTCCTAATTCAACAGCAACAGGTTTTGATTTCCAAGTATGGCAAGCACTCATCTGTTTGTTGGGGAAACAAATGATCAGGTTCTGCCTTTTTTTTTTTAACTTCTTTTTATTTTGCATGTTCCCCCCCCTCCACCCCCCTGAAATTTTATGTCCTCTTCAAGCTAGGCGATGAAAGCTTTTCCCTTCTAGGCCTAGAAATACTACTAAGGCTACTTATTACATGTTAAACATTACAATCTGCCTACTCAATGTGCCTCATAGCCAGGTATGACTTTCTTCCCATCAAAAGGTGGCAAGTAATTCCCCTTCCCTTGAATACTGGCCAACCTTAGAAGCTTGCTCCTAATGAATAGAAGGCAATAGTGGTGACACTTCATGGCTTTGGAGGGTAAATTAGAAAAAATGATATGGCTTCCCCCTGGTTTGCTCTTAGAACTCAGCCATTACTGCGATGCTCATCCTTAGAACCAAGATACTATATTCTAAGTAAGGAAGCCATGGAGCTAAATGGAAAGGTTACATGTAAGCATTCTGACTAAAACCCCATCTGAGGTTCCAGATGATAGCATCAACTGCCAGATGTGAGCAAGCCACCCTTCAGACCTCAGCCTTCTAGCCCGCCCAGCTGACGCCAAGTGGAGCAGAGAGGAGCTGAACTGCCAAGCCTTGCCAAAGCTACAAATTCATGGGCAAAACAAATGTCATTATTTTAAACTACTACATTTGAGGGATGTTTATTATGTAGTGATAAATAACTAGAACAAAACAGAAATGCATTGCAACCCAAATGCTAAGAGCAGCTCCTCAGAGAAGCCTCCAGATGGATATAAAGACCTTTTGGAGAGTCACAAATCCAGAAAGCTCCAAAGCAGCATTGGTTCAGTTGCTCCTTAAACTCACACTTAGATTATATCATCAGCAAAGCCGAAGATGCTTTTCTATGATCAGGGAACATGCATAGAGTTGATCCAAAGTTTTTCTATGTCATGTTATTTATCTTTGTCACAGGCCTCCCTGCTTTTTCTCTTCATTTCCCATGCCCTCTATTCTTCACACACCAGCCAAAGTGATACATTAACAACTTTAGTCAAATAATGAATTTTCTGCCCAAAATTCACCAGAAGCTTTCTATCTCACACAAAATAAAACTCAAGTCATTATCATGGCCAAAAGGTCTACATAATCTGACTCCCCAGCTACCTCATCTCTTCTAGCTCTCTCATTCACTCCATTTGAGACACTTGATATCCTTGCTGCTCTTAGAACACACCAAGCACATTTTTGTCTCAGGGGCTTATTCCCTTGCCGTATTCAGGTCTCTGTTCCTATGTCACTTTGTCAGACAGGACTTTAGTGATACCTCAAATTAAAATGAAACCTCCCCACTCTTTTACTTTGCTCTGTTATACATTATTTTATAACACTTATCATCTGACATAGTACATACGTATTTGTTTCCTTGTTTGCTTTGTATCTCCTTCCACTAAAATGTGAGCTCCATGAGAGAAGGGACTTTACTGACTGTTCTCGAAGCTTCGAACAATACGTAGCGCTCAATAATTATTGTCAGTTGTGTAAATGAATGAATATTTTTAAAGATGGGAGTCAGGACATAAACTTTTCAAACTGTGTAAGATTGGATTTTATTCAGTCAAGATTCCATTTCTACTCGTTCTGATTGTCACTACGTTTTCATAAGTGATTTTGGCGATTTAATTTTTGTTTCCGTTCAAAGAAACACAAGGACTTGTAATAATGTAAAGCGATTTTAATAGGAAACATTGTAAATTGCATATAAAACCAAAAAAACAAACCTGTTGCCATCGAGTTGATTCCGACTCATGTAAGATGAAAATATCACCTTCTTCTAAAATGATTAACTGGCAATGTTTCAGAGGGCGTAATAGGAAAGGCTTCCCCATATATTTTATTTATCATCAATTTTTGTCAGAGATATTTAAAACTTTATACTATAGTTGAAGATCCAAGAGGCACAAGCAATGGCAGGGAAGATCAGGAGGGAAGAATCACAAAGGAAAAAAAAAAGAAGAAACTTTGTGGGATGAAGGATATGGTCCTGATGTACTCATACCTTGCTTATGGTAATGGTGTCACAAGTGTATACGTAATACACGTAGTTTATTGTATGTGAATTATACCTTAATGAAGCTGTTAAGAATGGATTTAACTAGAGAGGAAATAACCTGAGCATTATTTAAAGAAGGACCTTTTAAAGGATTTAAAGTGATAAAGGAAACCCTGGTGGTGTAGTGGTTAAGTGCTACGGCTGCTAAGCAAGAGGTTGGCAGTTCAAATCCACCCGGTGCTCCTTGGAAACTCTATGGGGCAGTTCTACTCTGGCCTATAGGGTCGCTATGAGTCAGAATTGACTTGACGGCAGTGGGTTTGGTTTAAAGTGATTAAAGATAGATTTCTGAAATAAAGGTAAGACAATGCATTTTATAGAATAAATATATGTAAATATAAATGTTTATTATTATTTATTATGTTTTACTATTTATTATATAATTTAGGAACTGTATTCTTTTATTGCTCATCCAAACATTGCCTGCATATCAACAGAAAACCCAGTCAAGAGCATTAATAATTAAATTGTTATCTTTTATGTTTTCCTGGCTTTCAGTCATATAAACACCACAGCTTTATACATTTTATAAATTTTTTTGGTTGTAGGGAAAGTATATTCCTTTATACATTTTATAAATTTTTCTAGTTGTAGGGAAGGTATATTTATAAAGGTAAGAGGTTATAACGTATTTTATTTAATGTTCTATCAAATATAACGTTATCCCACAATCACAAAGCATTTCAGTTGACAATATGCCAGAAACACTTGTGCTGTCTGAGGTCAAGGACCTTGGCTTGTTTCGGTCATGCCTGTTAGGTACCTTTATGTCTCGTCTTAATCCTCTTACCCCACTACTTGGTTCCAGAATTGTTGCCATAACAAGCTACAGGAAGGTGTGGCCTGGCAGCACTTGTTTCAGCGGCACCAAGGCTTTCTTGCTTTCTGCCAGAATTTTCTTCCGTTATTATGTAGGATGCCTCCGGGAGCCCTCTCTGCATTCTGGCGCACGTAAAGAAACCAGGACCAATGGGAAGACAGGAGCTCGTGGATAAATACTCTCCTCTTCTGCCTCTTCAGCAGATAATTCTGAGACACATCTTATAGTTCCTCAGGGGCCTTCAGCAGGATTGTGCCCCAGTCGCCCACAGCAGTAACCATCTCAGTGGTGCATCCTTGGAATGGATTTCATCCTGCCATGTTTCATCTTTCCAATGTCACCACTTCTATCCCTCTGATTACTTTCCCAAATAAATCGCCTGCTTGCAGGCACTTGTCTCAGACTCTGTTTTTTGGGAGAATCCAAGCTAGGACATGGGGCAAAATAGCCTCAACACTGCAATAGGCTGAGTGGTCTCTTTGCGTTTATCTCCCTATAGTTCTTGTTGAGTGCTGTGGAGTCGATTTCCACTCACAGAAGCTGTAATCCTTACAGGAGGAGATCGCAAGTCTCTGTCCAGCGGACCTGCTGGATGGGTTAGAACCAACAACATTTCTGTTAGCAGCTGTGCACTTAACCTTTGCACTACCAGGGCTCATTCTATCTCCCTAAAACCTCCCAAACCTAAATTTCAGTCTTTACCTCAACATGCTAATGTTGAGGAAATCTAAACCCAAAAATAAACATGCCAAGATTATGGGGGGGGGGGGCGGGGGGAGTGTGGTAAAAGGATAATGTTTCTTCAAGACCTACAGTAGACTTAGTCAGAATTGGGTAACTCCAAATTGGGAGCAGCCTTATCTCACCTGCCTCATGGTAGAGAGAGAGAAAAAGCCCATAAAATCTAAATCTCAAAAAAGGGACGCCTGAGTAAAATGAGAAAACCCTGGTGGCATAGCGGTTAAGTGCTACGGCTGCTAACCAAAGGGTCGGCAGTTCAAATCTGCCAGGCGCTCCTTGGAAACTCTATGGGACAGTTCTACCCTGTCCTATAGGGTCGCTATGAGTCGGACTCGACGGCACTGGAAGTGGAATGAGGAGCCCTGATGGTGCAGTGATTAAGAGCTGGGCAAGCTAGAGCTGCTAATCAAAAAGTCAGCAGTCTGAATCCACAAGCTTCTACTTGGTAATCCTATGGGGCAGTTCTACTTTGTCCTATAGGGTCGCTATGAGTCAGAATGGATTCAACAGCACTGAGTTTGTTTTTTTGTTTGTTTAAGTGGAATGAGGAAGAGAGATGGCGGAGAGAAGAGTCTGGCATTCTCTCTAGGTTATGCCAGCATTTTACGTGTCTTTGTATTCTTCTCATATTTTAGCTTAATGTAGCTATTAAATATGTGTTAAAAATGAATATATGAGGTAGAGTAAGGTAAAAGTAATGGAAATATTTGATTATGAATTCTTACGGAAGACGTGATGTATTAGCTGGCTAAAAGATTCCGCTAAATTTTTTTTCACTTAAAATCAGGAGCCTGGAGAAACATCATGTGCAGCATTTGGCTTATAATCAAAATTTTTATTGAAATAAGCCTATTACTTCTTTCTACAAAGAAAAATTTTATTTACATCTTCCGTTTGGAAACAAAATGTTAGCAAAGGTTAGCAAGGGTTGATTGGAGAAAAGACAAGGGTAGCAGGAGGGATGCTGAATAAATGCTGGCAAGGACTCCTCCCCTGCTGACTTTACTATTTTCAAAAGGCAAATAAGGAAGTATGAAATTTATTTAGCGGAATGTTTAATAGTTTTTAAAGAGCTTACTTTCAGTGCAAAAACATTGATAAGAGCTATTGACATTAATTTACCCAAATAGATGGAAATGAAGTGAAACTTTCATTCAAGAATATTATAAACAATAAATTTCATGAATATTTATTGCAAAATCTACCAAATAATAGTTCTCTACGGTGCATTATTGCCTAAAAGTTTACTGTCATAGCACAGTCAGAGTCTGGAGTGGCTGGTATAAATATTTACTAAGTGAATTCTAATCAGAGGCTGTTTCTCCACTATTCTGACTCCCTCTTGTACTCCCAGTGCTTTTTCTCTTCTACACTGCCACACTTAAAAGGGCTCGAGGAGGTCAAGGACTTCCTTCTTCAGTAAGGGAAGGAGCTTTCTAACATTCTGTTAATAAGAAGGGGAGTGTCCACACAGCACTCAGCAAAGTCTCAGAGCAGAAGTAGATGTCCTGAGGGGGTGGAGAGGGGCCTCCGAAGGGATGAAGGACAGCTGCAGCTCTTTCTGTGTTTTTATTTTGACAGTAATTACATGCTTCTATCCTTTCAGAGGAGCCCTGGTGGTGCAGTGGTTAAGAGTTACAACTGCAAACCTAAAGGTTGGCAGTTTGAATCTACCAGCTGTTCCTTGGAAACCCTATGGGGCAATTCCACTCTGTCCTATAGGGTCAACTATGAGTTAGAACTAACTTGATGGCAAATAGATATAGTCTGGTTTTTATCCTTTCAGGCAGCCCTGGTGGAGCAGTGGTTAAGCGTGTTGGTGGCCACCAGCCACTCCATGGGAGAAAGATGTGGCTCCACCAGAAAAAGACGTGGCAGTCTACTTCCGTAAAGATTAAAGCCTTGGAAACTCCATGGGACAATTTTACTTTGTCCCAGAGTCATTCTGAGTTGAAATCAATTGGACGGCAACAACTGTAGCTTTTTCAGGTTTTTTTTTTTTTTTTTTTTCTTTACTATCCTTTCAGGAACTTAATATTTTATTTTTAAGAAACTCAGCTAGAGTCTAAAACAGTAAAATTTGCATTGATTCCTGCTAAACAGTTTGAATTTTCCCTAAGCTAATAAAGATAACTTTGTCAACTACAGAACAAGTTAGAAATTTCAAGAAAGAAAGAAAAGCTCTAAGAGAGAGTGGATAAGTCAGAGATTGATAAAATCTTAGTGTTTGAAGACACTTTAAAATAATGGTTCTCCTAACCAGGGACGTGCAGGACTTATACAGTGAAAACTATATGACACTGCTGGAAGGGAATAAGACAGACTTTCATAAAGGGAAAGATGTTCCATGTTAATGGATTGAACTTTATGGTTCACTTCAACCATAAAAAGGAATGAAGTAAATTCTATCAAACATTTAAAGAATTAACATCAATTCTCCAAAAAGTGGAAGAGAGGGAACACTTCCTAACTCATTTTTTGAGGTCAATATTACCCTGATAACAAAACCAGACATCACAAGAATAGAAAACTACAGACCAATACCTTTTATGAACGTGGATGGAAAAATGCTCAACAAAATACTAGCATGCTAAATCCAGCACAGTTAAAAAGAATTTTATACCATGACCAAGTAGAATTTATCTCATGACTGAAAGGCTAGTTTAACATTCAAAAATCAGCTGATGTAATACATCTTATCGGTAGAATAAGAAACAAAAATCATATGATCATCTCAAAAGATGCAGAAAAAGTATTTGAAAAAATCCAACCCTTTTATGGATAAAAACACTCAACAAGTAAGAGTAGGAGGGAACTTCCTAAACCCAATAAAGGGAATCTATGAAAAACCTATAGCTAACTTTCTACTTAAAGGTGAAAAACTGTATGCTTTCTCCCTAAGATCAGAAACAAGACAAGAACATCTGCTCTCACTTCTAGTTGACGTTTTACTAGAGGCTCTAGCAAGGGCAATTAGGCAAGAGAAAGATTAACAGACATCCAGATTAGAAAGGAAAAGTAAAACTGTATTTGCAGATGACATGATCTTGTATATAGAAAACCATACGGAATCCATGAAAAGACTATTAGAATTAATAAACAAGTTCACTAGTGTTGCAGGTTACAAGATGGATATATAAAAATCTTGATACCTGAAATACATGTAATGTCCTTGGCAATATCAGAGAAATGCCCTAATGGTGAGCACAGTGCCCAGAAAAGATCCTTATAAAGTAGAAATGGCTTGTGCAAGAACATGCTAATGGAGGAATGCAAAGTGGTACTCAGCGTGTTCACAAGCACGTAGGCTCTTTTCCCCTAGGACTGACATTGGAATAACCTGAGGACATGCCAGATCCTTTTGGCACTTGGGTAGTGCCCTATGAACAGTTCTCAATTGACTAACAAAGACCTGCTTGGTTTATGAATGGCAGTTCCAAGGTGAACGGAGAGTATCCTGTTTGGAAGACTGCTCCTCTGATTGAGGAAGGTAAAAACAAATCAGTATAGACTTCTAGTTTCTGGCCCAACATGTAAAGTGCTTGGAATTCATCACTCTTATTCTCACAACAAGAAAAAAGCTGAACAAACTGAAAATCAACAATTTTAATTTTCACGAGAGAATTAAGGTCACAGAGAAACCACTGTCTCAAAAATTGGAGAGACAGACAGGCAGATACAGAGAATCTCAGCTTTCCAGGAGCAGAAGCCCAGAAGCAGAAGTCTGCAACTGGAGCCAGTGCTGGTAGAAACACTTTAAATTATAATTAACAAATTGCTGGAGGCTCAGTGTGGACTAGCTTGAGAGTTAAAAACTCCTGAGGTCCTAGTCTTAGGGAGCCTCCACCCTTTCATGAGTTTTACTGCCCCACAGGGTTCTCTCTGTGAATATCAGAGAAACACCATCATGCTTCTGGTTGGGCGGTGTGGGGAGGGGGGTGCGGTAACCATTCTGAGATATGTCCACAGCTCTCTGGTCTCTTTAAGATGGCTTTCCTTAAGGGAAACTTTTTTACCAGAGCCTAACTGATTTGACTTTTACCAAAGGCTTACTGTCTCACCTAAGAGGAGATAAAAAAAAAAAATCCTAAGAAGCACTTATGAAGGTCACAGTCCGGGGGAAATCTCACTAAAAACATTCAGACCCAATCAAAGTCCTATAGAATGTTCCCCTCCTCCCCTACCTTAAGACCACCACATCAATAGGGCTCCCATGTAATAATAGGAGGTTACAGCTAAAAGAACTATAAACCTTAAATCCTATTTAAGAAAGAGAAACAGGGACACCAAAGACAGAGGACACAAAAACAAGAACACTAGAAGAAATTTTGGCCTGACACCACAGTTATAGCAAACAGTAAGCACAGCCTAACTCCTAGCCAGCTAAACATAAAACCTCAGTTCCTTTCACCAGATACAATATGACTGTTTTCAAAAAAAAAAATAATAGTATATACTAAGGGGCAGAAAACACAGTCTGAAAAGAAAAAGCAAGCATCAGAAACAGATTTAGATAATTCAGAATTATCAGACCAGGAATTTCACTATAGAGCCCTGGTAGTACAGTGGTTAAACCTTTGGCTGGTAACCAAAGGGTCAGCAGTGCTCCTTGGAAACCCTGTGGGACAGTTCTACTCTGTCCTATAGGGTCACTATAAGACGGAATCAACTCAACAGCAATAGGTTTGGTTTTTGGTTATGATTAATATGTTAATGGCTCTAGTAGAAAAAGCAGACAACATGCTAGAACAAATAGGTAGTATAAGGAGAGAGTTATAAAGTCTAAGAAATAATCAAAAGAAAATGTTAGAGATCAAAAACACTGTAACAGAAATGAAGAATGTCTTTGATGGGCTCATGGACAGGCTGGACACAGCCAAGGAAGGATTCAGTGAGCTAGAGAGATACGTCAATAAAACTTTCCAAAGTGAAAAGAAAAAAGAATGAAAAAAAAAATGGAAGAGAAAATCCAACAACTGTGGGACAATTACAAAAGGTTTAACATATGTATAATGAGAATGCCAGAAGGAGAAAAAAAGAGACAAAAGAAATATTTGAAGTAATAAAATAAAACTCTTTGCCATCAAGCCGATTGAGACTCAGAGACACTGTAGTACCGGGTAGACCTGCCCCATATCTAAGGCTGTAAATATTTATGGAAGCAGACTGCCACATCTTTCTTCTGTGGAGCAGCTGGTGGGTTCAAACTGCCAACCTTTCAGTTAGAAGCCAAGCACTTAGCCATTGAACCACGAGGACTCCAACTGATAATTGCCCAAAGATGTCCCGTGTTCATGGATAGCAAAACTCAATATTGTTAAGATGTCATTTCTTCCCAATTTGATTTATAGATTCAATTCAATCCCAATCAAAATCTCAGCAAGTTACTTTGTAGATATCAACAAACTAGTTCTAAAGTTTAAATGGAAAGGCAAAAGACCCAGAACAGCCAACAGAATACTGAAGAACAAAGTCAGAGAACAGACACTACCTGACTTCAAGGCTTACTATAAAGCTACAGTGATCAAGACAGAGTGGTACTCCTGGAAAAACAGGCAAGTAAAGCAATGGAACAGAACAGGGGTCTGAGAAATAAATCCACAAAAGTACAATCAACTTATATATGAAGAAAGGACAGTCTTTTTGAAAAATGGTGATGAAACAACTGGATGTTCACATGCAAAAAAAAAAAAAAAAGAATCTAGACCCTGACCTTACCTCTTTCACAAAATTAACTCAAAATGGATCATAGACCTGAAAGTCAAATGCAAAATTATAAAAGATTCTAAAAGATAATATAGGAAAAGAGCTAGGTAACCTTGGGTTTGTCAATAACTTTTTAGATAAAACACCGAAAGCAAAATCCATGGGAAAAAAATTGATGAGTTAGACCCATGAATTTATAGCCAGCTGATCTGAAGTGAGGGTGGTCCTGTGAACCCCCAAACCTGTGGCTGGTGTCTAAAGTGAGGACAATCTTGTGGGAACTGTTCCCCCTGACTTTGCAGTTTGACTCATTGTAGGTAGAAACAACCCAAATGCCTATCAACTGATAAATGGACAAACAAAATGTAGTATCCCCAAAATGTAGTATAGCCATACCGAAAAAACAAACCAGTTGCCATTGTGTTGACTCTGATTCATGGCAACCCAATGTATGTCAGAGTAGAACTATGCTCCATATGATTTTCAATGGCTGATTTTTTTCAGATGTAGATCACCAGGCCTTTCTTCTGAGGTGCATCTGCGTGGACTCAAACCTCCAACCTTTCAGTTAGCAGCTGAGAGCATTAACCTTTGCACCACCCAGGGACTCCATACAATAGAATATTCAGCCATAAAAAGGAGTAAAATACAGATACATGCTACAACATGGGTGAATCTTGCAAATGTTATGCTAAGTGAAAGAAGCCAGTTACAAAAGACCACATATTTTATGACAGTGTTCATGTGTAATGCCCAGAACAGGAAAATCTATAGAGACACAAAATAGATTTGGATTGCTTAGGGCTGAGAGGAGAGGTGGTATGGGGGGGTGATAAGCTAAAGAGTAAGTAGTTTCTTTTGAGGTTATGAAAAATTTTCTGAAATCGACTGTGGTAATGGTTGCACATACCTATGAATATGCTAAAAAAAACATTTAATTGTACACATCAAATGGGTCAATTGCATGGTATGTGAATTATAGCTCAATAAAGCTCTTTTGTTTTAATAAATGAAATGCTGATACATGCTATACAACATGGATGAATCTTGAAAACATTATGTTTAATGAAAGAAACTAGTTGCAGAAGATTATATATTGATTGACCCATGGAAGCAGCAGTCAATAAATCAAAAGATGAATTGCATTGGGCAAAACAGCTACAAGTGATCTCTTTAAAGTGTTAAAAAGCAAAGATGTCACCTTGAAGACTAAGGTGCGCCTGACCCAAGCCATGGTGTTTTCAACTACCTCCTATGCATGCAAAAGCTGGACAATGAATAAGGAAGACTGAAGGAGAATTAACTCCTTTGAATCGTGGTGTCGGCGAAGAATATTGAGTAAACCGTGGACTGCCAAAAAAACCAAACAAATTCGTCTTAGAAGAAGCGCAACTAAAGTACTTCTTGGAGGCAAGGATGGCAAGACTACATCCCACATACTTTGGACATGTTATCAGGAAGGATCAGTTCCTGGAGAAGGACATCATGCTTGGTAAAATAGAGGGTCAGCGAAAAAGAGGAAGACCCTCAACTTGATGGATTGACACAGTGGCTGCAACAATGGGCTCAAGCATAGCAAAGACTGTGAGGATGGTGCAGGACCCGGCAGTGTTTCATTCTGTTGTACATAGAGTCGCTATGAGTAGGGACCAACTGGACGGCACCTAACAACAACAATTCCATTTGTATGAAATGTTCAGAATGGGCAAATCTATAGAGACAGAAAGTAGATATTGGTTGTCTAGGGTTACCAGGGACCCCTGGTAGCGAAGCGGTTAAGAGCTCGGCTGCTAACCAAAAGGCTGGCAGTTCGAATCAACCAGCTGATCCTTGGAAACCCTATAGGGCAGTTCTATTCTGTCCTATACGGTCACTTTGAGTCAGAATCAACTCATCAGCAATGGGTTTTTAGGGCTACTAGGGGGGAGATGGAGATTGGCTATTAATGGGCACAAGGTTCTTCTTGGAAGTGATTAAATGTTATGAAATTGGATTGTGGTAAAGGCTTATCAGCTCTGTGAACATACTAAAAACTATTGCATTGTACATCTTTCAATGGACAAATGTTATGGTATGTGGATTTAGGACCTCAAGGTCATACACAGAATAATTATTACTCACTTCCGTATAATAACAAAGCTCAATACTATTTTCTTGCAGTACCTCATAACGGTGCATATTTTACAGTTTTAGACGTGTTCTTTTTTCTCCAGAATCAATTTAGATCAAAATAGTCAATACTTGTTAGCTTTTTCCAGGAAAAATCAACAATATGATTAGATTATTATGCCCCAGGCATTTACGAAGATTCTCTCCTAGTTTTCAAAGAATTATTTCCCTGGCCTGACAGAGACTGGAGAAACCCCAAGAGTATGACCCCAGACACCCTTTTAGCTCAATAACGAAGTCACTCCTGAGATTCACCTTTCAGCCAAAGGTTAGACAGACCCATAAAACAAAACAAGACTAAAGGGGCACTCCAGCCCAGGGGCAAGGACTAGAAGGCAGGAAGGAACAGCAAAGTTGGCAACAGGGAACCCAAGGTCGAGAAGGGAGAGTGTTAACGTGTCGTGGGGTTGTTAACCAATGTCATAAAACAATATGTGTAGTAACTGTTTAATAAGAAACTAGTTTGTTCTGTAAACCTTCATCTAAAGTACAATTTAAAAAAAAAATTATTTCCCTAATGACTGATGATCTTTTCATCATGGCCATCTCTTCTGTGGCAAAGTGTTTGTTCAATTCTTTCGCCTATTTATCATTTTTTTTTATTATTATTACTGAGTTTCAAATGTTCTTTATGTATTATGGGTGAAATTCCTTTACTAGATTATAATTTGCAAGTATTTCTCCCAGTCTTTGGCTTACCTTTTCATTCTTCTAACAGTCTTTTGCATGACAGACATTTTAAATTTCGATGAGTCTAATTCAGCAACTTTTGCTTGTTTGTTTTATAGTTTGTGCTTTTGGTATTTTATCTAAGAAATCTTTACCTAACCCAAAGTCATAAAGATTTTCTCTTACGTTTTTATCCAGAAGTTTTATTGCTTTAGGTTTTACATTTAGGTCTATGATCTATGTGGAGTTAAATTTTTATATGGTACAAGGCATGGATCAAAGTTCATTTTCTTATGTATGGATATTCAATTGTTCCAGTAACATTTGTTGAAAAGGCTCTTCTTTGTTCACTGAATTGCCTTTGCACCTTTGTCAAAAATTAGTTGTCCTACAGAGAATCCCTGATGGAGCAGGAAAAAAGTGGGGTACAGAACTCAAATTCCAGAAAAAAGACCAGATTTAATGGTCTGACTGAGACGAGGAACTCCAGAAGAAGCGGCCCCCGGTCTCTCTGTTAACTAAAACCATTCCTGAAGCCAACACTTTGAACAAAGATTGGGCTGGACTATGGGACATAAAGTGATACTTGTGAGGAGTGTGCTTCTTGGTTCAGGAAGATACGTGAGACTAAGTGGGCAGCTCCTGCCTGGAGGCAAGATGAGAAGACAAAAAGGGACAGGAACTGGTTCAGTGGACACAGGCAATCTGGGGTAGAAAGGAGGAGTGTGCTGACATATTGTAGGGATAGCAACTGGGGTCACATAACAATGTGTGTGTAAATACTTGTATGAGAAACTAACTTTAGCTGTAAACTTTCACTTAAAGCACAATTAAAAAAAAAAAAAAGAAAGAAAGAAAAAACAGTTGTCTAATTCTGGATTCCCTATTCTGTTCCATTGATCTATTTCGATGCCAGTACCACAGCTTTATTGAATCAGGTGGTCTTAGTTCTTTAACATTGTTCTTTTTTTCAAAGTAGTTTTGGCTCTCCTAGGTCTTTGCATATCTATATAAAAAAAAAAAATAACAAACCCTGCTGGGATTTTAATTGGGATCTCACTGAATCATATTGGGTAGCGCTGACATCTTAACACCACTGAGTCTTCTCATCCAGGAACACAGTACATATCTTTGTTTACTTAATGTTCCTTTAATTTATCTTAGCAATGTTTTACAGTATTTAGTGTACATATCTTACACATTTTAGTCAGTTTTATCCCTAAACATTTCATATTTTTGTTGCTATTATAAACAGTATTTTATAAATTTCAATTTCTAGTTGTTCATCACTAGTATATAGAAATACAATTTATTTTTGCGTATTGATCTTGTATCGAGGAACCTTGCCAAACTCGCGTATGAGTTCTAGTTGCTTGTAGATCCCTTCAGATGTTCTATGTAGACAATCATATCATCTGCAAATAAAAAAAATTTTACTTCTTCCTTTCCTATCTAACTGGCTTTTATTTATTTTTCTTTAAAGCCCTTACTCTTTTTTATTTTCTCGTGGTAAAATACAAGACATTTTCCATTTTAACTGTACAATTCAGCGACATGAATTACATTCACCAGATCGTGCAACCAGCACCACTATTTATTTCCAAAAGTTTCCAATACCCCAAACAGAAACTCAGTACCCTTTAACCAATAACTTCCCATTTCCGCAACCCCCCCCCCCGCAAGCCCCAGGTAACCACTAATAAACTTTTGTCCCTATGCATTTGCCTATTCTAGATATTCGGTGTAAGTAGGCTCATAGAATGTTTGTCTTTTTGTGCCTGACTTATTTCACTCAGCATAATGTTTTCAAGGTTTATCCATGTCATAGCATGTTTTAGAAATTCATTTCACCTAATGGCTAAATAGCATTCCACTGTGAGATATATAGATAGATAGATATGGAATGTGATATCTATGACTATATATACCTCTTACATTTTGTTTGTGTATTCGTTCATCTGTCAAGAGACACTTGGGTGGTTTTACTTTTTGGCTATTGTGAACAACGCAGCAATGAACACTGGTATACAAGTATCTGTGCGAATTCCTGCATTCAAGTCTTTTGAGTATATACCTAGGACTGGAATTGCTAGGTCATATGGTAATTCTGTGTTTAACTTTTTGAGGAACCACCAAACTGTTTTCCACAGTGGCTACATCGCTTTATATTCCCACCAGCAAAGGATGAGGGTTCTAACTTCTCAACATCCTTGCTAACACTTGTTATTTTCCATTTTTCTGATTATAACCATTCTATTGGATGTGAAATGGAAAGCTCTTATTCTTAATATTGATTTTTGCATTTTCAGTCACTCATTGAAATGAGCCCAACACTTGGCTATAATTTACTCACGTATTGGGTATATTTTCCTTTGGGAATCCAGTTTCTTGTAATAAATTATTTGGTTTCCTGGATAACTGAACTCAGCCATTAGGTGAGTATTTATTTATTTATTTATTAATATCAAAGCCAATTTTTTTTCCCAGTGTAGGTTCTCTTTTTATTCTTTTGATGAAGACTTTTGATGTGCATAGTGTTTAATTTTTAGGAGTTTCCATTTATCTGGCTTACCTTCTCATGTTTGTACATTATTAATTATTGTTTGTATGCTGTTTATGCTGTATATTAGGGCTCCAAATGTTGATCCTATTTTTTCTTCGATGATTTTTATGGTTTTTGGTTTTATATTTACATCTTTGATCCATTTTGAATTAGTTTTTGTGTGTAGTGTGAGGTATGGGTCCTGTTTCATTTTTTTGCAGATGGACATCCAGTTTTGCCAGCACCATTTTTTAAAAAGACTGTCTTTTCCTCATTTAATATATTTTGGACCTTTGTCAAAGATCAGGTGGCCATTGGTATATGGATTTACATCTGGATTCTCAATTCTGTTCCATTAGTCAATGTGTCTGTCGTTGTACCAGTACCAGGCTGTTTTAACTACCATAGCTGTATAGTAGATTCTGAGGTGAGGTCGTGCAAGGCCTCCTACTTTGTTCTTTTTCTTCAATAATGCTTTGTTTATCCAGGGCCTCTTTCCTTTCCATATAAAGTTAATGATTAGTTTACCCATATTGTTAAAAAAAAAAAAAAATGCTGTTGGTATTCAGACTGGGATTGCATTGTATTTGTAGATTGCTTTGTGAAAATGTTGATTCTACCCATCCATGAGCATGGTATGTTTTTTCATTTATGTAGGTCTGTTTTGGTTTCTTGCAGTTGTGTTTTGTAGTTTTCTTTGTATAGGTCTTTTACATCCCTGCTTATATTTACTCCTAAGCATTTTATCTTTTTAGGGGCTATTATAAATTTGGAAACCCTGGTGGCATAGCTGTTAAGAGCTACGGCTGCCTATCAAAAGGTGAGAAGTTTGAATCCACCAGGTGCTTCTTGGAAACCCTTTAGGGCAATTCTACTCTGTCCTATAGGATTGTTATGAGTCTGAATCAACTCAACAGCAATACGTTTGGTTTTTTGGGTTTATAAATGGTATTGCTTTTCTGATTTCCTTTTTGTAGTTCTCTTCATTGGTGTATAGGAATCCAACAGATTTTTGTATGTTTATCTTACATTCCGCTACTCTGCTGATCTTTCTATTAGATCCAGTAGTTTCTTGTGAAGTCTTTAGTGTTCTGTATGTATAGTATCATATCATCTGCAAATAGGGACAGTTTAACTTCTTCCTTACCAATTTCGATGCCCTTTATTTCTTTTTCATGCCTTATTGTTCTAGTTAGAACTTCCAGCACAATGTTAAATAGGAGTGATTATAAGGTTATCCTTGTTTTGTTCCCGTTCTCAAGGGCAATGTTTTCAGCCTCTCTCCACTGAGAATGATATTGGCTATTGGTTTTGTATACCAGAACCCAGTGTCGTCGAGTATAGATTCCCTTTATTATGTCGAAAGATTTCTCTTCTATTCTTATCTTGTTGAAAGGTTTTAATAGGAATAGATGTTGGACTTCATTGAATGCCTTTTCTGCATCGATCGAGATGATCATGTGACTCTTTTGTTTTATTTATGCGGTTGATTACATTGATTGATTTTCTAATGTTGAATCATCTTTGCATACCTGGTATGAATCCCACTTGGTCATGGTGTATTATTTTTTTTTATATGATGCTGAATTCTATTGGCTAGAATTTTGTTGAGAATTTTTGCATCTATAGTCATGGGAGATGTTGATCTGTAATTTTCCTTTCTTGTGTGGTGTCTTTGCCTAGTTGTCTTAGTTGTCTAGTGCTCCTGTAATAGAAATATCACAAGTGGATGGCTTTAACAAAGAGAAATGTATTTTCTCACAGCCTAGTAGGCTATAAGTCCAATTTCAGAGCATCAGCTCCAGGGGAAGGCTTTCTCTCTCTGTCAGTCCTGGAGGAAGGTCCTTGTCATCAATCTTCCCCCAGATAAGGAGCTTCTCCTCACAGGAACCGTGGGTCCAAGAGATGCACTCTGCTCCTGGCACAGCTTTCTTGGTGGTATGAGGTCCCTAACTCTCTGCTTACTTCCGTTTCCTTTTATCTCTTGTAAGATAAAAGATGGTGCAGGCCACACCCCAGGAAAACTTCCTTTACATTGTATCAGGGCTATGACCTGGGTAAAGGTGTTACATCCTACCCTAATCCTCTTTAACAGGCAGAGATTACGACTTATAACACATAGAAAAATCACAAAATAGAGGACAACCACACAATACTGGGAATCATGGCCTAACCAAGTTAACATATATTTTGGGGGGACACAATTCAATCCATGACACTTGTTTTGGTATCAGGGTTATGCTGACTTTATAGAATGAATTCAAAAGTACCCTTCCTTTTCAGCGTTCTGAAATAGTGTGAGTAGTACTGGTGCAAGTTCTTCTCTGAATGTTTGGTGGAATTCTCCAGTGAAGCCATCAGGGCTAGGAATTTTTTTGTTGGGAATTATTATTATTATTACCTTTTCATTCTCTTCCCTTGTTATAGGTCTGTTCAGATTTTGTATCACAGTTTGTGTTAGTTTAGGTAGTGTGTTTCTAGAAATTCATCCATTTCCTCTAGGTTTTCTAATTGTTTTTCATAGTACTCTGTTATGATCCTTTTTTATTTCAGTTGAGCCTGTTGCAATGTCTCCTATTTCATTTCTTATATGGGTTATTTGCATCCTGTCCTGTTTTTCTTTTGTCATTTTGGCCAATGGTTGTCAATTTTGTTGATCCTTTCAAAGAACCAACTTTTGATTTTGTTGATTCTTTCTATTGTTTTTCTCTTCTCTATTTTGTGTATTTCTGCTCAGATCTTTATTATTTCCTCATTAGGTGAATATTTAGATGATAAACAACACAGTAGTCCAGATAGCCAGAAAACACTGAACCACCAGTGTTCGCTGTACTGATTTTAAGCCAAAACCAAATCCACTGCTGTCGAGTGGATTCCAACCCATAGCGGCCACACAGGATTTCTAAGACTATAAATCTCTATGCCCCCAGTCATCTGTCAGTTTGTCATACTGTGGGGGGCTTGTGCATTGCTGTGATGATGGAAGCTATGCCACTCATATTCAAATACCAGCAGAGTCACCCAAAGTGGACAGATTTCAGCTGAGCTTCCAGACTAAGACAGACCAGGAAAATGGACCCAGTGGTCTCCTTCTGAAAAGAACTAGCTGGTGAAGACCCTATGAATAGCAGCGGGACATTGTAGTGCCGGAAGATGAGCCCCTCAGGTAGGAAGGCACTCAAAATATGACTGGAGAAGAGCTACCTCCACAGAGCAGAGTCGACCTTAATGACGTGAATGGAGTCAAACTTTCAGAACCTTACTTTTCTGATGCGGCATGACACAAAATGAGAAGAAACAGCCACAAACATCCATTAATAATCGGAACCTGGAATGTACAGAGTATGAATCTAGGAAAATTGGAAATTGTCAAAAATGACAATATCCTAGTTATTAGTGAGCTGAAATGGACTGGTATTAGTCATTTTGAATTGGACAATCATATGGTCTACTATGCCAGGAACAACAACTTGAAGAGGAACGGTGTTGTATTCATCATCAAAAAGAACATTTCAAGATCTATCCTGAAGTACGGTGCTGTCAGTGATAGGATAATATCCATATGCCCACAAGGAAGACCAGTTAATATGACTCTTATTCAAATTTACTCACCAACCTCTAAGGCCAAAGATGAAGAAATTGAAGATTTTTACAAACTTCTGCAGTCCGAAATTGATCAAACATGCAATCAGGATGCACTGATAATTATTGGTTTTTGGAATGAGAAAGTTAGAAACAAAGAAGAGGGCTTGGTAGTTGGAAAATATGGCCTTGGTGATAGAAAGGATGCCAGAGATCACATGATTGAATTTAGCAAGACCAACGATTTCTTCATTGCAAATGCCTTTTTTCACGAACATAAATGGCAGCTGTACACACACATGGACCTCACCAGACAGAATACACAGCAATCAAATTGACTACATCTCTGGAAAAAGACGATGGAAAACTCAATGTCATCAGTCAGAACAAGGCCAGGGGCTGACTGTGGAACACACCATCAATTACTCATATGCAAGTTCAAGTTGAAACTGAAGAAAATTAGAACAAGCCTATGACAGCCAAAGTACAACCTTAAGTATATCCCACCTGAATTTAGAGATCATTTGAAGAATAGATTTGATGGGTTGAATGCTAATGACTGAAGACCAGATGAGTTGTGGAATGACATCATACATGAAGAAATCAAGAGGTCATTAAAAAGACAGCAGAGAAAGAAAAGACCTAAATGGATGTCAGAAGAGACTCTGAAACTTGCTTGTGAATGTCAAGTAGCTAAAGCAAAAGGAAAAATGATGAAGTAAAAGAGCTGAACAGAAGATTTCCAAGGGTAGCTTGAGAAGACAAAGTATTTCGATGACATGTGCAAAGAACTGGAGATAGAAAACCAAAAGAAAGAACACACTCAGCATTTCCCAAGCTGAAAGAACGGAAGAAAAAATTCAAGCCTCAAGTTGCAATACTGAAGAATTCTACGGAGAAAATGTTAAACGATGCGAGAAACATCAAAGAAGATGGAAGGAATACACAGAGTCACTATACCAAAAAGAATTGGTCATTTCAGGAGGTAACATATGATCAGGAACCAATGGTACTGAAGGAAGAAGTCCAAGCTGCACTGAAGCCATTGGCACAAAACAAGGCTCTGGTAATTGATGGAATACCAATTGAAATGTTCCAACAAACAGACGCAGCGCTGGAAGTGCTCAGTCATCTATGCCAAGAAATTTGGAAGACAGCTACCTGGCCAATCAACTGGAAGAGATCCATATTTATGCCTATGCCCAAGAAATGTGATCCAACTGAATTTGGTAATTATCTAATAATATCATTAATTTATATACAAGCAAAATTTTACTGAAGATCATTCAAAAGTGGTTGCAGCAGTATGTTTACAGGGAACTGCCAGAAATTCAAGCTGGATTTAGAAGAGGACGTGGAACCAGGGATATCATTGCTGATGTCAGATGGGTCCTGGCTGAAAACAGAGAATACCAGAAAGATGTTTACCTTTGTTTTATTGACTATGCTAAGACATTCAACTGTGTGGATCATAACAAATTATGGATAACATTGCAAAGAATGAGAATTCCAGAACACTTAATTGTGCTCGTGAGGAATCTGTACACGGATCAAGAGGCAGTCCTTCAAACAGAACAAGGGGATACTACATGGTTTAAATTCAGAAAAGGTGTGCATCAGAGTTGTATCCTTTCACCATACCTACTTAATCTGTATGCTGAGCGGATAATCTGAGAAGCTGGACTGTAAGAAGAATGGGGCATCAGGATTGCAGGAAGACTCATTAACAATCTGCATTATGCAGATGACACAACCTTGCTTGCTGAAATTCAAGAGGACTTGAAGCAGTTCTGATGAAGATCAAAGACCACAGCCTGCAGTATGGATTACACCCCAACAAAAAGAAAACAAAAATCCTCACAACTGGACCAATAAGCAACATCATGATAAACGGAGAAAAGACTGAGGTTGTCAAGGATTTCGTTTTACTCGGATCCCAAATCAACACCCATGAAGGCAGCAATCAAGAAATTCAAAGGCATATTGCAGGCAAATGAGCTGCAAAAGACCTCTTTAAAGTGTTGAAAAGCAAAGATGTCACCTTGAGGACTAAGGTGTGCCTGACCCAAACCATGGTATTTTCAATCATTATCATATGCATACAAAAGCTGGACAATGAATAAAGAGGATCGAATAAGAATTGACACCTTTGGATTGTGGACTGCCAAAGGAACGAACAAATCTGTCTTGGAAGAAGTACAGTCAGAATGCTCCTTAGAAGAAAGGATGGCAAGACTACATCTCACATACTTTGGATATGTTATCAGGAGGGATCAGTCATCATGCTTGGTAAAATAGAGGGTCAGTGAAAAAGAGGAAGGCCCTCAACGCGATGGAGTGACACAGCGGCTACAACGATGGGCTCGAGCATAGCAACAATTGTGAGGATGGTGCAGGACTGGGCAGTGTTTCATTCTGTTGTGCATAGGGCTGCTATGGGTCAGAACTAACTCGACATCATCTAACAACAACAAATCTTACAGAAGCAGACTGCCACATCTTTCTCCAGTGGAGCTGCTGATGATCTCGAACCTCTGACCTTTCAGTTAGCAATCAATCCCTTTAACCACTGCATCACCAGGGCTCCTGGTGATTCTAAGTAAGTGTTGATTTCCGATAGAAATGGAGGTTCTTAATCTTTGTTGAAGGAATACTCAGGTCCTTTTCATAGGAGCTAGCTTTTGTAACCAAATATTTGCAAAAATAGAACTTGGAAGAGATAGAAAGCAGGTAGTACATATTTGGAGATTGTCTCACTGTGACAAACCTTATAAATAAGGCACCTTACATCGCTTTTGTTTTAGATCCACCTAAGCATCTCAGTGCTCCAAATGCCACTGCCTGATGTCAGATTACGAGTGATAGCAAAATGTTACCACACTACTTGACAATTGTTAAGGGTTATTTTAAGAGAAAACAGATCATTGGGTGGCGCTTAGGATTGGTACTCTATCAGTGGTACAAAAATCCTACTGGCTAATACCTGAAAAATGGACAGGAACAGGTTACCTTGGTAAAACAGTGCCTGGTATCACCCAGGGTTCATTTTGGACCATCAGTTTCTCCTCTTGGAAAAAGAAATCTTTATGGTTAAGTGCTTGACTACTAGCCAAAATGTTGATGGTTTAAACTTACTCAATGGTACCTTGGAAGACAGGCCTGGAGATCTGCTTCCAGGTGGTCACAGCCTTGAAAACCTTGTGGAGCAGTACTACTCTGCAACATGGTATTGCCATGAGTCAGAATTGACTGGACAGCCACCTACAACAACAGATAAAGAAGCAGAAAAACTATGGCTTGATTTGACAACCAAAGCCTATCTACTCAATGATTCTTAGTATTTGTCTGTCGTGCAGTGTTTACATGTGTTGTCTCCAGCATGTGTGGTCTCCAGTGTGTTAAGTTCAGATGCATAGCCACTGTGCCATCAAATGATTCAACAAATCATCACACAAAATCAAAACAAAAAGCAGGAAAACCTGGTAAGTGCAGAAGCTAAAAAAAAAAAAAAAAAACACCCCTAGAGACTTTATTCATGATTATTGTTGCTGTAAGATGCTGTCAAGTCGATTTGGACTCATGAAGACTTCATGTGACAGAGTAGAACTGCCCCGTGGATTTTCTTAGCTGTTAATCTTCACGGAAACAGATCATCAGGTCTCCTTCCTGCAGAGCCACTGAGTGGGATCGAGCTGCCAACCTTTTGGTTAGCAGTCGAATGAATGCTTAACCATTTGCACAACCAGGGTTCTTTTAGTCATGGTTATGACACCTCGAATAAAATGGAAAATCTGGATTGATCGTGACCCTGAATGTGACTGTAGTCTGTCTTTCAGCTCGGGCTGAGAATGACCACCAGGGGGAACACTGAGAACAGGAACCACCTACAAGTATCCAGTTTACAGTCTGTGTTAGTATGACTTTACTGTTCTACTCTCCTCACTAAAATAACTTGACTTTTTCACTGTCTTCTTCAAATTGACTTTATCATTTTAGGAAACTCTTACCAGAAAAGGAAAACATTGCAAATGACTTTATTTTTGTTTCAGGAATCCTGGCAAACTCTATTTAAATGCACATCAAACTCCTCAAATGGCATGGAAAAAGACTAATTAACTCATTGAAACCCCTGCCTCAAAACTTCCCTTGGCGTTTATAGCTGTTGCTATTGATAGTTACCAGATTAGAAATTAAAATTAAGAAACACTTTAAAAGCATGTTTAGTTAATTTTAAAAATAACAATAATGAACCCATCATATGTTAGCATAAATTCCTTTATTTTTCAAAATGAAAATAATTTATTGATAAGAGTGGCACTGTTTTACATTTATGCAAATTTCTTTAATGTACGAGTTAATAGAAAACCAATAGATTCTCATATCAGTTTCTGCATTCAATCTGTTGCAATATTATGCCTACGTACTCTCTGGAAACGCCACTGCATGCTTGTGAGAGAATGCAGGTGAAAAAAAACAAACAAAATCTTAGTATTATTATAAAAATGATTTGATCTCATAAACCACATTTTGAAGATTGCTAATCTAATTCAACTTTCAGGGTAATACTGAATCTTCTCTGTACCTAAATCTAGATGATATCTTAGGCACTTTGCTAAACTGACATCCTACAATTCTATAGACAAGTAAAGAAATTTCCCATAATAATCAAACTGTATTATTTGCTAATTATTTTAGGTTAATATTAGGTTTCTCATAACCCATTTCCTTCAAGTCAATTCCGACCCTATAGGACAGAGTAGAACTGCCTGCCTTATAGGGTTTCCAAGGAGCAGCTGATGGATCCAAACTGCTGACCTCTGGTTAGCAGCCAAATGCTTAACCACTGCACCACCAGGGCTCCAGGTTTCTTATAGTTGCTCGTATCTCTCACTGTGTATGGCTTTAAATATTGTAACAGGAACAGACTTTACATCTAAATAAGCAGAGCTGAAATACCAGTTCTGCCTACTATTCCTTTGAACAAATTATTTAACCCCATTAAGCCCTTGCTTTATCACTTATTTTATTTGTGAGGATTAAGTAAATCAATGTTTGGGTGGTTTTAGCAGGTGTTTGTGACATAACCAGTTAACCAGCAACCAGTTGCCTCCAGTGGACTCTAACTCATGGTGACACCATGCTTGTCAGAGTAGAACGGTGGTTCCCAGGGTTTTCAATGAGTGTTTTTTTAGAAGTAGATAGCCAGGCCTTTCTTCCAAGGTGCCCCTCAGCGGACCTCCAACCTTTTGGTTACCAGCAGAGTGCATAACCGTTTGTACCACCCAGGGACTCTAGATAAACGCACATCATTTTTTACAAAGGCTGGGGAAGAAAGCAAACATACCTGACTAACCCCAAATTCTCACTATCCATTTTGGCTACAAAAATAGCTTGTTAAATATAATCCATTAGCTCTCTCTACTGTTGTAGTGTGCCGTCAAGTTGATTCCGACACATAGCAACTCTATAGGACAGAGTTAAACTGCATTATAGGGTTTCCTAGGCTGTAATCTTTCACAAGAGCAGACAGCCAGGTCTTTTCTTCCTCGGAGCCACTGGTGGGTTCAAACTGCCTACTTTTTGGTTAGCAGCAGAGCACTTAATCATTGTGTCACCAGGGCTCCTTGTTCTTTATATTAATATGGATTGATTTTTTTTAGATTAGCTGTCAACTTGGGAAGTAGAGAGCAGGTCACTGAAGAATTTAACATAAGCTCTGAAGGGAAGAAAGAAGGAGCATAAAGAACCACCTGGGAGAGTTCTGTGTGACTTTAAATGGACCACCAGCCTGAAGGTATTTTGCATGGAATGCCACACATCTCTCAAAGGGGAAGTAAATGGGTATTAAATGTACATTTTGTCCATTTTGCCTATTTGCCAGTTGTAAGAATTGCCTTTATAAATGTTCTCTCTTTCGAAGTTGACAACAAACCTATAAGGCAGTTATTGTTATTTCCATTTTACGAACGAGTAGTAAAGCTCAGAAGGTGCCCTGGTGGTCAGTGGTTAAGTGATTGGCCGCTAACCAAAAGATCAGCTGTTCAAACCCATCAGCTGCTCCACGGGAGAAAGATGTGACAATCTGCTTCCTTAAAGATTATAGCCTTGGAAACCCTGTGGGGCAGTTCTTCTCTGTCCTATAGGGTTGCTATGAGTTGGAATTGAGTCGACAGCAATGGATTTTGGGAGTAGAACTCAGAGGGTTGGGTTTTTCATACTTAGCTTGTAAATTATAGCATTTAAATCTGTAAGAGAGAAATTTCCAGTAAATCTTTGAGCAGAGTAAATTGTAAAAAACTAAAATCCATGTCCCTACTCTGAATTAAAACTGAAATTAGCAATGCCTGCTTTTAGGCTTTTTATCTGGCATAGCAACCTTGGGTAGTTAGGGAGTTATCTTCTCTGTGAACAAGTCAGGATGTGGAAGGAACCCACCCAAGAAGGGAGGTTTTGATACAGCTGTGCTTGCGTAAAATGGCCTTAAGAAATATTCTTTTCATAATAGGAATATAGAAACAATATTTCAGAAAAGACCTTAGGCACCAACCTACTATCTAAGTTCCCCAGGTTTAGCTTGAGCAACAGGGCCTAGGCAAAATTTTTTTATCACCAGCCTTAGGTACCAGACACTCCAAAGATACGTTTTACATCAAAACTAGACACTTTTAAAGGCATGCATTGTAAGCATATCATGACTATGATTGTAAACCTTTATGCCCAAATGTACTTTGTAACTGAGCATTGTAATCAATCTTTGTGGTCTGCCTAAGCATATGTATCCAATGGAAGCCCCTTCCTGTTTTGCTTGGCCCTCCTTCTTCTGACCTCAGTGAAAGTTTAACCAGTCAACGATTTTCATTGCAATTTCCTTTTTCGACTCTGTAACTGTTTTCCCCTGAGACTCTCTCTGAAACTTCCCATGTTTTCATTTATATGAGCTGGTGGTTTCCTTCATCCGGATGAATCTTTATGTTGAATAAATCCTCTGAATTTTAAGGCCTGAGTGGTTTTTAGCTATGACAAATCCCAGCCTGTTTCACTTTAAAATTCAGGATCCTACCATTGTACTACTTAGTCTCTTTGAAGAACATCCCTAAGGGCCTAAGCAAAGCTTTGGGCAAATGCCTGCTACCTAAGTGGTAATTTTGTGTCCTGGATCTTGGTGAAAATATGAAAGTTTTCTTCCAACCCTGTCAAGACAGGCAGGTGAGAATCTAGCTCGCTACAACAGAACCACTTTATCAACTCAGCTGAGAAGTTGCTTTCCTTGAGTATTTTGGGAGGCATTAAAAAAAATCAAAGCACTGAAACAGAAAACAGTTTCCATTGCCTGCAATTGTATCCAAGAATTTTTAAGACACAGTTCAAACATGTTGTTCAATACTTGATTTATTCTGGGTGGCATTACCAGCATGTGTGCCTATATTGAAGTTACTCTTAAATGTAAAGAGGCTCTGATTTCTATATAAACACTACAGGCCAAGAGACAGCAGTTAAGAAAAGTAATCCAGACCATAATTTGTTTGAAAAACAAAGTTAACATAAACATATAATACCGTTGACCTATATTAGCACACCCTGTCTCATACAGGCTACGAGCAAACTTTGAGCCCGTCTTGCTAAAACCACACAGTTGCCCAGCAGGGATAGTATCATTACAAATCACTGCTGTTAGTGTACCTACTTATTATACAAGCAACCCTGGAACAAGAGACCTGAAATTGCTGTTTTGGGTTGGTGCTTCCTGCTGCCAGGAGATGGTGTGTTTGACTTAAAAGACACTGAACCACAGCCAGATTAGAATTTTAGATCAGAACATTCACGTGGATGAGACCTTGAGAAAAATTTCTATTTGGTGGCAAACAGCCACCTACTTTTCCTAAAATGTATTTTAATTCAAGTTCAAAAACTGATGTAAAAAGACTGGACAGGTAAACTAACATGAGGAACATTTTAGTAAACACGTGAGTAAAATTGCATTCAGAAATTTATTAGCACTGCTGACAGCATAGTAGATGCTTGACAAATATTTATTGATTGCAGGCTCATACACTAATAATGGTATTAACGCAGAGCAAATAATAATGTTGATATTTTAGTTATGAACGTGAAAGAATTTATAGATGGTAACTAAATTTCATTTATTTCTGGCAAAATTAAAGCTGTGGCAATCAGATTCTAATGCTGTGCTAACTAATAATTAAGTGTCTTAGGCTGAGTTCTCCAGAGAAGTAAAACCAATAAAGCATGTAAATATATATAGAGAGAGATTGATACCAAGGAAATGGCTCATGCAGTTGTAGAGGCTAGAATGTCCCAAGTCCATGGGTCAGGCTGGATGGAGGCTTCTCCTGATTCACATAGTCACAGGGACTGGCAAATCCAAGATTGGCAAGTCAGACAGCAGGGCTCTGGCTCACAGGCTGCAAGCACAGATGAATCCAAAGATTGGCAGACAGGATGGCAAGTAAGTTGCTAACACAAGTCCCAAGAACCGGAGGTCAGATGAACAGAAGCCAGCTGCAGGATCCAGAGTGAGTCTTTCCAGAAAATCCACCTATATTAAATGTAGGCCACACCCCCGATGAAACTCCCTTTCAACTAATTGGCTGCTCACAGCGGATCATGGAGGTGATCACATTATATTAAACCTCATCATGGGGGTGATCACATTTTTATACAACTGCCAAACTACATCATAACTGCCAAACCACTGAGAATCATGGCCCAGGCAAGTAGACATACAACCTTAACAATCCCATTAAGAAAAGGGAATTTGAGTGTTTACAGCATTTTTATACTGACATAAATAATATCTGGGACAAAAGTCCTTTCTACCCTATCAGTACTAGCTGCCAGCTAGCCAATTCTGGCTCATGGCGACCCCAGGTGTGTCAGAGTAGAACTGTGCTCCTTAGCATTTTCAGTGGCTGATTTTTTTCAGAAATAGATTGCCAACCTAACCCATTATCATTGAGCCCATTCAAATAGATTGCCAGTCTTCTCTAATTAAGGATTTTTAAATGCTAATGAAAATACAACCTATTTTTCTTCCATTTTGATTCTGAATTACAGCAAGAGGAGTTTCATATACTAAACTTAAAAGCTTTGGGAAAAAAATCACCTTGGGGCTTTCTGACTACCCTGTACCCACTGGCCATCATCTTCTAGAGAACCAACTAGTCAAGAGGGTAGGTTGCCTGTCTACCATTTCAAAACTAAGCATAGGAATATAGGAACCCACTACACACACCTGACAGGAAACAGGGGAAAAACCAAACAAGTGAAGATTGATGAAGCAGGAAGGAGTAACTTTAGACCTTTATTATTAAATATTTTTAAATAAATGTTTTCCTCAGGCTCCCATCTTGTATGTATGTTTCATGAAGATAATGACTTTTAATTTATTTTGTACAATATTCTCATTAAGACCTAGCACAAAGTGATCAATTATATCGGATAATTTGATTTGGAACTATGGGATGAAAACTCTGTAGCATTAATGCCATGATGAGAGCGATTAAGTGTATGCGATCTCGTTGACACTCGTTGCTGTGAGTGGATTCCAGCTCATAGCAACCCTATAGGACAGAGTAGAACTGCCCCATAGGGTTTCCAAAGAGCTACTGGTGGATTTGAACTGCCAATCTTTTGGTTAGCGGCCAAATGCTTAACCACTGCACCACTATTGCAGAGAATCGTAGGAGAACATCTAAGCAATAGACAAGAAGAGGAGCAAAGAGAGTACAAGACAAAAGTCATTTGTTGCTCCCCTAGCGTAATCTCCCCCACAGTAAGTACTTTTTTCATAAGGTAAATATTGATAATAGAGTTAATTCTATAATTAAATAATTATTTTCAAGGAAGAAACAAGTGTGAAGGAAAGACTGTGACACTCAAGAAAGTGGCACCTTTTTTATGTGTTTGCTTTTCCATCAACGAGCAGCCTAATGTTCCCCATCCCCACCCTCTCTACACAATCACCCTCCTTTTCTAGATTTGTTGTTGTTAGCTGCCATGGAGTCAGCCTTGACTCAGAGACCCCATGTACAACTGAATGAAACACTACCTGGTTCTGAGACATCCTTATGACTGGATCAGACCATTGTGATCCATAGGGTTTTCACTGGCTGATTTTCAGAAGTAGATCATCAGGTCTTTATCCCTAGACCCCTGAAACCTGTTCAGCATCAGCTACACATGAGTGGTGGCTGTATATTAGGTACATTGGCTGGGAATCAAACCCGGGTGTCCCATATGGAAGGTGAGAATTCTACCACTGAACCACCAATGTCCCCTGTATTGATTCTACCAAACCAAAACCAAAGGTGAGTGCTAATGTAAGAATGAGCTCTATGCTGCAGGGTCAGATAGATCAGAATTATCGGATAGCAGAATATTGTTACTTTTCTAATTAAAGAATATCATATTTTGTTCCCATATTTATGTCTTTCCAGTTTAAAGTATTAAGGGAAAGTGTAAAAAAATAAGTAGAAGGGCCCTGTCATGTTATCACACTGTCAGGTACTGCTTTGTGAGTTTTCTTGATGCAAAATAGCCATTGTAATGTGTGAATAAAACAAGTGAGTCATTTGCTTGGTCAGAAGGCTATTCTGACTCAATAGCCCTAACTTTGGAGGAATGCCCCCTAGTGGCACAGTGCTTAAGAGCTCAGCTGCTAACCAAAAGGTCAGCGGTTAGGCCCCACCAGCCATTCTGCAGAAGAAAGGGGTGACAGTATGCTTCCATAAGGATCACAACCTTCGAAACCCTATGGGGCTGGTCTACCCTGTCCTATAGGGTCACTATGAGTCAACTTGACAGCAACAGGTCTAACTTTGGAGGCTGCATTTTAAGGAGCAGCACTGGTAGCCCTTTAGGAGGCAAGGCAACACAGCTTTGAAAAGTCTTCTGATAGTACCCTAATTTACTCAATCTTCTGTTTCCTGAGAGAGACTTGTTTCCAGTTGGGAACCACTAGAAGCAGTTCTTCAAAAAGAAGTACTAGAGTGTTTATTTTTCTGTAGGGGAATTCCAAAGTTGCCAAGACTAGGTCAAAGAGTTCTTGGCAAGAGTTACAGCAGTTCATGCTCCCAACAACACCAGGTGGGGGTGTTACATTTCACCACATCCTCCCCAGTACTGGATGTTAAGAATCATTAAAATATTTGCCAATCTGATAAAGGAAAATTGATATCTGATTGTTTGATTTGCATTTCCCAAAAGTGAGGTAGTATTTTTGTGAATATGTTTATTGACCGTTTTCATTTCCTCTTCAGTAAGTTATTTACTCTTTTATCTTGTCTGTTTTTTATTGCTTTGTAAAAATTCAAGTTATAAATATTTTATGTTAGGGTTTTTTACCTCGTGTCATATTATTATAAATATTTTCTCACAGTCTTTTTTATCTTTTGGGATTTTATGGTGATTTTTGCCATATAAAATACTTTTAACTTTAATATACACATACGTATTCATCTTTTATTTTATGGCTTCCATGTTTCCTGAGTTGCTTAAGGCATCTCTTCCGCCCCAAAATCAGCACTAGATAACTAAGACATAATTTAATACCAAGAGGGGGATGCTAGTCTAACCAAAAAATCAAACCCATTGATGTCGAGTTGATTCTGACTCATACTGACCCTGCAGAACAGAGTGGAACTGTCTCACAGGGTTTACAAGGAGTGGCTGGTAGATTTAAACTTAAAGTGCCTAACGGTAAAAGCCCCACAAGTCTGACAGTTTGTCAAACTGTGGTGGCTTGCATATTGCTGTGATGCTGGAAGCAATGCCACTGGTATTTCAAATACCAGCAGGGTCACCCATGGTGGACAGGTTTCAGCGGAGCTTCCATACTAAGACAGACTTGGAAGAAGGATCTGGCAGTCTACTTCTGAAAAAACGGCAAGTGGAAACCTTATGAATAGCAGCAGAACGTTGTTTGATATAGTGCTGAAAGATGAGCCCCTTAGACTGGAAGGCACTCAAAAGATGACTAAGGAAGAGCTGCCTCGTAAAAGCAGAGTCAACCTTAATGATGTGGATTCAGTCAAGCTTTTGGGACCTTCATCTGTTGATGTGGCATGACTCAAAGTAAGAAGAAACAGCTGCAAACATTCATTAATAATCGGAACATGGAATGTACAGAGTATGAATCTAGGAAAATTGGAAATTGTCAAAAATGAAATGCATAAAGACTGATATCCTAGGCATTAGTGAGCTGAAATGGACTGGTATCAACCATTTTGAATCAGACAATCGCATGGTCTACTGTATTGGGAATGACAAAGTATAGAAGAATGGCATCAAGTTCATTGTCAAAAAGAACATTTCAAGATCTATCCTGAAGTACAGCTCTGTCAGTGATAGGATAATATCCATACACCTACAAGGAAGACCAGTTAATATGACTATTATTCAAATTTATGCATCAACCACAAATGCCAAAGATGAGGAAACTGAAGATTTTTATCAAATTCTGCAGTCTGAAATTGATCAAACATGCAATCAAGATGCATTGATAATTACTGGTGATTGGAATGCAAAAGTTGTAAACAAAGATGGACTGGTAGTTGAAAAATATGGTCTTGGTGATAGCAACTATGCTGGAGATCACATGACAGAATTTTGCAATACCAATGATATTCTCTACAAAGGTCTTTTCTCAACAACATAACTGGCGACTGTACATGAGGACCTCATTGTATGTAAAGCGTAGTAATCAAATCGACTAGATCTGTGGAAAGAGACGACAGAAACAGTCAATATCATCAGTCAGAACAATACCGGGGCTGACCGTGGAACAGACTATCAATTGCTCATACGCAATTTAAAGTTCAAGCTGAAGAAAATTAAAACAGGTCTACAAGAACCAAAATACAACCTTGAGTATATCCCACCTGAATGTGAAGACCATCTCAAGAACACATCTAATGCACTGAATACTAATGACAAGATCAGATGAGGTGTGGGATGACATCAAGGATATATCATACACAAAGAAAGCACAAGGTCATTTAAAAGACATGAAGGAAAGAAAAGACCAAAATGGATGTCAGAAGAATTCTGAAAGTTGCTCTTGAATGTCACATAGCTAAAGAGAAATGAAGAAATGATGAAGTAAAAGAGCTGAACAGAAGATTTCAAAGGGTGGCTTGAGGAGGCAGAGTAAAGTATTAACACGAAATGTACAAAGACCCAGAGTTAAAAAACCAAAAGGGAAGAACATGCTCAGCATTTCTCAAGCTGAAAGAAATGAAAGAAAAAAAAAAATTCAAGCCTCAAGTTGCAATACTGAAAAAGTCTATGAGTAAAATATCGAACAATGCAGGAAGCATCAAAAGAAGATGGAAGGAATATACAGAGAAATTGTACCAAAAAGAGTTGGTCTACATTCAGCCATTTCAGGAGGTAGCATATAATCAAGAACTGATGGTATTTGAGGAAGAGGTCCAAGTTTCACCACAGGCATTCTTGAAAAACAGGTTCCAGGAATTGATGGAATACCAATTGAGATGTTTCAACAAATAGAATCTGCCCTGGAGGTGCTCACTCCTCTATGCTAAGAAATTTGGAAGTCAGCTCCCTGGCCAACTGACTAGAAGAGATCCATGTCTGTTCCCATTTCAAAGAAAGGTGATACAACAGAAAGCAGAAATTATCAAACAATATCATTAATATCACATGCAAGTAAAATTTTGCTAAAGATAATTAAAAAACGGTTACAGCAGTACATTGACAGGGAACTGCCAGAAATTCAAGCTGGATTCAGAAGATGATGTAGAACGAGGGATATCATTGCTGATGTCAAACGGATCCTGGCTAAAAGCAGAGAATACCAGAAAGATAATCACCTGTGTTTTATTGGCTATGTAAAGGCATTTAACCGTGTGGATTATAAGAAATTATGGATAACATTGCAAAGAATGGGAATTCTAGAACACTTAATTGTGCTCAGGAGGAACCAGTACATAGATCAAGAGGCAGTTGTTCGGACAGTACGAGGGCATAGTGCATGGTTTAAAGTCAGGAAAAGTGTGTGTCAGGGTTATATCCTTCTACCATACTTATTCAATCTGTATGCTGGGTAAATAATCCAAGAAGGGGGACTATATGAAGAACAGGGCATCAGGATTGGTGGAAGACTCATTAACAACATGCAATATGCAGATGACACAACCTTGCTTGCTGAAAGTGAAGAAGACTTGAAGCACTTACTGATGAAGATCAAAGACTACAAACTTCAACAGAAAGAAAACAAAAATCCTTACAACTGGACCAATAACAACATCATGATAAACAGAGAAAAGATTGAAGTTGTCAAGGATTTAGTTTTACTTGGATCCACAATCAATGCCCTTGGAAGCAGCGGTTAAGAAATCAAAGGATGTATTATTGCATTTGGCAAATCTGCAGCAAAACACCTTTTAAAAGTGTTAGAAAGCAAAGATGTCACTTTGAAGATTAAGGTGCTCTTGTCCCAAGCCATGATATTTTCAATCGCCTCATCTGTGTGAGAAAACTGGACAATGAATACGGAACGCTAAAGAAGAATCAACGCCTTTGAATTATGGTGTTGGCAAAAAGTATTGAATATACCATGGACTGCCAGAAGAACAAACAAGTCTGTCTGGGAAGAAGTACAACCAGAGTTCTCAATGGATGTGAGGATGGTGAGAATTCGATCTATGTACTTTGGGCAAGTTATCAGGAGGGATCAGTCCCTGAAGAAGGACATCATGCTTTGGAAAGAAGAAGGTCAGGGAAAAAGAGAAAGACCCTTGTGGAGACTGATTGACACAGTGGCTGCAACAATAGGCTCAAACACAGCCAACGATTGTGAGGATGGTGCAGGACCAGGCAGTGTTTTTTCTGTTGTGCATAGGGTCACCATAAGTCAGAATTGACTGGATGGCACTTAACAACAACACGGTATTGAGGCAGGATTAGAGGCAGTTGTTAAAAACGCAGGACACAATCTATAGGACTAGGTTGTAGTTTGAGTCAATCTCTTTTGAGATATAAAGGAGAAAAGCCAACAGAGAGAGAGGGGTGGACCTCCTACCACCAAGAAAGAATAGCCGGTGGTAAAGCATGTCCTTCGGCCCTGGGTCCCTGGGCTGAGAAACTCCTAGACCCAGGGCAAAATTGATGACAAGGACCTTCCTCCAGAGTTAACAGAGATGGAAAGCCTTCTCCTGGAACTGGCTTCGAGAATTCCAACTTCTAGCCTCCTAGCTTCTGACAATAAATTTGTTTGTTAAAGCCAACCACTTGTGGTATTTTTCTTATAGCAGCGCTAGATTACTAAGACACTGACTTTTTGTAATATTTAATACCTACAGATTTACTTCATTATTTTGTGTGCTTACACAGTGCCAGTTTAGCACACCTTGAGGTATCATATCATTCCTATTGGTGGACACTTAGGTTATTTTCTATTTTCCACTGCTAAAAACAGTACACTTGCGAATAGCTTTACATCCTGTGTCAGGTTATATCTCAGATAAACTCCTAGAAATGGAGAGAGTGAATCTTTCAGTTGCAGTTTGAAGGAGGCTTGGCTTGAACTGGTCAGTTTTAGGTTAATCAATGCTGTTAGAGATGAAGATATCTGGGGACAACATCAATCATCGTCACAGCCCTAAAGGTCAGTCACGGTTTAGGTTTTGTCCTGTCCTTCTAAGATATCCTGTCCTTCCTTTCCTTTCCTAAAGCTTCCAGATCAAGTTTTCAGAAGCTGAGGACATTTTGAATCAAAGGTATTTGTGTGGTCCTCGGTAAAGAAAAATGACACTGTGGTCCCACTGCGTAATTACCTTGCAGCAAGATCCATTACCGGAGATTATTTAAAAAAAAAAAAATTGTCATTTTCTAGCACCTGTCCTCAAATGTTTAATTTGTGACTAGGAAGAGGTCCGACCACTAATCTTAAGTTTGTGACTGAAAAAGGGTAATTTGGTGCGCTCGGCTTTTTCTCTTCCTCTGAGGAGGGCGAGAGGTTAAGTTCTGGCTGTGCCGGGCTAGGACTACGGAAGCGCAGGCCAACCCCACACTAAGTTTGCTGTTCCTGCTGTTGACGCGAGGGCGAGGGGAGCCGTAAAAACTTCCTGGCTCCGCTAGTGGTTTTATTTTCCCCATTCCTTGAATGTCAGAAAACTTCAGCACGTCTCAGCCCATCTCGGAAACAGGAGGATTCTCTCAAGGACCACCGGCCAAAAACACCGATCCGCGCTCCTGTGTGGACCTAGGTAGGGAGAGAGACCGGACAAAAGAAATTTAAGCGAAGGGAACGCAGGAGTGACAGCAGCGCGCAGGAGAAAAACGTGTGCACTTTCGCTGTTTCCACACCACCAGCGCCGCCACTGGCCACGCCCTCCTATGGGCGGGGCCGAGGACTCCTTCCGGGTTTCAGGCGGAAGTGGGCGAATTTGAATCGTGCTGGCCGTTGGATGGGCAGCTCGCAGCTAGCTTGGGGCACAGCGCGAGACGGGAAAAGTGATACAGGCGACTCTGGAACTTCTGCCCAGCGCTCTGTGGTGAGTAGATGGGAAACGGGAAGAAACGGGGTATTCCAGGGAGAGAAGCGGGACGGGCGGATGAAACTGGGATCGAGAGGCCTGACAGAAGTTCCCCGAGGTGTAGCGGGGGCCTTAGGGTGCCCTTGGGAGTGTTGGGTGGGAACTTGGGAAGTGGGGGCTCTGGGAAGCGCCTCCCAGGCTTCCTATCCTGACGGTTGCTCACACAACTCTAAATGGAGTGTTGAGGATTCGGAGGTTCAGTCGGCCACCGAAATTAAAGCCTCGTTTATACGTTTTGTGACTTCATCGTAATTGCAGTTTAAGATTTCCACTAATTTGTCTTGAATCCTGAAGCGTCAACATTATTTAAATCTAATTGCGAAAGCGTTGTCACAGGTGAAAGAATTTTCTATTATTAAAGATGGAAGGCTGGGGGCAGGTTTAGAATGAAGAGATGCTGTACGTGGCTCCAAAGTTCCCCCATAAGAGGGATGCCCGGAGTAGTCTTTATTACCGTGGATCGCAGGAAGTGACAGCCTTTGTAATGCCTGGTGGGGATTTAAACTGAAATCCGAGTATCCTTTGTATTTAAAACCCGGATATTTTTCTTTCACGGTTGACATTTTTCATGTACCGCAAAAACCCGGGACCCTTTCTGCTCATTTAAACCGGCTACAGTACAGCAGTGATTCACAAGGATCTTTAGTTTGCTTACAGTAGGGATAAGGTTTAGTTCCACTGCCCTGCTTTTTCACTCCCTTCATTCGTTGGCAACCTGGATTATTATTGGAGTCATTTTGGAAGTACTCTTTTAACGCTTCCAGAAACGGGTTTTCTTTGCTTTTTTTTTTTTTTGGTTGTTTGTTTTTGATGATTAAAAAAAAAAATACCCCAAGCCCATTGCCGTCGAGTCAATTCCGACTCATAGCTACTCAATCGGACAGAGTAGAACTGCTCTATAGGGTTTCCAAGGAGCGGCTGGTGGATTCGAACTGCGTGACATTTTGACCAGTACGCATGCCTTCTGGAATAGTTTAAATGTGTACCCTAAGTGTAAACTACAAAAGCAAACCAAACGCGTTGCTGTCGAGTGGATTCTGACTCATAGCGACCCTATAGGACAGAGTAGAACTGCCCCCATATTGTTTCCGAGGAGCGCCTGGTGGATTCGAACTGCTGACCTTTTGGTTAGCAGCTGTAGCTCCTAACCACTATGCCACCAAAGTTTCCAAACTACAAATGAGTACTTGAAATGTGTGAAAAATTATATTTTGCCTCATTGAAAATTGTCAGACTAGTTTTGTGTTAATTTGTAAGAACAGATATTTTATGTTCCGTTTAAGGTCCTAACAGTAGGGTATCAAATCATATAACTGTATAAATATTGTTTTAAAAAGTAGGACTTAATACTACTTAGAATAAAGACATTCCTTCATCCATTCCCCTATCCAGGCCTTCCTGGTTCCACCCTCTGCTCAGCATTTACATTTCTACCCCTAGAACCCAACCTAGTGCCTTCAATTCCATTCTGACTCATAGCTACCCTATAGGACAGAACAGAACTGCCTCATAGAGCTTCCAAGGAGCGCCTGGCGGATTCCAACTGCCGACCCTTTGGTTAGCAGCTGTAGCACTTAACCACTGCCACCAGGGTTTCCATTTCTACCCCAGATACACTGAATCCATAATATACAGTTTAATAAGATTCCCCAGTAATTCTTTTGGATCCCTAGGTGATTCTTATGTATACATAATTACCCGGGGATCTGGTTAAACTGTAGATTCTGATTCAGTATATCTGGGGTAGAAAGGCAAATTCTTAGCAGGGGGCCGAACCAAAATGAACCGGTTTTGAAGTCCTGTTCCCATCCTAGCTAGTGACCGTTAGTTTTCAGTATTAAAAAAAAAAAAAAAAAATTTTTTTTTTTTTTTTTCAGTATTAGCCAGGAAAAATAGATTAAAATAGTCAGTGTTTAATGATTGTTGAAATGTAAACATTTTGCTTAGGATTGCAACAAAGATGTTAGGGATGCTTCTCTAAGGACTTCAGAGAGCTGTTCCATTTCGTATATGCTACCTGAAAGTGGTAATTTTTTTTTTTTTAAGTGTGATTGCCATTTTGGGTCATTTAAAGTGAATGTGTTAAATATGTTTTGATATTTTGTATTTCCAAAATACTTGAAGGAGTTTGATCTTTACATTTTAATCTGTCTTTTTTCCTGCCTGGACTCTTCTCATTTGAGTTTTTCACTATCCACCTAATTCAGTGATTTTCAAACTTGATCGTGTGTTCATTACCTTGAAGAACTTGTTAAGTGCTGACTCCTACATTTCAGATCTCAGAGACTGATCTACTAGGTCTGAAGGATGGGACTGAGGAATCTCTCGTATTTAACTAGAAGGTTAAAAAATTAGACCCGAGTTTTAAAAACACTGACTTAATCTTTCCTAACCCATTGTCATTGAGTTGATTACAACTCATAGCGACCCTATAGGACAGAGTAGAACTGCCCCATGGTGTTTCCAAGGAGCAGCTGGTAGACTTGAACCGCTGACCTTTTGGTTAGCAGCCAAATGCTTAACCACTTTGCCACCAGGGCTCCTGCTCTTTCCTAGAGAGGCGTTGTAACATATTGGTTAAGGGAACTAGAGCCAGATTGCTAGGGTCCAGATCCTATCTTGACCACTTGGTATGTGGTCAAGGTGTGTGACTGACCCTAGGCAATGTATTTAACCTTTCTGGGCTTTAGTTCTCTCAATTGTATAATGGGGATATTAGCAACACCTTCCTCAAAAGGTTGTAGTAGAGCCCCTGGGTGGTGCAAACAGTTAAGAGCTTGGCTACTAGCCAAAAGGTTGGCAGTTTGAACCCACGTAGACGTGCCTTGGAAGACAGGCCTGGCAGTCAGCTTCTGAAAGGTCACAGCCAGAAAACCCTATGGAGCAGTTCTACTCAGCATCCATGAGGTTGCCATGACTTGGAGTCGACTCAACAACAACAGGGTTATTTGATAATTAAATGAGTTAATACATATAAAGACCTTAGAATAGTGTAGCACACAGTAAGTGATAAGTGTGTCTCCTATTATGATTTACTTGCCTGTATTGAGTTACTAAGCATTGTACAAACCGTATTGTCTCATTAATCTTCACAGTGACACTGAGGTAGCTATTATTTTCACATAAGAATACTGAGGCTAAAGAGTTCAGTGATTTCTTCTCACACATTAGTAAAATGTTTGAACTAGGGTTAGAAACCAGATTTAACTCAAAAGTCTATGCCTCCCCTTTTTAAAACTAATGCTTCCTGCCACTCTCTGCAGTCTCTCCTTCCAAATGTTGCTCCATAAAAATCTCAGATGGCTCCTCATTGCCTCCAATATGTAATTCAGTTTTCTTAGCTTTTTTTGTATTTTTACAAAGCCCTCTCAATTTGGTTCCAGCCTCCCTTTGCAGTCATCATCTTCGTCATATTCCGCAACTCTTTCCCAACGAGCTGATGTTCCATCCATACTAGTGCAATTTCCAAATACATTCTATGTTGTTTTTTATGCGTACTTTGCCTTTGACCTTTTTATTTCCCCTTAAGGTTTTACCCAAATGGGTTTCGGACACTTTCCTTGACTTTACCAAGCCAGAGTACTTCTTCCTCAGTGTAACTTGGTTATAACCGTATTATACCACTAGACAAAGAGCTCTTGTTTTCTTCATCTTTATATTTGTAACAGCTGGTACAGAACAGTGTCTTTACTCTCTTAAAATATATATATCCACTGAATGCTTGTTTTTTCATTTTATAGTTTGTCTTGTGTTAATGACTGAGAAGGTTAAAAAGAATTTTTCTTTTGCTTATTTGCAAAGGTGATAGAAAACAATTTGTGTAGCTTAGTAGAGAGGTTTTAGTGATCTATGGTTTGTAAGTTTCACAAATACAGAAAAGTAAGTATTGGAATCAGTCTCAGAAGACAATTCAGTTGGAAAAAATCAAGAGCAATATTTGCTAAGATTCATGGACCTCTAAATGCTTTACACATACTGTCTCGCTCTATCATCACAACTATTTTATTATTATCCCCATATTAAGATGAAAAAACTGAGGCTCCAAAAGATAGAGTAACTTTTAAAGAATGTATAATTTTATACATTTAATTTACTCCTTGTGCAATTTGTTTTAAGTCAAAAAAGTAATATATGTTAAGTGTGATAAAAATATCTTTAAAATAGCCATTTTTGCACTGTAGAGGGTTCTCTTCTAGATTGATTCCAGTTCTAAATTAAGAAAACGTTGGGGAATTAATAAAACAGAAAAGTTTGCCTTTCCTTTTGCATTCGAACAGTTAAAACTGTTACCCAACCTGTTTGCCCACAAACTTTTCATTAAAAATGTGTCCAACGATGTAGGCACATCGTTCTAAGAGCCAGTCCTTAGGATTTGCTCCAAGTGGTGTGCCTTCCTAATATGTTGCCATCCCACACCCCTTCTTGAGTCAATGCAGTACAGGTATTTGAATCAGATCTGGATATCTAATGCAGGCTAGATCAGTCACAGTATTTCTTCCTGAATTTTGGAGATGGAACACGGAAGACTATTGGGAGCCAAGCTGGAAAAGCCTTTATGTACTGGGATAATATTGGAATCATGAAGAAATATGAACAGTGGGTATAGGTAGTCAGTATTCAGAGAAAGGAGAAAGAAAACCTAGTTCCTGAGGACTGGTTATATACAGACAGTCCCTGGGTTATGAACAAGGTCACCCGGGGACTGCCTGTATGTGTTTCTTTTAAGAATTTGTAGGTAAGTGGGAACAGGTGCATATGGTACTTATTGAGCCTTACTTTTGTAGTGCAAGAAAAAGGAGCTCTGGTGGCACAGCGATTAAAGTGGTCTACTGTTAACCGAAGGTCGTTTTTTGGTGCTGTTAACTGAAGGTCGGCGGTTCGAAACCACCAGTGGCTCGAAACCACCAGCGGCTCCATAGAAGAAAGATGTGGCAGTCAGCTTCGGTAGAGAGTTACAGCCTTGGAAATCCCATGGGATTGCTATGAGTTGGAATCCACTTGATGACAGTGGGCTTGGTTTTGGTTTTTTAGTGCAAGAAAAGGCTCGAAGCCTTTTCAGTGATTTAGAAGCTGCATGTGCAGCAAGTGAAGGTGATTGCGATGAAGAATTTGTTGCAGTAGGAGTAGGGGGTGGTTCGGTCCTTTCAGAGTGAGGCCGTGTTTACATATCATTACAGGGCAAGTAAGAGTTGTCCATAAGTTGGATGTAAATATGGGGACTGCCTGGATTTACATAGCCTGATGGAAACTTGTAACTTTCAATGGATTTTCCTTTTAATCTAAAAAGACATCTGTTGGTTTTTTGTTGATGTTGTTTTAGGTGGAAGTTGTGAACTTTATTAACATCTTTGGTGGTATAATTTGCATACAGTAAAATTCACCTATTTTAGGGATGGTATTCACTAAGTATTAAATAAAGTATTCCATTGTATGGATAGACCACAGTTTGCCTATTTGTCTATTGATGGACATTTAGGTTATTTGTATTACAAATAAAGCTGCTATGGACATTTGTGTACAGTGAACGTATAACCTCATCTCTTTCATGGATTTTATTTGCATTTCCTTAGTGGTATCAATATTCCGGCTAGCCACCACACACTGAGCGCTAAGGCTGGACAGACAGATGTCACGTTAAGGACTAAGATGTGGTATTTTCAGTCATTTCATATGTATCTTAAAGCTGGACAATGAATAAGGAAGACTGAAGAAGAATTGATGGCCTTTGAATTGTGGTGTTGGTGAAGATTATTGAATATATCACGGACTGCCAGAAGAACAAACCAATCTGTCTTGGAAGAAGTACAACCAGAATGCTCCTTAGTAAGAAGTGAGGATGGTGAAACTTTATCTAACGTACTTTGGACATGTTATCAGGAGGGACCAGTCCTTGGGGAAGGACATCACGCTTGGTATAAAGTAGAGGGTCAGCGAAAAAGAGGAAGACCCTCAACGAGATGGATTGACACGGTCGCTGCAGCAGTGGGCTCAAACATAGCCATAATTATGAGGGTGGTGCAGGTCTGGGCGGTATCTTGTTCTGTTGTAGAAAGAGTCACTGTGAGTTGTAACTGCCTCAACAGCACCTAACGACAACAACTACTAATGAGGGAGCCCTGGTGGTGCAGTCGTTAAGTGCCTGACTGCTAACAGAAAGGTCAGCAGTTCAAACCCACCAGCTGCTCTGTGGGAGAAAGATGTGACAGTCTCCTTCTATAAAGATTTGCAGCCTTGGAAACTGTGAGGCACTTCTACTGTCACTTATAGGGTCGCTGTGAGTCAGAGTTGATTCGACAGCAGTGGGTTTGGTTTGGAATGACTAATGACATTGAGCATTTGTTCATGTACTAGTCCACTTGTATGTCTACTTTGGAGAAATGTCTATTGAAGTCCTTTGCCCGTTTTAAAAATTGGGTTGTCTTTTTGTTGTTGTGTTGTATTCTGGATCGTATTTGCAAATCTGATATATAATTTGCAAATAACTTCTCCCGTTCTATGGGTTGTTTTTTTAATTTTCCACATGTTTTTAACTGTATTCTTTGATGCACAAAAGTTTTTAAGTCCAGTTTATCTGTTTTTTTCTTTTGTTGCTTGTGCTTTGAGTATCGAATATAAGAAATCAGTGCCAAATCCAAGGTCAAGAAAATTTACCCTGAAGTCTTCTTCTAAGAGTTTTATAGTTTCACCTCTTACATTTAACTCTCCAGCCTATTTTTGAGTTAGTTTTTCTGTATGGTATGTGGAGGGGATCCAACTTCATTCTTTTGCATGTGAAAATCCATTTGTCTCAGCTCCATTTGTTAGATGGTTCTTTTTCCATTAAACGGTCTTGGCACCTACTGAAAATCACTTGACCATAGATATATGGGATGTGTCTAGACTCTCACTTATATTTCAGAGATCTGTATATTTGTTCTTATGCCACTAGCACACTGTTTGGATTACGTAGCTTTGTAGTTTTGAAATTGGGAAATGTAAGCCCTCCAACTTTGTTCTTTTTTCAGGATTACTTTGGCTGTTTGGGATCTCTTGCAATTCCATATGAATTTTAGGATCATCTTTTCCATTTCTGAAAAAAAGGCTGTTGGAATTTTGATAGGGATTGCAATGAACCTGTAGCTCACTTTGGGGAGTATTGCCAATCCAACAATATTAAGTCTTCCAATCAATGAATTTGGCTTTTTCCATTTATTTAGTAAGTCTTCTTTCTTTCAGTAATGTTTTGTAGTTTTCACTTACAAGTCTTTTCACCTCCTGGGTTAAATTTATTCCTGTTTTATTCTTTTGGATGCTATTGTAAATGGAATTGTTTTCTTAATTTACTTTTTGGATTGTTCATTTGTTGTATATGGAAATAGCATTGATTTTGCGTTTTGATCTTATCTGGCAGTTTTGCTGAACCTTTTAGCCCTAAGTGTTATTTTTTGGGTTCTTTTAGATTTTATATGAGGTTACATCATCTGCAAATAGAGATATTTTTACTTCTTCCTTTCCAGTTTGGATGCCTTTTATTTTTTTTTGTCCTGCCTAATTGCTCAGGGTAGCACTTCCAATACATTGTTGACTAGGAGTGACAAGAGCCCATTGCCATCAAGTTGATTTCGACTCATAGCAACTCCGTAGGTTTTCCAAGGCTGTAAATCTTTATAGAAGCAGACTGCCACATCTTTTCCTCTGGAACGGCTGGTGGGTTCGAACTGTCAACCTTCTGGTTAGCAGCTGAGCACTTTAAACCACTGCACCACCAGGGATCCTGAAGTGGCAAGAGTGGGCATCTTCGTCTTGTTCCTGATCTTAGTTTGGAAGTTTTTCTAGTCTTTCACCCTTGCCTATTACCTGTGAGGTTCTCCATGTTGTTGTTGTTAGGTGCTGTCAAGTTGGTTCCGACTCATATCAACCCTATATACAATGGAACGAGACACTGCCTGGTCCTATGCCATCCTCACAGTCATTGCTGTGCTTGAGCCTGTTGTTGTAACCACTGTGTCAGTCCATCTTGTTGAGGGCCTTCCTCTTTTTCGCTGACCCTGTACTCTACTAAGCATAATGCCCTTCTCCAGGGACTGGTCCCTCCTGATAACGTGTCCAAAGTACATGAGGAGAAGTCTTGCCATCCTGCTTCTGAGTAGCATTCTGGCTGTACTTCTTCCAAGACAGATTTGTTTGTTCTTCTGGCAGTCCATGGTATATTAAAATTCTTTGCCAACACCATAATTGAAAGGCATCGATTCTTCTTAGGTCTTTCTTATTCATTGTCCAGCTTTTGCGTGCGTATGAGGTGATTGAAAACACCATGGCATGGGTCAGGTGGACCCTGGTCACTAAAGTGACATCTTTTTTGTTTTTAACACTTTGAAGAGATCTTTTATAGCAGATTTGCCCAATGCAGTGCATCGTTTGATTTCATGATTGCTGCTGAGGAAGTTCCCTTCTATTCCTAGTTTGTTTAGTGTTTTTATCATGAAAAAGTATTGGATTTTGTCAAGTGTTTTTTCTGTATCAATAGAGATGATCGTGTGGCTTTTTTCTTTCTGTTAATGTGGTGTCCTACTTCAATTGATTTTCGTATGTTGAACCATCCTTGCATTGCTGAAATAAATCCCACTTGGTCATGGTGTATAATCTTAATGTGGATTCAGTTTGTTAGTATTTTGTTGCAAGTTTTAGCATTATATTCATAAGTGGTATTGGTCTGTAGTTGTATTAGGTATCAGGGTACTGCTGGTCTCATAGAATGAGTTAGGAAATATTCCCCTCTCATCTAATTTTGGGAAGAATTTGAGAAGTGTTACTGTTAATTTTTCTTTAGAATGTTTGGTAGAATTCATCAGTCAAACCAGCTCGTCCTGGATTTTCTTTTTTGGGAGGTTTTCAATTACTGATTCAATCTCTTGTAATAGGTCACTTCAGATTTTGTATTCTTGAATCAATTTTGGCCGTTTGTGTGTTTCTAGGAATTTGTTTCATCTAGATTATCTAATTTGTTGATATACAAATCATAGTATTCTCTTATAAATCTTTGTTTTTCTATAAGGTCTGCAGTAATGTCAGCACTTTTCATTTGTGACTTTAATAATTTAAGTCCTTTGTTCTTGGTAATTGTAGCTAAAGCTTTGTTAATTTTGATGATCTTTTTTTCAAAGAAGTTACATTTGATTTCATCAATTCTCTATTTTTCTCTTCTCTATTTTGCTTATCTCTGCTCTGGTGTTTATTTATTTTGCCAACTTTGAGTTTAGTTTTCTTTTAGCTAAAAGCTTTGCTTTTAGTTCCTTAAGGTGTAAAGTTAGATTATTTGGAATCTTCTTTTTAGTGTAGGTGTCTATAGCTATAAATTTCCCTCTGAGTATTGCTTTTGTTGCATTCCATAGATTTTGATAATGTATTTTTGTTTTTAGTTGTCTCAAAGTAATTTTCTAATTTTCCTTGTGATTTCTTCTCTGATCTATTGGTTGTTTAATAGCGTGTTGTTTAAATTCCGTGCATTTATGAGTTTTCCTTCTGCTATTGATTTCTAATTTCATTCTCTTGTGATTGGAGAAGATACTTTGTGTGATTTCTCTCTCTTAAAATTTATTTAAACTTGTTATTTGGGCTGACTTAAGGTTTATCCTTGAGAATCTTCCATGTGCACTGGAGTCGAATTGTGTTTTGTTGTTGAGTGGAGTGTTCTATGTATGTCTGTTAAGTTGAGGTGTTTGCAGTGCTGTTCAAGTCTCCTCTTTGATGGTTGCTAGTCATTCTGTTGTTTGTTCTGTTACTGAAAGTGGAATATTGAAGTCCCTGACTCTTATTGTAGAAGTGCCCATTTCTCCCTTCATTTCTTTCAACTTTTGCTTCATACATTTTGGGTGTCTGTTATTAGGTGCATATACGTTTATAATTATAATATCTTCTTAATGAGATTAACCCTTCTAGTAATATGTAATGTCCTTAGTCTCTTGTAACAATTTTTTACTTAAAGTTTATTTTGTCTTATTTTAGACTTTAAGGAACAGTCCAATTTACTTTAGGTTACTGTTTGTGTGGAGTGTCTTACTCTGTTCCTTTACTGCCAACCTATGTGTCTTTGGATCTAAATTGAGCCTCTTATAGACAGCATATAAATGAATTTTTTTTTTTTTTTAAAGAAACTGATTTTTTAAATTTCTTTTTTCTTTTTTAATTTTATTGTGTTTTAGATGAAAGTTTAGAGTACAAATTAGTTTTTCATTCAGAAATTTATAAACAAGTTGTTTTGTGATGCTGGTTGCAGCCCTCCCCCCAATGTGTCAGCACCCTCCCCTTTCCTTTTTCACCCTAGATCCTCTGTGTTCATTCGTCAAGTTTTCCTGTCCCTTCCTGCCTTCTGGTCTTTGTTTTTGGGCAGAAGTTGCCCATTTGGCCTAGTATATTTGACTGAACTAAGAAGCATGTTCCTCACGTGTGTAATTATTTGTTTTATAGGTCTGTCTAACCTTGAAGGTGGACTTCCAGAGTGGCTTCCGTATTGAGTTAGCAGGGTGTCCAAGGGCCATAGGCTCGGGAGTTCCTCAGTCTCTTTCAGACCAGTAAGCGTGGTCTTTTTTTGTGAATTTGAATTTTGTTCTACTTTTTTCTTCTGCTCTGCCTGCGACCCTCTGTTGTGATCCCTGTCTGAGGGGTCACTGGTGATATCTATCTAGTTCTTCTGGGGTTGGATTTTATTGAGGACTGCTCTGTGGCCTAAAATATGGTCTCTTCTGGAGAATGTTCCATGTGTGTTGTAAAAGAACACATACTTCACTGCTATTGGGTGGAGTGTTCTGTATATGTCTGTGTAGTCAAGTTGGTTGATTTTGGCTGTTAGATCTTCTGTATATTTGTTGAGTTTCTTTCTAGATGTTCTGCCCTTTTCCAAGAGTGGTGTGTTGAAGCCTCCTACTATTATTGTGGAACGGTCTATTTCTCTTTTCAGTGCTGTTAGAGTTTGTTTTGGCATGATAGTTAAGCCTTCAGCTGCTAACCAAATGGTCGGCAGTTCAAATCTACCAGCTGTTCCTTAGAAACCTGATGGGGCAGTTCTACTCTGTAGAACTGTAGGACAGGTGTGCTAGCAGTGAACTCTCAGATTTTGTTTATTTACAAATGTGTTGATTTCTCTTTCCTAAGTGAATAGTAGTTTTGCTGGGTATAGAATTCTTGGGTGATAGTTTTTTGGGTTTTTTGTTTGTTTGTTTTCCTCCAAGGACTTTAAATGTGTCATCCTATTGCCTTCTGAAACTCCATGGTTTGTGATGGTAAATTGGCTGTTAATCTCATTGGAATCCCTTTTATGTGATGAATTACTTCTTGCTGCTTTCAAGATTCTTTTTGTCATTACTTTTGTCATTTTGACTGTGGTATTTTTCAGTATGGATCTTCTTAAGTTTATCCTGCTTGGAGATAGTTAAACTTCTTGAATATGTAAATTCGTGTCTTTCATCAAATTTGTGAACTTTTCACCGTATTTCTTCAAATATTCTTTCTGTCCCTTTCTCTTTCTCTCTTCTTCCTCTGGGATTTTCATGATCTGTATGTTAATATTTTTGATAGCATCCCATAGATCTCTTAAAGTCAAAAAAGTTGCCGTTAAGTTGATTCTGACTCATAGTACCCCTATGGGACAGGATAGAACTGCCCCATAGAGTTTCCAAGAAGCAGCTGGTGGATTTGTACTCCCCACCTTTTGGTTAATAGCCGTAGCCCTTAACCCTTGTGCTGCTAGGGCTCTCATCTCTCAGGCTCTGTTTATTTTCCGTGATTCTTTTTTCTTTCTGCTTCTCACACTGGATACTCTCAGTTAACATACCGTCCTATTTCTTTTGCCTGCTCAAACCTGTTTAACCCTTCTAGTATATTTTTTATTTCAATTTTAGTGCTTTTCAGCTCCAAATGTCTGTTCCCTTTCTCTTGTATTTTCTCTCTTTGTTGATAGTCTCTGTTTGTCGAGGCATTGTTCTCCTGGTTTTCTTTTGTTAATAGCTCATGTTTTTGTTATGGATTGAATTTTTCCCCCCAAATATAGGTATTAATGAGCCCATATATATCAGTGTAGGATGTGTCTTAAGACTACTCTTTTTTTTTTTTTTTTAACTTTTATTGTGTGTTAGATGAAAGCTTATAGACCACATTGGTTTCCCATTCAATACTTTGTACATAGTGTTCCATGACATTGGCTACATTCCCCACAATGTGTCAGTACTCTCCCCATTTCTGCCTTGGATGGCCCATTTCCTTTCCTCTGGACTTTATACCCCTTCCTGTCTTCTCATCTTTGCTTTTGGGCAAATGTTGTCCTAATATAATTGATTGTTCTAAGGAACATGTTCCTCTTGGGTGTTTATTTTATGGGCCTGTCTACTTTTTGGCTGAAAGGTGGTCTCTGGGAATGGTTTCATTTCCAGGTCAGAAAGGTCTCTCACCTTAGTCCCAGGGGTTCTTCCATTCTTGTGAGACCAGTAAATCTGGCCTTTTCTGTAAAGTTGATTTTCTTTTCTACATTTGTCTCCCATTCTGTCCAGAACCCTCTCTTGTGATCCCAGTCTGATAGTGGTAGCTGAGCACCATTTAGTTCTTCTGGTCTCAGGGTCATGTAGGCTGTGCTTCATGTGGTCCGTTAGTCCTTTGGACTAACTGCTCTCTTGCATCTTATGTTTTCTTTACTCTTTTGCTCTGGATGGGAAGAGACCAATAGTTGTATCTTAGATGGCTGTTCGCAAGCCTCTAAGACCCCAAATGCTACTAACCAAAGCAGGATGCTGAACATTATCTTTATGAATTATGTTGCACCAATTGATGTAGATGTCCCCCGAGTCTACGATCCTTTGCCTTCAAGCCTAGAAACTTTGTCATGCGAGGTATTATATTAGGTCTAAGAAGTTTCCATGACTGCCCCTTGTGTGCTCTACTGTCTGTGTTAATATAAATGCAGCACCTACAATTGTGTATCCACAATCAAATCTATTTCTGCAGGTGAATGTGTTCCCTTACACCCTGCCAAACCTCTTTAGCATACCCATCTACCTATATATCCACTCATAAATTATTGTTTATTGATACTATTTTTGCAGGATTATCTGTGTTATAGTAATTACTGTAGTTTGCCCTTTATTCTTGCCACCCTCTCAGTGTCTTCCTTTGACTTGGTCATGTGCTGACGTCCACCATATTGTGTATTGCCTTTCCCTTCACCAATATTAACATGTGTTTTCTATCCAGTTAGTAATTTTTCGTCCTTTTCCCTTCCGTCTCTGGTAATCTCATCAAAGATTTTTTTTTCCTGTTTGTAAACATTTTCTTGTTTTTCTGTGATAGTGGTCTCATACAATATTTATTCTTTCGTGATTGACTTATTTCACTCAGCATAATGTCCTCCAATTCATCAATGTTCTGAGATGTTTTATGGATTCATCGTTATTCTTTACTGTTGTGTAGCATCCCATTGTGTGTATGTACCACGGTTTGTTTATCCATTTATCTGTTGATGGGTACTTAGATTGTTTCCATCTTTTTGCTATAGTGAATAATGCTGCAGTGAACATGGATGTGCATATTTCTTTTCATGTCATGACTCTTATTTCATTAGAGTATATTCGTACAAGTGGGATTGGTGGATCATATGGTATTTTTATTTCCAGATTTTAAGGAAGCACCATATCATTTTCCATAGTGGTTGTACCATTTTACATTCCCACCAACAATGTATAAGGGTTCTGATCTCCCCACAACCTCAACAACATTTGTTATCTTCTGTTTTTTGATTAGTACCATTGTTGTCGGGGTGAGATGGTATCTCGTTGTAGGTTTGATTTGCATCTCTAATGACTCTGGTGGCCTAGTGGTTAAGAGCTACAGCTTAGGTAGGCAGTTTGAATCCACCAGGCACTCCTTGGAAACTGTATGGGGCAATTCTACTCTGTCCTGTAGGGTTGCTATGAATTGGAATCGACTTGACGGCAGTGGGTTTGGTTTTTTTAGTTTAATGATTAATGAAGAGCCCTGATGGCACAGTAGTTAAGTTAAGTGCTACATCTGCTAACCAAAAGGTCGGCAATTCAAATCCACCAGCTACTCCTTGGAAACCCTGTGGGGCAATTCTGCTCTTTCCTGTAGGGTCACTAGGAGTCAACATTGACTCAATGGCAACTTTTTTTTTTTTTAATGATTAATAATTGTGAGCATTTCATCATGTATTTGTTAGCCACCTGAATGTCTTCTTTGATGGATTGTCTTTTTGTTGCTGAGGTATTGAAGTTTTCTATAAATTTTAAAGATAGTCTGAGACCCTTGTTGGATATGTCATAGCCAAGATTTTTTTTCTATCCTGAAGGTTCTTTTTCACTCTTTTGGAGGAGTCCTTTGATAAGCATAGGTGTTAAATTTTGAGGAGGTCTCATTTATCTTGTTCATCTTCTGGTGTTTTTAGTTATATTGGTATTCTGTTTATGCCATGTACCTGGGACCCTAGCATTGTCCCTAGTTTTTGGTCCATGGTCTTTATAGTTTTCGGTTTCATATCTAGGTCTTTGATCCATGTTGAGTTCGTTTTTGTGTCTGGTTTGAGATATGGGTCCTGTTTCATTTTTCTACAGTTAGACATCCAATTTTGCCAGTACCATTTTTTTTTAAAGAGACTGTCTCGTCCCCATTTAATGGACTTTGGCCCTTTGTTGAAGATCAGCCGTTTATAGGTGGATGGATTTACATCTAGGTTCTCAATTCTGTTCCATTGGTTTGTGTGTCTTGTACCAGTACCAGCTGTTTTGACTACTGTGGCTGTATAATAGCTTCTGAGATTGGGTAGTGTTATCACCGCCTACTTTGTTCTTCTTCTTCAGTAATGCTTTCCTTATCTGGGACCTCTTTCCATATAAAATTGTTGGTTAGTTTCTCCATCTTGTTAAAGAATGTTGTTGGAATTTGGATCATAATTGCGTTATATTTATAGATCGCTTTGAGTAGTATTGACATTTTCACAATGTTAAGTCTTCCTATCCATGAGTGTAGTTGGTTTTCCTGTTTATGTAGGTTTCTTTTGGTTTCTTACGGAAGTGTTTTGTAGTTTTCTGTGTGTAAGTCTTTTACATCCCTGGTTAGGTTTATTCCTAAGTATGTCATCTTTTGGAAGGCTCTTATAAATGGCATTATTTCTCTGATTACCTTTTCGATGTTCTCTTTGTTGGTGTATAGGAAACCATCTGATTTTTGTAAATTGATCTTGTATCCTGGCACTTGGCTGAACCCTTCTGTTAGTTCCAGTAGCTTTCTTGTGAGATATTTGGGATTTTCTATGTACAGGATCATATCATCTCTAAATAGGGATAGTTTTACATCTTCCTTATCAATCTGAATGCCTTTATTTCCTTTTCTTGACTTACTGCTCTCGTTAGGACTTCTAGTACAAGTTGAATAAGAGTGTTGATAAAGGGCATCCTTGTCTAGTTCCTGTTCTCTGAATGCTTTCAGTCTCTCTCCATTGAGAATAATGTTGGCTGTTGGTTTTGCGTAGATGCCCTTTGTTATGTTGAGAAATTTCCCTTCTATTTCTATTTTGCTGAGAGATTTTATGAAGAATGGGTGTTGGACTTTATCAAATGCCTTTTCTGTGTTGATTGAGATGACCACGTAATTCTTTTATTTATGTGTTGGATTATGTTGATTGATTTTTTAAAGTTAAGCTGTCCTTGCATTCTGGTATGAATCTCTTGGTCATAATATACTATTTTTTTTGATAAGTTGTTGAATTCTATTGGCTAAAATTTTGTTGAGAATTTTTACATCTATATTCATGTGAGATACTGGTCTGTAATTTTCTTTTTTTGGTGTCTTTGCCTGGCTTTGGTGTCAGGGTTGTGCTGGTTTCATAGAATGAATTTGGGAGTATTCCTTCCTTTTCTATGCTCTAAAATAGTTTGGATAGTACTGGCACTATCTCTTCTCTGAATGTTTGGTAGAATTTCCAGTGAAGCCACCTAGATCAGGGCTTTGTTTTTGTTGGGATTTTTTTTTTTTTTAATTTCCTCATTAATCTCTTCTTTTGTTATGGGTCTGTTCAGTTTTTCTACCTCAGTATCTGTTAGTTCAGGCGGGTAGTGTGTTTCTAGATATTTGTCCATTTCCTCTAGGTTCTCAAATTTGTTGGAGTAAAATTTTTCATCATATGTTATTATGATTCTTCCTTATTTCAATTTTATTTGCTGCTTTTCCTGCTTTTCTTTTCTCAGTTTGGCCAGTGGTTTGTTGATTGTATTGATCTTTTTCAGAGAGCCAACTTTTGCTCTTGCTGATTCTTTCTATTGTTTTTCTGTTCTCTGTTTCATTTATTTCTGCTCTAATCTTTGTTATTTCCTTTCTTCTTCTCATAACCGTTGACTTCGTTTGCCTCTCTCTATTTGTTCAAGATGTAGGGGTAATGTTTTGATTTCGGCCCTTCTTTTTTGGGGGTATGTCTTTATTGTTATAAATTGTCCTCTGAGCACTGCTTTTGATGTGTCTGAAAGGTTTTGATATGTTGTGTTTTTATTAATGGTTGAGTCTAGGAAGTTTTGTATTTCATCTTTGATTTCTTGTGTTACCCAGTGGTTTTAAAGCAAGGTGTTACTCAGTATCCTTGTATTTTTTTTTTCTTTGCTCTTCCTGTAACTGATTTCTACTTTTATAGCATTGTAATCAGAGAAAATGCTTTGTATTTTCTCAGTATTTTTAAATTTATTGAGACTTGCTTTGTGGTCTACAGTGTGGACTATGCTGGAGAATGATCCCTGTGCATTGGATTAGAATGTATACTTTGCTACTGTTGGTTTGGGTGTTCTGTATATGTCTGTGAGATTGAGTTGATTGATTGTGGCACTCAGATCTTAAGTATATTTGCTGAATTTCTTTCTAATTGTTCTTTCCTACACCAAAAGTGGTATGTTGAAGTCTCTTGCCCTTATGACACTATTTCTCTTTTCATTGGTGTTAGAGTTTGTTTTATGTATTTTGGAGCCCCGTCATTGGGTGTGTATATATTTATTATGGTTATATGGTCTTGGTGGATTGACATATTAATCATTATATAATGCCCTTTCTTATCTTTTATGGTGGATTTGACCTTCAAGTCTATTTTATCAGAGATTAATATTGCCACATAGTCACACTCCTTCGCAAAGTCAATAAAACAAAAGCAAACATCATTCTAGTATTCTCTGCTTTCAGCCAGGATCCATCTGACATCAGCAGTGATATCCCTTGCTGTACATCCTCTTCTGAATTCTGCTTGAATTTCTGGCAGTTCCCTGTTGATATACTGCTGCAACCACTTTTGAATGATCTTCAGCGGAATTTTACTTTTGGGTGATATTAGTGATATCGCTTGATAATTTCTACATTCTGTTGGATCACCTTTCCTTGGAATGCATACAAATATGGATCTTTCCCAGCTGGTTGGCCAGGTAGCTATCTTCCAGATTTCTTGGCATAGACGAGTGAGCACTTCTAGCGCTGCATCTGTTTGTTGAAACAGCTCAGTTGGGATTCCGTCAATTCCTGGAGCCTTGTTTTTCACCTATGCTTTCGGAAAAAAAAAAAATTTTTTTTTTTTTTTTTTTTTTAGTGCAGCTTGGACCTCTTCCTTCAGTATCATCAGTTCTTGATCATATGCTGCTTCCTGAAGTGTTTGAATGTTGACCAGTTCTTTTTGGTACAGTGACTCTGTATTCCTTCCGTCTTTTTTGATGCTTCCTGCATTGTTTAGTATTTTCCCCATAGAATCCTTCAGTATTGCAACTTGAGGCTTCAATTTTTTCTTCAGCTCTTTCAGTTTGAGAAATGCTGAGTGTGTTCTTTCCTTTGTTTTTCTATCTCCAGGTCTTTGCACATTTCAGTTTGATACTTTGTCTTCTCAAGCTGTCCTTTGAGATCTTCTGCTTAACTTTTTTACTTCATCACTTCTTCTATTCACTTTAGCTACTCTGCATTCAAGAGCAAGTTTCAGAGTCTCTTCTGACATCAGTTTGATCTTTCTTTCTTGTCTTTTAAATGACCTTTTGTTTTCTTCAGGTATAATGGCCTTCCATAACTTGTCTGATCATCAGTCATTAATGTTCAGTGCATCAAATCTATTCTGGAGATGATCTCTAAATTCAGATGGGATATGCTCAAGGTTGTACTTCAGCTCTTGCAAACTTATTCTAATTTTATTCAACTTCAGCTTGAACCTGCACGTGAGCAATATGAAGAACATGCCATCAGGACTGAAGGAAGACTCATTAACAATCTGCAATACAGATGACACAACCTTGCCTGCTGAAAGCGAAGAGGATTTGAAGCACTTGCTGATAAAGATCAAAGGCCACAGTCTTCAGTATGGATTACACCTCAACATAAAGAAAACAAAAATCCTTACAACGGGACTAATAAGCAACATCATGATTAACAGAGAAAATATTGAAGTTGTAAAGGATTTCATTTTGCATGGATCCGCAGTCAATACCAATGGAAGCAGCAGTAACAAAATCAAACAACACATTGTGCTGAGCAAATCTGCTGCAAAAGATCTCTTTTAAAATGATAAAAAGCAAAGATGTCGCCTTAAGGACTAAGGTGGCCTGAACCAAGCCATGGTGTTTTCAGTTGCCTCATATGTATGGGACAGCTGGACGGTGAATAAGAAAGACGGAAGAAGGATTGATGCCTTCAAATTATGGTGTTGGTGAAGAATATTGAATGTACCATGGACTGCCAGAAGAACAAACAAATCTGTCTTAGAGGAAGTACAACCACAATGCTCCTTAGAAGCAAGGAAGGCGAGACTTCATCTCATGTACTTTGGATATATTATCAGGAGGGCCCAGTCCCTGGAGAAGGACATCATGTTTGGTAGAGTACGGGGTCAGGAAAAAGAGGAAGACCCTCAACAAGATGGATTGACACAGTGGCTGCAACAATGGGCTCAAGCATAGCAACGATTGTGAGGATGGTGCAGGATCGGGCAATATTTCATTCTGTTGTACATATGGTCACTGTGAGTCAGAATTGACTCGTTGGCACCTAAGAACAACAACACTATTCCCACTCCTGCTCTTTTTTGGTTATTGTTTACTTGATGTCTTTTTTTCATCCCTTCAATTTTAGGTTATTCGTGTCTTTGTGTCTAAGATTTGTCTCTTGTAGACAGCATATAGATGTATTGTGTTTTTTTCATTTGTTCCACCACTGTTACTGGTGCACTTAAGCCATTTTGTTTCAGTGCGAATATCAGTAGGTATGAGTTTACTGCTGTCATTTTGTTGTGCCTTTTTTTGTGTGTGTGTGATGTTGACGGTTTCTTTGTTTCATTTTCTGTGGTGAGTTCTTTTTGTTTGTGGAATTTCTTTTCATGTCTTTCATCTTTGCTGATTTTGTGTTTACTGAGTCATTATGTTTTTCTTCTTTTTTATTTTGGTGACTAGGTTTGTTAAATTTCTTATGGTTTCCTTGAAATTCACCTTTAACTTCCTAAGTTTAAAGCAGTGTATAACTACATCATTTATGTCCCTATTTTGTTTCTTTTGTCATTTACATATTGATATCTCCTTCCAGCTTTGTTTTATTCTTGAGAATTCTTTATCTGGGCTGGTATCTGGCCAGGCTGTCCAGTGTCCTAATCTCAGGTTGTTATCTGATGCTGGCTTTCTGTCTGAAGGACTCCCTTTAATATTTCTCATAAGGTGGGTGTGGTTTTGATAAATTCCTTTAATTTCTGTTCATTTGGAAATGTCCTAATTTTGCCATTGTATTTGAAGAGAGTTTTGCAGGATATTTAATTCTTGGTTGGCTGTTTTTTTCTTTCAAAGTTTTATATATCATCCCATTGGCTTCTTGCCTGCATGGTTTCTGCCAGTAATCAGAGCTTAGTTGTACTGGCTTCCCTTTATAGGTGACTTTTTGTGTTTCCCAAGCTTTTCTCAGTATTCTTCCTTTGTCTTTGGTTTTGGCAAGTTTGATTATGACACGTCTTGATCACTTTCTTTTGGGATGTAGCCTGTATGGAGCTCATTCGCTTCTTAGATGAATATCTCCTTGTCTTTTTTGGTACTTGAGAGGTTTTCTGTCAGCAAATCTTCACAAATTCCGTTTTCATTTTTTTGGCCTCCTGTTCTGAAATTCCAATCATGTGTAAATTTTTCCACTTGTTAGTGTCACTCATAATTCTTAAGACTTTCTTCATTTTTCTTCTTTTTTTCTCAAACAAATTGCTGTCAAGGGATTTGTCTTGTATATCACTGATTCTGTCTTCCATTGATTCAGTTCTGCTCCAGTGTTTTTCTATTGAGTTGTCTTTTCTGAAATTTTAAATATTAAGTATTGTTTAATATTATCTAAACAATATTAAATATTGTTTAATATTTAAATTTTAAATATTGTTATTCTTTTGGATTTCTGGTTGCTATTTTTATATGGTTTCTAGTTGTCTATTCATTTTTCGTTTTGTTCTTTTATTATTTTCCTAAATTCTTCTGTTGCTTTGTCTGTGTTCTCCTTGGTTTTGTCTGTGTTTTGCTTGAGTTTTTTCCTTAATCTCTTGGAGAACCCTATATATTAGTCTTTTGAATTCCTTATCAGGTAGTTCCATTAACATTCGTTCCTCTGGAAGGTTTTCTGGTTCTTTATTTTGGTCACTTGCTGGAGCCACCTTGTCCTACCTCTTTATGTGGTTTGATATTGTCTTTGATGCGTTAAGATGTTATTGTATTTATTTACTTATTGTATATTCGTTTGCTGTGTACCAGTTTTTCGTTTTGTTTTGTTTTGATATATCCAAGTAGGTAAGGTGTGTGTGCTGTCCTGACCACTATTCTGGCCACACTGGAGCTCTCACCACCAGTCTCTGGGTGGGTATAGCAGCTATTTGGTGTGTGAGTGGTGGTCTCTGTTCGCTGGTCTTGTAGGGCAGCTGAGGATGTAGCTGGCATTGTTGGTGAGGTGATGTGTCTGTCTGGTCAGTCATCTGGGTGTGGGTGCAGGGAGCATTATCACTGGTTGCTAGGTTGGGGTGTTGTGTGTACAAACTACTGGTTGCTGGGCAGTCATGGTGAGAGTCACCTGGTTGGTGGTGCAGAAACTCTCACTGATGATTCTGAGTGGGCAGTGCTGCATAGGGGTGGCTGGAGTGGGCATAAACCTCTGGTTGCAAGGAGGAGGTGGTACACAGGGCAAGGCAGGGGTCAAGCTCCCAGTCCTTGGGTGCCTGCTAGGAGGGCATGCCCCTGTCTGCTATAGTGAGATGCAGTAGAGGGTGTGCTGCTGGTCCTCGGGCCCCCAGCCCAAGTGGCTGGAGAGAGTAGGAGGCGCTGCTGGTCTGTGGGCCCCCGGCATGAGTGGCTGGGCATAGGAGCGGTTCACTTCTGGTTCATGGGCTCCCGGCATCTGTGGCTGGGCAGAGCAGAGGCACTGCTGGTCTGTGGGATCCAGTGCAGGCAGCTGGGGTGTAGGAGTGGGTGCCACTGGTTTTCAGGACCCCCAGCACAGTTGGCTGGGCAAAAGAGGGAGTGCCCTGGTCTGCGGGCCCAGGCTCAGATGGCTAGGCTTAGGAATTGGTGCCAAAACCTATTCACTTTTGAGATACAAAACAGCAGATTATGCACAGAAAAGTAAGCACAAATGGAGGGTAGGATACATGCTGTATGGAGATTTTCGAAGAACACTAGAGAAGCTGAGAGAAAGATTTTCCCTAAGAGTGGACAAAAAGCACCTTCCCCTAGAGCTGGTGTAATGAATTTGGATTTCTAGTCTCCCAAATTGTGAGAAAATAAATTTCTGTTCCTTAAAGCTACCCACCTGTGGTACTTCTGTTAGCAAAAAAAAAAAAAAAAATCCAAACCAAACCAGTTGCCATTGAGTCGATTTCTGACTCATAGTAACCCTATAGGACAGAGTTGAACTGCCCCATAGGGTTTCCAAGGCTGTAATCTTTACAGAAGCAGTCTGCCATGTCTTTCTCCCTTGGAGTGGCTGGTAGGTTTGAACCACCGACGTTTTGGTTAGCAGCCAAGCACTTAACCACTGTACCACCAGGGCTCCTTTCTGTTGTAGTAGTACTAGATAAATAAGACCATTTCCTTTAACTCTTTCAGCATATTTAAGATAGTTGATTTAAACTCTTTGCCTAGAAAGTCCAATATCTGTGCTTCCTCAGGGGCAGTATCTGTTAATTTCTTTTTTTCCTGTGAGTGGACCATGTTGTTTCTTTGAGTGCTTCATCATTTTTCTTTGAAAACTGGACATTTTGAGTATTATGATACGGTAAGTTTGGAAATTAGATTCTTTGCCAGCCCCAGGGGATGTTGTTGCTGCTTGTTGCTGGTTGCTCATGTCTGCTTGTTTAGTGACTCTGCTAAACTATTTTTGTAAAGACCATTTACAAAAATTGTGATCTTTGTAGCGTGAGGTCTCTGAAGCCTATGTTCTTTTAGCTCAGTGCTCAGCTAGTGGTTTGATGTTTTCTTAAACTTCTGAAGCCAGAAAACAAAAGGGGTGGGGGAGAGAGGATGGGAAGAAAAGAATATTTTTTCAGGTCTTTTTGTATATTGGCTGTGTGTTGGGTCAATCTTTCTACATTTAGCCAGACCATTTACAACCCTGCCTTAGCCTTCGCTTCACACTTACGCTGAGCCCAAAAATCAGCCAGAAGTGAAAGCTTTATGATCTTCTAAAGTCTTTTCTGAGCATAAGGCCTGTCCTGGGCATCATGTGGCTTTATGCATTCCCTGGTATATTTGCTAGCTTTTGAGTTTCCTCATTCCCCCCAAAATCTGATTTACCAACTTTTTTTCTCAAGCTTTCATCATGTCTGTTGTGTGCCCCAACTGCTAGTTTTTACTCTAAGTAGTGGCAGGAGCTTGTTCACTTGTCTTTCTCTGTTTTGAGAAGAATGTTTTCCAGTTAGCATCTCCATCCTGAGAGAGTTCAAGTTAGGTGCAACAGAAGGAAATCCCTTGCATCAGTCCTTCTGGGAAACAACAGTCAGGTCAAAACAGACAAAACACAATTCTTTGGAAGCAATGTCTGCTCTGCTCACTTTGGAACCAGGTACCCACATGGGGAATATGGGTTGCACAGTTCAAGGTCTTTTCTGTGCAGGGTTCAGGCTAGGATAAGTTAAAATGCCACAAAGAGGTCCTACTGTGTTTCAGGGGCCTTTGTCCTGGTTAAATATTTGCTTGGTTGCTGTAAACCTGTTGATTTTCTCCCAGAGTTCCTTAAACATTGATTTTGACAGTTTTTGCTCTTTTGTTGCTCTTTTGTCTTTCCAGAGAGGTACAGACTCCCATAGCTCCCTACTCTGCTATTTTTACTGACACCCTTATTACTACGTTTGGAAAGTTTTTTAAATTGTGGATTCAGGTTCTTTATCTGATCATTATTTGCAAGTATTTTCTCCCAGCTTTTGCGTTTTCTTATTCTCTTAACAGAGTCCTTTGAAGAGTAGAAATTTTAATTTTGATGAAATGCAATTTATCAATTTTTTTCTTTTATAGGTTATGCTTTTGATGTTGTATCTGAGAAATCTTACCTAACCTGAAGTCACAATGATTTTCTCCCATGTATTTTTCTAGAAGTTTTATAGTTTTATATTTTAGAGCCGTGATCCATTTCGTGTTAATTTTTGTGATTTTTGTCAGGCTTTTAATTTGTATTTATTCTGTTCTTGGAGTACAATATGAAATTGAAGCCTTTGGAGTAAATATTTGTAGATACCCTTTGTTACCGAAAGAAAAAAAAAAAAAAAACGAAAACCCGTTGCTGTCGAGTCGATTCCGACTCATAGCAACCCTATGGGTCAGAGTAGAACTGCCGCATACGTAGGGTTTCCAGGGAGCGGCTGGTGGATTCAAACTGCTGACCTTTTGGTTAGCACCTGTAGCATAGCTCTTAACCACTGCACCACCAGGGCTCCTTACCCTTTGTTAGGTTGAGAAAATTCCCTTCTATTTCTAATTTACTTTATAGTTTTAATCACGATTGGTATTGAATTTTGTCAAATACTTTTTCTGTGTCTGTTGAGATTGCCTTGCCCTACAATGTTGAATTGAGCTGTTTAGAGTGAACATTTGTAGATGCTCTTTGCTAGGTTGAGAAAATTTCCTTCTATTCCTAGTTCGCTTTACAGTTTTTTAATCAAGGTTTGTTGTTGAATTTTGTCAAATGTACTTTCTGCATCCATTGAGGTGATCATTTTTTTCCTCCTATATTCTGTTAATATGGTATATTACCTTAACTGATTTTCCAGTCTTATCTAGCCTTGCATTCTTGAGCTAAATCCTATTGTTTTGATGTTTTATCCTTTTTATTGTTAATTTCTTTTAAATTAGAAAAAATGACTATCATCGATTGAGCATTTAAGTGTGCCAGGTACTCTGCTAAGGCATTTTATGTGTGTTATTTCTAATTCCTAAAACAGGGATAGTTAGCTTACAATCGAATAATTAGCTATTGTCCTAGTTTGAAAGATGATAAAATCGAGACTCAGGTCTCAGGTAAGAACATAATAGGAGAGCCTGAATTTTACATCTTCAAAGCCCCTGGTACTCTTTCTACTGTGCCATGCTCCCTTTTTGTAATAATTCACAGTTACAGAAGTATCCAGGATCTTATTGGTGCTTTATATACTTCTTTAAAGGTATGCATATGATTCCAGCATGTTTTATGTATATTAGGTTTCACCTTTTATTTCAAATATGCTATTAGCAGCAAGATTAGGAACTTTAGGAATTTTTGGATGGGCAGAACATTGGTTATATATTTATTCAAACGTTACCAGCCTAGCTGGGATGTTACTTTTTTTGTATTAGTTACCTATTGCTGTGTAACAAATCACTCCAAAACTTAGTGGCTTAAAACAATAAATATTTATTTTCTGACAATTTCTGTGGGTCAGATATTTAGGACCCTAACTTTTAGCTGGATGGTTCTGACCTAGGTGCTCCTGTGAGTTAGCTGTCAGGCTGTCACCCAGGCTGCAATCATGAAGGCTTGACTGGGACTGGAGGATCCATTCCTAAGATGGCTCACTAAAACGGCTGTGAATAGGAAGCTTCAGTTCCTTGGCAAGTGGGCCTCTTCATGGAGTACCTTGAAAGTCCTTTTGACATGGCAGCTGGCTTCCTCCACAGCATGATCCCTAAGAGAGAGCAAGGGGAAGTCACAGTGCATCCTGTGACATAGCCACTCATTGTCATTTCAGCCACAGTGTTTTTGGTGGGAACAGTCACTAAGTATAGCCACACTCAAGCAGAGGGGAGTTAAGCTCTACCTTTTGAAGGGACGAGTATCAAACTGTGAGTATCACTACTGGAACCAAGTGAAGGTAAGCAGTGAAAGAGACTTAGAATACCTCTTGACAGTGGCTTCCTGGAACTCTGCATAAATTGTTAGTGATTTCCCCAAGAAAGGGAACACTTTGATATGTTTTTGAAGTTTCAGTTTGTTGTTAAGTCATGTATACTTATATAACAAACATTGTTTTTCTTATTCCACTCAAGACATCTTAAAATCTATGTACTGGAAGGAAAACATATAAAGCAAATTATAAAATCCAACTCAGGTACATATAAAAACCCAGACCCAGTGCCGTCCAGTCGATTCATAGCCCTTATTTTTCTGAAGTTCTGTTTTGGAGACTATTTGTAATAAAGTAGTCAGCAGTGGGTAGTTAGAAACAAAAGTTTCTATTTTAGGAGCTGGGGATTAGGGGGAGGCTAATGTGATCTGATCAGAAGTATGAGTTACAGACTGTCTTTAGAACATCCAACTTTCAGGTAACTTAATTTTGATATGGTTTTGATATAATTTCAAACTTACAGAAAAATTGCAAGGAACTCCTATGTTCCCTTTGTCCAGATTCACCAGTTATTCATGTTTTGTGCCATTTGCCTTGTCATTCTCTTATCCTAGCCCAATGAGCCTAAGCCCACCAGGGCAAAATTAGGTTATTAACTCACTGCAGTGAAGGAGATTACGTACTAGAAGAGCCAGCGGGCTTTTTACCAAACAAAGAATAAAATAGAGTGCTATAGGATTTTGGAGGAGAGTGGCATTTAAGTGAAATTTAAATGAAGCAGTGTTTTGATAGGCTCTAAGTGAAGCCGAGGCTGTATGTAAAGGAGTCACTGTTAGGTCTCAACTGCCAAGTGGACCCAGAATCTTATTTCCTTGGAAGGTATAAAATTAAGTGAGGAGTATTGTGTTCAGGGACCCTTGTCTGATGCCCCACGTCTGCACTGGAAAGAGTACTTCCCTGTGTCACAGTTGCTTATATTCTCTACTTAAGGTTGTTATGAGTCAATCAACTTGACAGCACCTAAGAACACCACCACCAAATGCTGGAAAGGATATAAAGCAACTGGGAACTCTCAGAACTTTCAGAAAGTTTCCTCATGTCCTTTTCCAGTCATTTTCCTGCCTGAAGGGCAAGCAGCCTTCTCATATTTTTTCATGACAGATTGCCTGTCCTACATCATATAAGTAGAATCATACATATATGTAAATTAGCATGTAGTTTCTTTTACTCAGCATGTCTGTGAGGTTCATCCATGTTGTTGCGTGTTTCAGTGTTCTGTTCCTTTTTATTGCTGAGTAGTAGTGCATTGTATGCATATACTAAAATTCATCTGTTTTCTCGCTGATGGACTTGCGGGTTTCCAGTTTTCGGGTATCGTGAAGAAGGCTGCTGTGAATATTCTTATATAAAGCTTTCTGTGGACATACGTTTTTATTTCTCTTGGATAAATACCTAGGCATGAAATTCCTACATTAAAGGGTAGGTGCTTGGGCGTGTGTTTAACTTTATAAGAAACTGCTGAGATGTTCCAAAGTGATTTTTCCATCTTACAGTCCCTTCAACAAATTTTGAGAGTTCCCAGTTGCTTTATATCCTTTCCAGCATTTGGTGGTGGTGTTCTTAGGTGCTGTCAAGTTGATTCTGACTCATAACAACCTTAAATACAACAGAATGAAACACTGCCTGATCCTGTACCATCCTTAAAATTGTTGGTGTTGGTAGTATTTTTAACCTTAGCCATTCTAGTGGAAGTGAAGTGGTCTTTCGTAATGGTTGTACTTTTATAAATGATGTTGAGGGCCTTTTCATGTGTTTTCTGGCCATTCATATATTTTCCAGTCACTAATTATAGCCACACCAAGCAGAGGGGAGTTAAGTGCCACCTTTTGAAGGGAGGAGTATCAAACTGTGTGTATTGCTGCTGGAACCAAGTGCTAGAACTTTGTAAGTATCTGTTCATGTCTTTTGCACATTTCTTTATTGGGTTGTTTGCCTTTTTATTGTTGAGCTGTAAGAGTTCTTTATGTATCCTGGATACAATACTTTCTTGGGTACATCTTCTACAAATATCTTCCCAGTCTGTGACTTGCCTATTTACTTTTTTATGATGTCTTTTGATGAGTTGTTGTTGTATACTGTTGAGTCAATTCCAACTCATAGTGGCCCTATAGGACAGAGTAGAACTGCCCCATAGGATTTCCTAGGCTGTATCTTATGGCTCAGTTCTACTCTGTCCTATAGATCTTTTCTCCCACAGAGCCACATTACAGCACCAGGGCTCCTTTTTGATGAGTGGAAGTTTTTAATTTTGATGAAGTATAATTTATTAGTTTTTAAAGTGACTATCTTTTATGTTCTGAAGGACCTCTTGCCTATCCCTGAATAATGAAGATACTCTGTTTTCTTCTAAAACCATTGTAGTTTTAGCTTTTACGTTTAGGTCTGTGATCCATCTGAAATTAATTTTTCTTTAGCATGTAAAGCATGGGTCAAGGTTCATTTATTTTCCATATGCATATTCAGTTTTTCTGGCACCATTTGTTGAGAAGACTTTACTTTTTCCACTGAATTGCTTTTGGTGCTTTTGTTGAAAGTCAAATGCCTGGTAAAGTGTACATCTTCTTCTGGACTCTAATTCTGTTCCATTGGTCTTTGTGAAATAGTGTACCTTAATACACTTTGAAAAAATAAATAAAGTTCTTTATTGGTTGTTGATGTACACAGGAGAAAACCTTTACCATTTATATACTGATAGTGTCAATGATCTTTTGTATGATGAGCTTGTAACCAGTAATATTTAGAGGCTTTTAAGTATAGTTCTTCACATACTTCTATGCTGCTTTTTGTCTAATGTCCATTTTCTGCTCACGTTTTTTGTTCTTTTATATTTATCAGCATCTTACGCTGTATTCTCTAGAGAAGCCAAACCAGTGAAGTATATATATGTGTGTGTGTGTATATGTATGTATATACACACATATATAAATATATAGAGAGAGAGAGAGAGAGAGATTTGTTTCAAGGAAATGACTCATGCTGTTATAGAGGCTGGCAAGTCCCAAGTTTATGGGTCAGGCATCAGGCTGGAGGCTTCTCCTGCCTCATGTAGCTGCAGGAGCTGATAAACCCGAGATTCATAGGTCAGATGGCAGGCTGCTGGCTCATAGCTGCGAAGGCTGATGCGTCCAGGATTGGCAGACACAATGATAGGCTGCTGGCCCAGGTCCCAAGAACTGGAGGTCAGATGCTGACAAGCTAAATGCAAGACCCAGAGCAGAGCAGAAGCCAGCGAGCTTTTGTCAGAAAGTCTGAATATATTGGATGCAGCCACACCCCAAAGGAAACTCCCGTTCAACTGATTGACTGGTTACAGCAGATCCCCTCATGGAGGTGATCATATTATATCAGATCTCATCATGGAGGTGATTACATCTTTATATGACTACCAAAGTACATTGTAACTGCCAAACCACTGAGAATCATGACCCAGCCAAGTTGACACACAACCTTAGTCACACAACCCTAGCACAGACTACTGAAGATGATGATTAACAAGAAACTTCTGTTACCTTTTCTAAACAACAAAGTTGTTTATGTTGTTGTGTGTATCATCAAGTCAACTTGGACTCATAGCAACCCCATAGGACAGGATAGAACTACCCATAGGGTTTCCTAAGCTGTAATCTTTAAGGGAGAAGATCACCGGGTGTTTTCTTCCATGGAGCTGCTGGTGGGTTCAAACTGCCAACTCCTCGGTTATCAGTCAAGCACTTAACCATTGCACCACCAATGCACCTTAAAGTTGTCTATACATGTATTATAATGATCTATCAGACCTTCCACATGTCTACCAAGAGAGATGCCTTTGATCCTGGCATTGGGAAGGGGAAGAGGAGAGGAAGATGTAACCAGATAGAAATTGTGATCTTTATAAAGGAACAGCCCATTGATATCAGTATCTCTAACATATGTATCAGGAGCCCTGATGGTGCACATTTGTGCGTTCTGTTACAGACCTGAAAGGTTTGTGCTTCAAACCCAGTGGCTTCACAGGAGAAAGACCTGGCAATCTCCCATAAAGATTACAGCCTAGAAAACCTTATGGGGCAGTTCTGCCCCATATCATATTGGGGTTGATATAAGTCGAAAGTGGACACAAGGGCACCCAACAATACTAACACATACGTATCAAATTCAGCAAATATTAGCACTGCTAATATGGGGATTTGGAAAACCTGGTGGCATATTGGTTAAGTGCTATGGCTGCTAACCAAGAGGTCGGCAGTTCGAATCCGCCAGGCACTCCTTGGAAACTCTGTTGGGCAGTTCTGCTCTGCCCTATAGGGTCACTATGAGTTGGAATCGACTCGACAGCAGTGGGTTTGGGTTTTTTTTGGTTTTTAGTATGGGGATTTACCTCTTGTTATTTACCAGTTTAGCTGAGGCAATGCCAAAAGTGGAATATATGTAATACAAAGTAACATGTGATGACATTTACATTAAAGACAATGAGAAATTTAAAACGTATATTAAAGTAAATTACATCGTGACCCTCAATCATCCCGAATTACAGTAAGCCTACAAGAAAGCATTAGATAGCTGCTGTTTACTCACAGAGTGGAGCAAGAGTAAGGAATTATAAGATGGAGGGATCTCAAATATAGTTCGTTTCGGTGAAGTACTACTTATGTGTCTGTGGAGCTTTTTGCAGTAAATTCTTGTGTATGAACGGATTTGTGATATGCTGAATTCATCATCAGAGGTTGCATTGTAGAGAAGTTCTAATAAAAGGCTAAAAGACATTTTATCATTCTATTTATTGAATTTCATCAGTTTTAAGATTTACGCCCCTCCCCCCAAATACATTTTTAATGTGTATGAAATCAGATTATGGTGATTCTCAGTCACCTTTGGCCAGTTAGGGCCGTCTGTTATTGCATGAACATGTATAAAGCCATTATATGCCTGTAGGGTATGTATCAATGCCAAAAAAAAAAAAAAAATTCAGGAAACAATGAAGGCAGGCTCCTTTAACTTTACATAAGTGGTTGTGGGGAAGGGATGGTAGAGATGGTGAATTATATATGTTCAGCACATACTTGAAGTGAAATTTAAGGTTATTTCATGGGTTATTAGAAATAACAATCTTGAGGGCATAGAACATGATTTTATAAGAAAAACTAGAACATATTGAAGGCTTGAAGTGAAATGATTCAAAAGAGTATGATGCTTTTTATGAAAGCATAAAAGAGATAATATGGGAAAATCCGAAAATCCTAAATTGTAAGAAAGGATTGTATCAGTTTAATTGGATTAGTTAACCTTCATAAAATAGTGTCCTACATTCCCTGGCATGTTAGGTTGGATAAAGTTTGAGAGTAATCTTTATCTTTGTGGTTATTAGTCCTTCTTTTGAGACTTAATTTTCTATATTATGTATTGTGCTAGTTCATTATTTTTGTGTGAAAAAGCAGAAGTGGGTTAGTCTGTTTCCCACTTGTCCAGTAATCTAGAACAAACATTTAACCTTTTTTTTTTTTTTTATTGTGCTTTAGGTGAAAGTTTACAGCTCAAGTTAATTTCTCATGCAAAAATTTATACACATATTGTTATGTGACACTAGTTGCAATCCTATAATGTAACAAACAGCACACTCCCCCTTTTTACCCTGGGTTTTCCATGTCCGTTCAACAGCACCTGTCCCTTCCTGCTTTCTTATCATGCTTCTGGACAGGAGCTGCCCATTTGGTCTTGTGTATCTGCTTGAATTAAGAAGCACACTCTGCATGAGTATTCTCGTATGTTTTATAGTCCAGTCTAATCTCTGTCTGAAGAGTGGGCTTCAGGAATGGTTTTCATTCTGGCTTAACAGAGCATCTGGGGGCCGTGGCTTTGGAAGTTTCTCCAGTCTCAATCAGGCCGTTAAGTCCGGTCTTTTTATGTGAATTTGAGTTCTGCTTCACGCTTCTCTCCCACTCCGTCAGGGACTCTGTTGTGTTCTCTGTCAGGGTGGTCGCTGGTGATAACAGGGCACCATCTAGTTCTTCTGTTCTCAGGCTGATGGAGTCTCTCGTTTATGTGGCCCTTTTGTCTCCTGGGCTAATATTTTCCTGTGTCTTGGGTGTTCTTCATTCTCCTTTGCTCCAAGTGGATTGGGACAAATTGATGCGTCTTAGATGGCCACTCAGAAACTTTTAAGACCCCAGATGCCACTCACCAAAATGGGATGCAGAACATTTTTTTTTAATAAACTTTGTTATGCCAATTTACCTAAATGTCCCCCGAAACCATGGTCCCTAGACCCCAGCCCCACCTACTCTGTCCCTCAAAGTGTTTGATTGTGTTCATGAAACTTCTTAGCTTTTGGTTTAGTCCAGTTGTGCTGACTTCCTCTGCATTGTGTGTTGTCCTTCCTTTCACCTAAGATGATTCTTGTCTACTCTCTAGTTGATGAGTTCCCCTCTCCCCCACTCCCCACCCTGGTAAACCTTTTCTTGAGTTCTTATAATAGTGGTCTTATACAATATTTGTCCTTTTGCGACTGCTTAATTTCAGTCAGCAAAATGCTGTCCAGGTTCATCCATGTTGTGAGATGTTTCGTGGATTCATCGTTGTTCTTTATTGTTGAATAGTATTCCATTGTGTGTGTGTACCATAATTTGTCCATTCGTTTGTTCTTGGGCACCTAGGTTGTTTCCATTTTTTTGCTATTGTGAACAGTGCTGCAGTGAACATGGGTGTGCATATATCTATTTGTGTGACGGCTCTTATTTCTCTAGGAAATATTCCAAGGAGTGGGATTGCTAGATTTTATGGTACTTCTATTTCTAGCTTTTTAAGAAAGCGCCAAATTGATTTCCGAAGTGGTTGTGCCATTTTACATTCCCACCAGCAGTGCATAAGTACATTTAACCTTTCTGAGAATTGGGTTTTCCAAATATAAAATGAGATTGTATTTACTTAATAGTGTTGTTATGTTTATTGTTTTTTCAGTTCGATTCAGGAGCTTACACAACGCATCATCATACTTGAATCTCATAACAATCTTTCAAGTAGGCTGTTCATACACTCTTGGTAAAATGAGCTTGATGTTATTAAAATATCATTCCTCCTCTATTTGATCTTCTGGCACTAGAGAACAATTAGAAAAAAGTCAGACTATAAATAATGATTATACAGTTTTATTTGCTTAAGAGACTGGGAGCAGTTCATTTGTATTGAGGATCGTCTAATTAGTGGTTCTTAGCCAGTTCCCCCCTTTTGTAACAAATATTTTGTAATATATGGTAATACAGCATATCTGTATGTGTCAAGAATATAATGTCTTACCTTAAATATAAAGGATATATAGCATAAAATAATTTATAATAAATTTTCAGTGTGTAAGCAGTTGAACACTACCAGCAGATGCAATGGGACAGTTGGATGCTTGCTACTCTATGTACAATCCCTGTGAACGCAACAGCTACAAATATAAACTAATAAAGAATTGTGGCATAGGCTATTCAAATATGAATGTAGTTGCTATTGATGTGATTTACCTAAACAGTGAACAAATCTAAGTAAATTTTGACCAAAAAAATCGTAAATTTCCTTGACTTATATAGGAATTATAGTTCTGAGAAAATTGATTTTATTCTACAATAGTAAAAAACTATCCTAAAATAAAAGACAAAAAAGACTTGATGGTGATATGTAAAATAGGGTTAGGTTCTAGATTTATGTAATTATAGATAGATTTTTCATCTGTTTGAATGTCCATCTGGAAATTTGAAGGTATAGACTTACCTTTGTTTTGTATACCTGTTCAGTGCATTGAAGGATGTTCTGCAATCCTGACCTTTTTGCACTGAATACCAGTAGTCATCTTAATCATTTTGACAAGTAGAATACATTTCCTCCCAATTTGAAAACCTGCCCAGACTTTACCACCCTCGTTGAGAACTACCAGCCTTAGGTATATGAGAGGTGAGGAAGTTAAGTCCCAGAGTAGGAATGATTTAGTGATTTATTTGTAATAATATATTGACTCTATTTAATTAAAGTGGATAATTTGAGACTTTTTTTTTAAAAAAAGTCTGTATTAATACATTCTTATTTTTCCTAGTAAAATGAATGAAAATAAATCTGATGACTCACAGAACCTTGGTAAGTAAATATATTAAGGTATTTTACTCTTGCTTTTGTTATTACAATAAATCTTTTTAGAATGCTATTCAAATGGAAATGAATTCCCTGATCCATATTTAGTTCATAAATAAGGAAAGTAAAATAATGTAAATATGTAAATATAATAATGAAAGTATAATTATGTATGTATGCATTTCAATAAAAATCTGCTGTAAAAAAATACTGCTGTAAGAGGACAATTATTCGTTTACCAAATTTTATTTGTATTCTGTATTTGTATTTATCAGATATGGTTCGTATCTGAATAAAACCTTTAATATGGTTTTTCACCTTTCATTTTTCATGACTTTTTCTTATAAAACGGAAAACGTAGGTGAGAACAATTCAAATACACAAGAGTTTATCATGAAAGAGATGACTTTTCCTCTACCTGCTCGTGACCATCTCCTCAAATAGTTACCTTTGACCTCTGCTTTTAGATCTTTTTTTCTCCATTTATTATCATAAAGGTATCAATTGACTTGCTGTCCTGAAAGTTGAAGAATTTACATTTAGTTTCTTTATACTCTGCCGCCACTACTTCTCCCTTATCTACCCTTTTTTAAGACTGTGATTACCTTCTAAAGCTAAAGTATTACACCTAACCCTCACTTTTAGAGAGTATCTGCTGACTCCACATTATGTTGGATAAGGAAATTTGTGTTCCTAAATCTCCTCCACTTGCTTTTCCTGCTTCTACCTCTATACTTCTATCAGCTATGCTAATAGTTCTGAAAGTTGAGAATTTGTGGACTACCTTTAAGCTTTGGCCAAATGCAAAGACCACCTGTACTGTTTTACTTAATTTTCCCAAGATTGACTCAGTTTTTTGCTTACATGAATGTGTTTAAGGAGGAAACTTCATTTCATTGTTCTAATAGAAGCCAGTATCATGCTATAAGTAGAAGGGAATCACAATAAAATTAGACCAATTTTATTGAATTTTCAAACTTAAAATTAAAAATCAGCAGACTACAAATAAAAACACAAGTATTTATGAAAACTAGTCCATTCTGCGTCCAAGGCCTCCATATTGCTTAAAGGGAAGAGGCGAAGAATTGAAAAGCTACAGGCCCACAGTATATAGCAGATCTAATTCCATTCAGGGCCAACCATGAGGACTCCTCTTCTGTAGTCTCCACTAATTCCATGTATTGCTCTTCCTCTTGGTAGCTGCATGTAACCTCAAAGCTAATAAGCATAGGCACTGAGGATGAAGGAGTGAAAATGGGAGCTGATGGTGTGAAATGTCCAATATTAACAAACAGCAATTTACGGAATTTAATATGGGCAGTTTCAAGGACTGGGGGAGAGACTTTCAGTTAGTAGTTGATCTCATTAAACTGGAGTGAGGAAAGGCAATGTAATGGGAATATTTCACAGTATTAAATATAAGCTCATGCTGTTTCTATCCAGTCTTGGAATCTGTTTTGCGAGAAGCCTGCTAACAAATACGATACCTTTTCAACCTGTAACGTCCATTTCTAATTTTATGTATTAGTTAAGGTAAACAACACTAGCTACTGTAATAGGAAAAACCTGAAATCCTAGTTTATTCTTGTTCATGTCACAATGCAGTATGGGTTTGTTGTGGGAGGTGGGACAGATGGGAAGTCTCTGCTCCATGCAGTTATTTAGAGATTCAGATTCTTTCTCTCTTGTATGAAGAATCTGCCCACCTTCAGGTCCTCAAGAGTCTTTTCTCTTCAGCTAATGAATTTCTACTTCTTTCTTTAGAATATTATTAGAAATCTTATGGGTAAGTGAGATAAAAGATTAGTAACTGTAATCAATAATGTTTAATTTAATGTGCCGCACCCTGATATTTATATATACTGTCTCATTTAATCCTCATTACAGCATAGCTTGAGATAGGTATTGCTGTTATCTTCATTTTTAAGAGGAAAAAACAGAGACATAAAGTGATTATGTGATCCGTTCCAGGTTCTGCAGCTAGAATGTGGAGTTGAGTTTCTAACTCAGCTCTCCCTAACTCCACAAGTTGTCTTTTTTTATATTGTGGTGTTAAATACACGTAACATAAACTTTATTATTTTAACTGAATTAAAGTATATAATTCAGTAGCATTTAGTATATTTACTGTGCAACCGTCACCACTATCTAGTTCCAAAATATTTTCATGACCCCAAAAGGTAACTGCATACCCATTAAGCAGTCATTCCCATTCACTCTACTTCCGAGCTCATGGCAACCACTATTCTGCTTTCTGTCTCTATGGATTTGCCTGTTCTGGATATTTCATATAAATGGAATCATACAATATGTGATTTTTTTGTGTCTTGTTTCTTTCAACTAACACAATGCTTCCAAGTTTCATCCATGTTGTAGCATATGTTAGTACTTCATTCTTTTTATGGCTGAATAATATTCCATTGTATGGCTATACCACATTTTGTGTATGCAATCATAGTTGATGAACATTTGGGGTTGTTTCTACTTTTTGGCTATTATGAATAGTGCTCTTTCGAACATTTGCGTACAAGTTTTTGTGTGAACACCTGTTCTCAGTTCTTTTGGGTATATGCCCAGGAATGGAATTGCTGGGTCATATGGTATAGGGTGGCTATGAGTCGGAATTGACTCAACGGCAGTGGGTTTGGTTCTTTTTACTATGGTGATGGTGTTGTTAGGTGCTGTCGTGTCGGTTCCAACTCATATCCACTCTAAATAACATAATGAAATGTTGCTTGGTCCTCTGCCATCCTCACAGTGGTAGGTATGTTTGAGCCCATTGTTGCAGCCACTGTGTCAGTCCATCTTGTTGGGCGTCTTCCTCTTCTCACTGACCCTCTACTTTATCAAGCATGATGTCCTCCATGGATTAGTCCCTCCTGATACCATGTCCAAAGCAAGTGAGACAAAGTCTCACCATCCTCACTTCTAAGGAGCATTCTGGCTGTACTTCTTCCAAGACAGTTTGTTCATTCTTCTGGAAATCCATAGTATATTCAGTATTCCTCGGCAACACCATAATTCAAATGTGTCAATTCTTCTTTTGTCTTCCTTTTTCATTGTCTAGCTTTTTCATGCGTACGAGGTGATTGAAAAGATCATGGCTTGAGTCATATAGTAGTTCTATGTTTAACTTACTGAAGAACCACCAAACTTTTTCCGCAACAGCTACACCATTTTCATCCCATGAATAATATATGAGGGTTCCAGGTTCTTCACACCCTCACCAAAACTTCTTGATTATAGTCATCCTAATGAAGGTGGGGGATCCCCGTTGGCAGTGGTTAAGCACTCAGCCGCTAACCAAAATGTCAGTGATTCGAACCCACCAGTGATTCCATGGGAGAAAGATGTGACAGTCTGCCTCTATAAAGATTTACAGCCTTGGAAACCCTGAGGGACAGTTCTGCTCTGCCCTATAGGGTTGCTGTGAGTCGGAATCAACTTGACAGCAACTAGTTTGGGTTCTGGGAGTTTGGTTTTAGTTAGTGGTTTTCGTTTGCATTTCTCTAATGGCTAATGGTGTTGAGCATCTTTTCATGTACTTATTGGTTACTTATATATCTTCCTAGGAGAAATGCCTATTCACATCCTATACCCGATTATTAATTGTGTTGTTTGCCTTTTGTTGTTGAGTTGTAAAGTTCGTTATGTATTCTGAATACTAGACGCTTATGATATAAATGATTTGCAAATATTTCTTCCAATTCTGTGGGTTGTCTTTACACTCCCTTGGTAGTATCTTTTGATACAAGGGTGCTTCAACATATGGAAACTATTCTTAATGAAGTCCAGCTTACCTAGTTTATATCTTGTTGCTTGTGCTCTTGGTGTCATATGTAAGAAACCACTGCCAAAACCAGTGTCATAAAGATTTACTCCTGTCTTTTTTTTTTTTTTCTTCTAGAGTTTTATAGATTCTGATGCAAAATTGGTTTTTAATTTTATTGTGGATTCCTTGAACATAACAAGTTGCTTTTCTTTTGCTGCGTTCAAGATTCTTTGTATTTGGCTTTCATCAGTTTGATTATACTATGTCTCAGTGTGGATCTCTTAATTTCAAGTTTGTCCTGTTTGGTGTTTGTTGAGTTTCTTGGATATGTAGCTTCATGTCTCTCATCAAATTTGGGAAGTTTTTGGCCATTATTTCTTCAGGTATTCTTTCTGCCTTTTTCTGTCTTCTTCCTTTGGGACTGTTATTGTGTGGATGTTATACCTGATGGTGTCCCATAAATCTCTTAGGCTGTGTTTATTTTTCTTGATTCTTCTTTCGGCTTTCCAGACTGGATTATCTCAATTTACCTATCTTCAAGTTTGCTAGTTCATTCTTCTACCTACTCATATCTGCTGTTGAACCCCTCTGCTGTGTTTTTCACTTTAGTTATTGTATTTCAGATCCAGAATTTGCTTGGTTTCTTTTTGTAATTTCTATCTTTTTATTGATATTCTCTGTCAAGATGTCATTCTCCTGGTTTCCTTTAATTAGCTCTATGGGCGTATTTTTGGCTAATAATTGCAATACTCAGATTTCCTTAGGGACAGTTTTTTTTTTTTTTTTTAAATAATGTGTCTTAGGTGAACGGTTACACAGCAGACTAAGCTCCCCTTTAACAATTTTTATACATACTCTTCTGTGCCATTGGGTACAATTTTTACAATGTGTTAGCATTCTCATTATCTACATTCCGTTTGTTCTGTTTCCATTGATTTAGCTTCTCTTCCCCTCCTTGTCTTCTCATCTTTGCTTTTGGGTAAATGTTGACCGTTTGGTCTCATATAGTTAATTGTTGAAGGGAGCACATACTCACAGATGGTATTGTTTATTTATTTATTTTAAAAAATTTTTATTGTCCTTTAAGTGAAAGTTTACAAACCAAGTCATTCTCTCATACAAAAACCTATATACACCTTACTATATACTCCTAGTTGCCCTCCCTCTAATAAGACAGCACACTCCTTCCTTCCACTCTCTGTTTTCGTGTCCATTCGACCAGCTTCTGACCCTCTCTGCCCTCTCATCGCTTCTCCAGACAGGAGCTACCCACATAGTCTCATGTGTCTACTTGATCCAAGAAGCTCACTCTTCATTGGTATCATTTTCTATCCCATAGTCCAGTCCAACCCCTGTCTGAAGAGTTGGATTTGGGAATGGTTCCTGTTTTGGGCTAACCGAAGGTCTGGGGACCATGACCTCCGGGGTCCTTCTAGTCTCAGTCAGACACTAAGTCTGGTCTTTTTACGAGAATTTAAGGTCTGCATCCCACTGCTCTTCTGCACCCTCAGGGTGTTCTCTGTTGTGTTCCCTGTCATCGGTTATAGCAGTCATCAGTTGTAGCTGGGTACCATCTAGTTCTTCTGGTCTCAGGCTGATGTAGTCTCTGGTTTATGTGGCCCTTTCTGTTTCTTGGGCTCATAATTCCCTTGGGTCTTTTGTGTTCTTCATTCCCCTTTGATCCAGGCGGGCTGAGACCAGTTGATGCATCTTAGATGGCCGCTTGCTAGTGTTTAAGACCCCAGACGCCACTCTCCAAAGTGGAATGCAGAATGTTTTCTTAATAGATTTTATTATGCCAATTGACCTAGATGTCCCCTGAAACCATGGTCCCCAAACCCCTGCCCCTGCTATTATGGCCTTCGAAGCATTCAGTTTATTCAGGAAACTTCTTTGCTTTTAGTTTATTCCAGTTGTGGTGACCTCTCCTGTATTGTGTGTTGGCTTTCCCTTCACCTAAAATGGTTTGTATCTACTGTCTAATTAGTAAAAACCCCTCTCCCTGTCTCTTTTCCTCCCCCCTCTCGTTACCATCAAAGAATAGTTTCTTCTCTGTTTAAACTGTTTTTCAAGTTCTTATAATAGTGGTCTCATGCAGTATTTGTCCTGTTGCAACTGATGAATTTCACTCAGTGTGATGGCTTCCAGATTCCTCCATATTATGAAATGTTTCACGGATTCGTCATTGTTTTTTATTGATGCGTAGTATTCCATTTTGTGAATATAGCATAATTTATTTATCCATTCATCTGTTGATGGGCACCTTGGTTGCTTCCATCTCTTTGCTCTTGTAAACAGTGCTGCAGTGAACATGGGTGTGCATATATCTGTTTGTGTAAAGCCCCTTATTTCTCTAGGATATATTCCAAGGAGTGGGATTGCTGGATCGTATGGTAGTTCTATTTCTAATTTTTTAAAGAAGTGCCAAATCAATTTCCAAAGTGGTTATACCATTTTACATTCCCACCAGCAGTATGTAAGTTTTCCATTCTCTCCACAACCTCTCCAACATTTATTATTTTGTGTTTTTTGGATTAATGCCAGCCTTATTGGAGTGAGATGGAATCTCATTGTAGTTTTGATCTGCATTTCTCTAATGGCTAATGATCCTGAGCTTTTCCTCATGTATCCTTTTGCTACCTGAATGTCTTCTTTAGTGAAGTGCCTGGTCATATCCTTTGCCCATTTTTTAATTGGGTTATTTGTCTTTTTGTAGTTGAATATTTGCAGTATCATGTAGATTTTAGAGATCAGATGCTGATCGGAAATGTCTTAGCTAAAAATTTTTTCCCAGTCTGTAGGTAATCTTTTCACTGTTTTGGTGAAGTCTTTGGATGAGCATAGGTGTTTATTTTTTAGGAGCTCCCGGTTATCTAGGTTCTCTTCTGCATTGTTAGTAATGTTTTATATATTGTTTATGCCATTATTTGGGCTCCTAGCATTGTCCCTAGTTTTTCTTCCATGATCTTTCTTGTTTTAGATTTTATATTTAGGTCTTTGATCCATTTTGAGTTAGTTTTTGTACGTGGTATGAAGTATGGGTCTTGTTTCATTTTTTTACAGATGGATATCCAGTTATCCCAGCAGCATTTGTTAAAGAGGCAGTCTTTTCCCCATTTAACAGACTTTGGGCTTTTGTCAAATATCAGGTGCTCATATGTGGATGGATTTATGTCTGGATTCTCAATTCTCTTCCATTGGTCAATATTGTTTATTTTAGAAACCAGTCTATTATTTGGCTGAAAGGTGACCTGAAGTAATAACTTGAGTTCCAAGTTCAAAGAATATCTTGGAGTTGAAATCATGGGGATTCCTGTAGTCTCTATCAGTCCAGTAAGTCTGCCTTTCTTAGGAATTTGAATTTTGTTCTACACTTTTCTTACATGCTATGTGGGACCTTCTACTGTGTTCCTGGTCAGACTGGTTAGTAGTGGTAGCTCGGTACAATCTGGTTCTCCTGGTCTCAGGCTAGAAAAGGCCATGGCTCATCTGGGCTGTTAGTCCTGTGAAATAGTTTCTTCTTGGAGTCATTGGTTTACTTCATTCTCTTTTGTTCCAGACAGGTAGAGACTAGTAGTTTTATGCCAGATGGCCGCTCGCAAGCTTTTAAGATCCCCAATGCTACTCACCAAACTAGGATGTAGAACATTACCTTCGTGAATTATATTATGCCAACTGACTAGGTAGTTCCCCGAAACTATGGTCCCAAGCCTTTTGATCCAGTAAACCAATCCTGTGAGTTATTTGGGTATGTCTAGGAAGTCTCCATATCCGTGCCCCCTTTGTGGTTTGCTATATATGTATATACACAGAAATGTGTATATACATATACCTACAGATACACCTATACTTGCACATGCATTTACTTATATGTGCCTTTCTATACACATATATGCATCCATATCTACCTTTGTAACCACATACATATTTTTTGGTTGTTTTTCTGCTGTTGCAAAATTGTATATGTTATAGCATTTACCAGAATTTTCTTTTTACTGCTTTTTTTTCCTGTGAGTGAGCATACTTGCTTATTTCTTTACATGCCATGTAATTTTTTGTTGAAAACTGGACATTTTGAATATTGTGATGCAGCAACACTGGAAATCAGATTCTCCCTGTTGTTGTTGCTTGTTGTGTTGTTTGCTTCTTTAGTCACTTTTCAAAACTATTTTTGTAGTATCTGTAATTGCTATCATGTGGCTTTTGAAGTCTGTGTCTGTTAGCTTAGTTGTCAGTATTTTGACAGTTTTCTTAAACTCTTGGAGCCAATAAAAAAAAAAAAAACCCAAAAACATAAATAAAAAAACTCTCCCGGTCTTTGTGTGAGGGCATTACTTAAAGTTAAAGCAAGCCGGTTTAACTTGGCCTTAGTTTTCCCTTTCTGCTTGCACAAGCCTCAAGGTCAGTCAGAGGCATAAGCTTTAGATCTTCTCAGTTATTATGTGAGCATGCTTCCTGCCGTCGGCATGTGCCAATGCCCATGCTTCTCCATGTATCATCTTCCATTGCCTCTTCCCTCTGACTTTTCGATTTGTCTGCTATTTGCCCTGCCTGTTATTTTTTGTCCCAGGTGGCTGCAGCTAGTATGTTTGTCTTTAAATGCTTTCACTGCTCCAACCTTGAAAAAGTTCTGCCACAGGTGAAACAAAGGCAAGCCTCTGATCTGATAGCTCTAAGGGAACCATAAGACAGCTCAGAACACACAATCACGCAGTCATAATCTTTTGAGAACAAGGTCTTTATTGCCCCCTCTTGGATCAGCAAGCACACCAAGAGAATGGGCTGCCGCTGGCCTCAGTCAAACTGAGAAATAGATGGAGGTAGGCAAAATAAGTTAAAATGCCACAACGTTTTCTTAGTAAAATTTACCAGCTTCTTTCTTCACTAAGCATTTCCCTGGTGGTTCTCTGTTTTTTTATTAAATTTCAGAGTTTTGAAAAAGTTGATTCTGACAGTTTTGCAACTTAATTGTTGCTTTAGTGGCATTATCTCTGTCAAGTTTTAGAGTTTCCTACTCCACCATTTTCAGTGACATCATTCTGTAAGTTGCCATTTTAATTACACACTAGAATTTATCATTGAAGATTGATGAAAAAATGTCACATTGATGTTTTAGAAGTAGATATTTTTAAATTTTAAAATTACTCATAGTAGTATAATATGATTTGCTCTCTCTGAAAGAAGTTACACATCAATTAAAAGAAGGGCCAGTTCTCTCTGTTTTTTAAATGTTATTTATTTATTTTATTATTATTTTTTTTACTGTTAGCTTGTGTTTTCTGTCGAAAAAATGATGACTCCCCTAATAAATATGGAGAAAAGAAAACTAATGAGAAATGGAAGCTCACTGTACATTACTATTGTTTGGTGAGTATAATTTATAAATAAATTCTAGAAATTTGATACTCTTCTAAAGAAATTAATTGTATCTTGACACTGATTTTTGAGAATTGCATAAGCCATTTAACTTCTCTAGATCTTATTTTACCTTTATGTGAAAATGAGGTCTTTTAAGTATCAAATTCTAAGATTCTAAAATTATTCAGAACATTCTACTCATCGTTATCTCATCATTATCCTGTGTTCTCAAGAAAACAGGAAAAAAAGAAAATGGTTAGGTATAGGAGTTGTACATTTTACCACTTTGTTTCCTTGTTACTAGTGATAAATCTCAAAAAAGACTTGTTTGAAGGTTGAGAGTAGAGGAAAAGTATTTTATTTCACAGAGAATCAGGAAAGAAAAATTCAGGCTAAAGGTAATAAATATTTGTGGAAAGGGAAACAAGTTAATGAGACACTCAGAAGAAAGAAGAGTGATTTCAGACTGAGAAACACAACCCCTCATGTGTTTGCCCTCTTTCCGTCATTCTTCCAACTTCTCACTGAGTCTCTGCCTCAGGATATTGGTGCCAGAGTTACATTCGTACAGGCAATATTTCTTGGCATCTCTATTAGTTATGCATTGCTGCTTAACAAATTATCCTTAAACATAGCAGTTTAAAACAACAAGTATTTTTTATTTCACATGGTTTTTGGGCCAGAATTTCATGAGGTTATAATTGAGGTGTCAGCTAGGGTGCAGTCATTTGAAGGCTTTACTGGGCTGGAGGATCCACTTCTAAGATAACTCATTCACATGACTTCTGGCCTCAGTTCTTCCCAGCTGTTGACAGGAAGCTTTGGTTCCTCACATCTTGAACCTCTCCATTGGGCTGCTCATAACATAGCAGGTGGCTTCCTGGAGCAAGTGATCAGAGATGGAGACATACACACACACAGGCACTCCAGGATGGAACCTTATGAACTAGTCTTCCAAGTCACGTGTTAAGTCTAGCCTACACTCAAGGGGAGGAGTTTAGGCTCCACCTTTGAAGGAAGGAATATCAACAAATTTGTGGGCATATTTTTAAACCCACCACAGCATTCATGTTAAAACAATACGTGCTTCTTTGAGAAACCATCAAAAGCCTTTCTTGGTAGTTCTCTAAGACTAAGGTTTTGTGCTTCAGATACCCTATGGGTTAAATAGACATGTATCCTGGTCTAGGAACTTAATTACTTTGTAACATGACTTGAAGGGAACGTGAAGTTGGCGTTTCAAATATGTTTGTAAATGGGTCTGTTATATTTTATAGTACTAAGAAAATATTTTCATTTTTCTAAGAGTTTATTTTACTTTTTATACAGTAGAATTAGAGATTTCTTTTTAGTCAGCAGGGTATTTTTTCATAGCTAATTTTCAAGTAATTTGTATTGCTTTTGTGTTTCTTTGGAATGTATTACACTGATTAAAATTAAACCTCTTTAATCACAAATTTTGTCTGTGGATGTATTTTTGAATTAATATGTTTAAGTTGATCATGTCCAAATTTATTTTATGTTATGGCTTATATTATTACTGAGTATAATACATTTAAAAAATACTGACCCCAGTCTCACCCCTTTAAAATTCTATTTCATTATGAACAGGAATGTATAGTAGAGTGTTATAAACTGTAAGTCTCTTTCATGCTAGGACTGAAGGAGACAGTGACAATCTAGTTCAATGCCCTTATTTTCATGTTTAAGGTCAAGTGAGTATTACTTGCCTAGGGTTCCAAAAGGTTAGGCATAGAGCCTGGTCTTCAGGCCAGGATCTGTTATTCACAGTCCAGTGCTTTTTTTTTCCTTGATTGATGCTCCCTTGACATATTTACGTGATGACGTTAAAATCAGATTAACTTGAATGAAACATTTATGCTAAATATAATTCAGTAGATTTCTTTGTAAATATGCCTTTTTGATTATGAATACAGCTAGATTCAAAGTTAGCATAAAATGACAGTAGCGATCTGACTGTTCTCTATATTATTACATTTATACCTTTGTGTATTTACCACTCCTTTTTTCTAAAAGGAAGGAATATCGACAAATTTAATTTAATTAATTACAGATGTCTATCCTGCCTTTCTTTCTTCTCCCTTTCCATCTTTCCTTTCTTTCTCTTTTACTTCTTAGAATACTTTTAGAAACCAATCTGGTTATATGGAATGTTAATTTACAGTGTCTTTCAAATCAAAGAATATGTGTATCCATTTACTTTGACCATGAAAAATAACCTTTATAGATAAGAGGTACTTGAAATTTGAGTTGTTTTGTCTGTTTTTTTTTTTTCTTAGAATGATTATTATAGGTATATAATTTTATTCCAAACCAGTATCTTAGAGTTTATTTTCTAATTGAGAATATATTCATAGTTGATGTCAAGTGGAATTTGGCAGAGAGGTAAAGAAGAAGAAGGAGTTTATGGTTTTCTAATAGAAGACATCAGGAAGGAAGTGAATAGAGCCTCTAAACTGGTAAGAAGATTTTACTTGTTTAACTAAATACCATAAATATAATCAATACAGGGAAATCTTCTCTTTTGGCTTCTCTACTAGAAATTTGTAAGACTTTGATTTTATGTTCCAGTGCTTATTTTTATCAAATATGAAAAGCTTTAGAAGAATATTTTATATTTTTACAAATGAAAGAGAACTGACCCTCGTGACAATACTGACTTCACTTCCTTCCTTATTCATATTCCAAAGTAGTCATCATTTTACTTCTAATCTTTTTTTTTTTTTTTAGAAATGCTGTATTTGCAAGAGAAATGGTGCTTCTATTGGATGTGTTGCACCCCGATGTAAACGAAGTTATCATTATCCATGTGGACTGCAGAGAGAATGTATTTTCCAATTTACTGGCAATTTTGAGTGAGTTATTTAATTACTGAATATGAAGGATGAATGAGTATTAAGGAACAGTGGAAAATGTGTATTACAGTGATATAATTCCCTTTTGAAATTTCTTTTTAAAATTGCACTGAGTTTATACATACATACAATGCAAATGGAAATAATTTGTATTTAGTAAATTAGGAGTATATTCATTATTATGTTCATTACTTTATGTAGTTATTTCTATCTGCCAAGTCTTGAGAAGTACCATGTCTGGAATGGGCCTAATGATTAATATTTACCTTCAGCTTTCAGCTCTAGGATATAATGTGAAACTGTTAATTTACTCATATTCAGCAAAAATTTATACCTTATATAAATCTAGATTTTTATGTCACTCTTTAGAATTAATAGTACAGTTTTCTTTCAGAGGGCCTATGTATTTCCTGGAAACCCTGGTGGTGTAGTGGTTAAGAACCACGGCTGCTAACCAAAAGGTCAGCAGTTCTCATCCATGAGGCACTCCTTGGAAACTCTATGGGGCAGTTGTACTCTGTCCTGTAGGGTCGCTGTGAGGCAGAATCGACTCAGTGGCAACGGGTTTGGTTTTTGGTTCTTTATGTATTTCCTACTGAGTAAATTGAAGGCATAAGAATTTGAATGAGCACCCAAAATAAATGCTATGCCCCTGGGATGCCCCTGAAAACATTTGCTTCCATAGTCTAACTATAAACATCAAGATTCTTTGAATTTTGGCATTTGGGTGTTATCAGTGTTCTTTTTCTTCTAGCGTTTGTGTTCTTGACACAAAGGAGGATTGGTGCCATGTGATAAAAATGCATTTTGAAAATGCAAATTGAAATCGATTTAGTATATTAGGAGATTCTTATTTGCATTTTATTATATGATTAAAATATTATTTTAAGTGTAAGTTGCCATCTTGTTTAATTTTATACAGCATTGAATACAGTAGTATGTACGCTCAGTTGCTAGCAGTGTTACATAGGATTCTGAACATAATACCATGCTACTGAAATTCTGTCCCATTTTGAAAGCCCAGCTCTCCTTGATACCGAATTGTGGGCCTAATTTATTAGTGATAAGACTCCTGTTCACTGTAAACCAATTATGAGAGAGATGTGAGTGTATTTTTCCCTTACCTATACAAGTTGAAAATTCTTCAGCCTAGTTGCGATTTTTAATTCATTAGACATTGTTTTTAAATCATTTGCCTTTTTAGGTCATTCTGTTGGAAACATCGACCTGTTCAAATAACTCCACCTAATACGTATAGAGACTCCTTACCATGCACCATTTGCCTGGAATTTATTGAGCCTATTCCAACTTACAACATATTACGAAGTCCTTGTTGTAAGAATGCTTGGTTTCATAGAGATTGCTTACAGGTAAGATATAGTTTCTTACTTGGTTAGAGTTTAAACTGGAGAGAATTGAAATCTGCATTTTGTTACTATTTGTAATTTTTTAAAGCTTTATTGAAGCATATTTATATCATAAAATTTACTCTCTTCAAATATATAATGCACGTTTTAATACTTAAAGTACTGTCTTCTAATGTGTATTTATATTTATAAAGTTATTTTGTTTTTATTTCAAAATGAACAAAACACAGATTTTAATTCCTAAGTTCTACTTACAGATTTAAGGTAGAATACCAGGACATATGAAAAGATAATTTGACTATAAGTTAAGATATTTAAATATTAAAAGAGGCCAGTTTTTCTTTTGTTCTTCTTTTTTTTTTCCTATTCTGAACAGGTTGTTACAACTTCTTGATAGGGAACTGATTACTGTCTAAAGAATTGAAGGTATTTTTTGAGAGTCACTTTGTATGCCAAACCTGATGCCTAGTTTTCAAATAAACAGAATACATATGACATTAAACACAATTTAATTTTTTTTATTTTGAAAATTCTTTTGAGAAATTTAAAAGGGTTCTAGCTATTAATAACATCAAATATATAGTAACACATGTGAAAGTGCCAACTAATAGACAGTTAATCGAATGTTAAAGGATTGAGTTTAATACTGTATTTAAAAGCATGTTTTATTATTGCTTAGCAAAATAAATTGTTTTATTCATTACAAATTATATCAAACATTTATTTTGAAGTTATGAAGTATAAATCCTTTTAGATTTCATTAAAGTCTTGCTAATAGTCAAAGAAGTAAAGTTTGATTGGTTATTTTCTATTTTTTTGTATGGCCATTGGGCTTTTATATATAGGAGCGTGATAGAACTTTGATGAACCAGAGGTTCTCAAATTTAACCTAGTATTCGTAGGGCTTTTTTTTAACAGTCTGGAAAAAAAAAACCCAAACCCACTGCCATCGAGTCAATTCCAACTCATAGCGACCCTATAGGGCAGAGTAGAATTGCCCCATAGAGTTTCCAAGGATCCCCTGGTGGATTTGAACTGCCAACCTCTTGGTCAGCAGCCATAGCACTTAACCACTACGCCACCAAGGTTTCCAACTCTGAAAATAGTGAATTTTTATTTTACTTTTTTTTTTAAAGTAAAAATAATATTACTAACAAAAAGTAAGTCTGTTTCATGCAAATGTAATATAAAATCGTAGTCATGTTGATACCTATCTATGATATAAATATTAGTAAACAATTGTTAGTTGATTAGAGCACAGCAAGGCATGAAAGTCATTCTTGTTGAGTCAGTTTCTCTAAAGGAGTTCTTCGGTTTTTTTTTTTCACTCTGATACCAGAGTCTTAAGTGAAAGAGTAAATGGAGTCTACCCAATCTAGATAGCTGTAACAATACCCTCAAATGTTTTGTGTTTGTTTATTTTTAATTTTTATAAAGCTCTAAGCTTCATTAATATAGAGTTAAAGAAAGAATGAACCCATGTGATAGAAAAAACTATGTGATATGGTTATGTGAAATGTGATTCTTTGAAACTACTACAAATAGTGGAATTATGTGAGGAGAGACCATGTCTTAGTCATCTAGTGCTATTATAACAGAAATGCCACAAGTGGATGGCTTTAACAAAGAGAAGTTTATGCTCTCACAATCTAGTAGGCTAGAAGCCTGAATTCAGAGCCCCAGCTCCATGGGAAGGCTTTCTGTCTCTGTCAGCTCAGGAGGAAGGTCCTTGTCACCAGTCTTCCCTTGGTCTGGGAGCATTTCAGCACAGGAACCTCAGGTCCAAAGGATGCGCTCTGCTCCCGGTGCTGCTTTCTTGGTGGTGGGAGGTTCCCATGTCTCTCTGTTCGCTTCTCTCTTTTATATCTCAAAAGAGATAGGCTTACGACACTACCTAATCTTGTAGACCTCATCAGTATAACTGCCGCTAATCCATCTTATTACATCATAGTGATAGGATTTACAACATATAGGAAAATCACATAAAATTGTGGACAGTCACACAATACTGAGAATCATGGTCCAGCTAAATTGATACACACATTTTTAGGGGGACATAATTCAACCCATGACAGACTGGAAATTAATATCAAAGAAACTGATGAAAATGTTTTGTTCTGTGTATCTAGGTCACTATTCTTGTTCAATTTGGATTTCTCCATCATCTTATTGTATCTTCCATGTGTTTTAGGCTTTTTTTTTACCCCCTTCTAGACACTTCTGTCATGTCCTCTATTCATTAAGATCTCGGTGTCTATCAGCAATTGCTCAGACATCTCTTTAGGCTCAGAGATTTCAGTAACTTTTTGCTTTCCTCCCATACGCTGTATGAATGTGCTACTTCCTAGTTGTTTGAACCTGTAATACTGTTTGGTCACCTCTCTGTTCACCATCTACAAATCATTCACCAAGCCAGTTCTACCTGATAAATATTTTGTGTGTATCCTTTTTAGTTTTATCCTACTCTTGCTGCTTAACTTCAGACACTTATTCTTTGACTTTTGCAAGAGCCTACCTACTGATTTTTCAATTCGTTTTTCATACTGTCTTTGATTTACCTATCTAGCCTTCATTACTTAGTTCAGTATTATTAGAATGTAATCCCTAAGTACACTACTAATTTTAGCTCCCTAATCATATGTGCCCTCTCTTGCCACTAAGTTCTTTTATACATGTTATTCCTTCTCCATGAAATGTCTTTTGTCCTATTTTCCTGGAAAACCCCTATTTCTTCTTCCAAACTTCGTTTTGACCTTACCAAAGCCATTTTGTCAGGCTCTCATGTAGATGTTCTTCTTTCTTTCATGTATATACATTTTTGAGAAACACTTGTACCAGCATATTATAATTGTGTGTATAATGCCATGCCTACTCACTGAAATGCCTTTGAGGTAGGATGTAAGTCATTTTATGTGTCTTAGTGTTTGCCACTGTAAATGTTGTTGGGTACCATCGAGTTAATTCTGACTCATAGTGACCTAAGCCCTAAAACCAAACCTGTTGCAGTCAAGTTGATTTCAACTCATAGTGACCCTATAGGACAGAGCAGAGCTGTCCCGTGGGGTTTCTGAGGCTGTAAATCTTTACGGAAGCAGACTACCACACTTTTCTCACGCAGTGTGGCTGGTGGGAAGAACCACCCACCTTTTGGTTAGCAGCTGAGCACTTAACCACTGTGCCACCAGGGCTTCTCCATAGTGACCTAGTAGGGTTAAATATCTGTTAAATGAGCAAGTGTATGCTGCAGGTTTTTTTTTGGGGGGGGGGAGTAGCTACTCTTTCTACTAGGCTACTCTTTCTACTAGACTAACATTCGTTTGTTTCCTTCTGAATACCGCTGCCTTCTGCTTCTATATTTATATTTGCTGTAACAGTGAGACTAAATTTTATACTTCTGTCCTTATGGGTAGAAAACTATCGTATAGATCAAGTTAAAAATAGAAACAGGGATGCTTTATATTTAACAATTATTTAAGCATCCTTCCAAACGAATGAACTGAAAATTTTTATTGTTTTACTTACACCATATGGTGGGCAACACAATATTTGGCAACAGATGACATCAGGTGCCAAAGATTGAGAAAGAAATATGGGTGATACATACGAAGTTTAGAACAGTCTATTCATTAGGTTATTTTTATTTTTTTGCCCTTAGGGAAAAAAAAATCTCTAAATTTTAGCAGTGGGATAAATCTATAAGAACAAAGTTTGAGAACTACTGGCATTGAAAATAAGTTTACATAATATGTTAAGCGATAGCACGTTTTGTTAGTTATTTAATCCATAATCTGATTAAAAATTTAAAATTTTACCCGTGACCTTTCTATTTTCCACCATAGGTTCAAGCAATAAATGCAGGTGTGTTTTTCTTTCGGTGCACAGTATGCAACAATAGTGATATATTTCAGGAAGAGATGTTGAGAATGGGAATTCATATTCCTGAAAAGTAAGTAACCTTTAGCCTTCTGCCTAACATGTATTTTAAATGTAGGCTTTGGTAACAGAGAAAATAATCATTTATGTTTGATTAAATGATCATGACCAAGTAACTGTTTGAAATGGTGAAATGCGAAGTCTCCCCTTACCCCCAGATTACTAGTTTTTTGAGAGCAGGAACTGTGACTTCAATGTCTCATGAGTTGATTTAGAGTCTCTTAATAAGTACTTCAGCTGTGCATAATTTTAATTGACTTGTACACAATTATGATAGGCTTCAAAATAGTATGTAAGATTATCTAAGATAATCAAGATACGGTTTTAAATGTATGAGAAGAATTTTTTTAACGCTCAAAAATGAGGAATCAAGGAATAATGGCACTCGAAATAAAAAAAAAAAAGGGAGTGAAATATTAGGGAAAATAGACCTTTTAGAAAATTTCTACGTAACTTTTCATTTAGCATTTGAAAATTCACTATGAGAGTAACTCTAGGGTGGAATGACACTAATGGATTTATATCTTGAAGGGAACAAGTGATCTTAAAAAGAATAGGTTTCGTCTTTGTTCCTAACTATGTGAAATGTTTTTACTTTTAGATTCATTATCTGTCATTGTAGGTGAAATTTTAGGTCAAAGTGTATTTTAGTATATTGATTCATTTACAGAGATGCATCTTGGGAATTAGAGGAAAATGCTTACCAAGAACTTTTGCAGCACTATGAACGTTGCGATATCCGGCGATGTCGTTGCAAAGAAGGACGAGAATATAATGCGCCTAATAGGTATTTCTGGAAATTCAGTTTTCCTTACCAAAAAAACAAGCCAGTTGCTATCAAATTAATTTTGACTCGTGGTGACCCTGTGTGTATCAGAGTAGAACTGTGCTCCACAGGGTTTTCAGTGGCTGACTTTTCAGAAGTAGATAACCAGGCCTTTCTTCTGAGGCACCCCAGGGTGGACACGAACCTCCAGCAGAATATTGGGAGCCTTGTTTCACATGGAGAATGATTTAGCTGGGTCATCTGTGAAGACTCAGCTGAGATTTTGCCTGCTTTTGAGAAGTTTCCACTATGCAGATCTTTCAACTCCTGGTTGCCCAGTCTGGGCTCAAAACCAAATCCTTTGCCATTGAGTCAATTCCAACTGTAGCGACCCTATAGGACAGAGTAGAACCATCCTATAGGGTTTCCAAGGAGCAGCTGGTGGCTTTGAACTGCTGTCCTTTCAGTTAGCAGCTGAGCTCTTAACCACTGTGCCACCAGGGCTCCACCCTAGTGACAGGAAGGCAATTTCAGTGAGTGGCAACATGACATAGTTGTTAGGAGTGAGGGTTTGAAGCTAGACAGTCTGGGTTGGAACCCACACTCTAAGGTTGTGAACTTGATTGGGCAAGATGTTTACCCCTCTGTTCCTTGGTTTCGTCTTCTTTAAAATGAGGGTAACAGTGGTTCTTCCTACCTACTAAAATTATGAGGATTAAACTATTCATGAAAAGAATGACAGCTGGGCCTCGTGCATAATAAGGAGTCATGTTAGCTGTCATCTTACTCCTCTCTTCATTGGACGGAACTGTGTGCAGAAGAGGGGGTGACATACACACAGAAGGCTGTACATAGGGATACATACCTACCTACCCATACCCACACAGGGAGAAGGATACACCTACCCCTTCCAGAGGTGGGGCATCTAGCTGCTTTTCTCCCCGCTTACATATTCCCACTCTGAAAGAACTAGATCCATTCCTATATACAAAGGGTGGACTAATATGCACACTAAGAGGGGGCCCCACACCACAGCCCACACCCATCCCCAAACAGAAAATGTGAGTATGGACTGGTACCTACAACACAGTGGGGAAACATGGAGAGAGAGAACGGATGAGAGAATATGTATATGAGCCAGACAGGAAGTCCGGATCCTATTGAGCTGTACAAAACCTAAGCTGTGTGACCAAGCTTGTTTTAGGAAATATTCCTTACCTTGAATGGGAATATTTTAGGTATGATAATATATTTAGTAAATGCTTCTTCTATATCAGACACACTGACACAATAATCTCCCTGTGAGCAGAGTCATCTCCAAATACAAAGGAAATTTTTTTCTCCCTCTTAATCATACTCTTTCAGATGTTTATATCTGTGTTTGTCCTTGTGCATATACATGTTAATATTAAGTTAGTTTAGACTTTTAGGAAAAAATAATACAGTTTTAAAGCATATAATCTCTTGTCCCTCCTTTGGTAAAAGAGTTGGTTGTGTGTATGGTGGGGAACAGGGTCTGTGGTGGTACTATGGTTGGTATTAGACTAAGTTGATGCTAAACTGTAAACACCTGCTTTTCCTCATTTCCTCAGCAAATGGGAAATAAAGCGCTGTCAGTGCTGTGGTTCTAGTGGAACACACTTGGCCTGTTCATCACTGCAATCATGGGAACAGAATTGGGAGTGTTTGGAATGTAGAGGTATTATCTACAATTCAGGTAATCCTTCATAATTTTGAAAAAGGATGTTTTTATTCAAATGCATTATTTAAAAATTTCTACCTGTATTTCTGTTACACTAACATTAGGGTTTAAATCTGCAGGAGATTTCCAAAAACCCAAAAAACACACTCTACCCAATTCAAATAGCATGGGCATTAATGATTGTTTATTGGAAGAGTCATCCCCTAAATTACTAAGACAGTCACCTGGAGCCCAGAGTAAAGATCTACTGAGGTATGTATTTGAGTTGGAGAAAAATACAAAAATCTTTTTAGAGAAAATGAAGACACAAAATTACTTACAGCATTAGCTGATCCTACAGTTGTCCGGAGTAGTGTTCTTCAAACTTTAGGACCCAGCATTAATTATGAAATCAGTGCAACCAGCATTTCAAAAATGAAGTGAAATGAGATAGAAGACAGAATATCAGATTCCAGTACACATAGGATTGTATATTTGTGTGTATGAATGTGAAATTTGTGTTAGTTATTTTATTGTGTACTGAGTTGTGATGTAAAATAGAGGTTTCTATTATAGACCATTTTCAAGATAGTTTGAAAAACACTGATCTGAAAAATGTGTTTAAATGGTTATTTGATTATAGAGTAGGACAGGAAATTAAAGTATCAAGTAATCCATGTCACTTTGTTAAAAGGAAGAAATCATATTTGAAAGAGATAGTTTATTTCTTAATGTTCTAATCATTAAATATATTTACTTTTGATGTCAGATCCAAATGTCAGCTCTGTCTTTTAGAAGGTTTTTAAGGTATTTTTATAAGTATTACCACATTAATTTCTAACTGTTTCCATAAGAGAGCAAAATAAGTAATGTTTGAAATCATTTATAATTAAACATTTAAATGAGACTGGAATTACATCTTTGTACAGTGTCAGTATTCATTGAGGTGGAGTTATGATTTTTAAGTATATGTGGGTTTGCAAAAGAGTTTTTAGGAGCCTTGCTTTACTCAATAGGGGAAAAAAGGACAAAAGTAGCATTAGTAGTAGAAGCATGTTTAAGTATTCTTATTAATAATATCAAATTAAAAAACTTAGAAGAAGGAAAAGTGAATTTTTATGAAAACATTTGACAACTGGATTTTCAGACAGAAGTAGAATATTAGGAACTTTAAAAAGTGAAGAATTTCTTTTTTAAAGTGCTACCTTCTGTAACTCAGAACTGAAAATTTTGTTATTTTTATAATATTTTAGTATCAAAAAAAGAAATGTTCACATTTTTAAAAACGTTCGTGTAACTCAGAACTGAAAATTTTGTTATTTTTATAATATTTTAGTATCAAAAAAAGAAATGTTCACATTTTTAAAAACGTTCGTGTTTAGCTTTCCAAAGATGTTACACCAGTAAAGCCTGACCTTTGCACCTACGGTAACATGCCATCATATTCTTAAGAGTAGCGTCGGAGTTCTTACTGATCCAGGCAGGAAGACAGAATCCACCTGCCAGAAGAAAGTATATTTCTGAGAGATTATCTTACTTCCAAAGGACTTTTGTTTGGGTCCGTGAATAGGGGGTCATGGGAAAAAAGAAAAGGAAAAACCTGACTCGCACCGAGGGATTGTGTATTTTGGGATGAGACAAATTTATACTTGATATAGAAAGGTGATCCATGGGCTTTTACCGAAAATAGGATTATTTTGAGCACTTTAGTTCCAATTACAGATGGAGAAACTGAGACAGGGAGCAATTGCGCTAGTCCGTACAATCACTTGGAGGTCTTAGTAAAACAGATTGCCAAGCCTTGGACTGAGAGATTCTAATTCTGTAAATCTGTGGTGGGGCTCAAGAATTTGCATCAGCAACAAGTTCCAAGGTGGTGCTGCTTCTACTGCTTCTGGTTTGGGGTCCACTCTTTGAGAATTAGTCATCTAGAATAAAAAGTACTCTTTATAATAAAGTATTCGTTATTATAAGAAATTGTTAATTCTGCTTACAATATTGGTTCTACTTTTAATTAACTTTATGAATAAAAATACAGTGCATAGTCTCTCAACACCATGGCACTCGTATGTAGTAAGCACAGATTACATTGGCTCTATTGCTAAAAGATCCAGTGAATGTGATAATAAGATACAATTAAGCAAGTTTGGTATGGTCATTGGCCAGAAAGGTGAGAGTTTGTGTTTCTGACTCTTAAACCTGAGTCTACTGAATTGATTGAATTTGAGATAATCATTGTAAGCATTCTCATAAACGATTTATGACATTAACCAAAAAACCAAACCTGTTGCCATTGAGTGAGTTCGTACTCATAGCAACCCTATAGGACAGAGTAGAGCTGCCTCATAGGGTTTCCAAGACTGTATGTAATCTTTACAGAAGACTGCTAGATCTTTCTCCCATGGAGCAGCTAGCTGGTGGGTTTGAACTGCTGACCTTTGAATTACCAACCAAGTGCTTAACCACTGTGCCACCAGGGCTCCTTCTTTATGACATTTGGTGATCCTAATTTGGTAGAAGTTTGGAGAGAGGGAATGAAGAATTTAAAACTAAGGTTATTAGATAACTTTTTGGTTCCAGTGGCAGCCATTGTTCTGTTTTTGGGTGGGCGTCAGGGAAGAACTTCTTTTTAATCTTTTTTTCTCTTTTTTATTGGCTTATACTGCTTTTTTTTTTTTTTTTTTTTTCCACATAGAGTACTTTAGAGTACTTACCTGTATGTTTAAATTCATGTTTTATAGGCAAGGCAGCAAATTTAGAAGAGACATTTCAACTATATTAATAGAGATAGGTTTTCAAATAAAAAAAAAATCTAAAACACTATATATCAACAAAGCCAATATCTGGAATAGTGCCTTAGATGGATTAAAAAATCAGAACTTTAATCCTTCATGTGCACTTGAAGTAGCATATATAAATGAAAATGATAAGTTTGGAAGAGAGCATCCTGGATCAAAGCAAGAATTCCTAAGTCTCTTAATGCAACATCTTGAGAACTCATCATTGTTTGAAGGGTCCTTGTCAAAGAACTTATCTCTTAATTCTCAAGGTAATTATTTCATTTATTATTGTACTTACTGAATATAGCATGTGTAAAGAAAGAAATACCTGGTTAGAATTGATGTTCAGTACGTCTGGTCCAAATCTATCATTTTATTACTAGAATACTGTTGCAGAAAAGGGAAAATGATTTTGTAATAAAGTAAACTTTGTGGTAAAACATTAAGAACATTCATAATTTCTTTATACAATATCCTTTTTAAAATGTTTCCATAATGAAGTGTAACTTTATTTAAATGGACTTTATTTTCACTCTAATTTCATTTGAATGGAGTGGCTAAATGGGATGGATGATTATTTGAATTCTTTTTGTTCGTGTATTTGAAATTTGCAGTTGGTGTGTTCCTTCACAACATAGCATTTTGATAACATAGAGTTCCAGTTCACACAGGACAGATTTTTCAGTGTGCTTTTGCTTTCAAGAATATTGTCTACACAATTATGTATATGATACTTTTCTATATTTATTACTGGTGAGGAATTATGTAATTAAAACAGGCATTTCAAAACAGTGGTAATTCTAGCATTCTTTTCTGGTAACTTTTATACCACCTTTACTGCAACGGGAAATTTGGAAGAGTGTAAGAAAAGAAAGCTTATTTCATTCCATTTGAATTTCCTTTATTTATTCCCTAGAACTTCCTTAATACTTGAAGCATCATTGAAATAATTGAGAAATTATCAAGGATTATGCATACTAGGTACCATACGCACAATTGAATTCCAAACTCCCTTTCAGAAGTCCTCCTATAGTGTTAACTCAAGGCAGCTTTGGTACAGTGGAGAGCACAAGAACTTAAGTTAGAAAATCTGAATCCAAGTTTGTATACATATACATCAGTAGCTTTCTGTCTTTAAATTATGCATTTAACGTCTCTGGATCTCAGTTTCTTCATCTGTAAAATGTGACAATAAGTATGTAGCTAATAAAGTTATTGTTGCAGAGATCTTAAAATAAATTGCTTTTGATTAATTATTAGCAAAGTAAAGAAGAATTTAAATAATTTTTAGACCTGTAGCAAAGAATTTTAAATAACTATTTAAATATTCAAAGTTGTAAGATAGTAAATTTATGCTTTTTTGGGATGATAATTTAAGCAATATGTATCAACAACCTTAATGTTCATATACTTTGACACATTAGTACCATATATAGGAATCTACTGTAACATTATATATTACATAGCTGAAAATTTACTCAATCAGGATAAGCGAAATAGGGGAACGGCTTAAATTACGTGTATGACTCAGCCGTAATGCATTTGTTAATTGTGAACTTGAATACTTTTGAATAATTTAAGAAAAACTTTACAGTATAGTAAGTGGGAAAAAGCTGAAGTGAAACTATTTGTGTATATGTACACATAGATACATATATGCCAAAGTGTGTACATTGGTTACTAAGGTGGTAGAATTATAGGTGATTTTTAAAGGTTTTCTGTATTTATATTTTTTCTATGTTAGGATAATTATTTTATATTTAGAAAAAATACATTTTTTGTATATTTTGGAGAGATTATATTTTGTGCATGGTAATACCCTCTGAGAATTAAGTTATTTTACACGTAATGCTTTGATTTTTAAAATTTTAAATTACATATTCATTAAAAATTAAGATCTTATTATAATAAGTGTTTTTGATATATTTTTATCTGTATTTACAGCTCTGAAAGAGAATCTTTACTATGAAGCTGGCAAAATGCTTGCCATTTCTTTGGTTCATGGTGGTCCTTCACCTGGTTTCTTTTCTAAAACCTTATTTAATTGCCTTGCTTATGGACCAGAGAAAACCCAACCAATTTTAGACGATGTTTCAGACTTTGATGTCGCACAAATTATAATCAGGGTAAGAAATATACCTGTTTATTAAAATGTAGACTACATTCTAGGTACATTTGAAAATAAATGACTGGTCTGCAATAGAATAATACTTTACTTGGAGTTTTTAGGGGTAATGAATGTATAATAATATTTCTGTTTACCAGCAGAATTCAGAACCAGTTAAGAAATAGATATGAAAGTCAGACAGCTGAAGATCAAAGTAACAGGTTTAATGTTGATAAAATCAGTTGGACAATGTTGCCTAGTTCTGTGTTTAAAAAGCTAGCTAACTGTCCCCAGAACTTGTTATTGTTGTTGTTCTTAGGTGCCATTGAGTCAGTTCCAACTCACAGTGACCCTGTGTACAACAGAATGAAACACTGCCTGGTCCTGTGCCATCCTCACAATCGTTGTTATGTTGCAGCCACTGTGTCAGTCCATCTTGTTAAGAATTTTCCTCTTTTTTGTTAATCTACTTTACCAAGCATGATCTCCTTCTCCAGGGATTGGTCCCTCCTGATAACATTTCCAAAGTATGTGAGATATAGTGCTGCAATCCTTACTTATAAAGAGCATTCTGGTTGAACTTTTGCCAAGACAGATGTTCATTCTTCTGATAGTCCAAGGCATGTTCAATATTCTTCGCCAACACCACAATTCAAAGACATCACTTCCTCTTCGATCTTCTTCATTCGTTGTCCAGCTTTCGCATGCGTATGAGGCGATTGAAAATAACATGGCTTGGGTCAGGCGCACCTTAGTCTTCAAGGTGACACGTTTGCTTTTCAAAACTTTAAAGAGGTCATTTGCAGCAGATTTGACAAATGCCATATGTCCTTGGATTTCTTGACTGCTGCTTCCATGGGTGTTGAACGAGATGGATTTATTGACTCTGCTGGAGACAGTGTGAGCCAGATTCCTCACTGCGTGCTAGAGAGCAAATGAAAGAGCACTTGCTTGCAGGTAGATGGATCTGAAGAGAGGAAGGACTTGGCTCACCAGTCAGATAATATGCTTCCTCCTCTAGGCAGGAATAAGTGGTGGGTGGAGAGAAGGACCTGGCTCAATTTCTTTCCTATGGAAAGAAGTGTGGGGACTCAGTATTATCACTTAAAAATAGTTACCATTTATTAAAAAATTATGGCAGACTTTATATTACATGTTATATGTACAAACTCATTTAATTATAATACACTATAAGTATTATACCTACTGATTAGTTACTGATTTGGAAACTGAGGGCTTAACAAATGTAACTATCATGCCCAAGTTCACACAGCTGTAATAGTTAATCAGAGTTGACATTCAACTGAAGTCTGACTTCTGAGCCTATGCTTTTAACCACTGGACTCTACTGCCTGTTTAAGTAAGACAAGAAGATCCATTTAAATTTTCCTCCCATGACCTCCCTACCATTTAAACATACTCTACCTCTTTTTCCCTATTTCAAACAACAAAGTCTTCCACTCATTCCAAGTAAATCTGGGTTTTTTGTTTTGAACTCATGTTATCCAGTCTTCTTTGGTACCAAATGTAATCAGTTATACACCTTTTTTTTCTATCTTTAGTTGCTTCGTATAAGAGCACAGAGTTGGAAGTTGAGCTGCTTGCATTTTAAATCCAAGCCCTTCTACTTAACCAATGTGTTACATTGAGCAAGTTACTTGACCCCCCCTGTGCCTCAGTTTCATCATCATAGAGTGAGAGTGCTCCATGATGGTACCTACTTTATAGGCTGGTTTTGTGTGTGTGCGTGCTTTAGGTAAAAGTTCACAGCTCAAATTAGCTTCTTACATAAAAATTTATATATATATTTTTATGTGACCCTTCTTGTTATCCCTGTAATACAACCGCACATTCCTCTTTGTCACCCTGGATTTCCCGTGTCCATTCAACCAGCTCCTATCCCTTTCAGCCTTCTCATCTGGCCTCCAAACAGGAGCTGCCCATTTAGTCTTGTGTATCTACTAGAAATAAGAAGCACATTCTTTTTTTTTTTTTTTTTAATTTTGGCTTTAACAAACAAATGTATTCTCTAACAGTCTGAGAGGACAAAAGTCCGAAATTAGGGCGCCAGCTCCTAGGGAAGGCTTTCTCTCTCTCTTGATTCTGGGGGAAGGCCCTTGTCATCTATCTTCCCCTGGTCTAAGAGCTTCTCAGCGCAGGGACCCTGAGTCCAAAGGATATGATCTGCTTCTAGTGAAGAAGCACACTCTTCACAAGTATCATTTTATGTCTTATAGTCCAATGTGTTCTTTGTCTGAAGAGTTGGCTTCAGGAATGGTTTTACTTCTGGGTTAACGGAGAGTCCAGGGCCATGTCTTCTGGGGTTCCTCCAGTCTCAGTCAGACTGTTAAGTCTGGTCTTTTTACTAGAATTTGAGTTCTGCACCCACTTTTCTTCTGCTCCATCAGCAACTCTGTTGTGTTCCCTGTCAGGGCAGTCATTGGTGGCAGCCAGGCACCGTCTGGTTATTCTGGACTCAGGCTGATGGAGTCGCTGGTTTATGTGGCACTTTCTGTCTCTTTGGCTAATATTTTCCTTGTGTCTTTGGTGTTCTTCATTCTCTTTCGCCCAAGGTGGGTTTGGACCAATTGATGCATCTTAGATGGCTGCTCACTAGCTTTTAAGACCCCCAGATGCCACTCATCAAAGTGGGATGCGGAACGTTTTCTTAATAAACTTTGTTATGCCAGTTGACCTAGATATCCCCTGAAACCATGGTCTCCAGACCCCCACACCCGCTATACTGTCCCTCGAAGTTTTTGGTTGTGTTCAGGAAACTTCTTAGCTTTTGGTTTAGTCCAGTGGTGCTGACTTCCCCTGTATTCCTTTCACCTAAGATAATGCCTGTCTACTATCTAGTCTGTAAATTTCCATCTCCCTCTCTCCCCACTCTCATAACCATCAAAGAATGTTTTCTTCTGTGTTTAGACCTTTTCTTAAGTTCTTACAATAGTGGTCCCATACAATATTTGTCCTTTTGCAACTCACTAATTTCACTCAGCATAATGCCTGCCAGATTCATCCATGTTATGAGATGCTTTGTGGATTCATCGTTATTCTTTATCATTGAGTAGTATTCCGTTGTGTGAATATACCATAATTTGTCCATTCCTCTCTTGATGGGCACCTAGGTTGTTTTCATCTTTTTGCTATTGTGGACAGTGCTGCAGTGAACATGGGTGTGCATATATCTATTCGTGTGATGGCCCTTAATCTCTCTAGGATGTATTCCAAGGAGTGGGATTGCTAGATCATGTGGTACTTCTATTTCTAGGTTTTTAAGGAAGCGCCAAGTTGATTTTCAAAGTGCTTATACCATTTTACATTCCCACCATCAGTGTATAAGTGTTCCAGGCTCCACAACCTCTGCAACATTTATTATTTTGTGTTTTTTGGATTAATGCCAGCCTTGATGGAGTGAGATGGAGTCTCATTGTAGTTTTGATTTGCATTTCTCTACTGGCTAATGATCGTGAGCATTTGTGTCTGTTAACTGCCTGAATGTCTTCTTTAGTGAAGTGCCTGTTCATATCCTTTGCCCATTTTTTAAATGGGTTGTCTTTTTGTGGTTGCAGTTTTACAGTATCTTGTAGATTTTAGAGATTAGACCCTGATCAGATATGTCATAGCCAAGTGTTTTCTTAGTCTGTAGGTTGTCTTTTTACTCTTTTGGTGAAGTCTTTTGATGAGCATAAGTATTTAATTTTTAGCAGCTCTTGATTATCTAGTTTCTCTTCTGGTGTTTGTGCATTGTTAGTTATGTTTTGTATTCTGTTCATGCCATGTATTAGGGCTTCTAGCGTTGTCCCTGTTTTTTCTCCCATGATCTTTTTCTTTTTAGATTTTGTGTTTAGGCCTTTGATCCACTTTGAATTAGTTTTTGCACATGGTGTGAGGTATGGGTCTTGTTTCATTTTTTTGAAGATGGATAGCCAATTGTGTCAGCACCATTTGTTAAAGAGTCTTTTCCCCTTTTAACGGACTTTGGGCCTTTGTCAAATATCAACTGCTCATAGGTGGATAAATTTATATCTGGATTCTCAATTCTGTTGCACTGGTTTATGTATCTGTTGTTACACCAGTACCAGGCTGTTTAGACTACTGTGGCAGTATAATTGGTTCTAAAATCAGGTAGTGTGAGGTCTTCCACTTTGTTTTCTTCTTCCGTAACACTTTACTTATCCATGGCCTCTTCCCTTTCCATATGAAGGTGGCGATTTGTTTCTCCATCTCGTTAAAAAATGTCACTGGAATTTGGATCGGGATTGCACTGTATCTGTAGACCGCTTTGGGTAAAATTGACATTTTCACAATGTGGAGTCTTCCTATCCATGAGGAAGGAATGTTTTTCCACTTAGGTCGGTCTCTTTTGGTTTCTCGCAGTAGCCCTTTTATGTCTCTGGTTAAATTTATTACTAAGTATCTTATCTTCTTGGGGGCTATTGTAAATGGTATTGGTTTGGTGATTTCCTCTTTGAAGTTCTTTTTGTTGGTGTAGAGGAATCCAGCTGATTTTTGTATGTTTATCTTGTATTGTGATACTCTGCTGAACTCTTCTGTTAGTTCCAGTAGTTTTCTTGAGGATTCTTCAGGGTTTTCTGTGTATAAGATCATATCGTCTGCAAATAGAGGTACTTTCCTTCTTCATTACCAATGTGGATGCCCTTTATTTCTTTTTCTAGCGTAATTACTCTGGCTAGTACCTCCAGCACAGTGTTGAATGAGAGTGGTAATAAAGGGCATCCTCGTCTGTCTCCTGTTCTCAAATGGAATGCTTTCAGACTGTCTCCATTTAGGATAATGCTGGCTGTTGGCTTTGTATAAATGCCCTTTATTGTGTTGAGGAATTTTCCTTCTATTCTTATTTTGCTTAGAGTTTTTATCATAAATGGGTGTCGAAATGCCTTTTCTGCATCAGTTGATAAGATTGTGTGGCCCTTGTCTTTTTTTTTTTATTTATGTGATGGATTACATTGATTGTTTTTCTAATGTTGAACCATCCCTGCATACCTGTTAGGAATCTCACTTGGTCGTGGTGAGTTATTTTTTTGGTATGTTGTTGAATTCTATTGGCTAGAATTTTGTTGAGGATTTTTGCATCTGTGTTCATGAGGGATATTAGTCTATAATTTTCTTTTTCTGTGGTGTCTTTACCTGGTTTTGTCATCAGGGTTATGCTGGCTTCATAGAATGAGTTTAGGACTATTCAGTCTTTTTATGTGCTCTGAAATAGCTTTAGTAGTAGTGGTATTAACTCTTCTCTGAAAGTTTGGTAGAATTCTCCAGTGAAGATGTCAGGGTCAGGGCTTTTTTTTTTTTTTTTTTTGGGAGTATTTTAATTACCTTTTCAATATTTTCTTATGTTATACATTTATTTAGGTGTTCTACCTGTTTGTGTTAGTTTATGTAAGTAGTGTGTTTATAGAAATTCATCCATTTCCTCTAGGTTTTCCAATTTGTTAGAGTACACTTTTTCATAGTAATCTGATATGATTCTTTTGATTTCAGTTGGGTCTGTTGTGATAGTGCCCATCTCATTTCTTATTCATGTTATTTACCTTGTCTCCTGTTTTTCTTTTGTCAGTTTTGCCAGTGGTTTATCAATTTTGTTGATCTTTTCAAAGAACCAGCTTTTGGTCCTGTTAACTCTTTCAGTTGTTTTTCTGTTCTCTATTCCATTTAATTCTGTTCTAATTTTTATTACTTGCTTTCTTCTGGTGCTTGAGGGCCTCTTTTGCTGCAGTCTTTCTAGTTTTTCAAGTTGTAAGGTTAATGTTGTGATTTTGGCCCTTTCTTCTTTTTGGATGTGCATTTATCACTGTAAATTGACCTCTGAGCCGTGTTTTTGCTGTGTCCCAGAGATTCTCGTAGGATGTGTTTTCATTCTCATTTGATTCTCTGAGTTTTCTTTATCCCATCTGTAATTTCTTCTATAACCCAGTAGTTTTTGAGCAAGGTATCCTTCAGTTTCCATTATTAGATTTTTTTTTTTTTTTTTTTGCTTTTTCTGTTATTGATTTCTAAAAAGCAAGGAAAAAAATGGCTTTATGTTCAGAAAAGAGGCTTTGTAATATTTTGATGTTTTGGATTCTGTTAAGGCTTGCTTTGTGGCCTAATATGTGGTCTATTCTGGTGAATGTTCCATGTGTGTTGGAAAAGAAAGTATACTTGGCTGCTGTTGAGTGGAGTGTTCTATATAAGTCAATGAGATCTAGTTGGTTGATTGTGGCATTTAGATCCTCCATGTCTTTATTAGGTTTCTTTCTGGATGTTCTGTCCTTCACCGAAAGTGGTGTGTTGAAGTCTCCTACTATTATTGTGGAGCTGTCCATTTCTCTTTTCAGTGCTTTTAGAGTTTGTTTTATGTATTTTGGAGCCCTGTCATTGGGTGTGTGAATATTTATTATAGTTATATTCTCCTGGTGTATTAACCCTTTAATCATTATATAGTGTCCTTCCTTATCCTTTGTGGCGGATTTTGCTTTTATTTATTTTTTTTTTGGTGCTTTAAGTGAAAGTTTACAAATCAAGTCAGTCTTTCATACAAAAATTTATATACACCTGGCTATATACTCCTAGTTGCTCTCCCCGAATGAGACAGCACACTCCTTCTCTCCACCCTGTATTCTTGTGTCCATTCAGCCAGCTTCTGTATCCCTCTGCCTTCTCATCTCCCCTCCAGACAGAAGCTGTCCACATAGTCTTATGTGTCTACTTAAGCCAAGAAGCTCACTCCTCACCAGTATCATTTTCTATCTTATAATCCAGTCCAAACCCTATCTGAAGAGTTGGCTTTGGGAATAGTTCCTGACTTGGGCTAACAGAAGGTCTGGGAACTATGATCTCCTGGGTCCTTCTAGCCTCAGTCAGACCAGTAAGTCTGGTCTTTTTACGAGAATTTGAGGTCTGCATCCCACTACTCACCTGCTCCCTCAGGGATTCACTGTTGTGTTCCCTGTCAGGGTAGTCGTCAGTTGTAGCCGGGTACCATCTAGTTTTTCTGGTTTCAGGCTGATGTTGTCTCTGGTTTTTGTGGCCCTTTCTGTCTCTTGGGCTCATAATTACCTTGTGTCTTTGGTGTTCTTCATTCTTCTTTGCTCCAGGTGGTTTGAGACCACTTGATGCATCTTAGATGGATGCTTGCTAGCATTTAAGACCCCAGATACCACTCACCAAAGTGGGATGCAGAATGTTTTCTCAGTAGATTTTATTATGCTAATTGACCTAGATGTCCCCTGAAACCATGGTCCCCAAACCCCGGTCCCTGCTCTTCTGGCCTTCGAAGCATTCGGTTTATTCAGGAAACTTCTTTGCTTTTGGTTTAGTCCAGTTGTGGTGACCTCTTCTATATTGTGTATTGTCTTTTCCTTCACCTAAAATATTTGGATTTTGTTTTAAAGTCTATTTTGTCAGAGATTAATATTGCCATTCCTGCTCTTTTTTGATTGTTGTTTATTTGATGTATTTTTTTCCATCCTTTGAGTTTAGTTTGTGTCTTTAAGTCTAAAGTGTGTCTCTTGTAGGCAGCATATAGACTGATCATGTTTTTTTATCCATTCTGCCATTCTCTGTCTTTTTACTGGTGCATTTAGTCCATTTACATTCAGCATAATTATTGATCTATGTGACTTTAGTGCTGTCATTTTGTTGTCTTTTTTTGTGTTATTGACAGTATCTTTGTTCCACTTAAGTTTCTGTACTGAGTCATTTTCTTGGTATATTTTGTTTTTCATTATTTTGATTTTGTATTTGCTGAGTCCTTATGTTTTTTAATTGATGTGTAGGATTATTTGTTTCCTTTGTGGTTACCTTAATATTTACCCCTATTTTTCTAAGTTTAAACCAATTTTTTACTTATTGATACCCCTGATTTCCTCTCCATGTGAAGATACATGGTTACATTTTTTTGTCCCTAATTTTTTTTTTCAGTGTTGTCATTTTTTATGTACTGACATCTCTGTTTTCCTATTTTCAGTGTTTTAGCTTTGATTTATTTTTGTGATTTCCTTGTCTGGGTTGATATCTGGTTGTTCTGTCCTGTGTTCTTGTCTTGGGTTGTTATCTGATGTTATTGATTTTCTAACCAGAGGACTCCCTTTATTATTTCTCGTAATTTTGGCCTGGTTTTTGCAAATTCTCTAAACTTCTTGTTGTCTGCAAATGCCCTAATTTCACCATTATATTTGAGAGGTAGTATTACTGGATATATAATTCTTGGCTGGCAATTTTTTTCCTTCATGGTTTTATATATGTCATCCTGTTGCATTCTTGCTTGCATAGTAATCAGAGCTTAGTCTTATTGACTCTTCTTTGTAGGTGACTTTTCGTTTATCCCTAGCTGCTCTTAAAATTCTCTCTTTACCTTTGGTTTTAGCAAGTTTGACTATAATATGTCTTGGTGACTTTCTTTTGGGATCTACCTTGCGTAGGGTTCAATGAGCTTCTTGTATTTATATCTTCTCATCTTTTACAATACTGGGGAAGTTTCCTGCCAACAACCCTTTAATAGTCCTCTCTGTATTCTCTGATATCCAGCCCCCCCGTTCTGGTACTCCAGTCACTTGGAGGTTATTCCTCTTGAAAAAGCACCACATAATTCTTAGGGTTTCTTCATTTTTTTTTTATCTCATTTTTCTTCAGGTAAGTTGGTGTCAAGTGCTTTATCTTCAGTCTCACTAATTCTAACTTCCACTGCCTCAATTCTGCTACTATGACTTTCTATTGAGTTGTCTAATTCTGAAATTTTACTGTTTATCTTTTGGATTTCTTTTTGCTGTCTGTGGATTCTTGCAACCTGTTAAATTTGTCATTATGCTCTTGAATAACCTTCTTAACTTCCTCTATGGCACTGTCTGTTCCTTGCCTTGTTTTGTGTTTTGCCTGATCTGAAGAGTTCTGTTAGTGTTTTGAATTCTACCTCTGGTAATTCCAAGAAGTTTTTTTCCTCCACAGGGTTTCTTGATTCTTTGTTTCTGAGGCTTGCTGAAGCCATCGTGGTCTGCCACTTTATGTGATTTGATATTGACCATTGTCTCCAAGTCATCAATAAGTTATTACATATACACATTTTATGTTTGCTTACCGTGTCCTAGCTTGATTTGTTTTGATATGCCCAAATAGGCTGGTTGTGTGAGCTATTTTAATTATTAGCATCTTTGAAGCTCTCACATCCTGTCACCAGGTGGTTAGAGCTGTTACTAGGTATGTGATCCCAGGAGTCCATTTACTTTTCTAGAGTGGATTCAGCTCAGGTGTCCATGTCATGGTCTCCAAGTGTGTGGTGTAGGCTCTCACCTATAGTCCTAGACAGGCATGGGTAATTAGACTAGGCACAGGTATCTGGCTGCAGTAGGGAGTTATACACTGTTCAAAGCAGGGGGCTGACTGCTGCCCCTGCGTGTCTAGGTGGAAGGTGTGTCCCTGTTCCCTAGAGCGTGTTGGTAGGTAGGTTTTGCAGGCAGACTATGGGCACCCAATGTTGTTGGCTGTAATACCGGGAATCAGCACTTATTCTTGGACCCCTGTTGTGGGTGGCTGGGTGGAGCAGGTGGAGCAACTAGTCCTTAGGCCCCTGATGTGGGTAGGTGAGGACCCTGCTTAATGGGCAGAGCGGTGTCAAGTGTTACGAATCTGCCATTCCCCGTTATAGCAGATAAAGACTAAAATAGGCTTCAGGTATATACCCTGTTATACTGCGCAAATGAGGGCCTGCGCTGTTGAAATGGACCCACACAGGTCTATGCAGGGATGAAGCATTCAAAGTCCGTGGACCCATTATTCCTGTGTCTAGGCAAAGGGACAGTGCCTGCCCTGAGTTCCCGGGTTAGTGGAGCTGGCAAATTATTTTTTCTTTTTTGTTAATTTGTTCCCTCTCCAAAGCTGGGAAGATGGTGCAGGGCACCTGACAGGTCTTACTTCTGGCCTGGAGATCCCAGCAGTTGCTGAAGCTGGACCAGGACCAGAGCAGAGTAGTGAGGGGCCAGGTAAATGAGAGAGAGGTACTTCTCAAAAGTTCTTTTTTTTTTGATCCACGTGGTAGGTTAGACATTTGTACTTACTTTTTGCTGACTGAGCACCGTTTTCCGCTGGTTCTGGAGGTTTGAGCAGACTGTCTGCCACTCGGTCTCTTGTGATGTGGAAAATGAGTCCCAAGTGCCACTGCTTGTCTCGCCACACACGCCAGCTGATCCCACCTACGTGATGCTGGCTAGGTCAGGTCTGGCAACTTCTTACTGTTTCTGAATCGTCTCTCCCTCCCCCTGCTGCTCAGTCTGATTCCTCAACTTTGATGTTCAGGGCTCCTAGATTGTCATATGTAATTGATTCAGTTGTTTTTTCAGGTCTTTGTTGTAAGAGGGACCACAGGAAGCATCTGATTACTCCACGGTCTTGGCCTCACCTTACTGGGTTGTTTTGAGGATGGAATTATTTACTATATGTGAAGGACTAAGAATAGTGCTTGACACAAAGTAAGCAGTATATAAGTGTGAGTTGTTACACTGTGTTGTAACAATCCCATTAACATGGCCCAAGACTCCTTGTCTTGAAAACATCTTTTAAATTGACCCTTTAACTCTTGAACTTATTTTTCCTTTTGTCCTCTTTACTAAAAATCTACTGTAATTTAATTTCCTTGTCTCCACTTTCTATTTCCTATTCATTTCTTAACTTTTAAAATCAGGCTCTTTTCTCACCACCACTCTGCCAGCTTAGCTATTTCATAGCTTATATCCAGGGTTCTAAATTGCCACATCCAAAGACCTTTCTTTTTTAGCTTTTCATCTTCTCTTACTTCTGCAGTCACTACTTTCTTAGAATTCCATTCTACTGGTTTCCATAATATTGTATTCTCTTCTGCTTTTAACTATTTCTGTCTTTAATGCTTCTTCTTCCTACCCTTGAAATACAGGAATTTTTCAGTGTTGTCTTAACAGTCCTCATTCTATATTCTTCCTTGGAAAGCCTTTTCTCTTCCTTAACTTTTCTGAATGATTCTCAGAGCTATGTTTTTGGGCTATATTTTTATATTCAGATAAGACCTGGTTCTTGCTAGCAACTCGAGCCCCATATGTTTAAAACAGAACTAATTCCGCCCCCCCCACACACACAATTTGCGTTTGTGCCTGACTTTTTCATTTCAAGAGATTTTTTTTATTCCAAATCATCCTGGAGAAGGGGGCATTTTCATCTTTCTGGACTTCATCTTGCAGTTCTGTTTCAAGTCATCTCTCTATGAATGGCTTCTATTTCAGCCTTTCCATCTTATTTCTAAAAAACGGTACCTAGTATATAGCAGACTATCATTATGTCTTGGCTTCGATAGTTATATTACTCTAATGTTCTTTATTTAGTGTGATTCTTCCAAAAGTACCTTTTTGACCATGTTACTTTCTTTTTTCAGGATCCCTGAATGTCTTTCCATTGCCTCTGAACAGAGTTCAGGCTCTTCATTGGGGCATTCAAGACCTCCAATTCTCCTCCTAGCTTTATCTACTCTACTTTCTCTACCGCTGTCCAATTTGTTTTCATTCATTTAGTCAACAAATTCTGTGCATCCTCCACTGTATTATCACTGAAGATAGTAGTAAACCAAAGTCCCTGCCTTCTTGGAATTTACATTTTAAAAGGAAGACAGAAGTTAAATAAATATGTAATAATGCTTTCAGATAATAAAGTGTGTTATAAATACAATAGAATAAGAGAAGGAAGATAGATAATGATTGGGGTATATATAAGTTAGGGCTTAGACTAAGATTCTATAACAAAGAGACCCAAAAATATGGTGGTTCAAAAAAGACAGATGCTTATTTCTCTTTAAATCTAGATTTTAGAATGGGGTTAGCAAATTATGGCCTGCAGACCAATTCTGGCTCACTCCCTCCTTTTATAAATAGCCGTGTTCAGTTGTTATATGTCTGTGACTGCTCTCACACCACAGTGGCAGAGTTGGGTAGTTTAATCAGACCATTTCTCCTGCGATGTGTAAGATACTATCTGGCCCTTTACAGAAATGGCCCCTGTTGTGAAACACAATGTCATCTAGGCAACTGAGTTCCTCTCATTGTGTAATCACTTAGGATATTGTCTTTATCCACATGGTTGCATCTTACTCTTTACTTACAGGAGAAAGTGGAATTCAGGAGCATGGATATTTCACACAATTTTCACTTACTACTATTGGACAAATCTTAGTCATATGATCACACCTGGAAACATTGGTGGCATAGTAGTTAAGTGCTACAGGTTTTAACCAAAGGGTCAGCAGTTCAAATCCCCCGGGCACTCCTTGGAAACTCTATGGGGCAGTTCTGTTCTGTCCTATAGGGTCACTGTGAGTCGGAATCAACTCGACGGCACTAGGTTTGTTTTTTTGGTATGATCACACCTAGCTGCGAGGAAAGTTTGACTATGTACCCAGCTAAAACTCAGGCATGGAGGGAGGGAGTGCTTTTGGAGAGGTTGAGATAACATAAAATTATTAGCTTCTGATAGAGTGTGAAGGTGTTATTTTGAACAGCATAGCCAGGAAAAACCTCTGAAATTGCAGCAGAGATCTGAAATAATGAGGGGGTCATGTAAATATCTAGGAGAAGAGTATTTTATTATTATTATTTAATTTTTCATTGTACTTTAGATGAAGGTTTACAGAGCACAGAAGTTTCTTATTAAACAGTTAATACGCTTGTTTTGTGACATTGGTTGCCAACCCCATGACATGTCAACACTCTCCCTTTCTAGACCTTGGATTCCCCGTTTCTAGCTTTCCTGTCTCCTCCTGCCTTCTTATCCTTGCCCTTGGGCTGAAGTGTTCATTTAGTCTTGTTTTGTTTCATAGGCCTGTCTAATCTTTGGCCAAAGGGCAGACCTCAGGAGTGACTTCATTACTGAGCTGTAAGGGTGTCTGGGGGCCGTACTCTTGGGGTTTCTTCTGCCTCTGTCAGACCAATAAGTTTGTGTTTGTTTGGTGATTTAGAATTTTGTTCTACATTTTTTTCCAGCTCTGTCTGGAACCTTCTGTTGTGATCCCTGTCAGGGCAGGCGGTGGTGGTAGCCAGGCACCATCTAGTTGTGCTGGAGTCAGTCTGGTGGAGACTGTGGTAGTTGTGGTCCATTAATCCTTTGGGCTAATCTTCCTTTGTGTCTTTGGTTTCTTCTTTCTCCCTTGCTCCAGACGGGGTGGGACCAGTGGAGTATCTTATATGGCTGCTCACAAACTTTTAAGACCCCAGACGCTACTCACCAAAGTGGAACGTAGAACATTTTCTTTGTAAACTATGTTATGCCAGTTGAGCTAGATGCTCCCCAAGGCCATGGTCCCCACAGCCCTCAGCCCAGTAATTTGGTCCCTTAGGGAGTTTGGATGTGTCTGTGGACCTTCCATGACCTTGCCTTGTACAAGTTGTGCTGGCTTCTCCAGTACTGTGTACTGTCTTACCCTTCACCAAAGTTATCACTTATTTATCGTCTAGTATTTTTCTCTCCCAACTCACCCCTCCCCTCTCTCGTACCATCAAGGATTGTTTCTTTTTTTAGCGTAAACTTCGTAATGAGTTTTTATAGTAGTGGTCTCATACAATATTTGTCCTTTTGTGATTCACTTATTTCAGTCAGCATAATGCCCTCCAGATTCATTCATGTTGTGAGATGCTTCGCAGATTCATCATTGTTCTTTTTCATTGTTTTATACTCCATTGTGTGTATGTACCATAGTTTGTTTATCCATTCATCTGTTGATGGGCACCTAGGTTGTTTCTTCTGGCTATTGTGAACAATGCTGCAATGAACGTGAGTATGCATATGTCTATTCGTGTGATGGCTCTTATTTTTCTAGGATATATTCCTAGAAGTGGGATTGCTGGATCATGTGGTATTTCTATTTCTAGCTTTTTAAGGAAGCACCATATTGTTTTCCAAAATGGTTGTACCATTTTGCATTCCCACCAACAGTGCGTAAGAGTTCCATTCTCCCCGCAGCCTCTCCAACATTTGTTATTTTCTGTTTTTTTTTTTTTTTTTAATTCGTTTCAGTAATGCCAGGGTGCAATGGTATCTCATTATAGTTTTGATTTGCATTTCTCTAATGGCCAATGATCTTGAGCATTTCCTTATGTATCTGTTAGCTGTTTAAATGTCTTCTTTGGTTACGTGTCAGGTCATATCCTTTGCCCACTTTTTAATTGGGTTGTTTGTCTTTTTGTTGTAGAGGTGTTGGATTCTTCTGTAGATTTCAGGGATTAGACCTTTGTTGGATTTGTCATAGCCAAATTTTTTTTCCCAGTCTGTAGGTTCTCTTTTTACTCTTTTGGTGAAGTCTTTTGATAAGCGTAAGTGTTTAATTTTTAGAAGATCCCAGTTATCTAGCTTATCTTCTGGTGTTTGTGTATTGTTACTTATGGTTTGTATCCTGTTGATGCCATGTAGTAGGGCCTCTAGTGTTGACCTTATTTTTTCTTGTATGACCGTCATAGTTTTTGGTTTTATATTTAAGTCTTTGAGTCATTTTGAATTAGTTTTTGTGTATGGTGTGAGGTATGGGTCCTGTTTCATTTTTTTGCCAATTGTCATTCAGTTTTGCCAGCACCATTTGTTAAAAAGACTGTCTTTTCCCCATTTAATGGACTTTGTGCCTTTGTCAAAGATCAGGTGACCGTAGGTGGAGGGATTTATATCTGGGTTCTATTCCATTGGTTCATGTGTCTGTCATTGTACCAGTACCAGGCTACTCTGACTACCTTGGCTGTATAGTAGGTTCTGAGGTCAGGTAATACGAGTCCTCCTGCTTTATTCTTCTTCTTTAATAGTGCTTTACTTACCTGGGACCTCTTTCCTCTCCATATAAAGTTAATGATTAGCTTTTCCGTCTCTTTGAAGAATGTTGTTGGTATTTGGATCAGCATTGCATTGTATTTGTAGATTGCTTTGGATGAAATTGAGATTTTCACAATGTTGAGTCTACCTATCCATGAGCATGGTATGTTTTTCCATTTATGTAGGTCCCTTTTGGTTTCTTGCAATAGTGTTTTGTAGTTTTCTTTGTATAGGTCTTTTACATCTCTGGTTAGATTTATTCCTAAGTTTTTTTTTTTCTTTTTTTAGGAGTATTATAAATGGTGTTTTTTTTTCCTGATTTCCTTTTTGTAATTCTCTTTATTGGTGTATAGGAATTCAACTGGTTTTTGTATGTTTATCTTGTATCCTGCTGCTCTGCTGAATCTATCAGTTCCAGTAGTTTTCTTGTGGAGTCTTTTGGGTTTTCTATGTATAGTATCATATCACCCACAAATAGGGACAGTTTTACTTCTTTCTTACCAATTTGGATGCCCTTTCTTTTTCTTGCCTTGTTGCTCTAGCTAGGACTTCCAGCACGATGTTAAATAGGAATGGTGATAAAGGGCATCCTTGTCTTGTTCCTGTTCTCAAGAAGAATGATTTCAGCCTCTGCATTCAGAATGATGCTGGCCATTGGTTTTGTATGTTGTTGTCAGATGCCGTCAAGTCGGTTGCGATTCATAGCAACCCTATGCACAACAGAACAAAATGCTGCCTGGTCCTGCACCATCCTTAAAATCATTATTATGCTTGAGCTTATTGTTGCAGCCAGTGTGCCAGTCCACCTCGTTGAGGGTCTTCCTCTTTTCCGCTGACCCCATACTCTGCCAAGCACGATGTCCTTCTCCAGGAACTGATCCCTCCTGACAACATGTCCAAAGTATGTAAGATGCAATCTCGCCATCCTTGCTTCTATGGAGCATTCTGGTTGTACTTCTAAGACATATTGGTTCATTCTCTTGGCAGTCCATGGTGTATTCAATATTCTTCACCAACACCACAATTCAAAGGCGTCAATTCTTCAGTCTTCCTTATTCACTGTCCAGCTTTCATATGTGTATGATGCGATTGAAAATACCATGGCTTGGGTCAGGCACACCTTAGTCTTCAAGGTGACATCTTTGCTCTTCAACACTTTAAAGAGGTCCTTGCAGCAGATTTTCCCAATGCAATGCATCTTTTGATTTCTTGACTGCTGCTACCATGGCTGTTGATTGTAAATCCACGTAAAATGAAATCCTTGACAACTTCTATCTTTTCTCCATTTATCATGATGTTGCTCATTGGTCCAGTTGTGAGGAGTTTTGTTTTCTTTATGTCGAGGTGCAGTCCATACTGAAGGTTGTGGTCTTTGATCTTCATCAGTAAGTGCTTCAAGTCATCTTCACTTTCAGCACGCAAGGTTGTGTCATCTGCATAACACAGGTTGTTAATGAGTCTTCCTCCAATCCTGATGCCCCGTTCTTCTTCATATAGTCCAGCTTCTCGTATTATTTGCTCAGCATACAGATTGAATAGGTATGGTGAAAGAATACAACCCTGACGCACACTTTTCCTGACTTTAAACCAATCAGTATCCCCTTGTTCTCTCTGAACAACTGCCTCTTGACCTATGTAAAGGTTCCTCATGAGCACAGTTAAGTGTTCTGGAATTCCCATTCTTTGCAATGTTATCCGTAGCTTGTTATGATCCACACAGTCAAATGCCTTTGCATAGTCAATAAAAGGTAAACATCTTTCTTGTATTCTCTGCTTTCAGCCAAGATCCATCTGACATCAGCAATGATATCCCTGATTCCACGTCCTCTTCTGAAACTGGCCTGAATTTCTGGCAGTCCCTGTCGATATACTGCTGCAGCCGTTTTTGAATGACCTTCAGCAAAATTTTGCTTGCGTGTGATATTAATGATATTGTTCTATAATTTCCACATTCAGTTGGATCACCTGTCTTGGGAATAGGCATAAATATGGATCTCTTCCAGTCAGTTGGCCAGGAAGCTGTCTTCTATATTTCTTGGCATAGACGAGTGATCACCTCCAGTGCTGCATCTGTTTATTGAAACATCTCAATTGGTATTCCATCAATTCCTGGAGCCTTGTTTTTTGCCAGTGCCTTCAGAGCAGCTTGGACTTCTTCCTTCGGTACCATTGATTCCTGATCATATGCCACCTCTTGAAATGGCTGAACATCAACTAATTCTTTTTGGTATAATGACTGTGTGTATTCATTCCATCTTCTTTTGATGCTTCCTGTGTCATTTGTTATTTTCCCCATAGAGTCCTTCACTATTGCAACTCAAGGCTTAGTCATGGTGTATTATTTTTTTGATATGATACTGAATTCTATTAGCTAGAATTTTGTTGAGAATTTTTGCATCTATATTCGTGAGAGAAATTGGTCTGTGCTTTTCTTTTTTTGTGGTATCTTTGCCTGGTTTTGATATCAGTGTTATGCTGACTTTATAGAATGAATTTGGAAGTATCCCTTCCTTTTCTGTGTTGTGAAATAGTTTGAGTAGTAGTGGTGTAAGCTCTTCTCTGAATGTTTGGTAGAATAAGCCATTGAAGCCATCTGGGCCAGGGCTTTTGAGGGGGGAGGGAGTTGATTTTTTTTTTTTTTTTAATTACCTTTTCAATCTGAGAAGAGTATTTTAGAATGAAGGAATAACAAGTAAATTTTCCATTCGAATGGACTGTTGACTTACTCCTGTTTTTTTTCTGTCTCCTTTTTTACCTTTGTTTATGAGCTAACCTATAAGTTTCTTTTAAGTGTCAGCTGATATTTTCCATGAAATCCCAGCTCATCTCTCTTGCCTCTCCAGTGCAATATAACCTTATTGTGTCAATTATTTCCTTTTATGTAAATAATTTCCTTTATTAAAGTGGCATGTATACATTATACTCTCAGTTTTTGGAAGGCAGACATATATAGTGGTATTACAGATGTATACAATATTTGTTGAGCTGGGTTTTCATGCATTTATTCTAGAAAAATACTTCTTCGTATACTTTTCACTCCACCCTGCTGTACTGAAGAATTGAATAGAAAGTAATAATGTCATTTGAAATGTAAATACCACTCACTAGTAAATGGGTAAAGTAGGTGTATTTTCTCTTTGATTACAGATAAATACAGCAACAAATATGGATGACTTAAACTCAGTAATAAATGAATGCTATAACTACCTAAAACTTACAGGTTGTCTAAAACTTATAAGGACTTTAAGCGACAAATATCACCTGGTAAATGACATACTTTTCTACCATGTCATTAAGAGAGTCCAAGCACCCTTTGAAAGGTAAGTTATTTATGTGTGAAAGATTCTCTCAAATTACGTGCTTTAAGTGGTTAGTTGATTTTTAATGTGAGATACACTTGGTAGTGAATGTAAATGTTTGTCTTAGAAGAAAACTTAAATGCTATTTTAAAATAATGCTTTAAAATTAACCTCTTATGAATGATTACTTTTCTGGCCTTAGTATACAGAATTGTGTAAATGTATGATGCTAAATGGGAAAGTAATCTTTCCTTCAGTTTTTTTTTTTTTTTGTAAGCTTATAATTATTTTTCTAAGTAGAAAATTATTTTAAAAATTTTACCTCTTGAGCTAACTATATATTTCCATCTCCATTCATTTAATAATTATTTATTGAATACCTGTTGTCTACTGGGGTACTGAGGATTCTTTGATTAACAGGGTAGATGTCGTTCTTGCTTTCTTTAGCTGAGAATAGTAGTCTTCAAACTATTTTCCAGTACCACATGAGTTTTCAAAGTTCTTTTATTTACTTGTACTCTCCTATTTTTTTAAATAATGGAAAAATCAAATATATATGGAAGTAGACAGAATAATATAACCATGTAATCACCACCCAGATCTAAGATTTATGAAGTTGTTATTCAAGCAAATATCAGACATACATCATCTCAGAAATGATCAATACATTGTTGTTGTTTTTAATATAAGTATCATTAACCCCTAGATTTAAATATACTTGATGTATTCAAAACCATTGTAGTTATTACCCTTATTGAAATTCAAATTGTCTCATCTTTGGCAAGTATAAGCCTTTTTTTTTTTTTTTTTTAGTTCTTTCAATATGACCCTGAGTGGTCTTTGATAGCTTTCTTACTGTCTGGCATGGCAAGGTGTTTCAGGCTCATTTTGTATATTCTGGCCTATGGAATGCTTGTTTCTTTGAATGGGAAATGGTATTTCAAAACCACAATGTAGATTGTAGGGATGTTCATTTTCACCAGTATGGTCATTGCTTCTAGGCCTTTTCAGTGGATCCAGAATTGGGAACTATTTAGTTTTTGGCTTCGATTTATTAATATAAAATACATCATGAGTTTAAACTGACACTTTTATTTCAAATTCACTTCAAGATTTTTTACTTTCTTCTTTCATCTGTAGAGAATCCCAGTTCTCAAGGACACTGACAAATTAGAGTACCCACTATCCAGTTGACTTATTTCAGATTTCATAAACAATAGTCTCAGAGTAACAATACCAACATTATCATCAATGACATATTATTACTAAAACTAGATTTAAATTATTTTTGACTTTTTGTTTTAAAGCTGTTCAATCAAATTACTGTGTTTTAAAGTCATTTGGAATAGTTATTTTATTTTCTGTTTTTAACCCAATTGGTTTTATTAAAAGTTGTTTTTTTGTTAAAATTATGTAAAATATATGTGTGGTTCCAAAGTCAAATCTATAATGTATATTGAAAGAATTCAGCTGTATGATACAGAGTGTATTCAAAGAAGTGTATCTTTCATCCTTATCCCTTCCACCTTCTATCTCTGATGAAATAACCATTTTATATTTGTCATGGTTTTTCTTTTTAATGCTAACAGATAAATATATGTGTGTGTGTGTATACATGTGTAAATTTACTTTTATTAACTAAATGATAACATATTGTCCACCTTTTTAAAAAAAAAAAAAAAAAACTTCTTTTTCATTTGACAATATATCCTGGAGATGGCTCCATAGTATTAAATAGACATATTCTTTGTTTCTTTTTAGAGCTATACAAAACTCCATTGTTTGGATATATCATTGTTCATTCAACCAATTCCCTGTTGATGGACATTTGGGATGTTCCTCTGTACTCTTCTAAATTGAAATATAATGTTACATCATAAGCTTAAATAGTTGCAAAGGATACAATTTCCAGTGTATTTTTAATATTGTAATTTAAAGTAACACTGTTATATAATTTTTAAATATATAGAAAAGTTTCCTACTGTAAGACTCTTAAGTAGTAAAATTTTCTTATGGATAGAATTACCATTATAATTATGACTAGTATATAAAACAGTCCAAATAGACATTTTTTTATATTTAAAAAATTATTTGAAATGCATCTCTTAGTGAGATATACAGAGTTTTTTTTAATTTTTTTCTGCCAAATCGTTCACATACCTACAGATGGTAGGTATGTGAGAATTTATTGTTATTCAATTCTGTTTTTTGTGTTTATAGATACAAGTAGTCTAAAGGTCAGGGAAAGCTTTGCTGTAGAAGTGAAGTTTAAATTAAAACCAGCATTATAAATAGGAATTAGGCAGATCAAGATGAAGAAGGCAAGAGAAAAAAGCAGCTAAAGAGTAACCCCTCCTTCTGTGTAAACAAACAAAAACTATATAGCAAAAACAGTCTTTTAAATTAAATACCTGAGCTTATAAGAAGAGAGTCCTGCAGATGTCAGACGTAAGAAGGAAACCAAAACCGAAAGGGCCTTATCATGTAAAATCAAAACCCTTAGCTTGCCCCACACTTGGGTTTGGAGTCCTGTGTGGACCCCAACCCAAAGCAAGGAAATTAATAAAGTAATTGGTTTTGGTACTGATAATACTAGTAGAGTACAAAAAAAAAAAAAAAACCTGTTGCCATCAAGTTGATTTCAACTCATAGCTATGAATACAGTACCAGGCAAAAGCAAATATATAGCTACTGTGTAGGGAACTTTCTACAGCCCTAGAGTAATGGGAATGCTAAAGATAAAGCAGTCCTTACTGAAGATGAGTTCCTAATAAAAATGACAAAACACAAAAGAGCCAAGAATTGGGACGAGTAGAATACCAGGGATTTACATAACAGAATAAACTGAATAAGACAAGAAAGTATTGTTACAGTGATTTAAAAGATAAACAAGGAATTGAAAAAGCAAAACAAAATGTGAAGTGAATCAAATAGTAATTCAAAATTGAAAAATGATCATGGTCTTCTGATTTCAGGTAAAGTAGAGTAGACACACTTTTCTCTATTCCTCCCACTAAGTACAATGAAAAACTCTGGCATTGTATACAAAAAAAAAAAAAAAACATATAGGGGCTCTGAAAGGTAGAGAGAAGACAGACCAGGTAGAGTTCTTGGGACCTAAAAAATGACATGGCAAAATAAAATTAAGAGGAAATCTAGACTTTCTTACATGAAAGAAAGCAAGACAATTTGTGGCCAGCAGACTTACCCTAAAAGAATGGGTATAGGAAGTTTTTGAAACATAAAGCACATTTTAAAAGATGGAATCCTGGAATATCAGGAAGGAGTAAAGAACAACAGAAAGAATAATAAAAATGTTTTCTTCTTTTGAGTTTTCTAAAATAAGCTTGATGATTGAAGCAAAAATTATACCATGATTCTCAGTGTATGTAGAGGAAATGTTTTGGAAATTACTGTATAGATGGAGAGGGTAAGGTTTCTACATTTTACTCAAACTGTTAAAATGTTAACACCTGTATACTGTATTAGTTATGTATGTATAACGTAATACTCAGAGCAACTATTAATAAAATCTATACAAAGAGATACACTCAAAAATACTGTTAGTAAAAACGGAATTAAAAAAATACACAGGTAGCTCACAGGAATACAGCAAAAACAAAACAAAAAAATGACCATGGAATGAAAAGTTGGTGACTGTCAGTGTAATACGTTTACGTATTTGAAAGTTATTTATTATCAAGATAGTTGTGTGATAACGTAAGATGGTACCATAGCATTATACAGTTATTTTCTTTGCTCTTAAAAGATATCTGCAGGTGATTCATATTAGGGTGGTAGCAGAATTACATAGATAAATGAGCAAAGACTAGAAAATTCATAGGACTTCATAATTAGGAAAGGAAGAGGCAAGAGTTAAGAATGACTTTTAGATTTTTAGCCATAAAAATTTAATGGATAATGGGGCCATTTACTGTCACCTAAGGTTCAGATTTTGGTGGTAACTGGTGAGCTTTCTTTTGGACTTAATGAGTTTGGACTTTTGAAAATCCTCTGTATGGTGCCCAGTAGTCTACTGACTCTATTTCTGGGCTGGAGGTAATAGATTTTTTCGTGACGAGCATATACCTACTAGGTAAGAGGGTGAAGTTGCCTGAGCTATGTCTGTAAAGGGAGAAGAGAAGATGGCACTGGACAGAGTCATGAGGGGCAAATATCAAAAGGCAAGGTACAGAAACAAGAAACCTGTAAGAGAAACTGGAAAGGACTGGCCAGAAAAGAGTGGTTAAACCAGGAGACTGGTATCACAGAATCCAATACCGTTTTAAGAGGGAGGTTGTAAACAGTGGAATAACTTAAAATTCGAGCAAAATAAGGACTATTGGGTTTAATGGTGAGATCTTTCATGACCTTATGGTAGTTTCTCTTGAAATGTGCGTAGGAGTGAAAAAGAAGTGAATAGGGATAAAGAAATAGAGACAGTGAATATAGATAAACTTTTAAGTAGGTTGTCTAGGAAAGAAAAAGCGGTGGCTGCTTAGGGAGATGGGATTGAGTAAAGTTTTTGTTTTGTTTTTTCTCTTATTCAAAGATGGGAAAATTAGGCATGTTTAAGTGCTCTTAAGAAAGTAAGTAGAAGGGGATATTAATCAATGTAGCAAGGTACCTGAGGAGGCAGGTAGGGGATCCAGGGCACATGTGGGGCTTAATCAAGGGGTAGAGCCAATGCTTCATATTCTTGGTTCTCTTGTTTGCCAATCCGATAAGCAAAACTGGTAGTTCTGTTTCTTGCTCATTCATGAGACTGTGCATTTAAAAAATTAGTTTCTTGTATTTCTTTTGTGAATTATGCATTTGTATTTTTTTATCATTTTAAAAATTGGATTGTTAATCTTTTAGGAAAATGATTTATATTAAATTAGTTTTGTCATGTATTTTTAATATACATGACATTTCCCCCATTTGTTTTGTTTTGTTATTAGTACATAAGTTTTAAATTTTTATGTGGTTAAGAGTCATCACTCTTTTCTTTGTAATCTCTAGACGACTTTATTTTTATAACGTCTAACTTCTAAATAGGGTTGCTATGAGTCAGAATCGACTCGACAGCACTGGGTTTGGTTTTTTTTTTTTGTTTTTAACATTGAGACGTAGAATACTTCAGATGTCTACTACTTTCCTCTCAATAAAAAAATTGTTAGCTTAATTTAAATGCTACTCTAGAAAATCAAATTAATATAGGCAGAAGGATCATAAAATATTTTATATTAATGTATTTGCTTGTTGCAGATTTGATAGTATCAAATCATATATAGTCTATCCATATGTATGTATTTTTACATCTAAGTAAATACAATAGGTGTTTTTTTTAAATCATTAGCTATTTTGAAAAACGTCAAGTAAATTAGCTGAGAATGTTATTGTAATACCAAGCACACATGTGTGAATGTTTGCTCATTACTGTTCTTCTGTTAAGTTTTAAACAGGGTCTGAAAACTCTTGGTGTATTAGAGAAAATTCAGACTTATCCAGAAGCATTTTGTAGCATCCTCTGTCATAAACCTGAGACTCTTTCTGCAAAAGTCCTTAGTGATCTTTTTGCAGTCCACACCTTATCTGATGTACAAACTTTGGGATTTTGGAACACTTACTTACAGACCATTGAGGGTATGTGAATATTTTATTATTTTTTATTTAACTGTCCCAGAATGTTTGTTTCAGGGTATTTATTTCTTTGAATTTTGTCTTTTCATATTAGTAAGACTTTGATCTGCCAACTCCAGATTTAAAACATAGCATAGAACAGTCTTACATCTAATCATCTATTTTTTCTTTCTCAAATTTAAGTTAAATTGAATTATTCTTTATCTGTTGGTTAGAACTATGATAATATTAAAAGAATACTGTTAAATACAGTGAAAAAAATTTAACTTTTAGGTGAAATTTTATTTACCTAATTTTTTTTTTTACTTTTGACGCCATTTGGTTTTTCTCTTTACATTCACTGAAAAAGTTTATCAAATAGTCATGATCTAAAAGTGGCTTCACATTATTTTAAGTATTGTATCCCCAAAGATGGAGTTTTAAAATTCTATTAACCTCTTGGACTGGCATTCACAAAACAGTGAGTAGTTGGGAGAAATAATTTTAAGGGTCCTTCTACTTCAGATTCAAATAAACATTTATCAGATATACTATTTGCCTGTTACTGCACTTGACTTATTTTGCTTGCCAAAGATGAATGTGGGAGTCTAAAAAAAAAAAGGAGTCTAGCTTTCCAAAATTCCCAGTCTAGCTGGGGAAGAGTCTATGACAGTAGCAAATATAACATGGATTTATTTTTATTTTTCTCTTCTTTTGGTAAACTTTTCAGGTGGTAAATCTGCGACAACAATGGAAGACATTCTTATTTTTGCAACTGGTTGTAGTTCCATTCCACCTACTGGATTTAAACCCACTCCTTCTATTGAGTGCCTGCATATGGATTTTCCTATTGGAAACAAATGTAATAACTGTTTAGCTCTTCCAATAACCAATACATATAAAGAATTTCAAGAAAATATGGACTTTGCCATACGAAACACTCTAAGACTAGAAAAGGAAGAAAGTTCTCACTACACTGAACATTAAAATATTTCTTTGAACCAAGCAATGCTTCTTTAAAAGCCACTGTTGATACTTTCTTTTGTTTCAGAAATCTGGCCATATCATCACTTTTGAACAAACTTCTTGGACCAATAAAATTTATAATATGAACATAAAGGAATGTTTTGGCTGTTTAAGCTAAAAAAAAAAAAAAAAATTTTTTTTTTTGGTATACTATTCAAAATTGGTGGTGATATTTTTGTTTTCCTTATATACGTGCTTTATAAACGTCTATATAAATACTTGTAGAATGGTCGTACAGACTTTATTCAAGTATAGTATAATTAGAAAAAGTATGTAGTATAATTAGAAAAAAACTGTTTTATTCATTATTTTTATAAACAACTATAGGATCCCACAGTGGTTTTTCTAGTTTTAAACAATTTTCAAATCAATCTTTATTTTCCTTATCTTAAAGCATTAAATAGAAAAGCTTAATTGGTTAAGTCCTGTTATGTATGCTTTTCAGGAAGGCACCAAGTTGGTTGTTAAAAATGTTTGAATATTACTGATTTATATTACAATAACCCTCACTGCAGTTAGGTTTATACCAAATGGAAAGTATTATTATGTAAAAAGTAGAATTGTACAAATCTTCTGGAATCTGTGAGCATTGCATAGGCTTAAAAACACTTCTGCAGTAGATGGCATAGTTGAAAATACCTAGGTGAGTTCGTAAAACCTTGGCTTTAACCATAGGATTTTTTTTTTCCTTTCTGTATCCCACATGTGATACTAAATCAGAGTATATCTGATACACAATCATTTTAGGTATCTGAATGATCTGTAGGTTGCCATGTGGTAGGTTTGCCTATTTGACATTTATTATCAAGATGATTGTGTGATAGGTAAGCCGGCACCATAGCATCATATAGTCATTTTCTTTGCTCTCGAAAGATATCTGTTAATACTATTTCTATACAGTAGAAATAAAGTTAAAAAAAAAAAAACCCATTCTAATCTCACCACACAGAGATAGCTACTGTGTTTATGTATGTCTTTCTACAAACTCTTTTTAATACTTACATTTCCTTTCCAAACTCTTTAATAAAATACTTAGGTTTCCTTTATTTTTTTTTTATTAAAGCTACTAAAAACCAAAGAATACCTAATTTTAACAGGAACATGTAATAACAATTTGAAAACATTCCAGTATCAAAGTTATGTCCCACTTGCAAAAGAAAAAAGTAGAGAAAACCCTAATATATTACCAAATATATATGAGACAAAGCCAGTTTTTCATCAGTCAGTCATGAATTTGGAGATTTGAAAGGTAAAATGTTTTAACCACATTTTTATTAGTACACAAAATACTTATGAATTGTCATATTTTTATCCTTTTTTTTTTCCAAGAAACATCTTTAATGATATTTTTAAAGAAAAAGATAGGAGTGATTTCATATAGATGATACATACCTTAACACAAAAGGAAAACTGAAACAACAGAACCCTAGTGTAATTTTTTTATTACCTCATATCTTTTCCAAGTTTTGCTTACTAACAGAGCTATCAAATTAAAATTAAACTTTATCTTGAAGTTTTTAAGAACATTAAACAAGGAATTTCTTTGTGATAAATTTTGTCAGATTATTGAAAGTAAGAAAAGGATTATCAAAAAAGTTTAAATATCAAATATAAACTTCAGACTTGTCATACAAATTTTTATCCCAAACATGTTGATAAGCTGAATATTTTATTTCTTAACCTACCTTGTTTTTGTAAGCCTTAAAAAGCCATTTAGCCAATGCAAACCAAAAAGCCTAATTAAAGCTATTTTTTGATTATTCATAGCTTTCCTTTAGTGTGGTAATTAAAGCTGATAATACAATCACACATACTTTTTTTTTGGTGGAGGGGGAGGTGTGCTTGGCTTGGCTACACCTAAAGACAGTATTTCAACTCTTTGTTTCATTTATTTGTAGACAGGGCCTTAGGGATAAGATGGTGTAAATAATACTTTAGGATGCTCACATTGTAAAGATAAGCAGAAATATTGATAGTGCAAAATGAGTTCTGATTGAAGAATGCTCCATTAATATAATTTTTAGATTGTATAGTCAAGACATTATCAGAGAAACCTGCGTGTTATTTTCTGCAGTGTTACTATGTTAAATACTGTTATGATTGTTCTTTGTTTTAGCCAGTGCACAATTCTTACTGATGCTGAATTTTACAAATTGTTATAAACCTTTATAATGTGTATATGTATTTCTTAAATATTTTAATCGCCTAAATGCCATATATTTTAAGCTTGTTTTTCTATTCCTCTCAAAACCATAAATTGACCTATAATACATTTCTACTGTTTATGGTTTTCGGTTTATATTTGTTGTTTTCAAAAGGTTTTTAGTGTGGGAGCTTCATCTGAAGACCATTTTTACAGTTCTCTACTATTTTTGTACTTAGTCATTTTCCTTTTTAGTATTTGTTAAGGTAAAGATTCTTTAAAATGTCTCACCAGAAACTAATTTATGCTTTTATACTTTGTAATATTTTGTGTGTGTGTGTGTATATATATATATATATATAAGCCATTTTTTAGCTTGGGCTAAGTAACAAGACTTTATTTGATTACCAGTCTGAGAATCCACTTTGGCTTCTAGTTTATATATATGTATGTGTATATATATGGGTTTCTGTGCTATCCAAAAGGAGGGTGTTCCTGTGAAAACTTTTGTAAGCCAAAATGGCACAGAGAAGCAATTATCATTAATTTTTATATGGGAAAATTTTTTCAGCGTTCCCAGGCCCCCAAAATAACCTACCAAATCAGCCCAAATAACACACAAAGTCTAAAATAACACTAACATATAGTAAAAGCAGAAATGATATACACAGCCTATATGAAGTAGAAATAATGACTGTAGAGTTGTAGTTTCACTTCCCAGAATGGGAAAGACAGCGAGCACATGGGAAGGCTACAGGAAACGCCCTTAGAGCTCTTAGGTTGTTCTGATACCTTAGGACACAGCTTGCTAAAGGATGCACAAAATAAATCAAGTTAAAGCACATGTTTGCAGACAGTTCAAAGCTATGGCAGCTTGATGTTGAGATGCCGAGTGTGGTTCCTGGGGAAGGAGTTCGGCAAAGCCACCCTCGCTGTTTGGAGTGTGCGCTGTCTCTGTGACACCTTGCCACAAAACAAATGCTGAACACTGTTGCCACTTTTCGCCTTCTTTCATAAAAATGAAAATCCTCTTCAGGTTTCGGTTAGTGAAAACAGGCACTAATGTAGGTCTTTCATAAAAGCGAAGTGGCGTAAAGCAAACTTCCTGAACGCGGCGGATGCCTATACATAAATTGGGTTTTTTGTAACGTTAAGTTGATTCTGACTCTTAGGGCCCTCTGGGACTGAGTAGAACGACCCCATAGGGCTTCCTAGGCCGCCAGGTCTTTTCTCCCTTGGACCCGCTACTGGTTTGGAACTGCCGACCTTTTGGTTAGCTGCTGAGCTATATTAGCCATTGCACCACCCGGACTTCTTTTAATTGAAACTAAAATTGAAACTACTCGGTGCTAAATGCTAAACAAAGGGAAATATAAAACCGAAACCAAACGCGTTGCTGCCGTGTCGATTCCAACTCTTAGCAACCCTATAGGACAAAGTACAACTGCCCCATAGGGTTTCCAAGGAGCGTTGGTGGATTAGAACTGCTGTCCTTTTGGTTAGCAGCAGAGTTCTTAACCACTGTACCACCAGGGCTCCAAGAGGAGTACAGTAGATAAGTTTTCTTGATTTTGCCTTTAGCATTCAATCATTTATTACAAGAAAATGGTCAGAAAGAGATCTTATTTATAAATACTTAGTTCAGTCATTATGGAATATAGTAACTCACTTTTAAATTTTATTTAGTACTTTATTGTTTTATAATCTGTTCAACTAGTTTTTATGCTCGTTATAATTCAGTACAAAGCATAAGAACACATTTAATGATGGAGTGCTTGAATATATTTTCCCTGTAGTTTAGGAAAATTTGGATTGCCTGGAAAAGAATCAAGGAGCCCTGGCAGTACAGTGGTTAAAGCCCTTGGCTGCTAACCTAAAGGTTGGTGGTTCAAACCCACTAGCTGTTCCATAGGAGAAAGATGTGGCAGTCTGCTTCCATAAAGATTACAGCCTTGGAAACCCTATGGGGCAGTTCTGCTCTGTCCTGTAGGGTCATTAAGAGTCGGAATCGACTTGAGGGCCACAGGTTTCGTTTGAAGAGAAGCAGTTTTCTAATTCCTTAGGATCATTATGAGTCAGAATCAGCTCAATGTCAATGGGTTTTTTCCAGTTCCCAAACTTATTCCAGTACCTACTGTATGCCAGATATGCTAGGTGATAGGTCAATCTATCTTCTACTTTCTGAAAGACTGCCAGATGTAACCAAAGAGCATGGCACTTTTAACACAGTGAAGTTTTCTAAATGTGTTTATGCTACTAAATGTGAAGTGCTTATTTATATAAACTAAATTAACTAACTTGTCTGTACTGAACAAGCTCAGGATTCTTACAAAACTGAGTAGATAAAAGATCCTTTCCTCTCCACGTTTGAGAAGTCCTGTTAGTAGTTGTTGGCTCACATCCAGGAACCTCTCTAGAATGAGATGTTAAAATTACCCCCTAATGTAAAATAGCTTACCAGAGTAAATTAAAACCAGAGATTTGCATAAGTCAAGTAAAAGGCTACACTAACTTAGTTAACTAACACTCTGAAGGCATAGGTTGTTTTTTTGCGTTCTAATAATGCATGATAAATACCTTAATCTGTCTCAGCCTTATGGGGATTATATCTGCTGTCACTGTTCTGTTGGGTATATTGAAACCAAAAACCTGCTGCTGTTGAGTTGGTTCTGACTCAGTGACCCTGTAGGACAGAGCAGAACTGCCCCATAGGATCTCCAAGGAGCAACTGGTGGATTCAAACCCCCCACCTTTTGGTTAGCGGCCAAGTTCTTAACCACTGTGCCAACAGGGCTCCTCTGTTGGATATATTTTTCTATAAATTTCTTGCCCATGCTGTGCGCACTCCTTGGCCAGGACTTTTTATCCTTTCGTATGTATATACTGTATATAAATGTTAATCATTATTTTTGTGCTTTATATTAATACAACCCATATAGTCTTGGAAAGGAGTCTATGATGGAGCGAAAATGGTTCAATGATAGATTTGCATTTGAAAGTAAAAGTACACAAATGACCAAGATTGGGCTCTCAGATATTGGGAGGTGGGAAAGCCTATATATTTAAAATTCTATGGAGACTAGAATGAAGTAGAACTTTTCTGTATGGCAGAGACTGTCATTTTTGTTTAATTATAACATGCCTAGTTCATTGAAGATTCCTTCAGTTTTATAAAAATAAATGGTTCTGATTTGTGAACTTGAGAAAGTAGTGTTTTATTATAGAATGTAATTTTTTTAATTAACTCAATTTAGAACATTAAATTTTTGAGGCACAGAATCATTTCAGAATTTGGTGCAACTTCAGAATTAATATATTCAACAGCTAATGCAATGTCATCAATGAACGATTTATTGGACATATGGAAAATAAGTTGTTATTGTGTACCCATTTTTGATGTGCAATAAAATGAGTTAAAACCATTAATATTGCATATTCTTGTGATCACATGGCTTCAAGTGTATATTAGAACACCAGTGCTATCTCTACTACCCTTACATCACGCCCAAGTAATAAAATGCTTTGTAATTCTGGAGTTCCAAAAAAAAAAAAAAACTATCAGTTTTACATTTTGCACCAGCCTGGCTCCTGTGGCCCATGCAGGGAAAACAACACCATAAAAGCCAGACCATTCTCCCTAACAGATGAATCTGAAATATCAGCCAAATTTACAACAGTGCTCCCAAACCACCTGATTCCTGGAAAAAGGGAACAAATGGGAGACACCTCCAGCTGCACAGGGAAAAGAGCAGAGGCAGGGACAGAGTGCTCAATCAATAAGCAAGATAAATATAGGCTTACCTGTACTTACTAATCTGTAGTGAACAATTTCACTTGCTTTCTACATCGAAGATGTAGTGAAACCCATGTGTAATTGTTCACTGCAGATTAGTAAGTAAGCACATGTAAGCCTGTGATTACCTTGCTTGCTAGGTCATCCGTCCCTGTCGGGGATTCTAAGTTTGAAAAGAGGCTTTGATTCTCTAGGAAGGTGCTGTGGGGTTGAGAAAGAGCCAGATGCCAGCCATACCTAGCAGCAGAATCTTAGATGTGGCTAAAAAAATGTTAAATTGTTCAGTACAGATGATCTGGTAAGCAAGGTAAGCGTCCTGCTTACTTTGCCTGTTGGATAATCCGCCCCTGGGCAGAAGGACCTATCATAAGCGCATACTTTCTTTCAGGAGCTTCATTTACTTTAGTTCTGTGAACCTTACACACTTAGAGTATTGGCAGCACTTAAATGACCTGGAAACACCAAGCCACCAGTTAAGTTTTTAATTAGGTTCTGAGCGCTACATCACGCTGCTATCATTTGAGAGTGTAGCTTGATTTAAAAAAAAAAAAAAAACCATTGCCAATAAGCCCGTCCCGACTCATAGCGACTCTATAGGACAGAGTTGAACTGTCCCATGGAGCTTCCAAAAAGCGGCGGGTGGATTCGAACAGCGCACCTCTTGGCTAGCAGCCTGAGCTCGTAACCACTGTGCTACCCGGGCTGCGTAGCTTTGTTGTGTAGGATAAAAATCCCTAATAGTCTGCATCTAACAACTACACTGCTAAACCATTCAGGCACTAACGCCAGGTCACCAAGTTCCTCAGGATCGACGGGAACGTGGCAACATCTCTGTGGGTGAGGCGGAACGCAGCCTCCGGGTGCAAGCGTTGGCTCCGCCCCGCCGGGCTTTGCTTCCGGTACCGTCGGGGCGCCCACGTCATCCCGAGCTCCGCTCGCCAGCCGGGCAGTGGATGGTGGGAGCCAAGATGGCGGCAGTGGCAGCCGGTATTCGGGAAAGACAGACAGGTACCAACCTAACCCTTCTCCTTGCTTTTTCGTGCCTATCGCGGCGACTTCCCCTACCTCTGCTTGTCCCCGCCCTCACCTTGTCGCCTTCACTCGGTCGTAGTGCGTGCGGCTCGGAGACAGACCTCCAGGAATTTAATCCAGTCCCCAGAGCATCAGGAGCCCCTCCCCTTTGAGTTTTTTGGGAAGAGATGCGTTTAGCTGGAGGACTCGGCCCCTCGCCTGTGGTGCAGGAGAAGGGGCTTCAGGGGTGGGCTGGTTGTCTTCTTCTCTGCTGGGCCTTAGAAAGGCCATCACGATGGGGTCTGGCCGCTGGCATTTTCGTTCATGTGTTGTTACCTATGGAATCTCCAGGTTTGTTTCCGTGCGGTGCAGCCCTCTCCCAGTTTTAATGTTGTAAGAACTCCATTTTTCGGCACTTCCACCACAGTTAAAAAACTTAGGTATTCTGTTTTTCAGAGCGGCCTGCTTTCTGCCGTTTCTCCCCCTTGGACCAGTCTTTTAGGTGTACCCGAAGAGAAATGCCAGGTGAATGGTAGACTTAAACCTGGTAATGACACGTAGTGCATATTGACTTGTGTTCTGCTCTTCCCAATAGATAACTTACTGTATAAATTATCAGTCAGGTATAACTTAAATATATGAGACTCCAGATATTTGAGGGAATACCCAAATATAGCAAGATTCCACGTGTACACTTACTCATTATTAGATAGGTCATGCCAGATCAATCATTTATCAAATTAGTACCATAGTTGAGTTCTGTTTTCTTTCAGAAAAAAGTAAATCCCTTTGTAGGTACTGTAGTAGCAGAGGTAAAAATTTTCTTGGTGCCTATTGGAAGTGTTTTGGGAAATAACTCACAGTCAACTCTCATATTTATTGAAGCCTGCTACATACAAGATGTTGTGTGTGATCAATACAAAGGAACGTGCAATCAGTTTGGATAGAAAACAGCTGACCTTTACTGAGCATTTACTGTTGCCAGGCACTATTCTCAGAGATTTTAAATGTATTATTATCTCCACTTTGCATATGAGGAAACCAAAGTATAGAGAGGTTAACTAAAAAAAAAAAAAAAACCCACTGCCGTTGAGTCGATTCCGACTTATGGTGACCCTATAGGACAGAACAGAACTGCCCCAGTTAACTAGCATGTCAGTTTCTCACTTTGCCTGCCTGAGAAATTTTTATTCATCTTTTAAAGGTCACCTCAAAAGTTTACTCCTTTGTGAAAGCTTCCTCTCTGTCCTGAACCTATCTATCCCTGTTCCTATTCAGTAGACCGAATCTATAGTTTCCGTCTCAGTTACCATTGTTCTTCATGCATGCTTTCCTTTGCGAGTTCTTGCTCATCTCCCCTGTTTCTCAACATTAAAGAGCCCAGATCAACTGATTTGTCTCCTCTAGCCTCTTGGCTTTAAATACCATTTATATGCTGTTTCTCAAGTTTATATCCCCAGCCTGGACCTCTTCTCTGAACCCAGTCTTCCCTATATCAGTTAATGGCAGCTTCATCCTTATAGTTGCTCAGGTCTAAAATCTTGAAGTTTTGTTTTCTTGACTTCTCTTTTTCATACCCCACATTAGATCTATCAGTAAATCTTGTAAGCTGTACCCTAACAATATATTCAGGATCTGACCATCGTTGCTGTTATCACCCAGATACAAGTCACCGTGTGTTTCTATTTGAGCTTCTGCAATAACCTCCTATTTGGTCTACCTGCGTTTACAACCATATTCCCCTTCCGTCTTCTCCACTCAATACCCAAAGTGATTATGTCACATTTTTGCTCAAAACCATCCAGCACTTTTCCATTTCATTCATGACAGAAGCCAAAGAGATCTTACAGTGATCTACAAGACCCTATGTAATATGTTCCCCAGTTGTCTTTCTGACTTCATTTCTTGTTTCTCTCCCTCTTTCCTTGAACACACCAAGCATACCCGAGCCTCAGAGCATTTGTATTTGTTGTTTCCTCTTTTTGCAGTGTTCTTACATGAATATCTGCAAGGCTTGTTCCCAAACCTCATTTAGATTTTTACTCAGACGTTACCTTCTCAGTAAGGCCTTCACTGACCAACTCCCTGTCCCCCTTCTCTACCTTTTTCTTCTCCGTAGCACTTATCAACATTTCACATACCACATGTTTTTCTTATTTTCTTTATCGGCTGTGTCCTCCAACTGGAATGAAAGGTTCTTGAGGACAGGGAGTTTTTATGCAATGTTCAGTTTATATCCCCAGCAGCTAGGGCAGTATTGGGCACATGGTAAATGCTCACTAAATATTTGTTGAATTAATGAATAAACAAATAGTAAATGTAGTTGACAGTATTTGTTCAGTAAATGAGTGAAGAAAACATTCCAGGTAAGACTGAAACTACATTAACCAAGTGTAGGAATGTGAATAGTATGTTTAGGGTCAATAAAGAAAACTAGCTCACCATTTCAGTAAAAAGCAATGATTTAAACCTTGAGAATTTGCCCTGATGAAAGGAAAATTACATTCTTACACACTCTTTGAAGACCAGCCTTGTATTTTATTAACAAATCCACTGTATCAAAATCCCTGTTTAACAAGTTAGCTAAAGCTCACAGCTGGAGAAATTCTAGTCTTCTCTTAGATGGGGCTGAGAAGACAAGTGTGGGATTATTTGCTGATACTGGCCTAACTGTGGAGAACACTTCACACCTAGGTGCAGCACAGACTATGGTTCTTTCTAGTCATCATGTGTCAAGAGTGTAAACAACTGTTCTAGAAGCAAGACTCTTCCCTGTCTTGGGCCATGAGTGCCAGGGTGGTGGTGTCTGTATTGTTTAGAGGTGGGAGGAAGAGCTCTGCTAAAGCAATGAGAGAGCTGACCCTGGAACACCTCTCTGTGCCTCCTCTTGTAAGTATTAAAGGTTTTGATTGTTTGTTTATGCTCTTTTTAATAGCATAACACCTGTGAACCCTAAGTAAATGTAAGTTTTTGGGAATGTGTCATTATTGGCTGAGCATTAGGTATGAAAGTTTTGACAAAAAGTCGTGTCTCTATATACACACACATAAATATACAAATATGTCGTTGAAGTGCAATTTTTTCATTAGTAGAAGTGTTACAGCATTATACCTGCTTCAACAAACATTTAATAGAAGCTTTTCTAGTGAGTGAATGAATGAATGTTATACATTGACACCTAAGTAATTTAAATACTCCCTGGTTCTCTGGGAGGGCTTTGGAATATGAGCTATTCTGTGTTACTTAATAAAACCTAATGCAAATGCTTTTACAAATTAATCAAGTGGATTTTGAGGTTACCAATCTTTTTTAAAAAATGAAATCACCTAATACACTCCCTTGAATATTTGGCTATCTCAACTTCACATAGAAATATATTAAAGGATTTTGATTTCCCTTACAAAGTATTTCTGAGTCTGTTGTAACACATGAACATATGAGGAATAAAACCCACAAAATACTACACCATCTAGAGTATGGCTGCTTACCAGGAGTTGTCATTTAAACCTACCATATCTCTGGGAAAGTCTGTTTTTTTCCCCATGGAAAACAGAATTTTAAGCAATATAACTTCAGTGAATTTGAGGGGATAAATTGGTTGGAAAATGTACTCGTAGGTAAAACTAAACATTAGAAGTGCTGTATTAAGGTTTTGTATGCAAACCAATTAAATATGTCAGATAATTTTCATTTTTAGGAAGATTGTTTTAATCTGTTCTTTCTCAACCCAACAATAAGTAGACAGGATAACCGTTGAAGTCATTGCATGTTCATGATTGAAGAAATTTCTTTTTGCGTCTATATAAAATTCAGTGTTGGATACCCAAAAACCCGTTGCCGTCGAATAGTCAGGAGAAATACAAAAGTCTTCTTCTTGAACATTTTTCACACTGTTTTCTCTGGGGACAGATGCCTGTTGTGTTTTTTAAAAAACTCCCAGTTAGCTGTTGAGGGAACAGTCTTACAAGGTCTGACCCCTAGCTCCATACATCCGGTGATTTGATTAGTCAGTATGAGTAGAGTTGATTTGTGCATTTTGTTTTGAGGTAGTAAATAAGAAATGTGAAATGAAATTCTTTAAAAAATGGTAATATTTGATACAAAAAAACTATTTTAATTTTCAGTGGCTTTGAAGCGCATGTTGAATTTCAATGTGCCTCATGTTAAAAACAGCACTGGAGAACCGGTATGGAAGGTAAGAGAGAAATTTAATTTAAGGGGCTGTATTTTCTTTTCTTCAGCCCTTATTTGTGGTAGTTGGGAATTTCTTGTTAATACTGACCTAGTAGCATATTTTAGTTATAATGCATGAATATTTCTGTTTCACATGGCATCTTAATGTGAATTTTTTTGATAAACATTTTATGGAGTAAGATAGTCAATGAGATAGTAATATTCATCTAGGGAATCCAGCCAATCTCAGGCAGGGTCTCCCTGGTAGGTCTTTACCTAGTTTGATGTTTTGTTCTTTAGGTTTTCAAGTATTGACTCTAGATCTTGCAGTCTTTCTCAGGGTTAGTCACACTGGGGAACTGGTTCATTTTAACTGTTATGGATTGAATTGTGCCCCCCCCCCACCCCCAATATATGTTGAATTTCTGGCGTAGTACCTGTTGAACCCTGGTGGCATAGTGGTTAAGAGCTATGGCTGCTAACCAAAAGGTTGGCAGTGAAATCCCCTGGCATTCCCTTGGAAACTCTACGGGGCAGTTCTGCTTTGTCCTGTAAGTTCGCTGTGAGTCAGAATCAACGGCAGTAGGTTTGGTTTTTTTTAGTGTTTGTTGATGTGATCCTGTTTGGAAATAGGATTTTCTTTTGTTATGCTAATTAGGCTATGCCAGTGTAGGATAGATACTAAACATAATCACTTCTGAGTTATAAAAAAACGAGAATACAGACAAACACACACACACAGAAGACAGATGCCATGTGAGGATCATCTATAAGGAACCAAGGAACATTGGTGCTCCTGATAAGGAAGGAATCACCACCACCAAGACCATGATTTCAACTTTTAGCCTCCAAAACTGTGAGAAAAAAAATTTTATTCTTTAAAGCCACTCACTTATGGTATTTGTATTACAGCAAGAAGGCATTAACCAGCTTATGAGAGGGTGATCTGTGAACTAGAACACCAATTTATTAATTTATGAGATGTAAAACTATCAGTAAAACTTATTTGGGCCAGAAAGCTATAGACATTCTCCTTTGAGAAATACTGGAGAGCCTTAAAAAATTCTGATTTTTGGGTGCCTTCATTCTGAACTTCACAGTGATTGTCTTTTTTGAAGAGACAATACAGTTGCTTAGGTTTAAACTTCATTAGCTTACACTCATTTTAGCTTACAACCAAGTCATCTTGGTTAGAATTTTGGGTGTTTTGGAAACTCTTAATGAGTCCTTATAAATCCTTTGGGTTAACTCCGGTGGTAGTTAATCTATTTTGAATTTATAATTTAAGCTTAAATTGTTAGCTGCCATCAAGACAGCCCCTCCACGTCATGGCGTGAAATGCTGCTTTGGTGTGCACCATCCCTATGACCGGTTGTGGATCAGACCGTTGTGATCCGTAGAGTTCTCATTAGCTGAATTTCAGAAGTAGATCAGCAGGCCTTTCTCCAAGTCCATCTTAGGCTGGAAGTGCCGCTGAGACCTGTCCAGCAGTATAGCAGCCTACAAGCCTCCACTGTCAGACAGGTAGGTGGAGGCTGTGCTTGAGGTGTGTTGTCGGGGCATCACACACAGGTTTCCTACCTGGAAGGCTAGAATTCTACCACTGAACCACCATGCCCCCCACTTAAGTTTCAGAGGGCCCCCTGATTTTTCTCTACCTGTTTCTTTGCAGGCATCTTTTTGTTGCCTCTTGCATAAACTATACTTGTTTATTTCTTAAGGCCTATATTGAACTTTTGAATTAAATAACTTGAGGATTTCTTGGGTACAGATTTGTGTCAGATACTAGTTTTTTTTTTATATATATATATATTGAACTTTTGAATTAAATAACTTGAGGATTTCTTGGGTACAGATTTGTGTCAGATACTTTGCTTACCAGCCATTTTTATATCACAAGATTAATAATACAGGTATTGAGATTTAAAGAGGCAAGATTTTTGAGAGATGCAACATCTACTGTCTTATAACTAGAGCAGAAAGATTTTTAGGAGCCCTGGTGGTGCAGTGGTTAAGAGCTCAGCTGCTAATCAAAAGATAAGCGGTTTGAATCCACAAGCTGCTGCTTGGAAACTATATGGGGCTGTTCTACTCTGTCCTGTAGGGTCACTATGAGTGGGAATCGACTTGATGGCAACAGGTTTGGTTTTTTGGTTTGTAAAAGGAAGTCTTGGCATTCAAGAAAATTCTTAAGATGGTGCATTTTTATTTCTTAATTAGCAGTTTCTTACTGCATAAAGAGTCATTGAGGTAGTTGTGAAAAACACTAGTTGAATAGTCTCCTGTTTGCCTTGACTCCAAAACTAATTTTGAGTTAGAAAAATTATTGGAGTTCTTACTGTTCTTCAAAGATGTCAGTTTTAATCCTTTTAGAATGAGGGGGAATACATTTGTTAGAATAAGGCTAGTAAGTACTCTTTATGGACTTGATTTTTAAAAGACATATCCTATTAACCTGAGATGTTGAATTTACAGTCCTTTACAGTCATGGAGCTTCTTACTAGTTTTGAAAGTGACTATATTTTACTCCTCTGTTTTTAGAAAGGATATATGTGAACTAGAAAAAGTGGGGGAATAATACATTTGAGTTTGCTGTGTGTTCAGAGTCCTTTGTTATAGCTTAAGATGAAGATTTGATAATCTCTACTATTTTTTTTTAACCTGGAAAAAGTATTTTATAAAAATAAGTTGGCATAATTATTTATTTTAGCCTCAGTAGTAATGGTTTTAAGAATGTATTGCTGTGTGAGTGTACATTTGGTAAGTAATAGTGGAAAATATTAACTTGAGATAAGGATAAGAATTCAACATATGTGATTTACTAAAATAAAAATTTATATCAATATTTTCTTAATGTGGGTTCCGTATTAGCTGTTCACTGATAATGCTTAAAAAACACATGGTTTTTTTTTAATTAGGTACTCATTTATGATAGATTTGGCCAAGATATAATTTCCCCTCTGCTATCTGTGAAGGAGCTAAGAGACATGGGAATCACCCTGCATCTGTGAGTTTTAACACATTTTTAGTAATGGCATTTATTTTGAAATGTATTTTTTAAAATTTTTGGCCACTGTGAAATCAAGTGATAAAGGGACATTTATGGAGAAAAATACTGGGTTACAGAACTTATATACTATAAAACCAGAGCTTCAAGCCTGTTCATTCCAGTTGGACCCCATGCTGAAAATTTGCATTTCTACCCTGATATACTGAGCAGAATGTACATTTTAACAAGATCCCTCAGATGATTCTTAGGTTTACATGTTTACATAAGAATCACTTGGGAATCTTATTAAAATGTAGCTTCTGTTTCAGTATATCTGGGGTAGAAATGCAAATTCTCAGCAGGGGTCAAACCAGAATGAACCAGTTCGAAGCCCTATATAAAACAACAACCCCCCCCATCTTCTTTTGTTCAGTCTTTTACTTCTGAAGTTAAAAATAACCCCCAGGTTTACAACTTCTAAAAATAAATTTCCTTACTTGTTCTTTTCCTATACACTTGGTTTACTGTCTGTATGAAGGAAAATACCAAATAATCTCAGGGTCTCCTCCAGCTCTAAAAATTTTTTAGTTTATCATTAGTATGAAAAATATAAGTGACTACAAAGATATCACTGGTAAAGTAATCACCATAGGAGGCTATCTAACTTGTCTTCCTAACGGTTGAGTTTGTTTGATTATATTGCTTCTGATAGGTTTGATAAATATAAAATTACTTTGTAGACTTGCCTAGTGGAACATTTGGAGAGGGGCTATGTTCATGAATAGATATTAATATTTTTACATACTGAAAGAGTCTAATTATGTGGTGTTAAAACCTATTTGCATCCTATTCTATTTATGGTTAGCACCAATTTTTATCTGTGGCTGTAACATTGATTTGAAATCTACTCTTGTATTGATAATAGTGGTTTTAGATTTTCAGTGCAGAAAGTATCAGAATGTGATTTGATTAGTTTATGTTCTTCAGTTTTATAATGTGTATGTGTTTAAAATTAATAGAGTATTCAATTCTAAAATTATTTTTTTATGTCTCTGAAATGAGGGTGTATCTTATAATTGATGGTGTGTCATAGTTTAATTGGCAACATTTTTCTTCAGTGGTATGTAAAATAACAGTATGTTTTAAAATGAGTAACATCTTGGGTTTGATGAAATATGGTATTTGACAGATTTTTTTCTTTTATTATGTCAGACATAAAACAAAATTTTTGTTGATAACATGCTAATTCATATGAGTTGAACCGAAGTTTAGTTTGATGCCATCCATGGAAAAGGTAGTTTATTAATAAGCATAGATTGCTATTGGCATCTTATTAAGTTTCATTATTTTACTAATGAAAAGATGGAAGTAATAAATACACAAAAATACATTGTCTTAAAGTTTTACGGTAACGTGCATATATCTTTCATTTAAAAATATATATTTTATTTTATATCATTTAAATTCTTTCATTTCAAGGAAAATTCCTGCAACTTTCTGTTTTCCTTCTCTTGGAGAGCTGCATCTTCTCCCCAGCTCATATTTCTATGAAAAATAGGAATAAAATTGATTTTGAGTATGCTTTTTTTTTTTTTTTTAGTTCCCATTCAGGGGAAATGTTTATAGAAGAGAATGTCTGACCATAAAATGTATTAGAAAAGAAGATGAGTGGAGTAGAACACATGAAGACTAAGAGCCTGGGATCTAACTAATAAATAATATTAATGCTGATATAAGGGGAAACTGACTGAACTAACTGTAATGAATTGTAGCAAAAACTTTTAGAGCATTGGTCACTGTCCTTGAGCTGGTAAACTCCCATTTTGAGAAATGCTGTTTCAAGTGATGTTTTTAGGTAAGAGACTAAGAAAAAAGTGAGTTTTTAGTTCCTTGTGTCTTCTAGGCTTTTGCACAGTGATCGAGATCCCATTCCAGACGTTCCTGCCGTGTACTTTGTAATGCCCACTGAGGAAAATATTGATAGGATGTGCCAGGTATGTGAAGTCTTATTTTCTTGAACATGAAAACATTTTTTTTTTTTAAACCTGAGATACTGGTGAGGAGTGAGCTTCTTGGATCAGGTGGACACTTGAGACTGTGTTGGCATCTCCTGCCTGGAGGGGAGATGAGAGGGTAGAGGGTTTAGAAGCTGGCGAAGTGGACATGAAAAGAGAGAGTGGAGGGAGAGAGCAGGCTGTCTCATTAGGGGGAGAGTAACTGGGAGTGTGTAGCAAGGTGTATATAAGCTTTTGTGTGAGAGACTGACTTGGTTTGTAAACTTTCACTTAAAGCATAATAAAAATTAAAAAAAATAATAAAACCTGAGATATCAGTGTTGTTAAGAATCGTAAATTATCCAGTTTCCCACTTTGATTTTTGAGATATCTTTAAACCTCAGATAACCTGGAAAATTTAAAATTTTCTGGCTGAAGAAGTGTTGTATTAAGACTGAGTCTGGCTATAAAAAACAGAAAATTTAACTATATTAGCTTTAAAATTAAGAGTTTTGCAAATTGAGACTAATGGGGCACACCAGGCCTGGGTCAAGTACTACAAGGCAGGAGCGGACAAAAAAGCTGGTAACAGGAAACCTTAGGTTGAGAAGGGAGAGTGTTGACACGTCATGGGGTTGTTAACCAGTGTCATAAAATAGTATGTGTACTGTTTAATGAGAAACTAGTTTGTTCTGTAAACCTTCATCTAAAGTACAATAAAAAAAAATTTTTTTAAGGCAAAAAACAAAATAATAATAAAAATAACAGTTTTGTTTTTCGGAAATAACAAAGTCTGGTAGTAGGAAGTCCGAGCTGGTGCAGCAGCTCTATAATGTTATCAAAGACAAAGGCTCCTTCTGCCTTTTTGATCCACCATCTTTAATTTCTTGCTTTTCATTTTCTTGGTTTGTTGCTTCATGGTGACTGCAGCTGTAGCTATTACACCTATGTTCAAGGCAAAAAGAATGGGAAAAAAAGACATTCCCAGCCTTGACTGTTCTTTTTTGTCAAGAAAGCTCTAAAGCTTTCCCAGAATATTTCCATTTATGTTGCACTGGGTAGAATTAAGTGCAAGGGAGGCTGAGAAAATTAAATATAGCTGAGTGTATCACCATCCCAAACAAAAAAAGGAAAGACCTGATACTGGACAGCCAGCTAAGTGTCTGCCACAAGTCATAAGCATCTTTACTTGTGAATCACTGTTGAATGAAATTGCTGCATAAATCGTTAATGAAAGTCACATATTTTGTGTTCTAAGTCAGCTTAATGATCACTAGTTTCCTTTTTCACCCTGCATAGACACCATTATGCCCCTTTTTAAAGAGATAGCACCTACTGTTCTGTTCCTCCTTCCTTTTTTTGGTAACAGCTTTATTGAGATATAATTCACATCCATACAGTTCACCCATTTGAAGTGTACAATTCAGTGATTTTTAGTATATTAACAGACTTGTGCAACCATGACCACAGTCAATCTTAGAACATTTTCATCACCTCAGAAGAAACCTCAGACTCGTTAGCTGTGACCCCACAAATCTCACATCCTGCCCAGCCCTGAGCAACCCATTAATCTACTTTTCTGTCTGTAGCTTTGCCTATTTGGGACATTACAGATAAATGGAATCATGAAATATTTGACTTTTTTGTATCTGGCTTTTCACTTACCATAATGTTCTCAAGGTTTATCCATGTTGCAACATTTATCAGTACTTACTGGTTGAATTCCTTTTTATGACTCAGTAATATTCGATTGTATGGGTAAACCACATTTTGCATATACATTCATCAGTTGAACATTTAGGTTGTTTCCACCTCTTGACTCTCATGAATAATGGTGCTATGAACATTCATGTACAAGTTTTTGTGTGGGCACATGTTTTTTTTAATTCTTTTGGGTTTACACCTAGGAGTGGAATTGCTGGGTCAAACGGTAACTCTTACATTTAACTTTTTGAGAAACTGGTAGATTGTTTTCCTAAGTGACAGCACATTTTATGTTCCTACCAATTGTATATTGAGGGTTCCAGTCTCTTCACATGTTTGTCAACACTTGTTATTTTCTGTCATTTTGGTTTTAACCATGTGGCTGTGAAGTGGTATCTGATTATGGTTTTGATTTTCATTTTTCTGATGACTAATGATACTAAATATTGTTTCCTATGCTTATTGGCCATTTATGTATCTTCTTTGGAGAAAATCTGTTCGAGTACTTTGCCTGCTTTTTTTTTAATTGCACTTTAGATGAAGGTTTACAGAACAAACTAGTTTCTCATCAAATAATACACAAATTGTTCTGTGACGTCACTTAACAGCCCCACGACATGTCAACTTTCTCCCTTCTCAACCCTCTTTGCCCACTTTTTAATTGGTTATTTGTCTTTTTATTGTTGAGTCATAAGAATTCTTTATATATTGTTTGACTAGACCGTTATCAGATACATGATTTGCAAATATTTTCTCTCATTTTATGGGTGGCCTTTTCACTCCATTAATTATGTCTTCGAAGTAGGAAGTTTTAAAATTTTGATGAATTCCAATTTATCTATTTTTTTCTTTTGTTGCTTGTGATTTTGGTGTCATATCTAAGAAATGTTGAGTGTTTTTATCCTGAAAATGTGTTTTTTTCCAAATGTGCTTTCTATGTCTTCTGAAATGATCATGTGGTTTTTGTTTTTTATTCTATTGATATATTACATTAATTGATTTTTGAATGTTAAACACACCTCATAATCCTGGGATGAATCCACTTGGTTTGGTGTATAATTCCTTGTACATGTTGATGGGTTCAATTTGCTAGTATTTAGTTGAGTGTTACTGCATCTCTGTTTCTAAGAAATATTGGTCTTTAGTTTCTTGTGATATGTTTGTCTGTTTTTGTTGTCAGGGTAATGCTAGCCTCAAAGAATGGACTGGGAAGTGTTCCCTCTTCTATTTCTTGGAAGAATCTGTGAAGGATTTGTATTAATTCTTCTTTAAATGGGTGGTAGAATTCACCTACGAAACCATCTAGGCCTAAGCTTTTCTTTGTGGGTAGTTTTTGTTTATTCATTATAGGTCTGTTCACATTTTCTATTTCTTCTTAAGTTAGTTTTGATAATTTGCGCCTTTCTAGGAATTTTTCCATTTCATCTAAGTTATCTAATTTATTGGCACGCAGTTGTTCATAGTATGAGATTGGTAGGAGTGTCCTTTCATTTCTGATTCTAACAATTTAAATCTTCCCTTTTTTCTTGGTCAGTCTAACTAAATATTTGTTAATTTTGTTTGTCTTTTCAGAGAACCAACACACATACACTTTATATCTGTGTTTATTTCTATAAATATCCCTCCCTCTACTGACTATAAATATCCTTTCCCCCTTCTCTTTGTTACACATGTACACACACACCCACATACCAGCCTACACCTCCAATTCCAATTTCAGTTCAACAGCATAGGGTTTATTCTGTTGTTACCCTTTGCAGATTTCTAACTCCTTTTTCTGACAATGAGAAACATAGACCCCATTATCCTCAATATATTTACTTATTTACTCAGTTCTCTCTTTATTATGTCACCACTCTGCTTGGCCACCTTCTTCATACAGGCTTCAGTCCCTCAGTTTTTCACGTTTTAATATCTCTGAAATCAGACGTATCTTAGAATTGATGGTATGTCGTAAAATTTTATTGGTACAATTAATTCTTGGTGGTATATAAAATAATGGTACCTGTTAGAATCAGTGACATCTTAGATTTAAGGTGTTATGGTAATTTGTTTATTTGTTTAGATTTAAAGAAGATTTAAGAGTTTGCATAACTGAGTCATTCACTACAGCAAATTCCATTAATTTTAGATAATTGAAAAGAAATACTTCTGGAATTGATCATTTCTGAATTAAAACTTGTCTGTGAAGGGAGCAATTTTGGTTTTGTATTTGTTGTGTCATCATTTGTCAGATACAATAAGCTTTTCACCATATTAGAGACCCACATCAGGATCTTTTTAAGAAAACTGTAGGTACACTATTTCAAAGTGCTGTATTCTAACTTTAAATATTAAAATATATTTCAGTCACATCTGGTAACCATATAACTGGTGTTTCTTCATGACCTTGTCTTCTTGAGCTACTTTTATTGATTGTCATTTATATTCCTGTCTTTTAAGTATGTATCTTATCCTCCCAAATCTTGCTGAAAACGTTTTTATTGGCCGTCGTCTTTTATACTAACCTAAAATAGAATAAAGTATTCATTGTATTTTTAGGATCTTCGAAATCAACTCTATGAATCCTATTATTTAAATTTTATTTCTGCTATTTCAAGAAGTAAACTGGAAGATATTGCAAATGCAGCATTAGCGGCTAGTGCAGTGACACAGGTAGCCAAGGTAAGAGCTTTTGTTTGGCTGACAACCTTCTGTTAATGTTCTAGAATTTAACGGTACTCTGAAACCTGTTAATTGACATAAACATAAAATTCAGATGAGCAGGATGAAATATTTAGACTCGGTACTTTTAGAAAGAGTTCCGATAATGTAAACCATCTACAACGTGAACTTGGCGAAAGAAACCAATCTAAAGGAACCCACCGTTCTACAGATCTGAAAGGAAAAAACAAAAAACCCCACAACTGATCAGCAGAATCAGTTTTGCTTTGGGCCGGGGTTTTGTATAATCTTTTTAGCTCAATTCAAAAATAGTTTGACAGTTGTGTTGTCATAAGCTGTCCATCAAAAATATCTGGGTGTTGTTTTAACTGTACTCACTATAGTCAGCGTACTGTCTCTAGATCTTTCCTTACTTTAGGAGATAGGAGCCAAAGAATCTATATTGCATGTTATAAGGGAGAAGGAATTCACAACAGACTAGTAATTCTGCATCATAGTGACTTTTCAGTTAGGTTCACTTTCAGTTATAAATAAAAATATCAAACATAGTCCCAATTTTAGCCCTGTTCTTGTCCATTTGAATTTGGACAAGACATAAATAAAAATTCAAGGGAACCGTGTGGGGCAAGGGAGCCCTGATGGCGCAGTGATTAATTGCTTAGCTGCTAACCAAAAGGTCGACGACTTGAACCCGCCAGTCACCCTTACAAGAGAAAGATATGGCAGTCTGCTTCCGTAAAGATTTACAGCCTCAGAAACCCTGTGGGGCAATCCTACTCTGTCCTGTAGGGTCGCTATGAGTTGAAATTCGACTCAACGGTAGTGGGTTTGATTTTTTATGTAGGGCAAATTAAATACTGAACAGCTGTGCATTTACTTCCATTTGTTCCCCACTGATAGATTTTTCATTCTTAGATATAGGTGGTCAACTACTACCTCTGATTTTTTGAGGCTCATGCCTTAATGTTCTTGCTCTTCCAAAATTTATCATTAATTTTACATAAAATTATAAGGACAGCTTTCAATTTGTTTATTTCAAATCGTTTTCTTACTTTTTAATTTGCACTTCTAAAAAAGTGGTAGAACTTTTTCCCACTTTATTTATAGTCTATAAAAATTCTTGGTAGAAAAAGTTACTGTGACTTTCTTAGGCAAGTGTGATTAAAGTGGATATAATATTTTTAAATTGTGGTTTTTCTTCAAAATTGATGTCCATTCCTGTCACAGTCAACAAGCTTTAATTTTATTAAAAAAAATTTTTTTTTTTTAATTTTGTATCTGTTTAAATTTTGTTCTCTGAAAACATTCCTCTCATCCTTAATATTTATATGAAAGTTTGTTTTTATTGCTTTTCAATATTCTTAACTCTTTATTCCTGCCCATTTAGGTAATCTGCTAGAGAGCACAATTTTTAGTTAGCGAATGTAACTATTTTAACACTGTAACTACCAATTACCATTGGTAGAATAAATCAAATTAAATTTACTTTGAACATGGTTATATTTTAAAATTGATTTGTAAACCTTTTCTTTTGTTTTTAGGTTTTTGACCAGTATCTCAATTTTATTACTTTGGAAGATGATATGTTTGTATTATGTAATCAAAATAAAGAGCTTGTTTCATATCGCGGTAGGTAAAAATAGGAATGTTGGAGTTAAGTGGTTAACAAAATGAGTGGTGTTCTATAAGAAAAAAATAGTGAACATGTTTAATGCACTCGAAAACTAGTTTTGTTTACAGCAGTAAAACTGTAAAATCATCTGTAAAACTAGTATGTATTTAAATGTAGAGTAGCTTTATGAATAACAGTAAAAGATTTTTAAAAACAAAGAAAACAACTCTCAGACTGAATTCTGTCACATAAAAATAACATTTGGTGGCAGGAACGCTAATAGATCTATTTTTTTTTTTAATTTATTTTGTTAAGAATATATACAGCAAAACATGCATCAGTTCAACAGTTTCTACATGTATAATTCAGTGACACTGATTACATTCTTCGAGTTGTGCAACCATTCTCACCCTCCTTTTCTGAGTTGTTCTCCCTCATTAACATAAACTCACTGTCCCCTAAGATTCCTATTTAATCTTTCGAGTTGCTGTTCTTACTTTGATCCCATGTACATAGTTCATAAAACAGCATAATGCTTAAGGCAGACTTTTCTTTTAACTAGTTAAGCTAAACTACTGTTTGGTTTTAAGAAGACTTTAGAAAATATTTTTAGTTTAAGTTTTAAAGATTATGTCAGGTGAGTAGTTTCAGGAGTTCATTCAGCCCCCATGGCTCCAGAAAGTCTGGAGTCCATGAGAATTTGAAATTCTGGTCTGTATGTTCCCCCTTTTGATCAGGATTATTCTATAGAATTGATCAAAATGTTCAGTAATTGTAATCTAATAGATCTGTTTTATGAGCTTGCTTAAGTACCAATTCTCTGACCTTTTAGGTGCCCCAACAGCAACTTATACTCAAGGTTTACTTGTGGCAAATACCGCAGTGTTTTAGCAGCAGAATTCTGTTACTCTTCTAGTTTGTCGACGTTGGACAAGAACAGGTTACTTCTCTCTGCTTTAGTTTTCTCATCCGTAAAATGGAGATAATAACAGTATCTGTCTCGTAGAGTTTTTTGTGGAGAATTAAATGGATTAGCGTATATACAATGTCTAGAAAAGTTTCTGACACATAGAGAACACAAAGTAAATCACTTAAAAAATAGCTAATGCTCTTTGTCAAGGTCAAAAAACAGTAAGTCTCTGGAGTCATCAGCTACTACAGTAATGTTTTGGAATAAAGTGTAAGTGCCATTCAAAAAAGTATAGACTATTAAACTCTTACATCCTGTTCGTATAGTACTAGGATTGAGTGGCATCTCAATCTCACTACTGAGAATTGGCATTTAATCAGATGCTGTCTAACTGTCCTGGAATCTTCTATTCTCAATTTTGGTAACGGATCGTTCCTGGGATCTTAGATTAAAATTAACACACCAGCACTACCAGTGCATTACATTGTCTGTGCTGAATAACTTAAAGGAAATTCAAGATGCAGTAGATGTTGTTAGCCAATTCAGTGAAATAATCAGTAATTGCTACTTAAGGATTGAGATGTTTTGGGGATGATTAGAATTTCCATGGTTCTTAAATGGGAAGTATGGCCCCCTAAGGAGCATTTGGAAATATGTAAGGGAGTTTTTGGTTGCCACAGTTACCAAGGCTGCTACTAACATTTAGTGACCAGGGACTAGGACTTAAGTCAGCTGATTGTAAATGTTACATCTACAGAATACCCTCACAGCAACCTCTAGTCTGGTGCTTGGCCAAACAACTGGGCACCGTGGTTAATTGCATTTATAGTCATTATATTAAACTTTCTTTTTTTTAAGCCCTTCAAATACCAGACCAGGCAAATTTGTAAATCTTAACTAGTAAAATCTTCCCAAATTCTTAAAATAAATTTTTAAAATATATAATGAATCAAAAGTTTATTAAACATTCTCATGCTTAAAAATTTCAATTAGATTTTCTTATACTTCTCAACTTAAAGTCACGAGTCTGAAATTACTCATTTTAGGGTAGAATCACATAATTGAGCTCCCAGATTCTCAGTAATAATAGTAATAGCTTGCTCTGAATCAGTGTACTAAGTACTTTATGTATCAGCTCCTCTACTCCTTAGAATAACTTTGTGAAGTAGGTACTATTATTATTTCCATTTTCTAGATGAGAAAACTGAGGCATAGATATTAAGTAACTTGATGAGGAAGCAGCAGAGCCAGGCTACTAAGCCTAGGTAGTCTCAGTCCAGAGATAGAGCACTTAAACGTTATGCAGTTATATTCCAAATTCTCTCAAATATTACATGTTATCCTAGTTACCTAGTGTTGCCGTAAGAGAAATGACACCAGTGGGTCGCTTTGAAGAACAAAAATTTATTTTCTCGTATTTTAGGAGGCAGGAGGTCCCCCACGTTCTCAGAGTGATTCTCATACCCAATAAAGTTTGGAAACCACTGCTGTTCAGTGTGATAGAGAAGAAAAATTCATTTAACTTACAGTGCAAAGAAAATGATGAGTGATGTTGGTCTTGGCATAATTGATTTCCATTGTCTTTTTTTGGTGGTAGCTAGATAACAGGATCAGTAGTTTCTTGAGACCATCTGCTGTTTGTGAATAAATAAATAGGATATTTATTTTCCAATTTACTCTTGCAAAAGTTATAGTTTATATGTGTATGTATGTTTTTTCCCCTTAATATTAAACTCCTGGTACTGACGTTGTATTTTGTTTTGAGGTAGTTTAATTTTGGGTATATGTGTGTGTTTTAGGTGAAAGTTTACACAGCAAACTAGATTCCCATTCAACAATTCATACATAGATTGTTCTATGACATTGATTACAATCCCTGCAATATGTCAGCACTCGCACTTTTCCACCCCACCTGCCCCATTTCCATCCATCCAGTTACCCTGCCCCTCTTTGCCTTCTCATCTTTGCTTCTGGGTAAATGTTGACCGTTTGGTCTTGTACAGTTGATTGTTAAAAGGAACGTATTCCTCACACATTTTATTGTTTATTTTATGGGCCAGTGTATTGTTTGGCTGAAAAGTGGCCTCTGGGATGAAGTAGTTTAATTTTTAATGAAAACTTATTCACTTCAAAAAATTTTAAAGCATAAAGAATTTGAGTACTAGAAATGTTATCAGATATTGATTAAAATTTTAATGAATAATTTAAAGATTTTAATGAAAGACAAAAATGTGAATTTTGGTCCTTTTTTTTCCCTTTACCTATGTCATTTTAGCCATTAACAGGCCAGATATCACAGACACAGAAATGGAGACTGTTATGGACACTATTGTTGACAGCCTCTTCTGCTTTTTTGTTACACTGGGTAAGTTTTCAAATCCTTCTGGTTGCATCTTCAAAGCAAATTATTTAATAACTAATTTTAATTTGTTATACTGTGATGTGATTCCTTTTTATCTGTCTGGATCTCTACAGGCTTTCTGGATCTCTCCAGACTCTCTATAGAGACCAACGTCAAATTATTAGAATTATGGTTTTACCAGAGTTGGGGTAAAACCGTAATTCTAATAATTTGATGTTGGTTATTCCTCTTCGGAAACCCTGGTGGTGTAGTGGTTAAGTGCTATGGCTGCTAACCAAGAGGTCGGCAGTTCTAATCCACCAGGCGCTCCTTGGAAACTCTATGGGGCAGTTACACTCTGTTCTGTAGGGTCGCTATGAGTCGGAATCGACTCAACGGCAGTGGGTTTGGTTTTGGTTTTTATTCCTCTTGAGTTAACATTTAGCAGACCAAGTGAATTACCTCTTTGGCAGTTGTAACTTTCAAATACATCATTTGAATGGTTTAGCGGTGACTTCACCTATATACCAGCTAATTTCTCAATATTTTGTAAAAAATTTCAAATATACTTCAGAGTAGAGACATATGCTTGGTAACTATTAAGACAAAGTCCTAGTGCTCCATAAAACATGGCATTTGCATATAATGCTAATCCATCTAGACTTTCAAAATTTAAAACATTGTTTGGATCATCTGAATTTACTTATGTGGTGCAGTGGTTAAGTGTTTGGCCGCTAACCAAAAAGTTGATAGCTTGATCCCCCAGCCGCACCTTGGAAACCCTATGGGGCAGTTCTACTCTGTCCTGGAAGGTCGCTATGAGTTGGAATCAAATCAGTGGCAACAGGTTTGGGGTTTCCTGTGTGTGTGTGCGTGTTTGTGCGCGTATGGCTTTGTGGAGCTCTGGCGGAGCAGCAGTTAAGAGTTCGGCTATTAACCAAAAGCCAAAAGGTCAGCAGTTCAAATCCACCAGCCACTCCTTGGAAACTATATGGGCCAGTTCTACTCTGTCCTGTAGGGTCACTATGAATCAGAATCAACTCAACAGCAATGGGATTGGTTTGGTTTATTTGAATTTTTTATGACAAGCATCTATAACTTTTGCTAACAGGAGAAAACTTCATGAAAAGTCTATATTTTTACTTTTTGCAATTGACTGAATGTGCTTTCCTATAGAATATAAAATGCAAAAACTGTAGCATAAGGTAGATTACAATGTTTCATTTCGTTTCATGAGATTTTCAATGCAGTTGGATATTTTTCTATTAGTTTAGGCTTTTCGTCTTTGAAAAAGTTTATTGAAGTAATGGGAGGGAGAAATTAAGTTGATTAGATAGTGATTGAAGCCATATTTTATGAGCATTTCACGTAATATGAAGAATGTGCTTTCTGTAAACCTTTAAACTAGTATTTTTTAGAAAGATGCAGTCAGATTAAAGTAGAGAGTAAACGTTGAAACTTTGAAACTGCGTATAGGGACTCAAAATGCTGACTCAGTAGATTCATTGGAAAAAACCTTGTCACACTGATTGTTTAACTCCAGTGCCTTTTCTTACTCCCTAAGGTTCTTTTTAAAGGAAAAGGTTCATTTCTGAACTTTGCTTTTACTCTTGAGATTATAAAACCTTTTACCTTTGTAGCCTAAAATTGTATGTTGTTTTACATTGATGTATTTTGTAAATATGCATTTTAATTATCAAAGGCTGAGATCAGTGCTAAATCTATTGTTAAAATAGGTGCTGTACCTATAATCAGATGCTCAAGAGGAACCGCAGCAGAAATGGTAGCAGTGGTAAGTTCATGCAAATAATAGGTTTTGGGCATAAGCAATATTGGTGTGAGTTATTTTCTGTAACTACCTCAGTGTTTTCATTAATGTTAAGTGTATGGTTGCTGTTGGTTATAGATTAAGTATCAGCGGCAAGTATTTTCATTTCTTAACATTGGGATTCTACCAAAGATAAAAACTAATCATTATATAATTCTGTGTGCTAGAGTAAAATTATTTCAGTATGCTCTTCTAGCATTTTCTTTCCTACTCAAACATGTGTTCCTCATTCAGCCTTGTCTATCCAATAGTATTTTATACTTATTCGATCCCCCAAGTCATTTAATATTTAATTTCATTTAACAAATATTCATTAACAGTCAAAACATTTTTAAAATGGTGATGTGTATTTTGTTATCCCACTATATTGGAGTAAAATATTCAGTGTAGACTGAGCATTCAAAAATTGGCTAGGAAGATTTAAAAAAATGTATTAAAGAAATTAATACTCTTAGAGAAATCAGAGGATTACTGAAAGGGAGAGAGGATAGGAGGCAGGGAAAGTCAGAGGGAGAAACGTTAATGTTTTGAAGTTTTTATTAGCCTAAATGAATCACTGACTGCTGGAAGGCTGTTCTCCTTGACATATTCCATTTCTCTTCTGGGCTCTCCTGCAGCCTCTACTTGTCACTTCATATCCACCCATCTAAGTGGACCTTTTCCCTATATATACATCTACCTTGGTACAACAGAATCATGCTTGAGCAGAGAGGGTGGGTTGTTACTGCAAAGCATTTCCTGGACCTAAGGTAAAATTAGAAAACTAAAAGTTCTCATTAGTGAAATCAAGCCTGAGTCACAGCAGAGAAGGCATTGGTCTTTTTCAAGTCCTAGTTATGGTAGTATTGAAATAGAAATGAAGCTAAAACATTTAGAAGATCTTAGAATTGCTATTTTGTAAAAAAAAAAAAATTGTGATTTTCTTGTTTATGAAGCTAGGAACACATTATGTATTACCTTATATAAAGTTCTATGAAATTATTAAGAGTTACTTGCAAATTTGATTTTTCAGAAACTAGATAAGAAACTCCGGGAAAATCTAAGAGATGCAAGAAACAGTCTCTTCACAGGTGACACACTTGGAGCCGGCCAGTTCAGGTATTATGTTAGTTAATGTACTTATAGGGACTTAAAAATAAAACATTTGTAGAACTTTTTGGTTGTCTTTCTTGTCTGATAGGAATATAATACTCTTATCCTTATCATTGAAACATGTTTATTCCTTTTTAATGAAGTGATTACTATCAGGATTTTAACTCAAATTGTTCTTGAAATACAAATGGAATATTTTATTTAGTTTGCCTTCTCTGGATAGAAATTTCTGTTGTATTTTATCATCTGAAGGAGAATGTATGACATACTGGTTGCTTCTGTTAAAAATAAATAAGCTGAGAATTTGATGTTTCAGTTTTAAACCTTTTGAGATACATTTTGAATAACATGTAAGACCACCGAAGAACTTCCTGTCTATATGGCTTTGGAAGTCAGAAGTCATTTCCTTTGAATTATCATTAAACACCTTGGTAATGAAGAAAAATCAGTGAAAAACTCATAATACTTAACATCTCTTTCTACCTATCTGATTTCCATTTTTACATTAAAATACTCTTAGCGTAAACTTGCCAAGCATTTTTGTCTTTGTTAGCATTTCTGGCATGAGGAAGTAATGCCAAAGTTACTGGCAGCTCAGTTTTTTTAATAGAAATACTAAAAAGAAAAAAAACTATGCATTTATCTTTTGATAATTAATAATGGTCAGAATATTGGGATGAAGAAGTAAAGAAAACCATACAAATGGCTGAGAATTTTATTTAAGGGAGAAGAGACGTATTTTGGAAAATTAATTCTTATATTCAGTTTTAGGTGAATTAACAAACCCTGTGAAAACAAATTGATGCCTACAGCATCAACTGCCCTTCAGGAATAAGAATTTCTTGATAACCTTCTATAGACTTCTTCATTTCAAGTCAATTTTTGTGGCTCCTAAGGCCTGTGTACTACTCTTAAAATTTGGGGTTAAATCTAACATTGTGTTTCAATTGTTTGGGCAACTGCTTCAGCTCCTGTGTTTTTCTAAAGTATTGAATAATTTCACTGCTCGTCTTAAATGTTCTTCACAATGTATCTGAAAGTCGATTCTCAGCTTATTTTTAACAAGAGCAACTCCTAGGTCATACCTTACTTAATAGTTTTTTTTTTTTTTTATGGTGTTCTGGTACAGGCCTTAGAAACCTATATAAAGACATTATTTGTATAATTTTTTAAAAATTTGTTCTTATTATAATACAGTTGTTTGGTGCATTTTAAAATTATTATAACTAGGGGTAAGTAACCTTATCTGACTATTGTTAAATACATTTGAAAATAACTGTAAGCAACTTGACAACAAACAACAGTGATTTTCAACCAGAGGCAATTTTGCCCACCCAGGGGCCATTTGGCAATGTCTGGAGACAACTTTGGTTGTCACAGCTGGGGAGATGCTAACCATAGTCTAATAGGATGCCTCGTAGTATGCTGCTAAACATCTTGCAACTCACAGGACAACCATCATAAGGAAGAATTATCTAGCGCAAAATGTCAGTAGGGCTAAGGTTGAGAAATTCTGCCGTAGGCCATCCTCCCTTGTGTTCCACCTTGCTCCGGAATAATAAATGATTGTGGTAATGGTACCACTCCCATTTTTTTTACCCCGTAGTCTTATAAGTAGTGCAACTGGAAGAATCCACTCCCCTATACCTAGCAGAGTCACTAAAATGGTTAGATGTTTGTAGCAGAAAATATGTGTAGTTAATATAATCAGCAGTGGTTTTTAAAAAGTGGTATGTACTCCAATAGTGCCTCTAAAGCACATCTCTGAAACTACTGTGGACACATGGCAAAGAAATAACTTCCTGCCTCAGTCTGCTTTCAGTGCAGTTCATTTCACATCCGTCTTGTAATAATGATTAAACGGTGCACGAAGGGTCATATCCCTTGTTTGTTAAGTGAGTATAATTATTCATATAATTAGGTATTTTTGTGCCAGGATGCTCTGGTTTTGTACTTTATCATTGAAGTACTTCCCTAGGGTCTGGTGTTTTGAATTTGTGTTTACAGCAAAAAATTGTAACTTGTGATTTATAAAACTATCAAATGTGTATATTTGTAAGATTCTATTCTCTTTAATTATGTTTTCCCTTGAGCTGACAATGATTATTGATTTTGCCTTTTTTTCTAGAATGTGAAGTATATCTCTAAGCAGATGCAACTTACTTTGATAACTGCAAAAATTATTCTGTAAAAGTATTTGTACACATTGCTTCTGTGAAACTTCTCTAAAAACTTATAATCTAGCATTACACAATGGCGATAAGTAGTCCAAAGCATTTCTTTACTTGACTAGCTGTACTAGAAATTTTTTTTTAAAACAGAATTGTGGAGTTTCCATGTTAGCATAACCATTGTTCATATCAAAATGACATATACTAGAAAGTATTAGGTAATTGTAGATGTATGCACTGGTATGAACAGTTACATAATTTTTCTTAAATATATTTACAGCTTCCAAAGGCCTTTATTGGTCCTTGTTGACAGAAACATAGATTTGGCAACTCCTTTACACCATACTTGGACATATCAAGCTTTGGTGCATGATGTACTGGTAAGAAGCTAAATATAGCACTTGTTTACTGAAATGTAGTAATATTTACATTTAAAATTAATATCATAGCTATAGAAACAAAGATGAGAAGGATAGAACTGAGAGAGACATACAAAAAAGTGTTGAAATTTGCTCTCAGTGAATGTAGATGCTAAAGAATAGTAAAGCAGTGAAGTTTAAAGATCTAAATTTATGATCTTTAAATGATAAGATAAATTAGCGGTATTTTTGGCAATGATGTAGAAAAAAGGAACAGAGGAAAATGAGTGCCTGTTTTTAGATTATTTTTTATTATTCAGAAAGTAAATAAATGTTTCCCCTAGAAATAGTGTTTCTGTTTTTTTAAAATGTTAACACCATGTTTTTGAAGTACTTCCAACTATCTAATTTTATCCTTAAAACAAAAATTTGTATTTATCCATGCATACGTTCATCTACTTAGTGTTGATTGTGTAGAGAATGTGATATGCACAGATGAATGTAGCACAGCCCCAATCTTCAAAGGCAGTGGGAAGAAAATCGCTGCACAAGTACTTTCTCTGTAAGGTGCTATTTAATAGGACCAGAATAGGCCCCATTTAATGATAGAAAAACTGAGAGACAGAAATAAAAGGATTTGAACTCAAATCATTGGCTTACCAAGACTAGAACTCTAGTTTACTAAACCTAGCCCAGTCCTCTAAGAATTATGTGTCATTATTGCAAAGACTGCTTGAAATATCCTATAGAAAGGAAATAAAAGACATGCAATAAATGGCTTAGGTTTAATAGTTTACTTCTTTAAAACTCAGATGTTAGCTCTAAAATATATATTTAATAAATTCGATTTCAGAATTAGAGATAGAAATTGGCAGCTCTGTTATACTTTTTTTTTATTGTACATTAGATAAAGGTTTACAGAGCAAATTAGTTTCTCATTAAACAATACACGTTGTTTTGTGACATTGGTTGCCATCCCCACGACATGTCGACACTCTCCTTTCTCCGCCTCGGGTCCTCTTATTACCAGCTTCCCTGTCCCCTCCTGCCTTTTAGTCCTTGCCCCTGGGCTGGTGTGCCCCTTTAGTCTCGTTTTATGGGCCTGTCCAGTCTTTGGCTGAAGGATGAACCTCAGGAGTGACGTCATTACTGAGCTGAAAGGGTATCTGGAGGCCACACTCTCAGGGTTTCTTCCGTCTCTGTCAGGCCAGTAAGTCTGGTCTTTTTTGTGTGACTTTGAATTTTATTCTACATTTTTCTCTGGCTCTGTCCAGGACCCTCTACTGTGATCCCTGTCAGAGCAGTTGGTGGTGGTAGCTGGGCACCATCAACTTGTACTGGACTCAGTCTCGTGGAGGCCATGGTAGTTGTGGTCCATTAGTCCTTTGGACTAATCTTTCCCTTCTTATAACATACTTCTCTATCCTAGAGTCCTACGTTCTGACTCTAGGATGAGTATCAAGGAAATAGCAGTCAACTCAGATTCAGTGGAGAGGGCAAAAAGAATCAAGGAACCACTGAATTAATCTTATGAGTAAGACAATATAGAAGCTGATTTTAGGAGGTCGAGGAAGAGGCCAGAGAAGAAGAATTCAATTCAACCAGTATTTGAGTTCCTCGTCTTTGACGAGCACTGTTCTAGACACTGGTTTCATCAACAAACAAAGCAGACAGAAATACTCCTGTTTTTCTGGATCTTATATTTTAGTAGAAAAGATGGGCAATAAATAAAATACAACATGTCAGAAGGTGGAAAATAAAGTAGAAAATGATGAGAAGCATTATATTTTATATAGGAAGGACCTCACTGATAAGGTGACGTTTGAAGAAAGACCTGAAGGAGGTAAGGTAGAGATTATGTAGCTATATAGGAGAAATAGAGCCTATGGGTGGTGCAAACGGTTGATGCACTCAGCTGCTAACTGACAGATTGGAGGGTCAGGTCCCCCCAAAGGTGCCTCTGAAGAATGTCCTGGCAATCTACTTAAAATCAGCCATTGAAAACCCTGTGGAACACAGTTCTAATCTGACACATGGGGTCACGATGAGTGGGAATCAACGCTATGGGATAAAAATAATAATAATAACAGGAGAAATACAAGGCAGAAGGTTGCCTGATAGATTTGAAAGATGACAAGGCAGCCAGTGTGGCTAGAGTGAAGTGAGGCAGGAGATGAGGCTAAAGAGAGCATGGGAAGCAGGATATTATAGGACATAGGCCATTGTAAGGACCTTGGCTTTTGATTTAAGGGAAATGGGGACATTTTAAGAGTATTGCTCCAACTGCTATGTTGAGAGGAGATTTGGGGGGAGAAGAGAAGAAATGAGACCAGTTAGGAGACTGTGGGAACTATCGTAGCACGAGATGGTAATGGCTTACACTAGGATGGAAATGGTGAAGGTTTTGATTATCTCTTGAATGTACAGTATAGGGTTTACGGATGTATTAGACGGGGGATCTAAGAGAAAGAGAGTAGTCAAAGATGACTCCAAGGTTTTGGCTTTTGCAGATGGAAAGACGTAATTGTTTTTTACTGAGATGGGGAAGACATGGAAGAAGCAGGTTTGAGGGGAAGATCAGATGTTTAGTTTTGAGTAAGGTAAGCGTGAGATGCCTGTTAAGATATCCAAGTGGACATATTGAGTAGGTAGTTAGGTATAGGAGTCCGGAGTTCAGGAGACAGGTTGGGGCTAGAGAAATAAATTTACAGGTGGTCCATGTATAGTTGGTTTTAAAGCTAGGAGACAAGATGACATCACAAAGAGAATGACTATAGATAGAAAAGAGAAGAATTTCAAGAAGTGAACCCTCAGGCATTTCAACATTGAGAGGACAGGGAGATGAATACCCGAAAAAAACCCAAACCTGTTGCTGTCAAGTCGATTCCAACTCATAGCGACCCTGCAGGACAGAGCAGAACTGCCCCATAGAGTTTCCAAGGAACGCCTGGTGGACTTGAACTGCTGACCTTTTGGTTAGCAGCTGTAGTTTGCAACCACTGTGCCACCAGGAATGTGGCATGGGAAGCAACAGCCAATAAGGTATGAGAACTAGATCTGTGTTATTTTTAAAAGCCAGTGAATTAACTATTTCAGAGAGGAAGGAGGGATCAACTTGGACAAATACTGAGGACTGAGAAGTCATGGTGGCATAGTGGTTAAGAGCTCGGCTGCTATCCAAAAGATCAGCAGTTCAAATCCACTAGCAGCTTCTTGGAAATCCTGTGGGGCAGTTCTGCTCTGTCCTATAGGGTCACTCTGAGTTGGAACTGACTCAACAGTAAACAACAAGAAGTAGTCATGGTTGTATGCAACGGATGCAACGTAAAGGTCATTAGTGACTTAAGAGCAGGTTCCATAGTGTAGGGGCAAAATACTAACCGAAGTTAACTGGATTTTCAAGAGAGATTGACAGGAGAGGAATGCTATATAGACAACTCTAGAAGAGTTTTGTTGTGTAGCAGAGCTGAGAAGAGTAGTGATTGCTGGAAAGGGATGTAAGGTCAGAAAAGACTTTTAAATAGGAGAAATTACAGCATGTTTGTGTACAAATGGGAATGATCAAGAGATATGTTGATGACACAGGAGATGAAAGTGTCCTACAGGTCTGTAGAAGGTGTATATGAGTAGTATAGACCAGGATTTCTCAACCATGGCACTGTTGACATTTTGAATCTGATAATGCTTTGTTTTCTGGGACATTGTAGGATGTTTACCAGCATCCCTGGCACCTACCCTGTAGTTGCCATTGGCACTCCTTCAGTTGTGACAACCAGAATGACTGCAGACATTGCAAAATATACCCTGGGGGAGGAGGCAAAAATGAGATTGAGAACCAGTGGTATAGACTGATGACACAAGATTCAAAGCTAAGGTTGTTTTAGGGAAGACAGCAAGTAAATGGTGTGGGGATCACAAAGAAGACTCCAACCCCAGGCCCAGTGGCGTAAGATGTTTGAGAGGGAAAAAAAAACTAGTTGCCATCTGAGAAGGCTGTATGTAAGACATAGCCAATTGGAGTTGAGTTGGAGGACGAAAGTATAAGAGAAGTCTAAAAAAGAAATTGAGAATAGGAGACTTTGCTGATGACCGAGTATGAGATCCAGAGGTTGTGACAGAAGGGTTTCAGGAGTTGGATAAGAATGAGAGATGGGATCTTAAAGGGGGATTAATGGGCATAATGAGATAGCGTTGATGGCCTCAGGTCAGATTGGATTGGTGAGGCCTTGATTGCTGGATAGGAGCAAGAGCTGAAGATCTTAGTAAGAACCTACATATCAGGGGTTACCTAACTTCACTCCTGCCAGTTAGTTGTGTTGTAGAGGCCAGTGGAGGCTTTCAGAGCACTGAGATACCTAAGGATCCTTTCTAATTCTCGAAATTGAAGAGTTCCTGGGCTCCCTCTGGACTCCCCAGTGGAGAAAAGGACACATGCACAGGTAATCACGGTATAAAGAAATAATGCTCTGAGTCCCTTTTGTCAGAAGAGAAAATCAAGAAACATGTCCTAGGGCAGCGATTACCCAAAACAGAAAGGCTAAATCTGGTCCTTGATGAAGTTTTCACTAGTCCAGAGTGAAATGAGAATAATAAGGACTATGAATTGAGTTTTTATGACTGACTTTTACGTTAATTTTTCTTTTGAATCTTTGATGCTGAAATGTCTTTTTAAAAATAAAAGATGGTGAAAGTAAGTAGTAGGAGGTAAGAGGTTTTTTGTTTTTGTTTTAATCTTCATTTCAGAAGATAAAAAGTTGGAAACCTTGTGCCCCCTCGCCCCCCACACATATTCAGTTCAACAAATATTTATTAAGTTCCTACTATGTACCAGGCACTGTGCTAGACACTGGGCATAGAAGGTAAACAAAGCAGACATACTCTTGCTTTCGTGGAGCTTATAGTAGTAGATCCCCTGTTGTTGGACATGTGGGTTATTATTTTGTTGCTTTTGCTTCTTGTTGTTACAAATAAAAGGGCAATGTACATTTCTAGTTACTTTATTAGGCTAGCTTCTGAGATTCCATGTTACTCTTTAAGCAGTCTTTTCTTAACATTGTTATTAGGATATTTAGATCTTATGAAACTAGCCACTTTGAAAAGATTGCTTGTAATAAATTGCACAACTTATAAATTGCACAACTTAGATTGACCTAATCCTGTTCATTAATTTTAATGAAGTTTCTAGATGTGAACAAACTATAACTGAGATGTTGTAACCATGCCATTTTTTGTTAGTGAACCTGGGGCTTTTGATGTTTTTTCAGAGCTTTAAAAATTCAATTCTTAATAATTATATTCTTTACCTCCACAAGGTGGAGTTAAAGTTCTAGATAGACAATGTTAACTTGAAATTGCAGTTTGCTTCTTATATTTTTATATTCCTCTGATAATCTGGGACATTGATAGTCATTTAGATATCAGTGAAAATTTACGTAACTTCAGTGTGTGCCAGAAAGACAATTGTTGTCATTTAAAGTGGGAAATATACTCTTCTGGTGACAAACTTTGTGGTGCTCTTTTCCTTTTATCAGGATGTAACAAAATTAGTCATTAGAAAATTGCGATTCCTTTTTATTGTATTTTGGTTGAGGTAAGAGTGGATTTGATTGTTCAACTGGAAAGAGTGGTTTTTAGTCAAAGGGTTGGACTTTATCTCAACATTATTTCAGTATTTTGTCCTTTATCTGGCCTTTGTTTTTTTGGTTTTTTTTTTTTTTTTTTCAAATCTTAGATTCTCTTGTTATGCTTTGGCCCCTGCTACTGACTGGCTGGGGTACTGACTCTTATTATTTGAAACAGTCAATCAGAACTTATACTAATATACATAGAACCTGTAATAAAGCTTACCTTTTTTTAGCCACTCAAAAAAAAAAAGTAGTTTCCAAATTAATGTATATTTTTTTAAAAAGTTATCATAGAAGCATTTTGAAAGTACTCATTTTCTTAAAGATGTATGAGTACAGTAAAATGGATGTCTAAGTATATAGTTCAGGGTTGACGCTTTGACCAGTTAACTGTATTGACCCTCAGGTCTTTATTAAAGCAAAACATTTATTGGGCAGCACTGTGTTAGCCTAGTTTCAGGCATTTGCCTGGAAGTCAAAAGTGTAATATAATTTTGTACTGATTTAATTCAAACACAGATTTTACTGTACTTGTTCATAGAAGTTCCTTCTGAACGTGTGTTGGCTATATTAAAGGTCAGAAGACAGCCTTGATTCCATTCATTTTTTTTTTAATGGTGGCTTTTCAGTATTCCTCCATATTTGTAGCTATTATCTGAACTTGGATTAAATTTTTATTTACGAGAAAGATGAATTTGTACTATTCAGGTGATATCAATAATCTAACATTAAAAAAAAAACCAAACCTTTGCCATCTAGTTGATTTCAACTCATAATGACTTCCAAGGAGTGGCTGGTGGATTCGAACTGCCGACCTTTTTGTTAGCAGCCAGTCTCTTAACCACTGCCCCACCAGGGCTCCAATCTAGCATTAGGTGCCACCATTTTCCCCTTATATCTTACTTCCTTAGAAGTGTAACATTTATGTTTATAATGGGGCACATTACAAAGGATTTTCTTTTTCAATTAAATTATTCTTACAAATACTCCAAATTAGATTTTTCTTCCCTTTGTTGTCTTCCGTGTATTCATTTACTTTCTTCTTGCTTCTTGTAATCATTGGTCAGTTTAGCGGTTCAGAATCAATGCTGTCTAATAGAAATACAATGCAAGCTAGAGATGGAATTTTACATTTTATAGTAGCCACATTAAAGAAGTAAAAAGAAACAGGTGAAATTTATTTTAATAATATATTTTATATAACTGAGTAATCCAAAATATTAGTATTTCGACATATAATCGATTAAAACATTAATTAAATATTTTATATTTTCTTTTTATACTAAGTCTTAGAAATCTAGTATGTATTTTATACGTATACATATATCACATCCCAATTTAGACTAGTCACATTTCAGGTACTCAAGAATCACATGTGACTAGTGGCAACTATTAGGCAGTGCAGTTCTAAATCATTAAGGCTCAAATTTTTTACTAGCTTTTCTAGAATCAGAATACATTGCTTATGAGTTCACATTATCATATGAAGATTGGTAGAAAATGTTTCCATATTGCTAGCAATTTATCTGTGGGATTTCTCCAGCTCATTAGAAATGCTATAGTAGTATTAAAATAATATATAAACCAAATCAAACCTGTGGCCATAAAGTCAATTCCAGCTCATAGTGACCCTATAGGACAGAGTAGAACTGCCCCATAGGGTTTCCAAGGCTGAGATCTTTATAGAAGAAGACTGCCACATCTTCCTCCCATAGAGCAGCTGGTGGGTCCGAACTGCCGACCTTTCGGTTAGCAGCTGAGTGCTTAACTGCTATGCCATCAGGGCTCCTTTTTAGTACTGTCATGTGTGGCTTAACATCCACGATACATTCTGTGAAATAGGACGTTATGTAATTCGGACGTTGTGTGAATACCATATTATATTTAGGCAGTCCTTGGATTATGGATGAATTCCATTCCCGCCTTTAAGTCAGATTTGTATGTAAATTGGAACTGTAGGTACAAACAATTCGTATCTAACATTAGTCAAATGTTTGTCTAAGTGTATAGCATATAATGTACCTTTCTATGCATAAAAACCATTGAAGAAACACTTCCAGATGCACTAAAACATCTTCAACATAGTAATATGGTAGTAATAATAATGTTTTGACCCATGTCGCAAAGTAGCACATGTTTGTTATTATTAACCATCATATGTACCTCAAATTTTTAATATTGGCTTCATGGGGGTTGGTTCCTAACTATTCGTTGTACATAAGTTAGACATTCGTAACCCTGAGGACCACAGACATACATGTGGTCAGACATTGCTGGAACGGACGTTATGTGGCGCATGAGTATATATATAAACTGTATGTGTGTGTGTGTGTAATATATATATATTTATACATAGCCTTGGTGGTGCAGTGATTTAGAAGCTTGGACTGCTAACTGAAAGGTTGGCAGTTTGAATACACCAGTCGCTCCTTGGAAACCCTGTGGGTCCATTCTACCCTGTCCTGTAGGGCTGCTCTGAGTCGGAATGACTTGACAGCAGTGGATTTGGCTTTTTGGTTTTATACACACACAGTATAAACTGGTTGCCATTCAGTGATTTCAACTCACGATGACCCCATGTGTGTCAGAGTAGAACTGTGCTCTTTGGGGCTTTCAGTGGCTGATTTTTTTGGAAGAAAATCACCAGGTCTTTCTTCCAAGGTATCTCTGGGTAGACTTGAACCTCCACCTTTTCAGTTAATAACCAAACATGTTAACCATTTGCACCACCCGGGGACTCCACATACTACTATAGTCCCTGGGTGGTGCAAAAGCCCTGGTGGTACAGTGGTTAAGTGCTGGCTGCTAATCAAAAGGCAGGTGGTTTGAATCCACCAGCCACTCTACAGAGAAAGATATGGCAGTGTGCATCCGTAAAGATTACAGCCTTAGAAACCTTATGGGGCAGTTCTGCTGTGGTCCTGTAGGGTCACTATGAGTTGGAATCGACTTAGCGGCAATGGATTTGATATTTGTGTTTTGGGTGGCGCAGATGCTTAAGCACTGGACTACTAACTGAAAGGTTGGTATGTCAGACCCACCCGGAGGCACATCAGAGGTAAGGCCTGGCAATCTGCTTTTGAGAAGTCACAGCCTTGAATTTCTTTAACATGAATGTGTATAGCACTAAATGTCCTAAGTTCCCAATTTTCAAGATTGAAAATTACTTTTCCATATTTGCTTTGCTGTCATGCGAACAGTGGAAACGTTCTTGTCACTATTACATTATTTCTTGGAACTCTTAACGTCTTTTACTCCTTTATCATTTTGTGTTTCCTTTTAAATATTTCATCAGTACTTCAGTAATAATATGCTTTCCTATTTATAGCGTGGTAATTTTTTTTTAATTTTACTAGCAAGTAACTTTCATTTTAAATGAACTCTGTCATCACCATGGAAATAGTTCTTTACTAAAAATTCTAGTTAACAAAACTTAACTTGAAAGATATTTCCCTTCTTTAGTTTACTTTGTTTTATTACATAATTTTTAAAAGCAGGAGTTCTCAGTTGTAGCTGTTAATAGCTATATATCGCTTAAAATGGTTTTGGACAATTGTTCTATTTTTATTTTCTTCTTATATGGATGATTTGTTATGCAAAATGAAGTTAAGATACAGGGATGGGAAAGTAAGCAGAATTAAATAAGGTTAGTGCTATGCTTGTTTTATGATAATATGAGGCGTCTGTAGGAAAAACATAATATTAACTGGCTGAAATGTAACATACTATACTCTTCTTTGTCGTCCTGACCATTCATTGCAACTCTCTCTAGTCGTTAAGTTGCTTAATGATGCCACTTATGGCTACCCATGCTGTGTGACTGTGGCTTATGTGTTCTACACTACATGGGATTTCAAGTCATAAGATCTGATTCCAGTAGCCCTATTCTTTCTACTGTGGAATTAGCTTAATGTTTAAAAGCACTACCTCTAAAGTCAGACTGTTGTTGTTAGGTGCCTAGTAGTCAATTTTCAACTCATAGTGTGACCCCATGTGACAGAGGAGAACTTCCCCACAGAGTTTTCTTGGTTGTATCTTTACAGAAGCAGATCACCAGGTCTTACTCCTGCAGAGAGCCAACTGTTTCGTTAGCAGCTGAATGCTTAACCATTGTGCCACCAGGGCTCCTCAAAGTCAGACTTTGTGGGTTTTAATTTTGGTTCTACCACTTATTTCTGTATTACCTTGTTCAATTTACTTATTTCTCTATGCCTCAGTTTTTTCACTTTTGATATGGAAGTTTTATTACTACTTATTTGTGATTTTCTCTTTTATGGGCTGAACATATAAATAAAACAAAGGTACTTACTCCACTGTGGCAATTAGACATTGATATATTTTGCAGTCTTTTTTGTAACTGAAATGTTGGTGGTTTAAATCCACCAGCCGTTCCGTGGGAGAAGGATGTGGCAGTCTGCTTCCATGAAGATTTACAGCCTTGGAAACCCAATTGGGCAGTTCTACTCTGCCCTAAAGAGTTGCTGTGAGTTGGAATTGACTCGATGGCAATGGGTTTGTATTTTAGTTTTTTATTTTTAAGGGGAAAATGGCAAGGATGTAAGCTATTGTGAGGGATTATTTGAGAAAGGTCAGTGTCAATGGTCTTGTTTTATGAAGAAGAGATTATATTCTATATATTTGCTAACGCCTAGAAACTTAATCATTAATTAAAACTTATACAGATACCTTAGAACTGAAGGTGATTATATCACAGTCATGCTGGATAATTGCTCCTTATAATTTTTTTCTTGCTCATCCTTAACTTATACTCATTTGTTGATAGCCATGTTTTATCTCCAGCTTGCTGTTCTTCAGAGTATAGTTGAACTGTAAAATACTCCTGTTAAGTGAAGGAACCCACAGGTCTGATTCAAGAAGGGGAAAAAGAATAGAAAAGATACTTCTTTTTATTTTTGTCTTTTATATATTTGTTTTTTGAGAAAGGGCAAGGAAAACAAGCTTCAAATGCGTAAGATTAATCCTAAGCAGAGAGGTTCAGCAATTACTGGTCTGACTCGTTATTAGAATTTATGTAAAGGGAGTACTGCATTTATTGTAGCCTAAGACTCTCCAAGAGTTTAAAAATTATACTTAAGATTATATTTGTTACTGGAAACAACCAGACATCAAGAGGTCTGGTCAAATAAATTGATACAGCTGAGCATTGGACTACTATACAGTCATGATGAAGATGAGATAGCTAGATATATATGAACAGATATGGAAGGAGCTCTGAGATACATTATTAGATGAGAAAAATAATGCACAGAATATATATAATCCCATTTTTTCCCAGTAAATTAAAAAAGACCCCACCCCTTTTTTTTCCCTCAGTAAATTTATGCTATTATGCATAAATATTTTTCTAGGATACACAAGAATCTTAACGTGGCTTTACTCTTTATGTATTGGTTGAAATTTTAAACCTGTGTTACTTTAGTTAAAATATGTAAAGACTTGAAGATACATTTGTGTGTAACAAATCATTGGAAGGAGATCTTTTGCATTTCAGATCTGTATTTTGTACTTGGAAACATTAGAGAAGACAGGACGAGTCCATCTTGATGGTTTTCCTTGTTGAAGAAATTTTATGGCTCTTAAACTCAGGAAAGTTATTTAAAACAAAATTACTTTCTTCTAGGATTTCCACTTAAACAGAGTTAATTTGGAAGAATCTTCAGGAGCAGAAAATTCTCCAGCTGGTGCCAGGCCAAAGAGAAAAAACAAGAAGTCTTATGATTTAACTCCAGTTGATAAATTTTGGCAGAAACATAAGGGAAGGTAAGTAAGAAAAACATCAGGAACTAAAAGATTCACCCATTAAAGAGAAATGAAGGTTATCTGACTTAATTAGATAAAAATCAAAATGATTATGGTGGTTTATCCACACCGTGAGTGGGAGTTAGAATTAAACACAGATATGGAACTTTTATTTTTTTTTTTTAATGTAACTAGGCTAGGTTTCTGTTTTTTTTATGTAACTAGGCTAGGTTTCTGCTGTTTTATAGGGACCATTTCCCTTTTCAATAAGCTCATACCATGCGATTTTATACACAGTCTTTCTGAAATTTGTTGCTATCCTTACTACCCTCTACAGGACCATCTGTGTCTTCAGTTGAAATAGGTTTTTGCGATGGGGAAACATTGGGATGGGAGTTTTTCGTTCTGTTTCTACGTTTGCCATCATGATGTTGTTGTTAGGTGCTGTTGAGTCAGCTCCAACTCACAGCAACACTGTGTACAACAGAACAAAACACTGCCTGGTCCTGTAGCATCCTCACAGTCATGGCTATGTTTTAGCCCGTTGTTGCAGCCACTGTCAATCCATCTCATTGAGGGTCTTCCTTGCCATCATACAAACCCAGTTTTTAGATATCTGTGGAGAGGGTACCTAAGCCTGAACTCAGAGATTTATTCAAAGTATGTTGCAAGTAATATGTGAAAAAATTGTGCTAATTTCCTGTGTGATTTATTATAGGCAGATACACATATGCCATCTGTTGCTGTGTTCCCTTAACATATAGAGTACTTACTTCATGGACTTGGTAACTGTTAGAGAGAGAGAGAGTCAGAAACAACCAGTTCCTGGGTGGCACAAACAGTTAAGCATCTGGCTGCTAATCATAAGGTTGGCAGTTTGAATCCACCCAGAGGCATCTTGGAAGACCGGCCTGGTAATCTGCTTCTGAAAGGTCACAGCCATTCATAACCCTAAGGAGTGCATTTCTACTCTGAAACACCTGGGGTCGCCATGAGTCAGAAATCGGCTAAGCGGCAACTGGTTGGTTTTTTGGTATCCTGATGTATCTCTTCCTTTTGTTCTCAGTTTGCATTTATGCTTAAAGAGACGTAGAATAGTCTTGGCTCAACGTGCTGTTTTTTTCTATGTCTTTTTTTTTAAACACTGGAAAATCACATTACTATAACAGAATTGGACACTCTGCAGACAAAAGTCACTGTCTTTCTGACTAGGGCAATTTTTAGGTACTGTTATCTACTTTATCTTAAATAATTTTCTTCCCTTTGTAGTCCATATCTAACATTTCCTTCCAGAATGATGAAGTACAAGGAATTGCATTTCATTAGAAAGACATTTATTTATAGAGATGGAGGATGTTTTCAGGTTAATTTTACAGTTGACGTTCCCTAAGAGAGTAAAGCTTAAGGAAAAAAGTCTCTTTATTCAAATGTGGAAATTTTTAATATTTTCTTTAGATCCTATGATTTAGGGATAATCTAAGAGGTCAGCTGAGCGGTAAGAGCTATGATGTTTTGTTTGTAGGTAGGCATAGACCTCTTATTTTGAATATTGTACTACAGTGGTGCACAAATAAAAATCTGCACAAGGCTGATCCGCAAAACGTAAAGATAAATTCACATCCCCACTGTCCCACTTCTCCAACTCTGACACCAACCACACATGCAGCATTTTCTCTCTCTTCTACCCTAGCCACCCAGAGTTAGGTCTTTACAAAACAATTGCCTGCACAGCCCTTTTCTGCCCACCAGCCACCCAAGGCTGGTTCCACACAAGGTACGACTCTGTCCTTCTAATAACTGCCAAATAGACAGGTACCAGACCCTGCTGGCTTTTTCTAGCCCCAGTGGGCTTGATAATTCGCTAGAGTGACTCACAAAACTCACGGCAACTATCTACACTTAAAGTTACGCATTTATTACAACCAGAAAGGATACAACCGAAGAAATATATCAGGCAAGATCTGGGAGAGGTTTCAGCATGAGACTTCCTTTGTCACCAGGGAGGTGACATACGTGCTTGGATGTTTTCACCACTCCAGGAGGCCTAAAAAGGAAGCTCCAGAGTCCAGGGTCCCTTAGTCATTGGGGCCTCAGTAGATATGCATGACTGGAGCCTTAACGCTTAGTTATAATCAATCCAGTCAATGAATTTGCATGCTGCATCATGCCTCCCTCCCTTCTTGAAGTGTGGGGCTTGTATAGCTCCTACTGGCTATTTTAGAAAAACAAAAAGCACCTTAATTGCTTGGACAATTTTCAGACAACAGATATATAAAAAGCCAAATCTAGTTCTTTGCCCCACAAATAGTAACGTGGGCACAGAGATAGTGTAAAGTTAAATAAGTGACTTCGGCCTTTCGGAGCTTCAGTTTCCTCATCACTAAAATATGGGGATGATAATTCTATTGCCCTTTTTCAGATTAAGCGAGGTAGTGAAAATAAAGAAGTAACTTGCCCAAAGTCACCCAGCTTTCATTGACAGAGCCAGAAATGGAACCCATTTCTAGCAGATCCCAAAGGCCCTAGTCTTAACTATTAAAAGTACCTACCTCAGCAGGACTGTGGTAAGGATTATATTAGATAGTAAAGATAAATCCTTAGTAGAATTTTTGACATTCAGTAAGTACACAGTAAATGTTAGCAGTTATTCATTGTTAATTCTGAGACCTGAAGATACCAGAGATTTTAAGGATCATCTAGCATGACCAGTGCCCTTCACAGATGAAGCTGGGGGCCCCGAGAGGGTAAGTCTTTGCCTATACAGGTAGTTTCCATTGTGATTAGATGGAGCAAAGGCTTTGACTCCCCGGTGCAGTCCTAAGAAGGCCTTAGTGCTATTTTTTGCCAACACAGACTGTGCTGGAGCAGGGGATAAGTGCCTGAGGTTGTTATATCGAACTGGACTATGTTCCTCAGAATTCAGCAGCAGCAGCTGCAGTCATTTCTGCCAGACTCCATTAGTTGACATGTGCTGATCATTAGTGAAGAGTTTTCAAGTGTCAGGGCTGGAGGTAGGAAGGAGGTTTTCGTTTCCCTGCTGATAAGAGAAGACGTTTTCTTTTTTAAAGGAGAAGAAGCTTCTGGCCTCCCTTAAGAGCATAGATGAAATATACTTGTTAAAAACCATTTCCTGTCAACATATAGTCATCTAGAATTATTCAAGAATAGTACTGTGTGACACTTTTCTTACCTTAACTGCTCAGTGATTGCAGGTCAGTCATGTCTGAAGTCTATGGTAAATTGCTGCAAACTATAGTCCTCTAGAAGAAGTTAACGGACATTTAAAAAAAACCCAAACCTTTGCCATTGGGTCAGTTCCAGCTCGTAGGACTCTATAGGACATAGTAGAACTGCCCCATGGGTTTCCAAGGAGCGTCAGGTGAATTCAAACTGCCAGCCTTTTGATCAGCAGCTGTGACATGCCACAGCTCTTAACGACTGCACCACCAGGGCTCCTGACAGACATTAGACCCTCCAGAACTGTAGCTCGAGTTTTACTTTTACCAGGAGTGTTTTGGGATATTAAGGATACAGAGTTCACAAGATTTTTTTTTCCACAATTAGTTGCAAAAAATTATTGTTAAAATTCCGTCTTTGTAGTTGCATGGACCCTTTGATTATGTTAATTTTGGTGATAGTATTTAATTGATGTTTGTTATACTTATGACTTCTCTTCCCGTTTTTCAGTGACTTAAATATTTTAGTTTTTCTTTTAACAACATATGGGTGGAAAGAAAATTTATTATGTTTATTGAAAAGGAATAGAAATAAAATTAGCAAGTATTATGACGTGCATTTTAAAGAAATAGTACTTATAATGTAAATAGGTGTTAGATGCATGGATGTATTGATACTAAATAGTTTTGTCTATATTACATAAAATATATTCAAATCCAAATAAGTGCATTTAAGATAATAGTAAATCCTCATTTTATATATATGTCAAATTTCTTACAAAAATCAATCTTTTAATGTCATACTCATCGTTTGTCTTGTGCAACATTGTTTTAGTCCATTCCCAGAAGTTGCAGAATCAGTTCAGCAAGAACTAGAATCTTACAGAGCACAAGAAGATGAGGTCAAACGACTTAAAAGCATCATGGTAAGATTCTGTTTGCTTTCTAAGAATTACAGGGAAATAGAAGTACCTCTATAGGGAGAAAGAGATTTTTTTTTTCTCTCTCCGAAAAGTTCAAGGCCATTTATTGCTTTAGTAACAACAAAAATATTCTCAATTTATATTTAAAAAAAAAACTTTTTTTAAATAGAAGCAACTCCCACTGCTTAGGCCACTGAGTGGGTAGGAACAACCACTGAGTGGTCTTAAGCTGGTCTTCCATGGTCTTTTAGACAGAAATCAGAAATAAGGTTGATGGAAAATAAGCATCAGTTTATTTAAAAAAAAATCTAAATGTGGAGAAGAGCAAAAATTTATAAAAGAATAATATGAATTTATGATTTAAGAAAGTATATAGTATATAAAAAATGTGACTTAATTTTAGAAATAGATGTTCCAGCAATGCTTATTCTATTATAATCTAACTTCAGAGTTCAGCTCTACTCTTTATAATCGTCACGTCTGTCAGTTTGTCATCCTTTGGGAACTTGTGTGTTGCTGTCATGCTAGAAGCAACGCCATCAGTGCTCCAATACCAACAGGGTCACCATTGGCATACAGGTTTCAGCTGAGCTTCCAGACTAAGACAGTCTAGCAAAAAGGACCTAGCAGTCTACTGAAAAGAATTAGCCAGTAAAAACCATATGCATAGCAGTGGAACATTGTCTGATAATAGTGCCGGAACATGAGCCCATCAGATTGGAAGGCACTTAAAATATGACTGGAGAAGAGCTGCCTTCTCAAAGTACAATTGACCTTAATGACATGGATAGAGCCATGCTTTCAGGACCTTCATTGGCTGATGTAGCACAACTCAAAATGAGAAGAAACAACTGCAAACATCCATTAATAATCAGAATATGGAATGTACTAAGTATGAATCTAGGAAAAATGGAAAATTGACAAAAATGAAATAGAATGCATAAACATCAATATCCTAGGCATTAGTGAGCTGGAATGGACTGGTATTAGCCATTTCGAATCAGATAATTTCATGGTCTACTATGCAGAGAATGATAACTTGAAAAGGAATGGCGTTGCATTCATCATCAGAAAGAACATTTCAAGATCTATCCTGAAGTACAACACTGTCACAGATAGGGTAATATACACCTGCAGGGAAGACCAGTTGATAAGACTATTATTCAAATTCACTCACTAACCACCAAGGCTAAAGATGAATACATTGAAGATTTTTACCAATTTCTGCAGTCTGAAATTGATCAAACGTGCAGTCAGGATGCATTGAAAATTACTGGTGATTGGAATGTGAAAGTTGGAAACAAAGAAGAAGGATCGGTAGTTGAAAAATATGGCCTTGGTGATAGAAACGATGCCAGAGTTCGCATGACACAATTTTGCAAGATTAATGACTTCATTGCAAGTACCTTTTTCAACAACATAAACAGCGACTGGGGATTCCAGAACGCTTAAGTGTGCTCATGAGGAACCTGTACATAGATCAAGAGGCCATCATTTGAGCAGAACAAGGGGATACTACTTGTTTTAAAGTCAGGAAAGTTGTGCGTCAGGGTTGTGTCCTTTCAGCATACTTACTTAATCTGTATGCTGAGCAAATAATCCAAGAAGTGGGACTATATGAAGAAGAACAGGGCATCAGGATTAGAGGAAGACTCATTAACAACCTGTGATATGTAGATGACACAACCTTGCTTGCTGAATGTGAAGAGGACTTGAAGCACTTACTGATGAAGATGAAAGGCTGCACTCTTCACTATAGATTACACCTCAACATAAAGAAAACAAAAATCCTCACAACTGGACCAGTAAACAACATCATGATGAACGGAGAAAAGATTGAAGTTGTCAGGGATTTCGTTTTACTTGGATCCACAATCAACACCCATGGAAGCAGCAGTCAAGAAATCAAAAGATGCATTGCGTTGGACAAATCTGCAAAAGTGTTAAAAAGCGAAGATGTCACCTTGAGGACTAAGGTGCGCCTGACCCAAGCCATGGTATTTTCAGTTGCCTCATATGCATCCGAAAGCTGGATGATGAATAAGGCAGATGAAAGAATTGAGGCCTTTGAATTGTGGTGTTGGCGAAGAATATTGAGTATACCATGGGCTGCCAGAAGAATGAACAAGTCTGTCTTGGAAGAAATACAACCAGAGTGCTCGTTAGAATCAAGGATGACAAGACTATGTCTCACATACTTTGGACATGTTATCAGAAGGAATCAGTCCCTGGAGAAGGACATAATGCTTGGTAAAATGGAGAGCAGAAAAAAGGAAGACCCTCAATGAGATGGATTGACATAGTGGCTGCAACGATGGGCTCAAGCATAACAACAATTGCGAGGATAGCACAGGACCAGGCAGTGTTTCGTTCTGTTGTACACAGGGTCGCTGTGAGTTGGAACCAACTCGATGGCAGCTAACAACAACAACTTTATAATCGTGTGACCTGTGGCAAGTCTCTAGGCCTGTTTCCTTATCTGAATATGTCCAGCCGATCCTTTGTTAGGTCATCCAACCACTTAAAAAATAAACCCATTGCCATCGAGTCGATTCCGACTCATAGCTACCCTATAGGACAGAGTAGAGCTGCCCCATAGATTTTCCAAGGAGCGCCTGGTAGATTCGAACTGCTGATCTTTTGGTTAGCAGCCATAGAAGTTAACCACTACACTACCAGGCTTCCATTCCAACCACTTACACTAGTGGTATATAAGTGTTTTCTTTAACTGTCAAAAATGCATATACTTGGCTCCTTGGAGGAAAAGTGTTGTTATTTTAAGTGACCTAAATCTTATTGTTTCTTAGCAATTTTAGGAATGTATTGATTTTTATGCATGGGCCTGGGATTTTTGAAAAGTAACTGGGACCTTTTTTTTTTTTCCTTCCAAGGGCCTAGAAGGGGAAGATGAAGGAGCTATAAGTATGCTTTCTGACAATACTGCTAAGCTAACCTCGGCTGTTAGGTAAGTAAGCACTATATCCTCTTTGAAACCTTTCTGTTAGTATTTATTTTGAGATTTAAAAAATGGTTAATATTTTTAGAAATGAAAAACATTAGGTAATAGCAAGTATACCTTTGATTCTAAAACACTAAACTGTGTTTTTAACATGTTCAGGCTGATATTATTTCCTTCTTAGATATAACAAATTATTTGCCTCTTTCACTAGTGAGACATGAATAGTGGGAGGAATTTTACCAAGAAGATTGTATTGGTTATAACATAAGGGAAGTTGTTATTAATTTTATCATTGCTGCTGTTATTTTCTTAACTGAAGATGAAGCAGTTTTTTGGATACTTTGAATGTCATCATGGAGGAGAAAGGAAAGAATGTTTTAGAAATATAGGTAAAAGCAAATTTCATTTGCTATCTCCAAACTTTAAAATCAGAGCGTGAAATAGTGCAAATGATATTATTTGGGATATTTTAAACTAAGAAGCATTTCATCTTTTTTAAAGTAATAAATGCTGTATATTTTCAAGCATGGAGATTAAATGCAGTTGATAGAAAGTTTAACTTGTCATTTTGTCACTGTTTCACTGTTCTGAGTTTCCTCTGAGGAAACACTCATGGTGGATTTTATTAAAGTTTGTGTCACTTTCTTAGAAAATTTAATGGCTAATTTTCAATTTTTTGATGCTTGTAGTTCTTTGCCAGAACTCCTTGAAAAAAAAAGACTTATTGATCTCCATACAAATGTTGCCACTGCTGTTTTAGAACATATAAAGGTAAATTTACTTTTTTCCCATGATACAAACTTGAATTTGTAGAGGGTTTTATGTTCTCATAGTCATCATCTCATTCAGCCCTCACTGGAACCCTGTGAGGTATAAGTGCGAAAAGCAGCAGTATTACCTTCACTTTTTGCAAATGAGGAAACTTAAGAATCCAAAAATAAAGATTAGCAATTTTCCCAAGATCACAGGTTTAGTTAATAAAGTCAGGATCTGTGGTACTTCTGTTATATTGCACTGCCTCAGTATTGCCTTTGTCATACTATTCTGCTAAGCATAGACCAGGGAGCGCTGGTGGCACAGTGGATAAGTGCTCGGCTGCTAGCCAAGAAGTTCATGATTTGAACCCACCAGCTGCTCCGTGGAAGAAAGATGTGGCACTATGCTTCCGTAAGATTACAGCCATGGAAAACCCTACGAGGCAGTTCTCCTCTGTCCTATAGGGTCTCTATGAGTTGGAATCGACTCGATGGCAATGGGTTTTTTAACGGTAGACCTGTATGTACCATCAGAAATACTGAGTTAGAAAAAAACAGTTGCCGTTGAGTCAGTTCCGACTCATGGCAACGGCATGTGTGTCAGAGTAAAACTGTATGCCTTAGGATTTTCAATGGCTGATTTTTTTAACGTGGATTGCCAGGCCATTCTTCCATGGCACCGCTGGGTAGACTCAGACGTCCAACTTTTCTGTTAACAGCCAAGTGCATTAACCATTTGTACCATCCAGGGACTGCAATATGGAGGTAGGCATCCCTCTTATGTAGTACTAACTCAGACATCCGTTAATGATACCGCTTTCATTATGTAAATTGGTTCTGAACTTCTGTAGTTTTAGATGAATCTGTTAAGGATCCTTGGTGGTGCAGTGGTTAAGTGCTCGGCTGCTAGCCAGAAGGCCTGTGATTTGAACCCACCAGCCGCTCTGTGGGAGAAAGATGTAGCAGTCTACTTCCATAAAGATGTATAGCCTTGGAAACCCTATGAAGCAATTCTACTCGGTCTTCTAGGGTTGCTATGAATTGATGCCAATGGGTTTTTTTGTGGGGGGGAGTTAGTTAGCATTAAAATATTTGAATATATTTGAAACAAATATATTGGGGTTTCTTTATGCTGTTATCATAATTTTTTTCTCATTACATTATTCACAAGTACCCCACATCAGCTTGACTTGATCAGTTCTTCAGTATTTTACTGTCACTTATTCTCTGGACGTGGAGTTGAATTCTAGTGGCAAATTTACCATGCTCTAGGACTTATTGTTACTGACCCATACTTTCTGTTTGATATGATGCTTTTGAAACTGCTTCAAAAGCTGAATATGCTTGCTGCCTATCAGAGATGGTGATAACACCTTGAATTTTTAGAGAAGGGACTTAAACCTTTTTCTTTTTTAATAATTTAAAAAGTCATAGAGCATTAGAGAGGAGCTAATATAGATAGGTAATGGGCATTATTAGAATTATTAGAATTTAAACCTGCATAATTTCTATTGAGCCGACAATCTAAGTTTTTTTAAGATCATTTGCTTCTTTCGCTAGTTAGGAATGTGTAGTGGGAGAAATTTTACCAGGAAGATAGTACTGGTTATAAAATAAAGCAAGTTATTATTAATTTTTTTCTTGCTGCTCTTTTATTCACATCGTATGTAGAGAATAGAAACATAGTACGTAGTCTTATAGGTGATTCTGCTCGAGATATTTTCTTTCCATATGTAGCATCTAAAATGGAAAAGGGCTGTTTGGGTAGATTTTTTTAGCTGAAGTATTTGTCTCCTATGGAGATAATATAACCAGGTGGAATACAACAAAGAGCTGTATTGAGAATTCCCCTCAGTAAGGGGGAAAAGCTTTGCTTACAGGACTAAACCTAATATAAAAAGCTAAACAAAAATATATTACTCTAAAGCAAACAAAATACAGGCTCTAGTTTATATGTATTGAAATATATTTTTGTAATTAGGTTCTTGTGATTCATTCAGCATTTTTTGAGTACTTGCTGTGTACCAGGCAGTATGCTAGGTGCTTTGTGCATGTAAATAGACAATTATAAACAAATCTCTGAGAAGCTGTAGTTGTTAGTAATCCAGCGTGTGCTTTGAGATTCAAGCTGTTTTGTGGAGTCCCATTGACTTAACAGTTTTTTTGTTTATTTTGCCCATTATTAAAAGTTAATTCTTACATTTCTTTCTGACCTCAGTTGTCACAGCTATAAAACCAGGAAAATACCAAGCACAGCTCATGCTTTCAGCTGAGCCTGGGACCCAAAGGAACTAATTCTTGTAATTAGGGAAAGCTCACAGTTTATTCTCATTCATAAAACTTAACAAACATATCCTGCCACAGATTTACACAAATGTACTCTGCAGGCATAGGTCAGAGATTATAGCATATTGTTTGAGAAAATTTTGGTTAAAGTAATTTACTTATTCAGTCATATTTATTGAGTGTCTGTGTGTGTATTATTGCAGGCCTTGGAGATACTGAGGTAAACAAAACAGACAAGTACTCTGTTCTCTTGGAGTTTATGTTGTCACAAGGATGAGAGACAAAGTAAACACTTAGAAAACAAGATAACTTCAGGGTGATGTGAGGTGATAGAGAATGGCTGAAAAGGCTACTGTAAGAGTAAGTAGTTAAGAAGATCATCTTTAATAAGGCAGTGTTTGAGTTGAGACCTGAATCAAAAGTAGGAACCAGTTAGTAAGGATCTCAGGGCCAAGCATTCTAGGCAGAGGGAGTAGTGAGTGCAGAAGCCTCAAGACAGGAACAAATTTGGTATATTTAAGGACCTAGAAGAAGACTAGTGTACTTAGAGTGAGGAGGGAAAGAATGAAGAACATGGGATCAAGAGAACCAACAAGTTATTTTAATTGTGATGAGGAGTCATTGGAGGGTGATGAAATGATCTGTGTTTTAAGCGGAGAATGGACTGAGTAGGGTGAAGGTTGGGTGGGTTATAGGAACAAATGTATAACTGGAAGATAGCTGTTACAGCTGTCTAGATGAGAAATGGTGGTTTGTAAGAGAAATTTATGAAATCCTTTATGATGCTTATTTGTGATTTTATACTAATGGAGTTATGTGAATTTTTCAAAATTGTTTCGTGTTAATAGAGGCCATATGTCTGAGAGATTTGATATGACAGTATGCCTGACCTAAACCATTCTGGTTTGATAACTGGTCACTTGGCTCTTTTTATGAAAGAAGTTGTTTCTTCCAGGGCTGCTAATTCTCTAGCAGAACATCTTATGCCGACAAACTAATTTGTCATTCAAGATGTTAAGTGAGTTTATGTTAAAGCTACACATTTTGGAATAATTGTTTTGCTATAACTCAAGGAAGACAGTGTTCTAACAATCCGATTGAAAGAAACTGTACTATAGAGGACATTCACTTGGCTGAGGGGAAATAGTGGCATGTATAGGACACACTATTCCTAGTTGGATCAATCTAGGAAACCCAATTAATATCAGGTTTTTTTTTTTCTAATAGATAAGGGGGAGTCTTTATTTTAAATATTTACATATAAATTATGGATGTACTTAATCAGTCACATACTGTAAGAGTTATCCTAATTTAAGAAATTCTGTTAGTATAGAAAAGTTGGAGTCCTCTTACTAATGTTGACCATCTCTTTTTTTGTTTAAGTTCCTCTTCTCCTTTGTCAAAACTAACACAAAACACTATTGTTTCCCTTACTTCCTGTTAGGTCTACTTACAAAATTTCTTCTTAAAGTTTTCCCTAACTCTTAAATTTCAAACTTTATAATATTTATTTTTAAGTGGCATGTTTATTTGTATCATACGTGTTTATACTTTCTACCTTCTGGCTATGATGTTAATGTTAATTAGAGAAGGATTTTTCTCCATGATCTCTTTTTCTCTTCACCAGAATTTCTTCACCATCTGAGCTTCACTTCATTGTACACATTTAGTCACCTAAGCAGTGAATATTTTTTATTATGTCAGTAAAACCTAAAAAAGCTGGAACCTTATGTAAGGCAAGAAACCTGTCAGAGAAGGAAAGGTCAAATATTTTCCACTAATAGAGAATGATAGGAAAGTGCTAAGACTGCACCCTGTCAAAGGCAGAAAACTTGGGAGACCTAGGAAAAAAAGGCAATTCCGTTGAGTTCTGGCTCTCACAGGTTTTGCTGTATTAGCAAGAATATGACGACTACTTATTCAGACATCTCAGAGCACTTCGCTTGGTTTTTGTCTCTATTGCAAATTTACATATTTTTCCTTTTGGAATGTTGAGATTGTTCCTGTTTCTTACATTTCCTTAGATCATTTTCTGAAGCGGGATAATCTCTTTAGAAGTACTGACAGTTGTCTGGCAGTCAGTGATTTAGTTGAAAGTTAGAAAGGGCCCACCAGTTCACCACAAATTTGGGAAGTAGTATCACTTCAGTTTTTTGCTATTTGAGGATTTGTGTGGCTCAGGTAATTCACCACGGTCTAATAGATTAAAAAGTAAATTGTAGAATCCTTATCTGTCTTGAATAGTCTGTATTTTTTTAGCTGCTTCTTTAGCATTTCTTTCATTTCGAATACAAATATGACTTTTCCCACTTGTTGGTATTGAGGATAGCTTCTAGCATTGCTTAAATAATTTGTAGACAACCTATTTGAATTATTCTTAGCCCACTTGCATAGTCAAACTGAATTAAGTACTCTTTAGCACCAGATACCTATGAAAAGGGAAAGAAACCTACTTGTAACGCATAGTAAATGAGAGAGAGAAATGGCATCATGTACTCTTCCCTCTAATGCTCTTACCTAAAAGGAAGCGCTCTGACGTCTGAATGATCATCCGGATGTGTCTGGCCAAAGACTAGCTGCTAATAAGCTGTTGTGGATCAAGGTTTGATTGTCACTAGACCTGCCCGTTTTTGTTTTGCTGCTGCTTATGGTGAAAATTGAGAGGGCTGAATGATATCTGAAGGCATCATCTGATCAAGCAAACATTTACTGCCTTAGGTTTACAGCCTCAAGGAGGCTTAGCCCTCAGTAGCTCCTCCTCCAGGGCGCTTATTTTTCTTTGGCTCAACTGCCTGATCCTTCTTAGGGGATAAAAAGCTTTCAGAAAAAAGTGGAAGCTCCCTCGTCTGTACTTCACCAGCACACCAAATTAAGAGATGTGCTTCATTCCCTAGTAAAACATAGCGGCTAATGGCCACATTATTGACATGCTCGCTGCTGGCAGCTAGGGTACTCCATTGTTACATCCGTGCCCTTTTCTGCACAGGTTGATTGTTTTGTTTACAGAGGAGTCAGTTATATTTATTTCCAATCTATTTATGTTCGTTGTATGAGTATGAAAAGGTTTTTTTTTTTTTTTTTTTTTAAACTAAGTTGCATGTCTTGGAGAGACTTGATGAAGATAGATGACTTTAAAATTGTTTTAACTAGTTGTAGGTTAAAAAACTACAAAACTTTGGAAAGTCTCAAAAAATATACTTATGTTGCTTTGCAGTTGTCTGTAGGATTTTTGGCTCTGTTTCATTTACTGTACTAGAAATCAGAACATTTCTCGGCTGGATTTTGTGCCAACCTGTCTAAAATGATCTCTTGTCAGTATACATACCAAGTAAATGTTCATATGAGCTTGGTGTCTTTTCTTCAAGATAAGAGGAAAGTATCTTTTGTAGCAGAAAATTCCCAGTAGAAAAGCAATACTCTTTTTACCCCTTCTCCTCCCAAATAAGATTAGTCACTATCAGAACCTGAAGTTTTCTTCAAGTCTGACCAAAGATAGCTCGAGTGGAGTATCCCCTTCAGTTGCTTACTCACTCTGTACTTCTAGAGACTACTTATACATTTCAAAAAAAAAAAGTGTGAAATTAACTTTCTCTAGCTCTTTTCTCTCACTTCTCTGCTTTTGTGAAGTTGAAGCATTGTCATTTAGCAAGACCCTGTTTAATAGATTCATAAAAGTTAAAATTTAGAGAAGTAAAGAGCTCTCTAAACTCAAAAATAAGAAAGAGAAAAACCCAACTTAAAAATGGACAAAAGATTTGAACAGACCCTTTGCTAAGGAAGATACACAAATAACAAATAAGCTTAACATCATTAGTCACTAGGGAAGTACAAGTTAAAACCACAATGAGATACTGTTATACATTTATTAACATGCCTAAAATTAAAAAGACCGACCATACCAAGTGTTGTCAAGTATGTGGAGGAGCTAAAACTCTCAAATACTGCTGGTAGAAATGTAAGACGGTACATCCACCTTGGGAATACGGTCTGGCAGTTTCTTAAAACATTAAACACGTGTATACCATGTGAGCCAGCTATTCCACTCCTAAGTATTTACCAGGTCACATCTGGAGGAACGGATATCGAAATATAATCCTGGAAGATGGTAGGAATTACACATATAAAGAAGAAAGAACAAAAGGCTAGGTAGGGTATAAAGGGTTCAACTTAAGTGTAGGTTATATTCTAAAAGTCTATTTCTAAGTTCATTATAGCTTAGGATATACAGTCCTAAGGTATTATGTGATAGATAGGTTCCTGTCCCACAGCCCTATTTAATTCACAACACGGATTAAATATTGTGTAGCAACAAAGAAGGGTTCGTGATTCCCTCTCCCTTCTGAGAAGTAGGGAGAGGGGAGTATTGGCAGTCTTAGTGGTAGAAAGGAGGTATAACTGTTTCTGATTCCTTTGATTCTCTGCTCACTGAAGACTGGTGCTAGGGGATAGATGTGGGGATTGGACAAGAGTAAGGAGAAGAAATATCACTCTAGACTTTGCTGTCAACCAGTCACAGGCTGAGGTAAGAAATCAGAATTGTAGCTAGTAGTGAATAGGGAGTCCAGAATGGTAATGTCTGTAGCTAGGATGGTGTGTTATTTAACTAGTGTGGCCTGACAGAAATACCACAAGATGACTTTGACAAAAAGAAAGAAGAATTCAGGGTTAGAAATCTGAATTCAAGGCACCAACTCCCAGGTAATGCTTTTTCTCTCTGGCAGTTCTGGAGGAAGGTCCTTGTCATCAATCTTCCCCTGGTTTAGGAGCTTCTCAGTGCAGGGACCCTGGGTCCAAAGGATGTGCTCTGCTCCCGGCTCTGTTTTCTTGGTGGTAGGAGGTTCCCCTGCCTCTGTGCTGGCTTTTCTCTTTTTTATCTCAAAGGAGATTGACTCAAGATACAGCATAATCTTGTAGATTGAGTCCTGCCTTATTAACATAACTGCCTCTAATCCTGCCTCATTAACATCATAGAGGCAGGATTTATAACACAGGAAAATCACATCAGATGACAAAATGGTATCTAATCACACAATACTGGAATCGTGGCCTAGCAAAATTGACACACATTTTGCGGGGACAAAATTCAAACCATAACAGATAGGAAGAGGAATGGTAAAGAGAAGGAAAAGTCCCCAGCAATTATAAGAAGGAAAAGAGACTTCCTTTTGTGTCCTGTGTGGGTCATCTGGCAAATATTTCCAGGTAATGGATTTTCAGAAGGCAAGAGATACATACTACCTGTACATCCCAGATGACTTAATTGTTCATTAGGGTGAGAGAAGAGATGAGCTAGTTTTAGGAAGTGCTTCTTTACTTTGTCCTTTTCAGATCCAGTACAGTATAACCAGTCAAATGTCCAGTACAACTAGTATATCTGTTACATTAATTTGATATAAATATTAAGGTTGTGTACTGAAAAGTGAAAGAAACATTCTGATTGCTTACTGATAACAGCCCTAAAATTTGGAGAAAAGCACTAGAATATTTTTTATCACATACCTCCCTGAAAATCCTTCCAAAAGAGATTTTTGAGAAATTCATGGGTCTCAGAGTTTATATTTACTAGGTGTAATTTGTACTCCATGCATAGTACTTTTGGTTTTTTATAATATTCCCTTTTTTTACTCATTTATTCTTCATTTTTATTGAAGCTACTAACAATCTCAATTTATCTATCATCTTGACCTTTTTGTTTTTATTTGACTAATTTGTGTATAATCTGTATCGTTCTTATCATCCAAATTATATTCTCCTTTGAACCCATATTGTATAATAATAATCAATCTTTGAGGAGTTATAAAGGTCCCTTATTTCAAGAAATTGAGAAAGTATCTATAGATATTAAATCTCTGGTCAAAATGACTCTACCACATAATACATAAACTGTGTATTACAAAAAAATATATATACTAATTAACAAATATACTTTCTTTCATAAAGCATATACAAAGGAAGGAATAAAATTGTTCTTGAGGAAAATATAATTTCCCCTACTCTTTATCTGTGGTGTACATTGGAGTCTGACCTGGATTTGAATCTCAACTCTCTACTACTACTACTCTGGTAACCTTGAACAAATTTATGTTTCTGTGTGTCTGTTTCTATTCTTTTAAATGGGACTAATAATTCCTAGTTCATGTTGTTATTTAGAAAATTAAATGAGATAACCCAAGTCAGTTTTTAAACATCAGCAGGTTCTCTGGAACCCTAGAGCTCTATGGAGATATTTAATGGGGTCACTTTTATCTATTATATTTAAGTTTCTACAGATTTGGTTTGAGAAAGTGGGTTCTGAGGTTTACTGTTTAAAAACATTTGAAAGCCATACCTGCATGTAAAGTGCCTAGCACATAATAGGTGCTGAGTAAATACTAGTTTTTCTATGCAGGTTAGAAAATCTGTATTTCACCCCTGTTGTTATTAGATGGTGGTGCTCCATCACCATCCATAAATTTAAATTCTAAGTTTCATTTTTCTTCATAGCTTTATTGTGATGTAATTCACATACGATACAAATTTACTCTAATTGAATGGTTTTTAGTATATTTACAGTTATATAACCATTACTACAGTCTAACGTGAGAACGTTTTCTTCACCTCATAAAGGAACCCCTTACTCACTAGCAGTCAGACCAAATTATTTTCAGACTATATTTGCTGTGCTCATCAGATGTTGAAGTGTGAGTAAATTAATACATCGAGAACAACAAAATGAACTCAGTTAAGAAGCATAGTTCAGTAGTGTATTCAGGTCTGATGTTTATTTTTAAGGACTAGCATTCACCTTAGCTATTTCAGTTTTTTCTGTAAGATAAAGTACCCTTCCCTTTCCATTATGACATTTAACATACTTAATTTTATATATTAAATCACTAAAGACTTGATTCTTCATTTTTTTTGCTTGCTGTTTTTTACTTCTAGAAGTTCATTCATCTAATTCCATGACTTTAAAGATGACTCCTGGGTCTGTGTATGTCCTGCTCTTAGCTTAGACATCCAGCAGACGTTTTATCAAGTACTTGTTATGCGCCAGATGCTGTGTAAGATTCCCTAGGGTTAAGTAATTACACACACACCAGGGAGTTTACAGTTTTAGAAGGATGACATCTAAGCAAAGAACAGAATAGAGTGTGATCAGTGTTATCATAGACAAATATATAAAGAAGTAAAGTAATAGTCTTCCAGCCAAGGAGGAGATTGAGGGGGGAGGAGCAGAAAGTAGAGAGAGCAGATTGAGCAAAGAAAGAGTGGCAGGGAAGCTACAAAGAGGAGATTTCAGCTGTACCTTGAAGAATGAGTAGAATTCACTGAATAGATGATGGAGGAAGAATATATTCTAAAAGTGCTTAGAGAATAACTTGAGCCTAAACTTGGGGATTAAAAGCACACACGATGTTTAATGAACAGTGAGTTATTTGATGTGATTAGAGGAAACCGAACCTAATGAATAGTGGTAAGACAGAAAGGTTGACTGGGTCAGATCGTGAAGGGCCTAAAAGGCAACTTAATTTATCACCTTCCTCCTTCCTTCCCCCTGGCTTCAATCTACAGATAGTTAGTGTTTCCCAATCTAAGGTTCACATAACATAATTTCTGCTGCCATCATCCTAGCTCTGTAGAGGTTTTCTTTGACTTTTTTGACTATGTTGCTTTCTATATCCAATCTCAGGTTGATTATTAAATATCTGCCTCTTCCTTTCCATTCCGGCCACTACCATGGTCTTCTTCCTAGGATCGCCTTTATGTTTTTTTGTCTATTTTTAGTTTCATACTTTTTTATTCCTAAGACTTTACCTCTGATCTATTTTACTGTTTAAAATAGCTTTATAGAGTAGCTAGAAATAGTTCTTCTATCAGTAAGTGAAGAATATGAAGGGCCAGAAATTTTATAATAAGGAAAACTATACTAGGAGTTTCCTTATTATACTCCCAATCAAGAGCTCACGGATTAGGAAGTTCTCTGTGCACTGATAGAGAAAAGTCTCCAGAATATATTGTTGAATGAAAGCAAAGGTAAGAAGTGTATATATAGTACATTGCCCTTTGTGTTAGAAAGGGGAGAGATATTAAAATATAGGCTTTATTTGTTGATATTTGTATAAAGAAACTGAAAAAATTTAGAAGAAATAATTGAGTAAATACTTATAGAAACAAGTAGAAATGGGGTGGTGGAGGACAGGGGTGGGAAATGAGACTTCCCAGTGTATGCTTTTTTATGTTGTTCTTCCTGCTCCATATGTGAAACGCATTCCTTAGTCTACCACTCTGACTATGTGCATCAGTATGATCCCTTTAACTGGAATGAACTCGCTGCCTCCCCATGTCTCCAGATCACTTTCACAACTCAGCTAAAAAGTCATCACTTCCTCCTCAATTGGCTAATTATTTCATTCTGTTGTCTTAGCATAATATAGTTATGTTCTATATTTAGATTTTGTTCTTTGATGCTGTTTCTAAGTGTTCTAATATATCTCATGAATGGTTTCTACTCCCACTTAGATTATATGTGCCTTCAAATAGAAAACATGTTCATTTCTCTCTTTTGTATTCTCTGAAGTATAATATAATAGCTGCTTGATAATAATCGTTTTAATTTACTTCGGAGGATACTAATTTGTTAATTTTGTTTGGATAATTTTAATCAACAGAATTTTAAAAGGTATCATACAGAAAAGATAGATTTGACTGCTTTCCCATTGTCTAAAGCTTCAGAGTATTAAGTAGAAGAATTGATGAGGAAAAAGAGTGTTATAAAAAATAATCATGAAATATAGTTCAACTGGTATAGCTTTCTGTCCAGTTAGAGTGGAAATATGTGGATTTGTACACTAAAAAAGTAAACATACCATGACTACCTGACATTAATTTGCATGGAATGTAATATGATTTGTATGCTAGTTACTAATAAGTACAATAATAGAGATTTATGTGATTTTTATCTTTGCTAATGTATGTGTGTCACAAAGCGGTAATTCTGAATTTATAAGTAAAATGTGGTGAACAAAATAGTCAATCTATTTTTTTCTACACTAAGTGTATGATAAAAAAAAAAGTAAGAAACTTTAAAATAGGTTCTATTAGGAAGTGAACATTTGCTTTTAAGATTGATGATGGACTATAGAAACTTGTAAGCTAAAGACCCTTAGTATATTTTTATTACTTAATGTATTCTAATCAAGTATTTATTTTGGAACAGACAAGAAAACTAGATGTATATTTTGAATATGAAGAAAAAATAATGAGCAAAACTACTCTGGATAAATCTCTTCTGGATATAATATCAGACCCTGATGGTATGTATCATAAATTTGAGGTTAATACAAGTTTCACGTCTGATGAATCCAGCATTTTCTATTTGAGTAAAATCTGAATAGAATTATTGTTTTTCCAGCAGTTGGTGCCAATAATGAGGTAATTAAATGAGAGATTTACTGACAGGTTTGCAGCACAGCAGCTCTTAAAGTGGAAAAATGGTTTTCATTTTATTTTATCGAACTTTTCCTTGATAGTATTTAAATGTTCTTTTTATTCATTTGTTTAAAGTCATATATCCAAACCTCAATTTCTGCTAGTTCCAGGAAGAAGGTATAACATTTAGATTCAAAATTGATATCTCTAAGTGATGTATTTTGATTACAGGTATACTTTGGTTTACCCTTAAACAGTTTTCCAAGAAAATGTATCTAATATGAGTTCTATTATAAATGTTTAGGGAATTCACTTTTTAAAGGAACTCAGTGGCCAGTCCTTTTATGTGGATATTTATCGAAATATTTGCATGCTTGATTTTCTTAAAACAAGCTGTAACTATTTGTGCTTAGAAAAGGTAATCTAACAATTCCTGTCAATTATAGTAATCATAGGGTCTATCTATAAAGTGTTTTAGTTTCTGAAATTTTCTAAACTTTAGAGACTTGTTGATCAATTCAGAGTAGTTTACAATTCAAATTTCATTTGTTTTCCAAAATGGATGAACAGCCTAAGACCCATTGTGCATATAAGCTATTTGGCTAATGATGATGGTTTTTGAGTTACAGTTTTGGTATGAGTTTTAGATTTTATTCCCAATTGGAAAGTAACAAAAAAATCTAGATTGTATTGTAATTAAAGGTTTCATACATAAAAACCTCTGAGAACCCTTAAGTACTGCTTAATTACCCTTTTAAAAAGCTAGATCTGTCATGTGAACCTAACATTTTGAAAGTATATATACTTTACAGTGAACAGGGTTATATATGTCTGTCACTTAAGAACTATTCTTTGTTATATACAATAAGTTTTGAGTAAAGTTGAGACAAATAAGTGTCTTGATAAAAAATCAGAACCCTTCTCTTTCCTTTCCTCCTCCTTTCTTATACAGTTTATTCCTTAAGACATTAGGTGGGGCAGGGCAAGTGGCACCAGAATACCAGTCATGCAAAATGGCAGTCTCCTGTTGCCATTTTAGCCCACAACAGGGTATTGGAACCTGAGCAGGAGTAGGTAGGAGGGCATTTATGTGGGAGGGAAGGCAGATGAGTAATCTGGTATGAGGTGTCAAAGTCCAGGAAAGCTGTGCAGGGTGTCCACATTAGGGGCAGTCCAACATTGCGTGAAAGAGCCCAAACATACTGAAAAGGGTAGCCCTACACAGAGGCAACCCATTGTGGGCCATGTCAGGTGAGAAGCATGTGAGTAGGTCCATTATAGTACACTGAGAGGGGCATACATGCAGGTGAGGGGATGGCAGTAGAGAAGAGAGATTTGCTATGTACAGGAGAGTGATTAAATAAGTAAATATATAGGGCAATATAAAGGGAGCCAGGCTTCCCATTGTCAGAGGAGGGAGTTACAAATATGAAAAGATAGAAAACTGGAATGAATCCTGTAGTGCTGGGTTGGAACTGGAGGTGTGAACTTACTTGTTTCAGTATATATTTGACAGATTTGAGAGATACAGAAATAAATACAGGTGTGTGTGTGCACATGTGTGCATGCACGTACACACATATGTGTATTCTGTAGTTCTGTCAACTGAAAGGACCTGGAAGCAGCCATATGTCAATAGTAAAGATTTTGGCTTCTAATGATAGATTTTCCACTAGGACTCATTGGAGAAATGGCTGATTTGAGGACTCAGGGAGGGAAAGTACAAAATAAGCCAGAAGTTTTGTTGTGCCAAAAAGCAAGGGAAGCACTCAAAAAATGACACGACAATCAAAATGACCCAAAAGTCTGCCTGAAGAAACTCCCAGCAGCCACATCATGACAATTTGAGCATCAACATAAATAATAATTGTACTGGATTATAGCCGACTGAATGAAATAGGAGACCATGAGTCCATACAGATATAATAAATAAATTGAATATCTACAGAATATTTATACTTTCAAAGTACCTCTCCACAGAAAATACTAATTACAAATAAAGAAAGAATAACTTTACAGTGGAGAATCCTAATGGATACCCTATGTCACGGATTGAATTGTGTCCCCCAAATATATGTGTGTCAGTATGGCTAGGCTATGATACCCAGTATTGTGTGGTTGTCCTCCATTTCGTGATTGATGAAATTTTCCTATGTGTTGTAAATCTTAATCTCTGCTTGTGGTTAATGAGGCAGGATTGGGTTATGCTGAAGAGGATTGAGGTGGATGTAATACCCATTCACAAGTCACACCCCTGACCAATGTAAAGAAAGTTTCCCTGGGGTGTGGCCTGCACCACCTTTTATCTTACAAGAGATAAAAGGAGAGAGAAGTGAACAGAGAGCTGGGACCTCATACCACCAAGAAACAAGAGCCAAGAGAATAGTGTGTCTTTGAACCCAGGGTTCCTGCACTGAGAAGCTCCTCAACCAAGGAAAGATTGATAACAAGGACCTTCCTCCAGAGCTGACAGAGAGAGAAAGTCTTCCCCTAAAGCTGACACCCTGGATTTGGACTTGTAGCCTACTAGACTGTGAGAGAATAAATTTCTCTTTGTTAAAGCCACCCACTTGTGATATTTTTGTTATAGCAGCATTAGATAACCGAGACACCCTATCAGGTAATCACAGTAAACATCGTCAGTAATGAGACATAACAAAATAGTGCACCACCCAATAGGATGCATTGTGAAGACCACAGCATCACTTTTGTCATATTCATGCCAAGGAGGCATAACTTGAATATAGTCATGAAGAATCCTTAATCAGACAAACCTTAATTGTGGGATATTCTGCAAAAATACCCTGTGATCTTCCAAAGCATCAAGGCCACGGAAGTCCAGGAAAGACTGAGGAACTGCTTCATACAGAAGAAGACTAAAGAGGCCTGACAGCTGTATGCAACACATGATTCTGAAATTGGTCCTTTTTGCAATAAAGGGTATTACAGAGATAGTGGTAAAACTTCATTGAGATCTAAAGATTAGATGGTAGTAATGTATTAATGGTCATTTTCTGATTTTGATAGTTGTTATATTGAGGTTATACTGGAGAATGTCTTTGACATTCTCAAATTATTCTAGATTATTCAGAGAGGAAAAAAGTTCTCTGGAATATGCTTGAAATTTTTCTCTAAGATAGATTGCTCAGTGAGGGAACTCAGACTTTAAAATGGAGAGTGGTCACAGGAGAGCCTTAAGTGTGACAAAAGGTTCTAGACTGTGGCTACAGGCTGTAGAATACTCATAGTTGTAAAAGATACATGTGTATAATATCCATTTGGCTCCCTAGTGATTACTGTCATTATAGATATCAGGATACACCCCAGCCCTTACCATCATATGAAACTTAAAATCTCAGCTGAGGTGGGGCCTTTATTAATACTAGAAATAAGTAAATATGTTTCTCCTTGAAGAACGGTGGGAACTGTTCCTTCTTTAAACAAAGTTAAGTACCAGCTATTAGAAAAGGCTATGCTAGAGGCTAAGGATATTGAAAGCAACAGCAAGGCCCCAGAGACCCCTAAACAGAGAAAGGGAACCTTCCTCTTCTGTCTTAGGAGCTGTGGCTCCAAGAGTGTAGTGTGAGCCCCATTGCTTTTTTTCTCATTTATCCTCTAGCACTTCGTCACAGTTGCATTCATAGTTGCAGGAAATGTACAGCGAAACAGATAAACTGAAACCAAAATTTTTTAGCTGCAGCACCAAAAAAAGGGAAGGTCAAGGGAATCACAAAGTACCAAGGGGGTTGCAGAGAGGAAGGAGCACAGGAAAACAACCCCATAAAGTTGTCAATTCCTGGGCTTACCTCCGAACTGTACTTGTGTAGATCTAATCCTCAACAGTATTCCGAACATTGAGAAGTGAACTAAGAGCTAGACTACCTCCCAGTTCCCAGACTGGTCAGTGGGTGACGGGACAGGTTCCATAGCACTGCAGTGTGTTTTGAAAACAGAACTGATGGTGGAATCACAGCCCAGAAACAGCTGGTCAGAACTTGCAGCCTCAACGCAATCAGAACAATTACCTGCTAAAATGAAAATATCAGCATACTCTCCTGGAATTTAAACAAGACCCAGAATCTTATAATTTAGATTTTAAAATGTCTAGATACAATCCAAAATTCCTCAACATTCTAAGTACTGGGAAACTCAACCCACATGAGAAAAGACTATGAACAGATGCCAAAGCTGAGATGTCACAAATGGAATTATCTGACAAAGATATTAAAATAGCTACGTAGAAAATCCCAAGGGATCTACAAAAAAAACTCTTAGAACTTTTAGTGAATTTAGCAAGTCTACAAGGTACCGTGTCAACACATAAAAATCAATCAAATTCCTGCATTCTAATGGTGAACAATTGAAAATGAAAATTTTAAAAAACAATACCATTTAAAATAGCTTGTTCCAGAAGTAAAATAATTACAGGAATAAATGTAGCATAGTGATTAAGAGCTCGGCTGCTAACCAAAATGTCAGCTGTTCAAATCCACCAGCAGCTCCTTGGAAACCCTATGGGGCAGTTCTGCTCTGTCCTGTAGGTTTGCTGTGAGTTGGAATTGACTTGATGGCAACGGGTTTAGGTTTTTCGGTTTTTATAAATGTCTAATGTATCATAACACATGATAACCAGAATTATGAAATTTTTTAAAAATCTGTTTTCCCCTATGTAGCAGGTACTCCAGAAGATAAAATGAGGCTGTTTCTTATCTATTACATAAGCACACAGCAGGCACCTTCTGAGGTATGTCCTCTGTATTCATATTGGGAGGGAGGGGGAATGCTTGTTTGCAGAGTAACTGCTACAGTTAGAATTTCAAAAATAGAAGCAAAAAGCATCATGGCCAAGTAACTGCTTCATTCTTTTCTTTAAAAGAAAAACAATTTGTCAATGCTAGTTCTATTTACTGCTGAGTTTTATAGCAGTATTTATTGTCACTGGGGAAACTATGCACTCATGAAATGTCGGACTGCTTTTAAATTGTAATATGAACTAAATTCTAGTGGCCAAAATTCTTATTTTTGGAAAATAACTATTTTTAAACTAAGTTAACAAGCTTTGAAAGATGGCTCTTATTCATGTGGCCTTAGAAGTTTCATTTCTTTAAGCTGTACCCACTAATCGTTACTTGCCCTCTGAAGAATTTATCTTTAAGCTAAAGTAAATATTTAATAATATTTTATGCTTGTTTTAAAACCAATGTCCAAAATAGAGGAGTAATTTGGAGGAAAATATCAAAAGTATAAAAAGTTATATAAATACTATTATAATTTACTAAGACTAAACTTCAGATATTTGTCACATGGCAGGTTCATATAAAAATAAAGTTGAGATGCTGTATAATGCAATGATGTAGATAGTGTTTAATACCAGAATAACTTTCTAAAAATGATTAGAAAATGACAAATTTTCCTTTCTAAAAGCAGATTTTAAAAAAGCTGAGTGAATGGATTGTGGATAATTTTTTTTTTTTTCCTTTTTCTGTAATGAACCATGAATTGCTTTTGTAAAAAAACCAATTTCTTAAGTATGTACAGGTAACTGACTTAGGGTAAAGGAAAGCAGTGATTTTGGTGTCAGACTTCTTATTGGGTCAGAGACCTGTTGGCTTTTTTCTGATGTTAGCTCTGTGTAGTTAACCGTATGGTTTTAATGGATGAGCAGTAAGCATTAGGAAATTCAGAGATGGCATCTGGAGTAGTATGGCTATTGGAACCACTTTTCCTTTGCTGGTAACAATTATTTTTTTAATACCTGATAGACTGTAAGGCTTTTCTTGGTCAAAAATCTTTGATGTGTTAAAACAGCAGTTGGCATTAGGCCAATTCTTTTTTACCCTGGGAATACATCTCATGACTTTTAAATCAGTATAAGAAAGTGGTTTTCTTTTCAGAGATCTTTCTCTCAATAATGGAAGCTTACCTATTTATTAGAGAATACTAGTAGCCTATTTATAATATTTTCTTAAGAATATATGATTTTCAAACTTTATTCAAGATTTCCTTAATTTGACTATATCATTTATTTTCAGTAAAGATGAGGTCTTTTCATAAGTTTTTAAGTGACCGTTTAGAGGTTTGAAGCAAATTATGACTACTGATGTCAGATTAAAAATCTGTGGCGGATTGTCAGGTTAAAGGTTCTTTCCTTTGAAATTGTTAAATTTAACTTACATGAATTCAACTAGACTTGCTCATCAGGAAATAAAACAAGCAAAAAAGAACAATTTAAAAACTACAGTTGATGAGTCTGGACCCCTAAAATGAATGTGAGATAGGAAACCTGAATCTGCAGCTCCTTTCATTTGATGTCATTTCCCCTTGTGTCTCTTAAAAGTGTGACCATCTCACATTTTGATTTTGCTTTCCATTTGTGAAATATTCTTTGTCAAGCCAAATACTTTATCTAGTGTTTATCTCAGGGAAAAGCAATCTATTTCAACAGTGAAGGAAAACTGACTTTGTTAGACTTATTGAGGGATGACAAAGAATAGGTGACTTAGGAGATGGTCAGAGGTAATTTTTATTATATGTGATTTTTGTCTTAGGTGCTGACTTGGGAACTCATTTAAGATGTGACTCCACTGTACTTGTGTGCTTAGAATTTAAACTCATACCTTTGATGTAACTTTTTGATGATTCAGATGACAAACAAAACGGTCTTCTTGTTCTGAAAGTAAAATTTTTTTGTCATACACTTGTTTGCTTATTTCAGGCTGATTTGGAACAATACAAAAAAGCTTTGACTGATGCAGGGTGTAACCTTAATCCCTTACAATATATCAAACAGTGGAAGTAAGTATTTTTTTCTTCTTTAATTCTTATCCTTTTAGAGAACACAATTGAGATTGAGTTTCCAAGTAAATTGAAATGCTACTAAGACAGTTGAACAATCCTTGGTGTTTCTTAGTCGTTGACATAAGTATTTCCAATCCGGCCCACCTTATCCACAACTTAAAATTACATGAAACAGTGATGCCTTGCTTTCCTAGACAAGCTTTGTATATTCTCTACTGAGAAGGTGGGAAAGGCAAAGACTAAAATGCCTTAAAAACATTAGAAGAAAAATTTAATTTCATTAGCAATGCATTTCAGTAGAAATGCAGATTAACATAATGCGGAGGTTTAGAAAATATTGTGCCAAGATTACAGGAAAATTAATTGGTACATTCACACTCTGCTAGCAAGACTATAAATTAACATGATTTTTCTGGATGGTACAAAAATGTTTCAAAGAGAAGCTCAGACCTAGCACTTCTCCTTGGAAGGATTTATCCCAGAGAAATCAGTGGAATTGTATAATCTTAGAAGCAATTAAATAATGAAATTTTGAAAACCAACCTAAATGCCCAGCAATAGGATTAATAAATTATGGCATTTCCATAGATAGAAGGCAATTGAATCATTAAAAATCATGTTGTAGAAGACTATGTAATGACATTGAGAAATTTTCATATTATTAAGTAAAAAAAACAGATTACAGCACTATCCGTTGGTTTGTATGTTAAATATGTCCCTTGTCTCAGGGATTCTTCTAGACATTGGAAATAGAATAGTGAAGATAATAAGCAATGCCCCTGCTCTCATTGAACTTACATTTCTGTTGGGAGTACAAAAAAAGTCAACAAATAAGCAAATCAATCAACAGAATAATGTTAAATCGTATTAGCCCTTTTGTGCCCAGTGGTACATATAGCGACCATGAACTTTTTCGGCTTCTGGGGTTTAATGGGAAACTGCTGTACCACCGACAGTGCATGGAGCCACAAGGCAGGGACCGTTGTGACTGAAACTGAAGAAACAGGCATGTGCCACAAATGACTGTTTTTACAGGGTATTGTATGAGGTGTCTGAATTTTTGGTAAAAAAAAAACAGAAATTTTGGAAAATTTTTATATGTTACATATATGTACCAGTAGACCCTGGTGGGGATTCTAGAGTATAATTAGTGGTACTTCATATGTACCACTAAATATTTAGGGTAGGCTTGTGGGAGAGGGCAAGAAAAAAAAAATCCACGCTACCTACCAAAAATTCAGACATGACACTCAGTGATTCAGCATGCTTCCATTAATGAAAACATAATGGTATCAACAAAAAATTCAAAGCAGAAAATAATTAGATCACCAAAGGGTTAAGTGATGTAAAGAAAATAAAACTAAGTGATATGATAGTACCTTCTTGGGGGTGATGACTAAATTTATTAAGATCACGGAAAGCCTTCGGATAGGTGACACTTGAGCCAAGATTTAGGTGACATTTTTTACAGTATGATTCCTATTCTGTATCCATTTGTCCATCTATATTTGTCTATGTGTGTGAATATGCACATATATACGTATAATTATGTAACTGAAATGACACACACCTAAATGTTAATGGTAGATAACTCCAAGTGGTAGAATTTTTTTCCTTTTGGGTGCTTTCCTTTATTTTCCAAACTTTGTACAGTGAACATTACATTCAAAATGTTTTAAAATAATAAAAAATTTAAAGACTGTAACATTGAATATGCTTTCTGATCTCAGTTGTGTCAAAAATACACATAGCAAAAGAAATATACCAAGTTGTTAACAGTGGTTATCTCTGGGTGGTGGGTTTATGAGTGCTTTTTATTGACTATACTTCTGTTTGTTTTTTTCCAAATTCCCTTTTCACCGTTTCATTGTTGTGTTAAGAAAAAAATACACAAAAAGTCTTTGTTTAAAAAGAAAAGCTAAAACTCTCTTTTCCGGTTTTTGTAATGTATACACTTACACATTTGGCCGTGTGGCATACATCAGTGTTATGCGTTATGTAAATTTAGGTTATGAGTTATGTAAAATTCCTTAATAAAATATTAAGAAGTCCCACAGTGGCACAACAGTCAGTGCCTTCAGCTGCTAACCGAAAGGTTGGTGGTTCGAGCCCATCAGAAGTGCCTCAGAACAAAGGCCTGGTGATCCACTTCCAAAAAATCATTCCTGGAAAACCCTGTGGAGCACAGTTCTACTCTGACACACATGGGTCAACGTGAGTCAGAATCAGTTCAGTGGCACCTGGTTTAGTGGGAAGGCATTCTTGGGCATCTTTTCATGTGGTTGCAAATTATATAATCCCTAATTTGTAAGGTGTATTTTTCTTTTAATTACAAGAATTATACCAGTTTATCGAAAATTTAGAAAACTCAGAAAGGTATGAAGAAGATAAAAATTTACCTGTAATCTCATTGTCCAGAGACTACAGGTAAATGTTACTGTACATCTTTCCATTTCTGTATGCATATTACAGATAGTATGTTTCTAAAAATTGAGAAGTCATTATACAGTTCTGTATTCTATTTTTCCATTAATTTTTATCATGCTAGTCTCTCATTGTCTTTAAATCTCTGTTGGTAATATTTAGTGACATAATATTCAGCCATATAAATGTACTACTATTTAACTTTTACCCTGGTGGGGTAGTGGTTAAGACCCATGGCTGCTAACCAAAAGGTGGGCCGTTCAGATCTACCAGGCATTCCTTGGAAACCCCATGGGGGCAGATCTGCTTTGTCATATAGGGTCGCCATGAGTTGGAATTGACTCAGTGGCAGTGGGTTTGGTTTTTTTGGTTTTGGTTTAGGTGTAATTGTTTCTGGTAGGAAGAAAAAAAATTTTTTTTTTTTTTGTTAAGAGCAGATATCGGAATCGGTGCTGAGAACAGTTGATTCGTGTTCTGCTCTCTGAAAATCTGAGCAAGACTGAAATTCTTGTGTTTGGGATTTTCTAGTTGTATCACTGGCAGATTTTGTCAAGATTGAGATTGAATATTGTTAGCATTTCAATGACCACATCTTAGTAATTCTCGTTGTATTTACTCTCCTAAAGCTTTCTTGTACATAGGTGGCCACCATTTATTTACAGAAATGTTTAAATAATTAAGAATCATATTATAAAAGAATACTGAATGACATAAAAATATGATATGCTATTAATGAAAATGTGTTACAGAACAGTACAAACAATATACTAGCTTTGATTTTAAAATTAAGTATACATGCATATGTGAAAAGACTAGAAGAATACATAGCAAAATCCTAACAGTGGTTACCACAAAGTGGTAGGATTCTTCCGGGAGCATCCTATATTTTCTGGATTATCTATGGTGAAAATATTCCCAGAAGAAAATATTATTTTAAAAAACAAATTTAAGGGTCATCTTTTGCCCAGTCTTCAAAAATCCTGTAGTTTAAAGAGATTCTGGCCGTTTAGAAAGAGTTAAAAATAAATGGCATATCCTTTGCTGTGTATATTTTCACACACATGAAAAAATTTTAAATGATTAAATAAATGACTGTTTGGAACAAGTGTAAAAGTGTGTGATATAGAGCATAACTAAAACGAAAAATCATTTGGGTAGTAGAATTAAGAAAGTGTTCATAAAGGAAGTGGTTTTAAGCTGAATCTTAAAATGTACAATTGCTGTTGGAAAAGAGGGCTATGAGTTTCTACCCCCAGAGGACAGCATGAGCAAAGGCCTGTATTCCTCTCGGAATGAGGAAGTATGGATTGTGGGGCACAACAAAGAGACTAAACTTCATCATTACATAGTTGTTATTTTAAGTCAGCAAGCCCTTGTCTCAGTCTTTAATGATCAAATATAAAAAAGAAAAAAAGAGTAAGAAAAGTCATTGACGTTTGGGGAACTAATGCATTTGTGCTTTTTAAAGAATCTCAGTTTTTCAGTACTAATTGTGATGTAGTTATACTACTTGAAAAATTATTTCTCTTCAGAAAATGCCTGCATAGTGAGTTGGTCAATAGTTTAATACCATGACACTGAATGTCAACTTTGATAAATGGCAGCTTTTAAACATAACTTTCTTATCTTATAGGGCTTTTGCAAAGATGGCCTCAACTCCTGCCAGCTATGGCAACACTACAGCTAAATCAATGGGGTAAGTTTAATAATTCTGACTGAATGTTTGTACTCTAAATCGTAATTAGACTTCATGCTTTAAAAACACAATCTCTGACATTTTGAATGCAGCATGTTTTCATTACGATACAGAATAAATGTCAACATGCCTAGCTTCAAGATAGATCTGGGCATACTGCTAAATAATAGGTAGGAAGTCCCCAGAGGTGCATATGACTCTGACTCCAGAGAATTCTATAAAATATATGTAATTTTCAAAGAAGCTAAAGAAGGTAACTTTGTCTACACTTTTCCATACCACACTAGTTCCAAATTCTTAGCTTATTTTTCAGAGCTAGAATAAAAGCATGAGGTCCAGAAAAAGCAAGTTTATCCCAGCCCCACCACACACTACTGGTTTTAATGAAACAGTATTCAAAACAAAAATGCTTGGCGTAAGTCAGGACCTGTAGCGCTTAGCAGAATGAATCTAGGTCGGCCTCACCTTCAGACACTGCTGTGTAGGTTAGCGTACCTCCTCAGAGTTGCCTTGTTCCAGGAATTACCTCAGTAGCATTTATCCTAACAAAGATTACTTTTTCTCGTTTCTATTAATGAAAATATTTTTTCCTGTACATCTCTTGATTTCAGAGGGAAGTAAGGACAAGATAGGCAAAAGAAAAATATTTTTTTGAAAATCATTGTTGTTGTTTGGTGCTATCTATTTGGTTCCGACTCATAGTGACCCTATGTGCAACAGAACACAACACTGCCTAGACCTGCACCATCCCCACAATCATTGCTATGTTTGAGCCCATTGTTGCAGCCACTGTGTCGATCCATCTTATTGAGGATCTTGCTCTCTTTCGCTGACCCTCTGCTTTACCAAGCATGATGTCCTTCTCCAGGGAATAGTTCCTCCTGATAACAGGTCCACAGTACGTGAGATGAAGTTTCAACATCCTCGCTTCTAAGGAGCATTCTGGCTGTACTTCTTCCAAGACAGACCTGTTCATTCTTCTGGCAGTCCATGGTATATTCAGTATTCTTCATCAACACCATAATTTACATGCATCAACTCTTCTTTCTTCCTTATTCGTTGTCCAGCTTTCACATGCATATGAGGTGATTGAAAATACCATGGCTCAGGTCAGGAACACATTAGTCCTCTAATTTCATATCTTAAAATCTTACTGAATATTGAAAGCCTGTTAGTTTCCTTATGGATTTTTTAGTTGGGGATTTTAATAAAATGTGTTATAAGAAAATCTTGGATGCTTTTGAAGGATATCCCTCGCCTTCTGATATCAGGATGCAAGATTACTGTTCTGTTCCACGAAGCATCCTCTGACCCCATGTGAAAGACTCTTTGAACCACAAATATAAACCAATACGGCAGGTCATTTGTTCCACTGCATTTGTTAAAAATTCAGACAATAAACATTTTTCAGAGTTGAGGTCAGATTTGCTAAGTGTGTTGTGCTTTACATTTTTATATGATTTTATGTATAGAGGGCGGGAGAGAGCATACAATATGCCTAGTAAAATTTGACCAACTCCTAATACAGACATATATATTCCCAATATGTTAGTGCGTTTTGAACTCCTAAAGCAAGTCATTTGAATATTATTATTTTAGCATTAAGGCAACCTGGAAGGTAAGGAATCCTCTCCAAATTATAATTCAGCTAAACCTGTAGCAAAGGCTAAGCACTTAAATTGTTCATTTTAAAGGCAGGTATTTTTCACATTTTATTAGTAACGAGTACTAATCAGAGTATTTTATTACTGTCTTGTTGTCAAGTAAAACTGCAGCCGTGGTTTCCACGGATACAGAAGTTCCCCAGGCCCTTCTGTTCAGTGAAAACCCAGGTGTTGCACTAAGCATTGGCATGTGTTTTGTGGTGTGTAATCAGGCAAATATTTTCATGTAATAAATTGGAGAGGTAGTTTTTACTTAGTGTGGTCTTCTCTCTTTCGCTCCTAGTCTTTTATCACGAGTCATGAATACAGGATCACAGTTTGTGATGGAAGGAGTGAAGAACCTGGTATTGAAACAGCAAGTAAGTACAGTTGTTAGAAAACATACTAGTAAAATTAGATAAATTTTGACAAGTTGATTGCTTAGTCAGAGCAACTTCTGGTTTTATTCAAGTTACATATATTAAGAATAAAGTAAAATCCAAGGCTCCTTTATCGGTACTTTAAGGATATTAGGGTATTTCTACATGGGTGGCTCAGAGCTCTGTAATTTCATGCTTCCTTTTTTAAAAGATTTGCTCATTTGGACTTTCCTGATGTTTTGATTTCCCCATAACTACCATTTGGTTTTGTGAAAGTACATTAATTGAAAGAATGAATTTAACCTATTTAGAGTAATGAACTGCTTATAACATAATGAATATCATTTAAGTTTTAACATATATTAAAAGAATATTAATAAGCCAGTGAACTTAATAGTGTAAAGACTACTGCCTCTCTAAATTCGAATAAATAAAATATCACTTAAAGTAGGAAATAAATGTTTTAGGGTAATGAAGCTAGAGCTTGATTTCACACTTCATTTTGGAATGACAGTCTTAGTTTTATAAATAGAACATCTTTTAATGATTTTGTGTCTCTATGGGTTTTCTATAGTGGTTTATCTATATTCTGAAGTAAAATATGTATTAGGACTGGTTTGGTTTAAGCCAGATTTTTTTTTTTTTACTTTTTATTACGTAAATAAAAAATACGTTAAGCCCTTCTGAACCCTTCGCCAAGTTTCAGTACTCAACATTCTTCCATTCTTGTTTCATCTACCCCACTTACGTTTTTTATTTTTACTGGAATATTTTAAGACAAATATGAGATGACATATTTCATGCTTAAGTTTGTAATGAGAAGGATTTTGAAGGCCAGAATAAGAGAAGTTAATAATCAGTTGTTTAGATCTGAATATTGTTTAGTCGTTTCAGGAAAAAAAAAAACTAAAAGATGATCTTTTCTTTCTCTGAACTTCCTCCACACTTTTTATCTTTCTAGTGATGTTTACCTATGGTGCTTTGTATGGACTTATTTATAAGGAGTCCCTGCATGGTGCAAATGGCTAAGTGTCCGACTACTAATTGAAAGGTGGCCAGGGCAGTTTGAACCCACCCAGAGGTGCGTCAGAAGAAAGGCCTGGTGATCTGCTTCCAAACGGTCATAGCCTTGAAACCCCAACAGAGTATAGTCCTGCTCTGCACATGGGGTTGCCACGAGTTGGAATCCACTCAACAGCAATGAGTTTGGTTTGATTCTTTTTGATTATATGTGTTCCTTGAGGGCAAGGAATTTGTCTTTTCCATCTTTAGATTTTTCATAACCCGAACCCATTGCCACCGAGTCAATTCCGACTCATAGTGACGCTATAGGACAGAGTAGAATTGCCCCGTAGAGTTTCCAAGGAGTGCCTGGTGGATTCGAACTGCTGACCCTTTGGTTAGCAGCCATAGCACTTAACTACTGTGCCACCAGTGTTTCCAGATTTTCCATAGCACCTTAAATAAAGTAGGTGTTCAATTCTTTATTTGGTAAATGAATAGCATTTTATTATAAAAACTGTAATGTTAATGAAGAACAGTGAAAAATCCTAATTTGCATTATTTCATTAAAAGGCGGATTACTTTCCAAACTTTCCCTTCAGTTACATTCCAGATTGCCTTATTTCCTAAGTACTTGGGAATACTTTTTTATCCTTATTACCCTTCTCTGGAATTATTTTCAGTTCCTCCCATTCTGCCTCTCTGTGGTAATGAGCTACTACTAAATACTTAATCTGCACTTTATTGGTTCACAGTACTGCCCTGTGCCAGCTTATCTTCACCCCCTTTGATTGCAAAAGGTGAAAAGACACAAAAATAGGAAGTTGGGCATCTTGGAGACCAGCATACTATACTTCACAGCTTAGCCTAGCACCACACTATTTGTTATCAACTCTGAACAAGATGATTTTGTCTTATGAGACAAAAGGGGACCACTGTTTCCAAAGGTAATGTCTGCCTTTTGCTAGCAAGACTGGTTATTGGATAATCACATGTACTTTAATTCATTTTTAAAGAAAATTACATATTTATCTTAACATGTCACTGTTCAAAAACAATCTAAATAGTAAGATTCTTTTAACAGAAAGTAATCCTTATAACAAACACCTCATACCATTGAGAAATTACAGACTTTAGGATGATCATAATTACTTTTTGAGCTTATTACTTTATAGCCACACAGTACCATTATGCTCCCTAATGATCGCTGTAAGAGATGTCTAAACTAATCATCGGCAAAATATTTTAGTTGTGCCAACACAAGTTTTTTATCCTGAGTTAAGTTCTTAAAATATAAAAAGAAATCATATACCTTATGACCTCAAATCCTTTTGCTTTTCTCAGTATTGTAAATAACATACAGCTTTGCTGTAGTTTCTCACTTACAAAAGTAAAATTTGAAATGATCAGCACTTAGTCCTATCTGTATAACATTTCTGCCACTACCACCAGTGATGTCTTCAAGAAGAAAAAAAAGTGGACATTAATAAGAATTTGTAGGTTCAATATTAAAATAAATATTTATTGACTTGGAAAGGTGGTTCATTTTATATCATGAAGTAAAAATGAAAGTCATACTACAAAATATTAAGTCTGATATGACCTTTTTTGTTGTTTAAAAAAAAAGGGTATTGAACAATGCACACCCCGGTTTTAAATGTTAGCTTTTTTTCTGGGTCGGTATTCATCCCTTGATTAATTCTGTATGATAAATTCCTAGAATTGGATTATGAAATCAAGATGTGTGAATATTTTTAATTGTTCCTGATAAATATCACCAAATCTCCCTCCCAAGAAATTGTACTGACTTACAGTACTACGACAGTGTTTGAATGTCTGTTCCTCTGCATCCTTCCCAAACCTGGACATTATTTCGTGTGTGTGCCTGTGTCTGTGTCTGTGCCTGTGTCTGTGTCTGTATTTAAAGTCATAGTCATAGTACCGTATTTTAAAGCTACCTTTTCCTAAGGACTGAAGTTAAAAGTACTGCAGTGGGAGATCTGGGGCAGTCTTGGAACTGAGAGGTGAGAGATAGCAGAGAAGAAGAGACTGCCAGAGATTAGTTCTGTTTCACCCTTGTAAAATTCTCAGTAATTTGTGCCTCCTAGTGCCTCCTAGAAGAATATGATGATGAATAATGTAGCACAGAGTTGCATAATTTAAGTCTTCTGTTTGACTTTGTTTGCTTTATTTGCTGAAATAATCTCTCTCTTAAGGAACGCCTGGTGGATTCAAACTGCTAACCTTTTGGTTAGCGGTCGTAGCTGTTAACCACTACACCACCAGGGTTTCCTAATCTATGACAGCATGTGAATATTGGTGCAGCAGTGGTAGATTATTGGTTTGCTGTTATGTGGTTGTAAAGACGAGACAAAAACGTAAGAATGAATTATCTCTGGACATGTCTCTTGAGTTATTTAGACTGTTACGCTAGAACTAAATTTTTTTCATGTTATATTGACTAGCAGGCTAGTCTTCAGATATGAAACAAAAACCAAACTAGTTGCTGTCTTAGTCGATTCCGACTCATGACAATCCTATGTGTTTCAGAGTAGAACTGTGTTCCATAGGGTTTTCAATGGCTACGATCTTTCAGAAGTAGATAGAAGAGCTATAAAAATACAAAGTACAATTTAATTAATTGTACCTCTTAGAAAAATCTCATTTTTATACTAAATGAAGATTTAACATGAGATTTATTTGAATCATAAATATTCAATTTTCCAATATATTCAGAAGTATAATAAATATGACCCTGTGGTTTTTACCACTACATAAAATCTTTTCTGAATTTCCATTGTATCAGTCTAATAGTGCAATTCAGGGCGCTAAACAGAGAATTCAGTATAGAGAAATAGACAACTCTCAATTTTAGTAAACTCTTATAAAATAATTTATAATGTTTCCTTGCTCCAGAATTTTTTAAAATTACTTCTTCCTGTTATGTTGCAAATTACTTCATCATCTTTTGTTGGTATTACTTGGAACAAATATATGATTGTACTTTTTGCCTTTGGAAAACATTTCTGTATATTTAAATTTGCACTCATTTATTCTTCAGAGGAATTTATGGTTTAGACTTAAATAATGAAACTCAATTTTATTTGAAACAAAACCCAAAAGGTAAAAATTTGAGATGCTTTTTTTTTTATAATTGTGTTTCAGGTGAAAGTTTACAGTACAAATTAGTTTCTCATTCAAAAATTTATACACAAATTGTTTTGTGATATTAGTTGCAATCCCTGCAATGTGTCAGTACCCTCCGTCTTTCCCGTTTCATCCCGTGTTCCCCGTGTTCATTTGTCTAGTTTTTCTGTCCGTTCCTGCTGTTTCCTCTTTGCTTTTGGGGAAGTGTTGTCCATTTAGTCTCCTATACTTGATTAAACTAAGAAGCATGTTCTTCACGTGTGTTATTGTTTGTTTTATAGGCCTGCCTAATCTTTGCCTGAAAAGTGGACTTCAGGAGTGGCTTCAGTTCTGAGTTAGCAGGGTATCCAGGGGCCATATTCTTGGGGGTTCCTCCAGTCTGTCAGACCAGCAAGTCTGGTCTTTTTTTGTGTTCTGTGAATTTGAATTTTGTCCTACATTTTTCTCCAGGTCTGTTTGGGACCCTCTATTGTGATCCCTGTCAGAGTGGTCAGTGGTGGTAGCTGGGCACCATCTAATTCTTCTGGGCTTAGGCTGGTGGAGGCTGTGGTTCATGTAGTCCATTAGTCCTTTGGACTAGTATTTGCCTTCTCTTTGGTTTTCTTCATTCTCATTTGCTCCGGATGGGATGGGACCAATAGATGTACCTTAGATGGCCGCTCACAAGCTTTTAAGACCCCAGACACTACTCACCAAAGTGCAAAATAGAATATTTTCTTTATGAAGTATGTTATGCAGGTTGACCTAGATATCCCCCAAGACCGTGATCCCCAACCCTCAGCCCCAGTAACTCAGTCCCTCAAGGTGTCCGGATGTGTCTAGGAAGCTTCTGTGACTTTGCTTTGGTCAAGTTTTGCTGACTTCCCCTATATCATGTGTTGTCTTTCACTTCACCAGAGTTACCACTTGTCCACTCTGTAGTTAGTGATTTCCCCTCCCTTGTAACCATCTAAGATTGTTTTTTTCTGTGTGTAAACCTTTTCTTGGGTTTTTATGATAGTGGTCTCATAAAATATTTGTTTTTTTATGATTAACATATTTCACTCAGCATAATGTCCTCCAGATTCATCCATGTTGTGAAATGCTTTGCGGATTCATCATGGTTCTTTATTGTTGCATAGGTTTTTTTTCTTTAAATTCTAAATAGAATACAGGGAATACATTCAGTCAGCTTGAACATTTGGTGCTCATGTTTATATTAAAAAATTGCTGACCAACACAAATATCAGAGTGAAATATAGCTTTAATTTTACTTGCCTGATAGAATCAAAAGGTTTTGACTTACTGATCTAGAGAAAAAGAGAAAAAAATGCATATTTTTGTCTCAGCAAAGCAGAATTTCCCTAATGATAGTCCATTTTAGTAACAATGTGTTATGACCTAAGAAAACTAAAATTTCTTTCAGTCTGTTTGTAAAATGGTAATACGTTATCTACAGTTTTTGAATCATCAGATTTAATGTCATCTTTCTTGTAAGAAGTCTCTAAGATACAAAACTGTTCTTTCCAGAACACGCTGTACAGCTCACAAAGAAAATATCAGTTAAAAGCGGGCAGAATACCATGCCAGTAGGAATGTAGTCTAAATGGACATAGCAGTCACTTAGTAAACTTTCCTGTATTCTGTGTCATTATGTTCAAACAGTGACAAAAATCATCAGATTAAATGTAACAATAGTATTTCATATTCCAAAGCATGTAAACATGTCAGGAGGCAATTTTCTACCAACATCAAAGTGTTGTACATCTCAAGCTCAAAGTGTAATTTGTTCTATAAGTAGACAGTGCAGTATGTTATTGAATATTTTGGGATTTACAGGCAAATGAAAATGGTCAGGGAAGTAGTATATATATCCATTTCCCCATATTTCAAAGAGCACACGTATCATTTTGGTTGAGAAGAACATACATGAGAAATGAACTCTGTTAGGTCATTTAATCTCTCATACATTTTCACAAACTTCAAAAGTAACTATTTTTAAAAGAAAACTTTTACAAGCAGCAGAAAGAAAATGAAAAAAAAAATGAGATGCTTATTTTTTCACAACAAAAGCTTGTAGTCCCTAGTACTGAAAAAACAAACATCAAACAAAATAAAAAGCCAAAACATGTATTTGTACTAAAACCTAAATACACCTGCACATTAAAGAGAGCTTTTGATTTAGAATTATATTTCTTTCTATGGAATTATGAGTAGTGCCAAGTGATACTTATATCACAGAATATTTATTATTAGAATATGTTTAATTAAAAAGTAAGTATACTTAACTGTAAAATGGTTTATGTGCTTATGTATATTTTATGATTAGATTAAAAATTTAGCCACAAATGGAAATACAGTGAACATGATTAGGTTCTTTTATTAATAGAACTTTGGTTTATTATTGTTCTAATATTTGACAAAATACTAATCTCTTCCACAGAATCTACCTGTTACTCGTATCTTAGACAACCTCATGGAGATGAAGTCAAACCCTGTGAGTAACTTAAAACAATGTACTTGTAAGTTCTTGAACATATAAAACTGACTCATATGAGAGGCAGTAAAAGCAGATTTGGTTTGTTGTGAGCATAATCATAGCAGAATACATGAGAGAAAGGAAAGAATCCATTTTCTCCAAGAGCCTTTTTTTAGCCATTATCACTGATACTGGCTTGGTTTTCTCAGCTGCTACAACGATTCTGGCCAGATGTCATCTAAATTAAATGTAGAATATCCTGTATGTATAATTTAAAGTATATCCTAAGGAGCAAGTTTCTGTAAATGAAAGGGAACCAGTGAACATCAGTTGTTTTTTATTAGAAAAAAAAGCACCAGACCAACTTGATTTTATGAAAATCAAATTAGGAAGTCAGTGCATAGGTGCAGTTTTTAAGTGAATATGTTCAGATGGCACTAAATTCTTTTGCGCTAAAAAAAGTAAATTGAGACAAATTGTTAGATGAATGGGAAAATATTGTTAGCAGTTACTTAAAGAGTGGATTTCCAAGTTATCTGTTCACAATTTAAGAAAGAAATGTAAAAATCGTTACAATCCGTTTCAGAAAACAGGCCACTGTGTTACTGTGGCAACTAGAGGGTGGTTAGTGTCACAAGAGTCTGGAATCGAGAAAGGCACCAAGATCCTGCCCACATCCAAACCCTAGTTTAGGTTGATTGTATCACTATAGACTTTCAGTGCACCTTAAGATTCCAGGCTAAGAAAGAGAAGAGAATCTTCAGATTAATGTAACATTTTCTGTAATTGTTAATACATGATTATAATAACATGAAAGGAAATAAACAAAAACAATTTTTTTTTTTTTTGCCCATGTGAAAATATATAATGTAATAAAACATCCCCAAAAGGATAATGATAATTATACGGAGAATGGGAAAATTGTTTACGATGATAAGCTAAAAAGGATTAGGATTCCTCCATCTGGAAAGTGATATAAAGAAGGTGGTATATACAATGTAGTAGTGTTACATTTTGTGACTACCTCTTTGAATATTTGAACAAGGGAGATTTTCTTAAAAAGCTTGAGAGAGGTGTGCATTTATGGCTAATGTCTTAAAGAATAGTGCTTCGAATAGGCAGTAAACTTGTGGAATATAGCATCCCTGACAGTAATATAGTATCCCTAACAATAATAAAGGTTGAAAATACCAATAAATGCAAAATTTTGGACGGAGTGATACCAAATTTACAGGGGTAAGGAAGTTTAGAATATTTCGTTACTGTTCCTAGTCTTTGGAAGTTGAGATGAAAAGTAGTAACAACAATAATAATGATAGTAGCTACCAGCTACTGCGTACCTCCTATGTGCCAGATACTTAATCAGAACATTTCCACACAGTATCTCATTAGTCCTCATTAGAGCCCCCTGAGAAAGGTATTATTACTATTATTATTTTATAGTTGAGGAAACTGGCACAATGAGGTCAATTAATTTGCCTAAGGGCACATAGCTACTTAAATGTCAGAGCTACGATTTTTACCACAGGCCACATTTTTAACCACTATGCTATATTGAGGAAACCCTGGTGGTGTAGCGGTTAAGTGCTATGGCAGATAACCAAAGTGTCGGCAGTTCGAATCCGCCAGGCACTCCTTGGAAACTCTGTGGGGCAGTTCTACTCTGCCCTATAGGGTCTCTATGAGTTGGAATCAACTTGACGGCACTGGGTTTGGTTTTTTGGTTTATGCTATATTGATTAGGGCAAAATCCATACCCTTCATGGAATCATAAAAAGAAGCTTAAAGCAGGGTTTCGAACCAGTTCTTCCCGGTTCAGGCATGATCAGCAAAGTGAAACCAGAACAGACCCAAATTTTTAAAATGGTGAACTGCAGTGATAACTGGAGCCAGAAAAATTATAGGTCAGAGCCCTGCTAGAAACCTAAAATCCCTCTTAGAAAACAAAGGCAGCATGCATGTTGCATAGTAACCAAATCTCTTGACCAGCACAGTCAATAATTGCTGTGCTGTGCTCAAAGATGGTGGCCAACTGCCCGGCTTTGACTGTGTGTTGCTCTCCACAGACCTACCAAAAATCCAACCTTCCATATCAGGCTCCTGAAAGTGCCCACTATGCCTCCTTCCAAGTCTCCCATTCCAGGACTTCAACCTGTAATTTTTCCTGTTCACCCAAATTTTAAAAATTCAGGTCAGTTCCAGTTTTGCTTAGTTGGCCATGAGAGAACCAGTTCGAACTGGTTCAAAGCCCAGGCTTAAAGAAACAATCATTTTGACAATGAAGGAGATGAAACCAAGAGATGTTAAGTGACTTTTACCAAGTCACACTATTTTTGGTAACAGAATTGGCACTAAAACCTGCTACTCCTGTATTTCTACCTAGTGCTCATTTTAACATACACATTCCTTCCACAGCATTTCTCTGTCATGAACAGACGGATGGTTAAATTGTGAGTCTTACTAAGATCACTATGTTTCTCTGAATTGTGAAAGTTCACTTATCAACTCTACTGAATTGACTTTCACTTTATAACTGAAAGTGCATTGCTATATATATATATATATATTTTTTTTTTTAATTAGGAAAAGTAGATTTTTTCTGCTTTGACAGCATTTCTTCATCTGCCTCTTTGGTGAGGCAAGCTGCTTGCTCTCTCCCTTACCCCATCGTGTCCCCAGATGAACAAGTTGATTTGGAGGCTCTAAAGAGGTTAGGAAAATACATTAGTAAAGTATACTAAGTTCTAGGTTAGACTAGTTAGTAATCTTGACCTTATCTTGTCTCAGAGGTTTTAAAAATGTTATAACCTAATTCTCAATGCATTCTTACCACTTTTCTCCAATTGAATAAGCTGAAAGAAAGGGATTAAGGCAAGACAGGAGATAAGTTTCATGGTTTCATCTTGCCTTCTCAGTGTGGCAGGTAGCAGTTTTCTGTAGCAGTGTGTTGAAGGATTCTGGTACTAATTTGGGCTCACTGAGAGTGCTGTGATTGATTGGCAGTGTCCATCATTGGGTACAGGACAGTGGCAAGACATGTATAGTGTATTACCCACAACTGGTGAAATACAAAGGACTCTGAGACCTAAAAGATTTTTTAAAGCATAGTTGGTGGCAAAACCTGACCTGAACTCAAGTTGAGGCTCTTTATAATTTTTATTTATCCTGCTCTATGTTAATTTATCCTGCTCTATGTTGGTAATATTCATATATTTACCTGCAGAAATATTAACCCGTTAGGTGATGGGGTGCTGCCCACTAGGAGTGTTACCTTATATACAGTATATGCATGACATTGCCTATCTAAAATTTTTTTTTTAATTCCAAAATATATCTAACTCCAAAGGTTTTAGATAGGAAAGATTGTGAACCCCTGTATATTCAGTAAAATCATAGACATAAAAAGATAAAATTCTAAAAAAAATTTGTTACATTGTACTTTGGCTATTTTCAGGCTTATAAAACAGGTATGTTTTCAAGAAGCATTTTAGCATAGTAGTTAAGAGCTTGGGCACTGAAACTAGACTGCCTGGGTTCAAGTCTTACAGTCCCCCCACTTACTAGTTAAGTGACCTTGGTGGAGTTACATAACCTTTCTGTACTCCAAATTGTCCATCTGAAAAATGAGGACAACAATAGGAACTACCTCATAGGAGTGTTATTGGGATTACTTGAGTTAATCCACATAAAGCACTTAGAATAATGCTTTCAGTAAATGGTGGTTGTACATTGTACAAAGTTGATAGATTTATTAAAATAATATACTCTAAATTTTGGAAACCCTGGTGGCATAGTGGTTAAGAGTTACAGCTGCTAACCAAAAAGGTCCGCAGTTCAAATCCACCAGGCACTCCTTGGAAACTCTATGGGGCAGTTCTACTCTGTCCTATAGGGTTGCTATGAGTCGGAATCGACCCGACGGCAATGGGTTTTTAAGGTAAATTGTGACTTTCTAAGGAGGAAATTCCATAGCCATGGTAAATTTTTTTTTTTTTTTTTTTAAATAGGAAACAGATGACTACAGATATTTTGATCCTAAAATGCTACGGGGCAATGACAGGTAAGCAGCTTTTATCTTTTGTAATGTAATCTGCTATGGGTTTCTCTCCCCAAACCCAGGAATGAAAATAATTTGTTTTTAGTATAAAACAGTAACTGCTCATTATTAAAAATTCAAATTATATAGAAAACTGTGGTAATTATACTTAACATTTTGGTATTTGTCCTTCCAAGTAGGTACAGAAATGCAAAAATACCTTTAGGTTTATTATTTATCTATAAATATTATGTTTATCTCTCTCAGACGGGGGAAATAATGTATTACAAACTAAGTGGGAGGTAGAGGGATTGAATAATATGTATATTTTTACTTGAATATTCTTATTGACCAAATGAAAAGATGAGAGAGCTTTCTGTTGGACTGGTTTTTTTTATTTTAACTGGTCCATAAAATCTAAGACCCTGGGAACCATTACTGTAAACAACAGTTTATAGCATTGAAACATTCTATAATTTCTGTATTTAATGACAAACATGGTATGGTAAGGTGTTCTTTGTTAACGTTATCATGCATATTATTTCTCAAGATTTAATTAATAGTGATACAGAAAAATAGCTTACAACAAAAAACTTCTTGAATGATTGTTTCTAGCACTAAAACTTGGATACAGCTGGTTTCCTGTCTATACGTTATGTTTAGAATCTTTAGAACTTTGTCTTTGCTCGATTCCAAGCTTTCACATCATTGTATGTAGTCAGGACCAAGCATCCAACCACTAGACAGTTGATTATTAGGTTGTTTTTTAGTAATATAACAAGATTATCCTCTTTTCTGAACTTACCAGAAATACTACCAAAGTTGGAACAGCAGCTGCACTGGCAGGAAACTGGCAAGAATAAATTACAGAAGGGAGGGATAGGGAGAGACTGCTGATGAGTACAGGGTTTCTTTGCGGGGTGATAAAAATGCTTTGAAAATGCAGTGGTGATGGTAGTACGACTCTGTTAAAACAGTGAATTTTGTGGTATATGCGTTATCTCAATAAAGCTATTTAAAAAGAATATAGATGTCAGCAAAGCTTTTGGTTAATTTAATCTCCTAGGTTTTCCTCTTCCTTGCTTCTACTCTTTTCTTCTTATGTAATATAACAACTCTTATCTTGTCCTATATTGATATTCTCCAGCTTACACTTTCTTCCTTCCTTGTGTTTACATATAACTAACAAATAAATATATTTTGCTTCTTGGTAACTTAAAAACTCTTTGAATCGTATATGTAGTTTATGTATGATAATGAGGAACATTAGTATTGACAACAAATGAGCTTGGAGTTTCATTTGTAACAAACTCAGCCTTCTCCTGAGCTATAATATCACAATTAAATCGTAGTTATTAATAACTAGTAATACCATACTATTTTTTAAGTCTCACCTTTCCTCGTTCCATGTCTACTTTTACAGGAACTTAAAGCATTCTAGAGGGGTGTTAAATGCTAATGAGGTATTTTAATCAGTTGGGCTTCGAAAGCCTTTTATATGAAATAAGCAGACAGGCCACAGAAATGAGGAAAAGGTGATAAAACTATGTAATCAGCTTATGAATAATTAAGGGAGGTTACAATAGCTCTCTCCTCTTGGTTGAGATTTTCAAAAATTACTTGTGAGGAAAAATCTAAGTTGTCCTTGTAAGTCACGCTGTACAGCCTATCCTAGCACTCAAAATAAATATAAATCTGACTTGCAAAAGCTTTGAAAAATGCCTTTATTGGAAATATTTCTCGGATGCTGAGGAGGTTTTTTTTAAGTATGTATATTACATATTATGTTTATTATGTATAACATGTAATATCAATATAAAATGATAGATACATATTAAATAACAAGCTACAGCAAAATGCAAATCCCTCTTCTCGTTTCCCCTTTCCCTTCCTAAGTTGATGTTATCCTTCCCATACATGTATTATTCTGAACTCGTCTATACCCAGAGTTCTACTTCTAATGGGAGCTGCGGCTCCATCTTTCCCTATCCTTCTCTGTCTTCTAGAATTTTATTTTAAAGTCAATAGGTAACTCCATTCCCTTTTAGACACTAAAACATCTAACTCTTGTAGCTTCTTCCTCTGCATCGAGTTTACTACCTTGCTCAGCAAAACAAAAGGATCCATCCTCCTAAGAAGGTAAAGGAGGCAGAATTGTAAATACCTATCTAATACAAGTCTATGTGTTTGTATTTCCCATACCTGTTCTATCCATAAGAAAAGCCATGGGTGAAATTTTCAGTGCATTTTTTCTTTGTTACAGCTCAGTGCCAAGGAACAAAAATCCATTCCAAGAGGTAAGTACCATCTGGAAATTCTGTCTCTAGAAAGGAAAGAAGAAAAGATGACCAAGCAGTCTTTAGGAATATTTTTGCTTAAACATGGTTTTTTTATAATTAATTTTTTATAATTAGTATTTGGTAATCTTGAATTTGTCAAGGTCCTTGATGAATCATGGTTTTTTTATAATTAATTTTTTATAATTAGTATTTGGTAATCTTGAATTTGTCAAGGTCCTTGATGAATCTTGAATGCATCCAAGATTCTTTTCAAAAAATTATTCTTAGCAACTGTATTTTCCTGATTTATAAAATTACTTAGGCTTACAAGAATAGATTTGGACCCCTACCCTACATCATACACAAATATTAACTCAATATGTACCAAAGACCTAAATGTAAGAGCTAAAACTATAAAACCCTTAGAAAAAACGTAGGTAGAAATCTTCACGACCTTGGATTTGGCAGTGGTTTCTTAGATAAGACACCAAAAGTATAAGTAAAAAAAAAGAAAAAAATAGATGAACTAGAGTTGATCAAAATGTAAAACTTCTATGCATCAAAAGATGCTATCAAGAGAGTCAAAAGACAACCCATAAATGGAATATTTGTAGATCATCCATCTATCTGATAAGGGACTTGAACCTAGAATTTATAAGAGCTGTTACAACCCAATTTAAAAATGGGCAAAAGATTTAAATAGACATTTCTCAAAGGAAGACAAATGGCCAATAAGCACATGAAAAGATGCTCAACATATTTGTCATCAAGGATATGCAAATCAAAACCATAATGAGACACTGCTTCACACACACTAGGATATTGTTAGGTGCCTTCAAGTCAGTTCCAACTTATAGTGACCCTGTCCTGCACCATCCTCGCAATCATGGCTATGTTTTGAGCCCATTGTTGCAGCCACCATGTCAGTCCATCTCGTTGAGGGTCTTCCCCTTTTTCGCTGACCCTCTACCTTACCAAGCATGATACCCTTCTCCAGGGACTGGTCCTCCTGATAACATGTCCAAAGTGTGTAAGATGAAGTCTCCCCATCCTCGCTTCTAAGGAGCTTTCTGGCTGTGCTTCTTCCAAGACAGATTTGCTCATTCTTCTGGCAGTCCATGGTATATTCAGTATTCACCAGTACCATAATTCAAAGGCATCAATTCTTCTTCAGTCTTCCTTACTCATAGACTAGCTTTCACATGCATATGAAGTGATTGAAAATAACATGGCTTAGGTCAGGCCCACCTTATTTCTCAAAGTGACATCTTTGCTTTTTAACACTTGAAAGAGGTCTTTTGCAGCAGATCTGCCCAATACAATATATATCCTTCGATTTCTTGACTCCTGTTTCCATGGGTGTTGATTGTGGATCCAAGTAAAATGAAATCCTTGACAACTTCAATATTTTCTCCCTTTATCATGATGTTGCTTTTTGGTCCAGTTGTGAGGATTTTTGTTTTCTTTATGTTGAGGTATAACCCATACTGAAGGCTGTGGTCTTTTGATCTTCATCAGTAAGTGCTTCAAGTTCTCGTCACTTTCAGCAAGCAAGGTTGTGTCATCTGCATATATCAGAGTGTTAATGACTTTACCATATGACCCAGCAGTTCCACTTAGGTATATACCTAAGGGTAATGAAACATATGTCCACAAACTCTTATTTATGAATTTTTATAGCAGTATTATTCATAATAGCCAAAAGGTGGAAACAACCCAAATGCCCCTCTACTGACAAATGTATAAACAAAGTGTGGTGTATCCATATAATGGAAGAGCTTTATATGTATGAGACCTCTTTGTAAAATTGGATTCCAAATACCTTTGAAGTTATCATGACTCGTTTTCATTTGAAATGCAAAGACATTTCTCAGTGAAAATTAATACAGTAAATAACATACATTGGAAATTATATTATTGCTAGATTTCTATTTTTCCTGCCTTCAAAATAACTCGAATCAGAAATGCCCTTTTGAGAAAGCCGTTCGGATTTGCTATTAATCAAAGAATGTAATTACTCTTTATAGCTCAATACCAAAAACCAAACCCGCTGCCAGTGAGTTGATTTTGACTCACAGCAATACTATAAGACAGAGTAGAACTGCCCCGTAGGATTTCCAAGGCTATAAATCTTTATGGAAGTAGACTGCCACACCTCTTTCTCCTACAGAGAGGCTGATGGATTCTGACCGACGAGACCTTCCTGTTGGCAGCTGAACGCTTTAATCACTGCACCACCAGAGCTCCTTTTACCACCCAGTAAAAAACCCACTGCCGTCGAGTCGATTCCGACTCATAGCGACCCCATAGGACAGAGTAGAACTGCCCCATAGGGTTTCCAGGGAGCGCCTGGTGGATTTGAACTGCCGACGTTTTAGTTAGCAGCTGTAGCCCTTAACCACTATGTCACCAGGGGTTCCTTACCACTGAGTAGATGTTAGAAATTAAAAATTATAGACTTCTTTTGCAAACAGATTTCTTAATTGAAGTAGCACCAGGCACCTTTTACTAGCTAGTATCTTACTACCTCATATGTAGAACAGGCAAGACTAAAAACCCAATGCATTGCTGTTGAGTCAGTTCCAACTCATAGGGACCTGTATGAAAGGTAAAAGTACTGTTTCAATCTAACTGTCTGATTCAACCTTCCTTTTTTGTTTTTACCATTTGAATTTTTAGGCAATTGTTTTTGTGGTAGGAGGAGGCAACTACATTGAGTATCAAAATCTTGTTGACTACATAAAGGTATATTTTGGCCTTTTTATTCTTCTATCATGTGATGTGTCACAGTGGCTCTATGTCTTTAGAATATTAGCCTTCTCTGGTGGCTGTCCTGGTTCTTATATATAACCAGCCTCTTTTGTAAGAAGCAGTTAAAAAAAAATTCTGCATCTAGGGAAATGCCCACATGTTCATTGTTTTTCCTACTCCGATCAGTCATTTCTGACCTAAAATTGCACCTGATCTGGAAAATAACATATTATTGGAATGTACTTTGCAGTTATCTAGCTTTTACTTAAACACTTAGAGACATTAGATAAGCTCCTCTTCCAAAAAAGTCTCCACGATGAAATGATTTATAGAACTCATTTACCTGAAAAATACATACTTTATTCCTATTCTGTTTACTTAAAGCAACAACATACTTCTCGCAAACTTAGCATGTCTTTTTTCAGAAATGGGAGCATTAGAGGTGTAGCTTGTTAAACGTGGGGTGCTATTCAAGCTGACAGGAATGACAGACAGCTAAGTAAACTGATAGTGAAGGAAAAAGTGTAGCTTGAAGAGCAAAGAGGTCATTTAAAATGTAGGGGCAGCAGAATTAGCTGTTAGAATGACATTTTGTAATCCTTGTTTTTCCACTTTACATTAATGAGCATTATGGCATTCAGAATTTAATAAATTACAACTACTATTTTAACATTGAATGATGCACCATAAAAATGTAGGGGCAGTCTCCTGGTACTTACTAGTTTCTATAAACATCACTGAAGTTAACGATCTTGGATCATCAGAACAGCTGAATTATGTTTAAAGTACAGTAAACGGAAGGCAAATGAACTGCAGCAGTTATACAGTCAGATACTTTCAAGGACTTCGAGCCTGAAGAAGGTGGACTCGCATAAGGCTTTAATAAAGGAAGAGGCATGGTACAGCAGGGAAGAGCTTGTACTAGCTTACCAGTGTTGTGCATAGAAAATGTGCAGATTGCTAGTTTGCACCTGGTTTCTGTTTTATCCTCTTGGTTTCTGCTATAGGACTCGGTCATGGAGCTGGTTTTGGCTGTGTGACCAGAGGGATATAAAAGACCCCTCATTGGATAACTAGACTCCCCTGAGGCTGCAGTATCTTGTATAGATCTTGGTGGTTCAGGATCAGAAGATGAAGCATGTCCTGTGGACTGAGATGGGAAACCAGGAGCTGCACCCCTGATGTTTTCCTATGCTTTCTTTCCCTTCTTTACTATAATTTCTACCTTTAGTGTAATAGGAAATAGCACCATGGAGTGTGCTATTAAAAAAAAAAAAATCCTATGCCCATGTCACTACTTTACTCCCCTTTATGACATGCAATTAGGATAGACATATGTACACTGAAAATCCAGTAGCCACTCCCCACCCACCAAAAAAATTTTTTTGTGTGAATAACAAAAAATTCCTGTTATGTATAATGCACCTTCTTGGGAATATTGAAAATATTACTTGTCTCTGAATTCTGTCTCTGATTTACAGGGGAAACAAGGCAAACATGTTTTATATGGCTGCAGTGAGCTTTTTAATGCTACACAGTTCATAAAACAGGTGAAGTGTACCTTTTTTAGTTTGTTTCTCTTGATGTACTTCACGTTGCTGTCGATATTTTTCCTGTACAACTGTAAAGAAAACTCTTAAGAATAACATCATGTCCTAAACCTCCAGAAAAAGGTAATTTCAGAAAAGTTAAAATGAAAGTATTTTACTCCATTAGTTAAAATTCAATTCAGCATTTCCTTATCTACTGTCTACATGTATATCTTTGCCAAGCATGTCACAAACTGGGGCTGAGAAATTAAGCAACTTTCTTGGAATGGTAAGTGTTTAGCTGGTAACAGTGGTATTACATTTACCCTGAAAATTAATGAAAGCAGCAGCTGAGGGGCATACAAAGAGTCTACCTATTCTTTTAGTTTTGTTCTGCTAATGTTCTCAATTATACTGGCCCTCACTTTCTTCAGTTTTGACGAACTGGGATGCCCAGGAGCCTGCCCAGTAATGTCCACTCACCTTTGCCTTGGCTGCCATAAAATCACAGCTGCAGCCTGTCCTTGTTTTTAGTGTTTTGACCATTCGTTCTCTTGTACCACTTCCTTACACCTATTATGGGGTTCTTTTATCTTTAACCTTGTAATTTAGTGACCCAGTGATATTTGTACTTAGTTTTTCTCTGGGTTAGAGTCGTTTTTCAAGGAATACTGCATTCTGTCCTGATACTTTGCATTATGTTCTTATTAAGATGATTTTTTTTTTATTTGCTTTCCCCCCAACATTTTATTATAATTTCAAATATACAGAAAAGTTGAAGAGGATTTTTAGTGAACATTTGTACATTCCCCGTTAACATTTAACTGTACTTTACAAATTACCTTTCCATTTATCCATCCTTCAATCAATCTATCAATCCAACTTTATTAACTTCAGAGTAAATCACAGACATCAGTGTATTTCTCCCTTAATATTTCAGCATGAATATCATAGAGTTCATTATTTGTTCAGGTTTTTTTTCCCCCCTTGGATGTAAATTTACAACAATAAAATATACAAATCTTAAGTTTACATTCCCTGAGTTTTGCCAGATGTATATGTATACTTGAGTAACCTAAACCCCTATTAATCTTTTCAATTTTAGCCATACTAGTAGATGCCTGATGGTATCTCATCCTGGTTTTAATTTGCATTTACTTAAATGATGCTAAACCCTTTCTAATGCACTAATTGGCCATTTGTATTTCTTCTTTTTTGACATGTCTGTACAAATCTTTTGCCCATTTCTTTTATTGCGTAGTTTATAAGAAGTTCTTTATACATCCTGAATACCACCCCTCTGTCAGATACGTGTTTTGCAGAAATTTTCTCCAAGTCTGTGGATTATATGTTTATTTTTTAATGATGTCTTTTGATTGAGAAGTTTTCTTCTAAACACCTTTGTTGATTGAGCTTTTATGTTTAGGTCTGGTATCCAGCTGATTTTTTAGTATCCTTTGAAATGGGAGTCAAGGTTCATTTACTTCTCCTGTGAATATCCAGATATCCTATTATGAATATCCAGATACCCTGTTATTCCAGCACCATTAATTTAAAAGACTTTCTTTTCCCCATTGGATGGCTTTGGTGGTGATGTTGAAAACCAAATTACAATATAAGTGTGAATCTATTTCAAAACTCTTTTATGTCCCATTGATTTGTCATGCTTTTGCCAGTGCCACTATAAAGCTATACAATGTATAAACCTATACAGTCTAAGTCTTGAAGTCAGGTAGTATAAGTTCTTCAGCTTTGTCAACTTTTTCAAGATTTGTTTGGCTAGTCCAGGTTAGTACTGTTTAGTACAACTTTGTGTGATGATGGAATGGTTTATGTCTGCACTGTTCAGTGCGGTAGCTATTTATCCACGTACGGATTTTGAGCACTTGAAACATGACTGTAGGACTGAGGCACTGAATTTTTAGCTTCATTTTAAGACGGCCATATGTCATTAGGAACTGCTTTATTGAACAGTGTGGTATGTAGGTCCTTTATATTTCCACAGAAATTTTACAATCATCTTGGCTAATTTTTATCCAAAAAAAAGTCTAGTGAGATTAATGTTGGGATTGCAGGAAATGTATAGCTCAATTGGGGAAAATTGAAATTGTACGTGAACATGGTATATATCTTCATTTATTTAGATCTTTAATTTCTCTCAACAGTGTTTTGTATTTTGGGGGAGACAATTTTCCATCATCTTGTGTTTCTGTACATCTTGCAAGCTTAGGCACTGACTGCCTTTGTTCTAGACTGTCTTTTTGAGAATGTTTACATCACAAGCAGCCTTAGAAGAGAGCAAAAGGCAACGATTAGACAGGCATACTGCCTATTATAAAAAAATTTGAGTTCTCTAAGCTCAGAATTTTTTTCCTGTAATTCATCCCACTATGTGTGCAGGCAACACCTGGCCCTCTTCATCTTGCCCTATGGGAACTGGGACTCAGGGAATTGGTGTAACTGCCATTGCTGTGTGTAACAAAGCCCTGTGTCCCTGACCCAGGAGTTTCTTGTCCTATGCCAGCACCCATGAAACTGCAGCAAGCAGGGTACAATCTCAGACCTTTCAGAATCCTTGATAGTAGTTTTCAGTATAGAGGTCTTTGTACTTTAATATTTTATTCTTAAGCATTTTATGATTTTTACATAATTATTAAAATGTTTTTAATTTCATTTTTCAGTTTGCTATTAGATATATGGAAATCCTGGTGGCATAGTGGTTAAGGGCTATGGCTGCTAACCAAAAGGTTGACAGTTGAAATCCACCAGCCGCTCCTTGGAAACCCTATGGGTCAGTTCTCCTGTGTCCTATAGGGTACTATGAGTCGGAATCGACTCTACAGCAATGGGTTTTGTTTTTTTTTTTTTTTTAATTAGAAAGAACACAATTGATTTTTGTATATTAATCTTATATCTTTGTACCTAGCTAAATTCACTTATTAAGTCTAGTAGTTTTGTAGATTCCTTAAGATTCACTACGTAAACACTTATATCATCCACAAATAGAAATGGTTTTACATCTTTCTTTCCAATCTTTATGCTTTTTAACAATTACCTTATTCCCAGGGTTTTTGTTTTCATGACTTAGTATCTTTCACCTGTGATGTTTATACATTTCTTTGCTATGGCAATGTTTATTACTGTTTAGTTTCAAAATACCTACGAATGTTAAACATTTGAGCTAAAAAATAAAAAGATTTTGAGCTAGTGATCGTTAAATAAACTTTTATCATTATTCTAAAAAAAAAAAAAATTTTTTTTTTTTTTTTTTAGAATAATGATAGAAACCAGTAAATAGAATAGGAAACCTCGGTTCCACCATGATGAAAATGTTTACAGTGTTTGAATGTATAAGCTGACCATGAGGAAAATGTTCCCAGTGTTTGAGTGTATAAGCTGATTTTGTGATTTCAAAAAAAAAGTTACATGAATGATTGTATTTTTTTGTTTTGTTTTAGTTGTCCCAACTTGGACAGAAATAATACAGAAGAACCTAAATATGAGAATAATCTACTTGGAACTTGGATAAGTGTAAAAAGAGCCAGATGTTTCCTTCTCCATAATAATGTCCTAACAGTGAAACTTAGTTATTTGATAATTTTTCAGGAAATTCTATACTTAATATAATGTATACTGATTAAAAGAATAAAGCATTTCAGAAATTAATTTCTTAAATTGTACATTTTCTCTCCTGTTATGTTTGACAACAGGGTAAGAAAGTACTTTGGAAAGAAGGAAATTTCTATCTGAATATAATGCTGAAATAGCAATATAATAACAATAGGTTATGATTGAAACTGGTGAAAAGTTAAGAATAGAAATACATAGGTGACTCGACTGGTTCACAGATCACCTACCTGTATGCATTTTAATCAATACTGCATGGCCACCTCCTTATTGTTTGTTAATTTCCCAGGTTTCTCTAGATTTTAAGGTGGATTTTAGAGCCACTTTAATGTCCCCCCTTCCCCTGGCACACCTATGTAAAATCCCTCCTTAATACAGTGGTCACAGTCACACACTAACAAGATCTGGGATGGACAGATACAAAGCATTTATACCATAAAGTTCTAGAAAATAGGTAAAAGCAAGCCAATTTCTCCAAAGAAAAAACCATTCCGATTGATTATGCAGGCCAGGGAGCTTTTCCTCCTAATGAGCGCCTTCAAGAAGGATCTGTACTGTTATAGACAACATGCTAACAACAGGTACATCAACAGTGATTCACAGGACTGTTTCTTTCAGCCTCACCCTCCGTGAGCCAATGCCAACCTACCAAAGCACAGGTCAAGAAAAATCTAGTTTGAGAGTGCTCTGCTAATCTGACTTAATCCTGGGATAAAATTTAAAGTATCTGTAAGTGATGTAGAGGGAAACCCTGGTGGCATAGTGGTTAAGTGCTACGGCTGCTAACCAAAGGGTCGGCAGTTTGAATCTGCCAGGCGCTCCTTGGAAACTCTATGGGGCAGTTCTACTCTGTCCTAGAGGGCCGCTATGAGTCGGAATCAACTCAACAGCACTGGGTTTGGTTTTTTGGTTTTTTGGTCTTTTTTTTTAGTGATGTAGAACACATCTATCCTATGTAGCCAGTTAAAAGGAAAACTATATGCCTGGAAAATGAAAAGCCTAAAAAGAACACAGTCGTAGAACAGAAAACCTCCCACCTCCACCTGAATATGGGTTGAAAGAAGGAATTTGGGGTTGGAGTTCAGATTTTCTTTAGGAAACAAAAATTTTAATACATTTCAATACAGACAAAAAGTGTAACCAGGGTACTAAAGTCTCATTAGGAAAGTAGTTGCCAGTGAGTCAGCTCTGACTTATGGCAACCCCATGTGTGTCAGAGTAGAACTGTGCTCCATAGGGTTTTTCAATGGCTGATTTTTTAGTAGACTGCCAGGCCTTTCTTCTAGTCGTACCACTGGGTGGACGAGAACCTCCAACCTTTCAATCAGCAGCCAAGCACAGTAACATTTGCACCACTTAGGGACCCCAAAATTCCATAGTACCAATAATTAAAGCCTGAAAAATTCTTACATCAAATGTAACTAAACATCTACCTCAAGGAGGGAAAAAAAAAAAACTCATTAAACATTTTAAGAATTTATAGTATTTTAAGGCATTACCCCATTTGTGTTTTAAAAAGACAAGAGACATTAGCTATAAGCAGTCCAGTTTACCTGAATTCCAGAGATTCTACAGGAAATTTTGGGAGGCCACTACACAGAAAACAATGAGACGAAAATAAAAGTTCTGGACTTTACATTACCAGTAATTTAAAAAAAAACTAAAATTGCTGGATGAAACATATATTAAAATCTAAAAAGCATCAAACAGCTGGCAAAATGGTGAGGACAATATGAGGAGGCAAATACTCAGAGAAATAAATGAAGAACTAAAGCTGCTTTTGCCAAGCCTATGAACTTGACTGTAGGTGCTTTGTGTTTTTGTTTTGGTGCACATAAGTATGTGCTCCAGAACACAGACCTGGACTCACCCAAAGTGGGTCCAATAGAACATACTCCTTCCATGAAGCAAGGACCTCAAAGTGTTGTATCCTCAGTATACCTCAATATACAAGTGAGCCAGAACTAAACCTGTCTCCTCCTCCCAACAAGGGAATTGCAAGGGTGCGTTGGCCAAAACTGGCCCTTCAAAAGCTACGTGATTGACATCAAGTGACTGGTCCAAGATTCCTTACGCTGTGGGCTTTGATCAAGGATCCCAGAGCAGTAGACACCCTAGATACCTAGAAGATGGAAATGGAGATCCTCTCTAAAGAATATTCCTTCACTCAAAGTCCTCAAAAAATTACCACAAATGATTTTCAAGTGAAAATGATGAGCTCACCTTGAGAAACTAAACACACAAGGAAAGAAGATACCATGAATGAGAACAAGCTAAAACATCAGAAAACAGAAGTAAACTAAAAGACCTCAGCTTTTAGACTTATCTCAAATTATAAGACAAGTATCTCCTGTTTTATGTAAGTAATCTGCTTATAAAAATAGAATATTCTTAAGCCCTGAGAAATATTAACCCATTATTTCAAATGGGAAAATTAGTCACTTAAATGTGAAGTGAAAACTCCCAGCAGATTTCCTAAAACATGAATTAGTGATACAGTAAAATGCATGAACATACATAACCAACTAACATGTTCCAAAACCAAGCCCAGTGCCACTGAGTCGATTCCAACTCATAGCGGCCCTATAGGACAGAGTAGAACCGCACCATACAGTTTCCAAGGAGCACCTGGCGGATTTGAACTGCCAACCCTTTGGATAGCAGCCGTAGAACTTAACCACTACGCCACCAGGGTTTCCAACTAACATGTTAGGATGTGAAATACTTAATACATGGTGTCTTGATCACTGAACGGTGACTATTAACAGCTGTTTTGTAAGCAGTGAAATTTTTATCTACTGTAATCACTTTTCTCAAACTGCTTTGTTTCCTCCATAAATTTCTTCAGTACATTCTCAATTTTTTTTTTTTTAAGAAAGGGCTGTTACTGCTGCTGTTGTTGAGACTCATACAATATTAGGGGGAAAAGGCTAAAAATAAAAGGCACAGTGGAAATATATCCAGGACAAGTACAAAATGGCAGAGAATGGTTCGCACCAGCTGTGATACTGCCATTGCCTCTCAGTACCATGAACATTCAACACACACATTCTCTATTTCAGCATTCATCATGCATTTCAAAACTTCTACACTGCTTCTGACATTCTACCAGCTGTATTTGGACATCATTTTATTTCATCTAAAAGGTTGTATTGAGTTTAGGACACATAAATATAAGTTTTCCATACAAAAATGTCATCTAAATATCTCTCAAGAAATATGTAAATTCTATGAAATCTGAGTATTAAAAACCAAGATGCTTTCTACAAGAAAAAGCTTTAACTGGAGAAAGGTTCTGCAGGGTGTCCAGACATCAAAGATAAGTTAGAAAATATCTGCAGACAGTAGGCAAGTATTTACATATATATATATATCTGCAGAGGGTTCTCTATTATTCAGCAATTATTAATCAATGCGAGGAAACCTATTGGGCAGTTCTACTCTGCCCTATAGGGTCGCTATGAGTCAGAATTGACTCAGTGGCGCTGGGGTTTTTTAATTGATCAATGCAAGTGAGTGAACCAATTACATGAGGCTGGAAAAAGAATAATCCAAAAGGATTAGAGGGAACAATCTTCAGAGCTCATGTGGTATCAAGAGCCAACCAAAATGGGAAAAAATAATTTACAGAGAACTGCATAAAAAATTCATGTTTTGCCTTAGTAGTTGGGAAAAATTAGCCCTAAACACCACTATGATCCAGCCTAATAAAGCTTAAAAGTAAGATTAAAAAAAAAGATAAAACAATCATATCCCAGAACAAAGCTCAAGAATATAAGAATACAAAAATATTCAGCGCCCAACAAGGTAAAATTCACATTTTGTATCCAATCTAAACTTACTAGGAATGCAAAGAAGCAGGAAAACAACCCAAAATGAGGATAAAAATCTATTTAAACTAAACCAAACATATCACCAATGATAAAGTTAGTAGACAAGGACATTAAACTAGTTATTATAACTATTCCATACATTCAAAAAGCTAAGGGAAAGACTGAAGTTAAGACATGGTAGATTTCATTAAAAAGACTCAAACTTAGGCAAAACCTTCAATATCGCTATAAATTTCCTATTGCGGTTATAACATTACCACAAACGTGGCTTAACAGAACACAAATTATCTTACAATTCTGGAGATTAAAGTCCAAAATGGGTCTCACTGGGTTAAAATCAAAGTATGGGCAGGGCTGCATTTCTTCGTCGAGGCTCTGGAGAAGAATACATTTTCTAGCTTCTAGAGGCTGCCCACATTCCTTGGCTTGTGGTACCTTTCCATTTTTAAAGCCCGCAATAGCTAGTCAGGTTTTTCTCTGATCATTTCACTCTGACACTAACTTCTATGCCTCCCTTGCCCACACTGAAGGACACTGGGCCCACCTGGATATTCCAGAGCAGTGTCTTTATCTTAAATTCAGCTGACTTAATTCTATCTGCAACATCTTCTCCCTTATCATTTAACACAGCACAGTCACACATTCTGAGGACTAGGACATGGACATCTTTGGGGGGGCCATTATCCCAATGTCTGAGATTTAATGGGGTTGGGGGGGAACTGGATGAGATTAATGTCAGTACAGAAGAAAAGATTAATGAATTTAAATATTAATAAATTTAATGAACAGCAACAGAAACTATACAAAATGAAACAGAAAAAAAAACTAAAAAGTAAAAGATGAACAGAGTATCAGTGTGGAGTAGAACAACTTCAAGGAGCCTAATACACATGTGTGTATTTGAAGTAGCCAAAGGAGAGAGGAAAAGGGAAACAAAAATATTTGAAGAAATAATGGCTGAAAATTTTTCATAGTTCATGAAAAGTATAAATCCACAAATTTTGAGACATTGAATGAACCCCAAACACATTCAAATTGCTTAAAATCAATAAAAGAAAATCTTAAAAGGAATCAGAGAAGTCACATTGAGTACAGAGGTACAAAGATAAAAAGAACAGCAGATCTCTTGTCAAAAACCATACAGGCAAAAAGACAGTGGAACAACATCTTTAAAGAACCAAAAGAAACTGTCAAACTAGAATTCTTTACTCAGGGAAATACTTTTTTCAAAAATAAAGGAGAAATATTGACTGCAGCTTTCATTAAGTGACAACAGCAATCCCTAAAGAGTGGGAGAAGCTTTTTTCTGGTACCCTCACCGCCCCCCCCACCCCCCCACCCCCCCCCACCCCCCAGTACAAGCTAGTGTTTCAAAATAGTAGCTGGGCACAAGCTGTAGGAGTTGGTGTCCATGCAAATTTTTGGAAAAATAGGAGGTTGCTGGACCGATAAACATTACAGCCTTCATGGAATGAAACCAGAAGGAAAACTGAAATCACACAAATAATGTGGAAATTTAGCACACTACTAAACAACCAATGAGTCAAAGAAGGAATAAAAAGTAAAATCAGAAAATAGAGATGAATGAAAATAAAAGCACAACATACCAAAACTTATGGGATGCAGTTAAGGCAGTGCTTAGAGGGAAATTTATAGCTGTAAATGCCTACATTAAAAAAGAATAAAGGTCTCAAATCAGTAACCTAACTTTACAACTTGAGAAGCTAGAAAAAGAACAAACTAAGCCAAAAGCTACCAGAAGGAGGGAAATCACAGAGATTAGAGCAGAGATAAATGAAGTATAGAAAAACAATAGAAGAAATGAAACTAGAAGTGGTTCTTTGAAAAGATCAATAAAATCAACAAATCTTTAAGCAAGACTGAAAGAAAAAAAAGATGATGCAAATAGCTAAAATCAGAAATGAAAGTGGAGGTATTATACTGACCCTACAGAAATAAGAATTACAAGAAAACACTATGAACAATTGTATGCCAACAAATTAGATAACCTAGATGAAATAGACAAATTCCTAGAAACATATTAACTACATAAATTGACTCAAGAAGAAACAGAAAATCTCAATTCCATAAAAAGAAATTGAATCAGTAATCAAAAATATCCCAACAAAGAAAAGTCCAGGACCAAGTGACTTCACTGGGGATTCTATCAAACATTTAAAGAACTGGCTCCAATCTTTCTTAAACTCTTTCAAAAAATAGAAGAGGAGGGAACACTTCCTAATTCGTTCTATAAAGCCAGCATTACCCTAATATCAAAGCCAAACAAGGAAACCACAAGTACGAGCCAATATTTTTTATGAATATAGATGCAAAAATCCTCAATGAAATATTAGCAAACCAACTCTAACAGCATATTAAAAGGGTATACCTTCATCAAGAGACTTTATCAAAAAGTAAAAAGATACCCTACAGATTGGGAGAAAATTTGGGGAAACCATATATCTGATGAGTTATGTATGTATGTATGTATGTGTGTGTGTATAATTAGTTAAGGGATAGACAAGTAGCCAAACGCAGTCAATGAGAGGCACTTAGACTCCTGAAGTCAGTGCCTGAGAGGCACAAGAGGGCCACTCTCTTTTCTGCTGGACTTATACTAGAAGGTCTAGGCTATGGATGTCATCCATGGAAGTCTGAGAATGAAGGCAATGCAGAGCCCAGAGATATCCTAATGGCATCATTTGAACCTCCATGTCTATCATTAGCATAACCTGAGTGTTGCTATCACAGAGGCAGGCAAAGCCATTGAAGAGATGCAAAATCCAATGGATGATTTAAATATCTTGAGAGCCACCCAGAATGCTTCTTAGAAGCGAGGATGGCGAGACTTTTTCTCACATATTTGGACATGTTATCAGGAGGGACGAGTCCCTGGAGAAGGACATCATGCTTGGTAAAGAAAAGGGTCAGTGAAAAAGAGGAAGACCCTCAATGAGATGGATTGCCACAGCTGCTGCAACAATGGGCTCAAACAGCAACGACTGTGAGGATAGCTCAGGACCGGGACAGCAACGACTGTGAGGATAGCTCAGGGCCGGGCAATGTTTTGTTCTGTTATACACAGGGTCGCTATGAGGTGAAACCTACGAGATGGCACCTAACAACAAAAGAGCCAAAGAAATGCAAAACCAACTAAGCAGCAAAGGAAGTTAACTACATACTTAATATGGGTTACAACAGCCATAAGTACATAATGAAAGAATTAAATAATATGCAATTTTATTCTAAGGAACATTATCCTTTTAGAGGGAGCAGCTGTGGAGTTTCCAGTGACTTAGCAATTGTAAGAAGGGCTCAGTGAATCCCATAAAATGTTGTAGGCAAGAATCTAATTTGGGTTTCCTGCCAGGGATTTCTCTGGTCAATAAGTATCTTTCGGACACTGGAATGCCAACCCCAAATTGTTTGAAATAATTTGTTTTCTTAGTGGCTAAGTGTCTTTTAACCCTGGGAAGACTTTGAATAAAGTATAGAAATAGAGTGGAGTAAATTGAACCCCAGGGAACTCATATTTTTGTGTTAGGTTAAGAAATATTCACTGTGTACTTGATACTTTAAGTACCATAGTTATGTTATAATCTGACTTAAGTATCAACAAATTATCCTTGTGATTCCATTTTTAAAGCATGTACTTGTGTAACTGATCTAGATTTATGATTTTTAACTAAAAGGCGTGAAACTATTTTAATGACATTGTAAAAAGTAGCAAATATTAAGAGAACTTACAATTCATCATATTTATGAGTTTAATTTATTACCATTTCATAAGATACAATAATACCCAAGAAGCTTTTTGTTTTAGTCAAACAACTGATGTATTTTTAAAGAAAATGAAATATATTAAATGTATAGATGCAGCTTAAATTCTTTAAAGAAAGTTTAATTAAAATCCTCAAAAAATAATTGTTAAAATTGGCTAGATGTGAACTTCCACTTTTGGCTAAGATGAAGTAACAGGGGCAGGATTTACCCTTCCATTTGAAATGACTAAGAAACCATACAAAATATAAGAAGCAATGGATTTCAGATATTGGATATCAGACAACACAGAACCATGATCTCTGAGAGGAGAAACGAAACAAGGTGAGCCCAGTGATTGCCCAGATTACTGCCTAGGGTTCCAGGCTGCAGCACAGGCAGGGCTGGCCCACAGGTCTCCCTGAGCTCAGGAGACAGAGCTAGGGCTACAGGGGAGTCAAGACAGCTAGAGTTCACAGGGCAGAGAACTGGAGAGAGGAGAGCTACACAGGAAGAGAGTTCTGGAGATCTGCAAGGGTTCCCTCTTGAGTATTCAGCTGATTATTAATCAGTGCACGTGTGTAAGGAAATAATTGTTAAAAATTATTTCCAGGGAAAGACCCACCCAAAAGCATCAGAGGGAACAGTCCTCTGAGCTCATGTGGAACTGGGAATAGTGTCTTTTCATATGAACCAGAGTGAAAACCCTCATAATTCATGATGCTTTGGGCAGAGTACTCAGAAGGGTTTTGCCTCAGTAGTGGGGAATATTAGCCCTAGACTAAATGCTATTCTGGCCCTACCTAACAAACCTGAAAAGCAAGATCCAAAAGGACCGAACTGTTTCCAAGTAACTTAACTGATGCAGCCTAGAATAAAGCTCAAGAGTATAACCCCAACAGGAATGCAAAAATATCTAGCACCCAACAAGGTAAAAGTCACAGTGTCTGGAATCCAGCCAAAACTTACCGTATACAAAACACGCAGTCCATAACGAAGAGAAAAATCTTCAGTTGAAATAGGCCCAGAAGCGTCACAGATGATAGAATTAGTAAACAAGGACGTAAGACAATTTTATAACTATAATCCATATATTCAAGAATGGAGAGGAAAGCTTGACTATGTTAAATAAAGCTGTAGAAGAGCTAAGAGACCCAGACCGAACTTCCAGAAATGAAACAATTTAATGTCTGAGATGAAAAATTTGCTAGATATATTGGTATAATAATAATATTTGTAAATTGAACTTAAAGTTTAAGAACTGGGTTAATGAACCAAAAATTAACTTTTTAAACAAAAATGTTGTTGTTGGGGGCCATCAAATCGATTCTGACTCACAGCAAGCCTATAGGCCATAATCTTTATGGGAGCAGATCACCAGGTCTTTTCTCCCACAGAGCAACCATTCGGCTCAAACTGCCAACCTTTCCATTAGCAGCCAAGCACTTAACCATTGTGCCACCAGGGCTCCTTTTAAACAAAAGTAGCTCCTACATAATCTCTTTTATGACCAAAAAAACTTACGCTGACAGAATCAAGACATGCCTGAAGCTCTCTTTTTCAATTACCTGATTACATAAATTCCCTTTTTTGGCTTAAGACAATTTGAGAGGACTTTATGCCACTTGCCGAAAAACCAGTCATGAAATAATGGCCAAATTCTGGACAAAACATCAGTCTAACTAGCTCTGAGAAAATACATTCTCTTTCACAGAGCCACTAAAACTGAAGCTGACACTCACTAGTGATGCAGACATAGATTGAGAATTGAGATGTGTCCAAGAACACAAGCCACAGTTCAAGAATTCCCTAGTCCTTTAGATACCAAAATTCTCATTAATTTTTATTATATTTGACCAATTATATTAGGCCTATAACTATAAACTTTTGTGAGAATAAATTAATTAAACCATTCTTAGATTATTTTTTACATTTGCTGCTAAAATGTTTTTGAGTTGCTAATTCTGGTAATTTTTAAAAAATCATGCAGTTTACACACAATGAATTTCTAATCATGTATCCATTACTTAAAGAAAAACAAACTTGGATTGATTACACAATCCTCAAGTGCCCTACTATTATTAATATTCTAATATTCCAGCCAAATCCGCAGAAGACTGCATTTTAAACCTATATTCCATTTTTTAAAATAAGTTAACATATACCAAGAATCAGCAATAACCAGCTTCATGAGTCATACTTTACTAAGATGCAGAAGAGCAAAGAAGAAGAGATTAACAGCTTAAGCTGCCATTATCTGACAGGGACTTTGTTAGGTGCATTACACCTTAGCTCATTAGTCCCCGTAAAAACTGTTAAGAAAATGGGTAACACTATCCCCGTTTCACAGGCTCCCCAGGTATCGCAAATGGTTAAGCACTGACTACTAGTCAAAATGATTATTCAAACCCACCCAGAGGACTTCGGAAGACAGGCCTGGAGATCGGCTTCGGAAAGGTCACAGCCTTGGAAACCCTGTGGAGCAGTTCCACTCTGCACACACGGGGTTGCCATAACTAGGAATCGACTGGACAGCAACTAACAATAACAACATCCCTGTTTCCCAGATGAGGAAATAAAAGCTAACTGACCTATCCCAGGCCATTCAGTTGGTAAGTGGTGAAATTTGAACTAGTCAGATCTGAATCCAAATCCTTTTCCCTTTGAAATGAAGAACTGGCAGGTCAAAGGTGCAGCCCTCTGATGCGTACACAATCTTATGCTCCCGAGTAGCTAGGCAAGATCTCCCTCTATACAGGCAGTGGTTCAAATATCTCTGAGTACCACAAAACACTCCAAGTTGTCACCAAGCTGTGGTCACAGGAAGGGAAGGAAATAAGTCAACCAATTTTCTCGTTCCTTAGGTGTCATCTATGATTTGCTTGCCTCCCTCTTAGCACAGCATCTGATGTGATCTCCCCCGTGTGGTCTGCATGTGGGCAGTGCATGCCAGCTGTCTCCTGGCTGCCCTCAGGGCCACATCTGCCAGTGTCTACAACCTGTGTATCTGCCTTGGCCTGGACTCTGAGTCCTGTCATGACATCAAGAGCCTGCTCCAGTGTCTCAACAAAGACCAGGATTCAGCCTTATGAGCCCTGGCATCCAGGCTCCCCCAATTCAGAGACATGTTGGTGGTCAGTGACCCTGAGGCTCACTTAAGAATTGATCCAGCCCCAGAAACAATCATTTGGCTACAGATGCTTGATGCTCAGGTTTCTAAAACTGCTCATGTTTAGAGGGAAAGCAATCCTAAGGCAAGAGTGAAGGAAAACATTTTGAATCTAGAGCCGGTAAAAATAAGGATATTTTTCAAAAAGTGAAAACAAGCTCCCATATCAAAGAGACCTTTGTCCTTTTAGGCAGTTGCCCTTGTCACCCAATGATTTCTTTCCCTCCTCACACACCTTTCATCTGGACAGGGTACTCCACAGGTCGATCAATTCACCCCAGAACTACCCAGAAAAGAGATGCCCAGGGAAAAAGCAAAATTGTAGGAGCTTTTCTCAACTGCTTTTAAGTATCCCAATTTAATTTACCTTCTAATCCGGGTATCCCCATGTATACCCATCAAAGAGGCAGAACAACTTATCATTTGACCTGGGGGCTATGTCCCCATCTCTGCTTGTTGGTACTGTGTGTCTCGTTTTCAAAAGTTAGGATGAAATTATTTCATTTTGAAAGGAAGGAAAAAGAGAGAATGGTAGTAAGTGAATGGAGCACATTGGGGGTAACATTAAAGCAGGTTTAGGAGGCACTCCCCTCACTTTTTTCTTAGGTAAAAGCATCTGAAACTATAGGATTAGAGAAGCTCAGGATTGAACGGGACCCCAAATGACCCAGTCTAACTACTCAAATTCCCTCTGTTACCCCTCTACCCGGCCCCCACCCACGCCAGGAGCCCCAGACTGTAAGAAAGCTTAGGAAATTCCACCTACACGTATGCACAAGCAAGTCAAACTTCTGAAACCATGCTTCTTTTCCCCATGTTACCATAAAAATAATGATTTGCCTTGAAGGAAACACTTTACAATCAGCCATCAGAGAGCAGGCTATTCTCTGTCTAGAATTGCTGGTGGCCATATAAAAGCAGGAGCCTTCCTGCAGAAGGAAGTCTTACTAATTCCCCAAAAGTCTTCATCTTCAAGAGCTACTGTGGGCCCTGACACAGTGTCTATGAGATCAACTTACTGAAAAACATTCCATTTGTAGAGTAACACAGATATCAGGAAGAATAGGATTCATAAAAATATTCATATAATAAATAGGTCTTATGTATGAAGTCCTGCTAGAATCTGCCCAGATGAAAGGCATGCAGCACCACCAGGAGGCAAACACTAGGAAAGCTTTGTCAGCACAGGAAAACTCAGGCATCAGGCTGCATCTCTTATGGATTGAATTGTGTCCCCAAAAAGATATGTTGAAGTCCTAACACTTGTAATCTGTGAATTTGACCTTGTTTGGGAAAATAAAATCTTTCTTTGAAGATATTATCAGCTAAATCATACTGGAATAGGATGGGTCCTAATTCTAGTCCCTCTGAGAGGTGTCTTATTAAGGGAGAGAACAGACAGGGAAACAGGAAGAATCATAGACAGGGAGGGTGTCATGTCAAGATACATCTCCAAGCCAAGCAATCCCAAGAGACACCTGGAACTAGAGAAACTGAAAGAGATAAGGAAGGGTCTTCCCCTGGAGCTACCAGACAGCACAGCCCTGCTGCTGCCCTAAGTTCAGGTTTCTAGCCTCCAGAACTATAAGAAAATCGATTTCAGTTCTTTAAAACTACTCCAAAACTCCTCACCTGTACTGAACACCTCCTCTGATTTCAAAGAGCCACATGAGAGAGAATTTAATTCCTATCTATAATTTGTGTTCAGATATGGCTGATGAACAAGTGTGGGGGCCAAGACAAGCTGCTTGAAGAGGAAAAGTACCATAATTTGAGAAAGAAATATAGAAAACCAGCTCTCTAGGGAATATCTGGGGCTCCTGGGAAGCCTGGGTCCGGGGGTAAAATCCCAGCCACCCCTTTGGAAGCATTCCCATTCCAAGGAGGCAAGGTAGATAAAATGAAAGCTATGTTACCACTGTGGGTTCTGTCCCCTCACCCCCAAACGGAACTAGTCTTAAGGGAAAAAAGTCTTTCCTTCTGACTGGAGACAAAGAAGTAAGTGGGCAGATGGCCAGGCTGCTGGGGGGTGAAAAAAAAAAACACACATATACAAACACACCAAGGTAACTATCATGTCAAAACAAATAGTCACAGGAAGTAGCCAAATGAGGTAGGAGACAACCTCAGTTCCTACTGGGGGACTCCAAAAGTGCCACAGAAATTTTAGAAGGACTAAGGGCCTGCCCAGGTAACAGGGAGTAGGCATTGAGCAGCAGAACCTTTGTTTTACCCTGGTAGCATAGAGGTTTAAGTGCTACAGCTGCTAACCAAAAGGTGGGCAGTTCGAATCCACCAGGCACGCTTGGAAACTCTATGGGGGCAGCTCTGCTCTGTCCTATAGGGTCACTATGAGTCGGAATTGACTCTACCACAACGGGATTGGAGAAGCTGGAAGCATTCAGTTTGTACACATTATCTCCTCTAGCCTTCACAACAAACTCATGAGGTAGATACTAACCAGTTGTCCATCAAGGTGATTCCAACTCATAGCAACCCTCTAGGACAGGGCAGAACTGCTCCATAGGATTTCAAAGGCTGTAAATCTTTACGAGAGCAGACTGCCATATCTTTCTCCTGCAGAGTGGCTTGTGGGTTCAAACCGCTGAACTTTCATTTAGCACCCGAGCACTTAACCACTGTACCACCAGGGCTCCTTGAGGTAGGCACTAGCACACCCATCTTACAAGTGAGGAAAACCAAGTCTTCAAGAGATTGTCCAGCATCACAGGCCTAGAAAGTCAAGTCCTGTGGTCCCCAAGTCCCTGCTCTCCATCTCACTGGCTGCCAATCTACTCAGCAGAATGAAGGTCCAGAGATGTGTAGGGAGACAGGTGATATTTTAATGTAAACTCTGTGCTGTCATAGTGCATTTATGCATAGCAGGATGGGATCTGACTTTGTGGCTACCCTCCATCCTTTGTATGTGATGTACTTCACCCCATGAGACCATGGCGGATTGCCTTCCAGCCACAATGAAACTGCTCCAGTAAGAACGCTGAATATCTACCTCTTGTTGCCCTTTCTGAGGGAGACTGTCATGTCTACAGACCCTACTGGTAGAGTGCCCCAAGTGAACCCTAAGTACCCTATTGATAGAGTACCCTAAGTGTACCTCAATCTATATGCTGGCTTGGAACAAATCTCAGAGCAATACAGGAATTCCATATTGAGCATTGGCTGAGCCAATAGAGTCTTTTAAGAATTTCAGGCAAGGCGTACAGAAAGAAGGAGCAGTTAGTAGGAGGAGCAAAAGCAGAATGACATTCAAAGGCTGATCCTGGGTGATAGCAGAGAACTAGAGTTGATTCAGTGAAGTCCTGGCAGAGAGGGAAGAAGAAAGGACTTCACCACTACAGTCACAAGGCATCCTGGTTGACCTTTTGGTGACTGAACTATTTGAAAAGGGCTGACTCATGAGGCCTGGCTATGGGACTATTCCCAGATCCCCGTGACCTGGCAACATGACTCTACTCCAGATCTATGTGAATCCTCACGTTAAAGCCACTCACTTTGAGTTGGCCTAAGGGAGTCAGTCTCTAATCATGCAGCTAACAACCATCAAAAGGATTATACTGTTAAACTAACAATCAACCAGGGTTAGTTTCTGTTTTCAATGAAAATGTCTTGGGAATGGTCACTTCTTCCAATACAACCTCAAGACTCAGCAATGGCAAAGCAGGAAGCAAATGGTAGCTGCAGACACAGTGGTTTATGGGGAACACCTCTGGATTGGCTTTTCCATGCTGTATTTTCCTATCAGTATTCCTGGTCCTCATCCTGAATCCCATGAGCACTTCCTGTAAGTTTCCATATCGCCATCAATTTACCCACACTCATGACCTTGAGTGACAATGAGACTTTGACACTCCTGGGAGGTGGACAGCAAAAAGCACTTATAAAAAACGATTACATTCATAGGAGCCTTCTAGTCCCATCTCTTTGCCATGTCTTTGTTGGCTTCTGTCTACTTCCCTGGCCCAATCTACAATCAAACGAAGGCAGAAGTAGCCTGGCCTCCTGTCTAGGCTCTGCAGAACATCCCGTGCTATTCAAAGCCTTGTCACGGAAGCTTTTACTCTCTTCTGAATTTTAACAAACGTAACTCTGCTCTCCCACTTCCAAGGCACACTGCTGACCTTAACCAATAATCTTTTTATGTTTTCTTCACTCCTGGGCTTTTGGATGGCTATGGGACTAGGAAATTTCAGTGCCCCCTTAGTCTGGACTCTGATTTGTTGCTGTTATTAGAAAGGCCTGAAAATATTCAAAATGTTATTTTTAAGAGCATAATGCTTCTTGTTTCTAAGAAAATAATAAAGTATCATTCCAGAGAGTCTCTCTCCACCATACCAGACCTTGCCTGTTACAGTATGTAAAGGATAAATGTTTGTAGTATGCAAACTTGCCTACACATTAAACCATAAGGTATTACTAAACTATGAGCTCCTCTAGGATAATGTCAACGTTTCATACATCCTAGTCTCCCCACCAGGTAGCACAATGCCTCACACACGAAAAGGGCTAAAAAAATGATGGAGTGATGGAGGGAGAGAGAGGAGAGAGGTGAATGAATGAATCACAGGACCATACATCAAAACTGCAAATTTCCCACTATAAAATCTCCCAAGCACACCTACAGCCAGGTGAAAGGACATGAGCCACAAGGCTGCCTATCTTAGCCCTTGACTTTTCCTGGCCACCACAGTCACCTTTCAGGTCAAATTATCCAGGTTATGTGTAAATTCTGTGATGTAAAAAAAAAAAAAAAAAAGTTCTAAATCATCAAAGTTCAGTTCCCAGCCTCCAAGCAGAACCAGAACCAACCTGTTGGTGGCTGTAACAATGTGGCTATTCTACTCATGTTCTGAAGGGAATGTTTGGACGTGTCACTGGACTGTGTGCTCTTACTGGGTGTCTTCTTCAATGCACCCTGTTGAGAGTTACTCTGGAACAGAGCTACTCTGACTATAATAAGCACATGAATTACTTTTAAGCTAAAATTTGAATGTTAAATTATATAGCTGAAACTTCTAAAGAAAATAAAAGTGACTGTTACCAGCCAAGCAAGCTCTATTTTAACAGTCAGCAACGTCATTATCTGGTTTTTCCAATGTGGTGGAAAAACGGTACACACTACACTTTGAACTATTTTACTGAAATTCAAAATCAACCTTAACATGCAAAATAAATGTGAATGTTTACTGAGGTTTCTACAGAGGTCAGGTGTCTCTGAACTGGATTTACAGCAGGGATGACCTTGGTGAGGTGAATGATGAGAGCTTTAACTAGCCCTGATCACTAAGAGCAGAATGATATCATGTAGGTAAAAGCTCATTGTCTAATGAGCGCAGTTGTCAGAAGACCAATATCATCTACACTGCAAAGGAAACACACCATTCCTTGCAACTAAAGGGCAAGCAGATCACCCTCATGGAGTTTACATCATAGAGAGAGGAGGCAGAAAATAAACAATAAAGTTGATAAATTACATATAAGTTCTACTGGAAAAGGAAAAAAGCACTGCAAGGTCAAGGATGAGGGCAGTATTAAAAGGCCAGAACAGGCTTCATTGAAAAGGTCATAATTGAACAAAGACTTAAAAGAAATGAAGCTTTGAAGTAATACTATGCGACATCTGAAAAAAAATTTTTTTAAGCTATGCCACTATGGCCTCTGTTTATAGAACAAGTGGCCCTCAGGACTCCAATAGAGTCACTGGAACTAAAGGCCGAGAAGAAACGTGAACGATCCTAGCGTTTCTCTGCTCTTTGTAAGGGCAAGATGCTGACCCCTGTTCTGCATCAGTGGTTTTGCAACATCTGTTAGTCAGTGGGAATACCTAGCAAATCTTCCAATGACAAAGTCCCTTGTCTTTGTGCTACCCAGGCTGTCTCTCTAGTATTTCTGGGTCTCCAGCATCATCCTTCACAGTTAATTGTAAAGGAAGTGTTATATTAAGCTAATTCTTATTAAAATTTTGTATCCATAGTTAAAATTACAATAATGGTAATGAAAACTGATATCAAGACATTTTCACATTCACAAAATTTAACTTGATCTGAGAATTTTACCAGTGAACAGACTTAACCATACCCAAAATTGATAATGGTTAGCGGATCACGTAATCAACCAACACTATAAAAAATCACTTATAACAATATTAAACTATATCATAAAATATGTTTACAGACAGTCTATAAATGTCAGTGTTAAAAGAAACACAACCAGAATGTTCCTAAAAGCAAGGATGGCAAGGCTTCTGCTTGCTTACTTTGGACACATCATCAAGAAAGACTAATTGCTAGAAAAGGTAAAGCAGAGTGTCAGTGAAAATGAGAGAAACCCTCAATGAGACGGACTGACATAATAGCCACAACATGGCCTCAAACATACAAATGATCATCAAGGCTGCACAGGACCAGGCACTGTTCCATTCTGTTACACATTAGGTCACCACGAATCAGAGCCAACTTGATGGCAGCTAACAACAATAATATAAAGGTCTATATACTTCGTGTTTTACTATATTACACATGATTCAGTTTAAAAAACAAACTCTGTAATCGTATCCCTTCCTTTGGGTCTTCCTCAGGACTGTCAGAGATGTGGTTAACCTCAACCGAAACCCCAGTGCCATAGCCTGAGATAGTCAAAAGCCCTCTACCTCTCTACATGCTCTTGCAGTTTACTTCCTTTCACTGATTCCACATTCCCTCACCTGCCCTGGCTAACCTCTCCAACCCATGTGCCTTCAGAGTCCAGCCTCTACATTAACTTTTCTTTTTTAAAGCCACTCACTTGGTGCATGGTATGAGGTTGGTAACTTTACTGATGATGTGGGAGGACATAAAGAGAAGTGAAGAGGAGTCATATTACAAAGCGAGCTGCCTTCCATTATCTCTCTGCCTTCAGAGCCTTGGTCTCCTGCAGAAGCCACAGACAGATTTTCCACTTTTCCACTCAGATGCATTCTCTTCCCAATGAGGTCCCTTAAGGTCTCTCTCTTTTTTTTTTTTTTTTTACCCCAAGAAGGCCTGTCAAGGAAATTCTTCTAAACAAAAACAATCCTCTTGGTGAAAGGAATTCTGCTGAATATAATTTTCTTCATCTTGTTACATAAGACCTTTGCAGAACTGGTGAGATGCTATAAGCTGATAAAGTAAGAAGCCAGAAAGCACGCACTAACATGGGTTTCCTATGATAAGGGAAAAGACACACACTGGCAACACAGGTAACTTAAATTCTGCCCCTTAAGTAACCAACTTAAAATTTATTTGTATACTAATAGTCAATGAAATTGGGATCTAAATCAAGAAAACTATCTTTTGGAAATCTGATATAAATAGAAGAAAACAGAGTATAAAGTTCCCAAACAAATCAAAGCAGTGGGATAGTCTAGGTGTTTGATTGAGGTCTAGGTCCACAACACATTTCATAGCTAGCCCCTCTACTGTCCTTGTCTTTCCCTATAGAACACCAAGACCAAGGACAAGAGCACAAGATCTAGGATCTAGCTAGAATCAGAATTGATGGGTTTCTCAGCCACTGGGATCAAAATGTTCCAACAATTGTGAACTCAATTACAGATATTTTCACAGAGGCCAAAGTAGCAAGAAAGAGAAAAGAACAACTTTCCTGTTGAGTTTAATTCAACAACTTGTTGATGACTACTACATGCTAGACACTGTATGAGGCACTAAGGATACATTAACAAGTTAGACAATGCCCATCCCTCAAAGGATTCACATTCAGTAGGGAGAGAAGGGTATCTAAACAAATGTTATAAGGTAGTGTGATACTGGACTGAACATAAGTTAATGTAGAAGGTGGAGAAGTACTGAGAAGATGGAATGACGAGTACATGGACACAACCTGAAAGGACAGTTATCTATGTACTACGGCCTTTTGGAGTCTATTCCTTCTATCTCCATTGTTGCAGCTGAATCTCAAGCCATCATGACTCGCATCTGATATCCTGAGTCTACTTCTTAACTGGCCCTCCTGCCTCTAGTCTCTCCTTCCTACAGTCTACTTTCTACTCTGCACCAGGCTTATTCATATAAAATTCAAGTCTGATGATAACAGCTACTCCTTGAACATTTCCTATGGGCCAGGCACTGTGCTAAGCATTTTACATACATTATTCATTAAATTCTTACCTTGCAAATGAGTATACACATATTATTTCATTAAATCCTTATCTAGCAAATGAGGAAACTGAAGGACAGTTAAATAATTTGCTCAAGGTCACCCAGCTAGTAAAGTTAGTGATAAGGTAAATAGAAGAGATGGGATTCAAAACCAGTGTCTGGGCTCTGTTTTGTCTGCTTTAACTACTACCACACATTACTTCCTTTATTAGCCAAAATTTTTAATTGTGTAAAACTGATATAAACAGAAAACGGGTTTATTAAAAGAAAAGGATGTAGAAAGCCACAAGAGAACGCTGTTTCCATATAAACAATATGGAAAAGCTGGGTAGTTTGATTTATAAAATTTTAACTATTCTTGAGCCTACGAGATCACAAGGTGTAGCAGGCAGACCTTTAATGATGCTCACCTTCTGGCAGTCACACCTTTACATAATCTTCTCTTGAGCGTGTCTGGACCTAATGACCTGCATCTAACAATAGGAATCTGGCAAGAATGATGGGATGGCACTTTCAAGATAAGGTTACAAAAGACTTTGCTTTCCATTAACTCTTGCACATGCTCTCTTTTTTCTCACTCTCTCATTCTGTCTTGCTTGCTCTGATAAAGCAAGATGCCATATTGTCATCTGTACTATGGAAAGGCCGAAATGGCAAGGAACTAAAAGTGTTCTCCAACCAACAGTCTGGGGAACTGAGGCCCTCTGTCTAACAGCCAATGAAAAACTGAATCCTGCCAACAACCACTGATTGAGCTTGGAAGCAGATACTGGCTCTGCCGAACCTTGAGATGACTGCAGCCCCAGTCAACACCTCGACTGCAACATTGTGACAGCTCCTGAGCTGCAGAACCCACAACAACTGATCCACAACAACTGTAAAATAATATGTTGTTATTTTGAGCCACTAGATTTTCAGGTAGTATATTATGCAGCAATAGATAATTAATACACATTGAAATCAGGTGAAATTGGATTCCAAAAGCAATAGACCCCTCCAAGGAAAGTCTGGACACATGAATTTTTTCACTTCTGGGAAGAAGAGGCAGCTGCCATGAAAGCAGACAAGAAAAAAACAGCTAAAATCTTTACAAATTCTTAAGGGTCAAGTGTGGATTAGAATTGCTGGAGCCCCAGAAAGAGACTGCACTGACACATGAATTCTTTTCAGCGGGCCTGTACTGAGTGCACATAAGAAAGAAGGAGGGCAAGGCATGAAACATGAGTGAACCCCCTTGAATGCTGTCCAAGCAAGACACGCTGCTCATTTACAGGACCTTCCTCTCATATGAAGCAAAAGCCTTATGCTGCTGAGGGAACTGTATAAAAGTCACTGGGCCCCAGGGACTTGAGCAAAGATCCTCTGCCTCGGGAGGTGGAACAGATGCAAAAGCCATATACCACTAAGAAAGTGGGCGGAAATGCTCAAGTTACTTGGTCCCAGGCGAGGGGAAAATGCCACTGAGGGAGGTGTAAACGCAAAAACCATCTGCCCCTGTGGAAGGAGCAGGAAATCTGCCTGGGACAAGGATCCTGCACCAATGCCACACAGCAGTTGGCTAATATGGGGAGATGGGCAGGGAACTCCCTCCCACCGAACAGATAGAAAGTGAAGTTTGGCTGCCTTGAGAAAACCTCACCTCCAAGGGCACAGGGCATATCTAACACAGAGACTTGACCAGGATAAACAAGAACTCCACCCCATCCCCAAATCCTGGTACCAAGTAACAAACAATAGTAATCTACCACTGGGAGGGGGTGGTTGTAGAATACAGAGAGAAATGCTCTCTGTGGCATATGGGTATAACCAAACTTGCTGCCGTCGAGTGAATTCCGGCTCATAGTGACCCTATAGGACAGAGTATAACTGCCCTATAGAGTTTCCAAGGAGCACCTGGTGGATTAGAACTGCCTACCCTTTGGTTAGCAGCTGTAGCACTTGACCACTATGCCACAAGGGTTTCCCACATGGGTATAGGGCCTGCTAAAATCTGGGGATACAGAAAAGCCCTCCAGCATCCTGAGCCACACACTAACCATAAGGTAGCAGCAGCCCACCATTAGAGGAATTTTAAGTCTGTGGTGCACTGAAGGTAACCATAGCAACAAAAAACTCAACACCAGCTAAGCTACCAACTAGATTGACTCAATGCTCCATAGTAATGGCCTGACAGAAGAAAAAGTTTGTTCACTTCTAAAACAGTCTCTGCTGTTCTATAGTGTCAAACATCCAGAGAAAACTAGTAAGTATTATAAAAACAAAGAAAATACAACCCATCTTCAAGACATAAAGCAGCCAATGGAAACAGACCTATATTTGGACCAGATGTTGAAACTATCATAAAAGAATTTATAATACCTATGATTTTTTTTTTTTTTTATGGTTAGTCTGGAAAAGATCTAGTGGAAAAGATGAACAACATGCATGAACAGATGGGGTATTTCAGCAGATAGAGGGAAATTAATTTTTAAAAGTCAAATGAAAATCCTAGAAATAAAATCTTGCTATCAGAGATGAAGCCTACAATGAGCCTATCAGAAGACTAAACACAGCAGAGAACTTGAAGATAGGTAAATAGAAATTATCCAAACTGAAACACAAGGAGAAAGAAGAGTGAAAACAAAACAAGACAACCTAGAGCATCCAAGAGCTATGGAACAATATCAAACAGGATTAATTAGAGTTGCAAGAGGAGATAGAATGGGACAGAAAAGATATTTCAAAAAATAATAGCCATGAATTTTCAAAAATTAATAAACCACAAACCCAAGAGGCTCAGAGAATCCAAGTGGAATGAATAAATTTAATACACACACACACCCCTAGACACATCATATTCAAACTGCTGAAAACCAATGTTAAAGAGAAAATCTAGAGACAACAGGTGGAGAAATAAGATGGGAGAAATGTGCAATTTACAACAAACTTTTTGTCAGAAACCATGAAAGCCAAAAGACAATTATCATGGATCAAACTGCATCACCCCAAAATATCTGTCAACTTGGCTAGGTCATGATTCTCAATATTGTATGATTGTCTACCATTTTGTCATCTGAGGTGATTTCCCTATGTGTTGTAAATCCTATCACTATGATAAATGATATGGACTAGTTGCAGTTACATTGATGAGATCTACAATATTAGATAGTGTCTTAAGCCGATCTCTTTTGTGATACAAAAGAGGCAAGTGAGCAGAGAGACAGGGGGACCTCATACCACCAAATGTCAGGAGCAGATTGAGTCCTTTGGAACTGAGGTTCCTGCACGGAGAAGCTCCTAGTCCAAGGGAAGACTGATGACCAGAACCTTCTTCCAGAGTCAACAGAGAAAGCCTTCCCCTGGAGCCGATGCCCTGAATTTGGACTTGTAGCCTAACAGCTGTGAGAGAATAAACTTCTCCTTGTTGAAGCCATCCACTTGTGGTATTTCTGTTATGGCAGTACTAGATGACTAAGACAACAATAAAAGTGACATTATTTGTGCACTGAAAGAAAACAGTTAAGCCAGAATTTCATACCCAGTAAAAATCTTTTCAGAAATAAAAATGAAAAAGGTTTTCTCAGGCAAACGAAAGTTGAAAAGATTCATTACAAACATTGATACATTATAGGAATGTTAAAGAATGTTCTTCAGGCAGAAAGACTACGAAACCAAATGAAAAACTGGATTTATACAAAGGATTAAAGAGCGCTACAGATGATAACCAAAGAGTCAGCAGTTTGAATCTGCCAGGCGCTCCTTGGAAATTGTATGAGGCAGTTCTACTCTGTCCTATAGGGTCGCTACGAGTCTGAATTGACTCGATGGCACTGTTTGGTTTTGGCTTGTTTTTTTTAGAGATGATAAAATGAGCCCTGGTGGAGCAGTGGTTAAGAGCTTGGCTAGTAACCCAGAGATCAGCAGTTTGAACCCACCAGCCATTCTGCAGGAGAAACATGTGGCAGGCTGCTTCCATACAGATTACAGCCTTGGAAACCCTATAGGGCCACTATGAGTTGACACAACAGCAATGGTTTTTTTTTTTTTTTTTGGTTGTTGTTGTTTGGAGATGATAAAAATAGACGTAAATGTAGGAAAAAAAATGTTTTTTCCTTCAGACTTCAACACTCCTTTCTTAATATTTGAAAAAAATTAGCAAGGACAGATGTGATCTAAATAACACTATCAACTAAATTGACCAAATTGATTTTAATAGACTACTGTACCCAAACCCAGCAGAATAAACATTTGTTCAAGTGCACATGTAACATTCATCAAGATAGAACATATTTTGGGTCATAAAACAAATCTCAGCAAATTTAAAATGATTGAAATCATACAAAGTATGTTCTCTGAATACACTGGAATTAAATGAGGAAACAATTACAGAAAATTTTTGGAAAATCCCTAAAGTTTGGAAACTAAACACACTACTAAATAACCCTTGAACTAAAGAAGAATCACAAGATAAATTACTAAAATTTTTACCAGAATGAAAGTGAAAACACAACAGAAAATTTTGTAGAATGCAGCAAGAGCAGTACTTAAAAGGAAATTTATAGCATTAAATATGTACATTAGAAAAATAAAAAAGGTCTGAAATCAATGATCTAAAATTCTACGCTTAAGAATTATGAAAAGAAGAGCAACTCAAACCAAAACAAACAGAAGGAAGGAAATGATAAAAGAGAAGAAACCATTGAAATAGAAAACATAAAAGTAAAAAATAAACAAGCAAAACCCAAAATTAGTTCTTTGAAAAGATCAGTTCAAATTTACAAACACTCCTGCCATCTGGCCCCACCGAGGCACCCGCCAACAGACCGACCCAGAGACCAGAGTATAGGCTCAACGCTCTTACACGCCATGTCTGGCTTCTCCAGCATGGCCACTATGAAGAAAGTAGTTCATTAGCTCCAGTTGGAGGCCAGCCTCAACTACATCGAGGTTACCCAGGCAGCTGCAGACTTGAAACAATTCTGTCTGCAGAATGCTCACATGACCCTCTGCTGACCTGAGGCTCTTTAAGTACAAATCCCTTTAGACCCCAGAAAGTTTGTTCATTTTTGTAGTAAAAGTAATCTTTCACTTTTCATGAACCAGTGAATATTCAAAAGACAGCTAACTTTGAAGACTGTACAGAAGCTTATCCCTATAACACATGTGCCATACTATACAAATTTCTACTTTTGTCAGCCTTTAACATCTACCTCTTTGAATTTTCATGAATTTCTATTTTATAAGGGTAATTATTTTACATACACTGGCAGCCACATAGAATTAAAAAAAAAGTACAAGCTCTTAGCCAGAGTGACCAAGAAAACAGAAGGAAGATACAAAGTATCGATATCAGAAACGAAGAATAACATCATTACAGGTCTTACAGATATTAAAAAGATAATAAGGAAAAATCAGGAACAACTTTAAAAGGCCTTCAACTGATTAGATGAGGCCCACCTGCACTATGGAGGGTAATCTGCTTTAAAAGGACCCCTGGTGGTACAATGGTTAAGCATTCAGCTGCTAATGGAAAGGTTGACAGTTTGAACCCACCCAGCAGCGCTGCAGGAGAAAGGCCTGGCAATCTGCTCCCATAAAGACTATAGCCTAGAAAATCCTAGGGGGCAGTTCTACTCTGTCACATGGGGTCATTATGAGTTGAAATCTACTTTCAGTTGGGGAGAAATGTCATGTTAACAATATAGAATCTTCTGACTCATGAATATGATTTATTCATATTCATTCATATTCATTTATTCATGTTGTTGTTGTTAGGTACCCTCAAATCAGTTTCAAGTCACAGCTACCCTATGTACAACAGAACAAAACACTGCTCGGTCCTGCACCATCCTCACAATTGTTGTTATGCTTGAGCCCATTGTGGCAGTCACTGTGTCAATTCATTTTGTTGAAGGGCTTCCTCTTTTTTGCTGACCCTCCACTTTACCAAGCATGATGTCCTTCTCCAGGGACTGATCCCTCCTGATAACATGTCCGAAGTATACAAGACATAATCTTGCCATCTTTGCTTCAAAGAAGCATTCTTGGTTGTACCTCCTCCAAGATAGATTTGTTCATTCTTTTGGTAGTCCACGGTATATTCAGTGTTCTCCACCAACACTGCAATTCAAAGGTGTCAGTTCTTGTCTTCCTTATCCATTGTCCAGCTTTCACATGCATGTGAGGCAACTGAAAACACCACAGCTTGTGTCAGGCACACTTCAGCCTTCAAGGTGACATCTTTGCTTTTAATATTTTAAAGATGTCTTTTGCAGCCAATTTGCCCAATGCAACGAGTCTTTTGATTTCTTGACTGCTGGCTTCCACAGGTGTTGATTGTGGATCCAAGAGAAATGAAATCCTTGACAATGTCAACTTTTTGTCTGTTTATCATGATGTTGCTTATTGGTCTAGTTGTGAGGATTTTTGTTTTCTTTATGTTGAGGTGCAATCCATACTGAAGGCTGTGGTCTTTGATCTTCATCAGTACGTGCTTCAAGTCCTCTTCAATTTCAGCAAGCAAGGTTATGTCATCTGCATAATGCAGGCTATTAATGAGTCTCCCTCCAATCCTTTATTCCAATCTATTTATTCATATTCATGTTGAAACTGTTGTTTCAACAACAACAATCTGCTTTAAAGTCAGCTGAATATAAATGTACATCACATGTGAACATCTTCACAGCAACATCTAGATTAGTGTCTGACCAACCGGGCATCATAGCCTAACCAAGTTGACACATAAAATTAACCATTAACATTGAATAACTCTGTATCTATCACAAAAATTGAACTACTCATTTAAAAACTCCCCACAAAGACAATTCCAGACACGGATGATTTCACTGGTAAATTCTACTAAACATTTAAATTCCTAGTTTTCACAGACTCTTTCCAATTCATTATATGAGGCCAGCATTACCCAGATACCAAAACTGGAAAAGATATTATAAGAAAACTAAACATGAAAAGTCTTCAACAAAGTATTAGCAAATTGAATCCAGCAATATAAAGACAGGATAATACATCATGACCAAATGAGGTTGATGCACGGTTGCCTCAACATTTGACAGTCAATTAACTTAATTTCCTATATTAACAGAAAATAAAAGAGAAAAATCACATGATGATCTCAATAGATTTAGGAAAAACATTTGATAACATTCAATATCCATTCATGATTTCAAAAAAATAAAAAAAGTCCCTCAACAAACCAGTATAAATTGCATGCCAGAAACTTGTAAAGGATGCATATTAAAACCTACATTTACCATCATGTTTAATGATGAGAGCCTAAATTCTTCCCCTCTAAAATCAGGAACATGGGGAAAGATGTCTGCTGTTTCTGCTTCTATCCACCACCCTTGAAGTGGAGGTCCTAGTCAGAGGAATAAGGTAAGAAATGGGGATAAAAGTGTAGGACTTTCAGTCAGCCATTGGGGGTGATGCACTTTCCCTTCTAGAGCTATGCACAATTTGTCCATAACCTTGTGGAGAAGGCTTCAGTGATGATAAACATTGCTCTGACTTACTTGAGGCCTCTGTTGGCCACATTTTGGCACTATGCCAAGGTGAAGCTGGTTCCTTCAACCCCTGCTGAGATCCTGCCATCTATTTAGAGTCTGAAAAAAAAGTCAATAGTGCTCGAACTAGCAGCTTCAAAACAGCTCACAGTGTCACAGTGAAGAAAGCTCTGCTGAATAGTTTGGTGATCACTGAGGTATGGATGTGGTTTTATATCAACGAGATCATAGGCAAGCATGGTATCATTGACTATTATGTTTGAAGACCAATCTTTAACATCTGATTATATTTGACTGACCATTTGAGTGTTCTTGGACCACGTGTGACGAGGCTGCTATCTGAATAAAATAATGTGTAAAAAAAAATGTGCATGGACTAGAAAAGAAGAAATATAATTGTGTCTATTCCTAGATGATGTGATCATCCACATACAGAATCCTAAAGAATCTATGAAAAAGAGCTACAAGAATTGATAGGTGAGTTTAGCAAGGTTGCAGAATACAGGGTCAATATACAAAAATCAATTGTATATACTTGCCATCAACAGTTGGAAACTGAAATTTGAAAAACAATACCATTTATAAGTGCATCGTAAAAACTGAAATACTTAGGAATAAATCCAATAAAATATGTGCACTGTCTGTACATTGAAAACTATAAAAGAATGCTGAGAGAAATTAAAGAGACCTACATAAACAGTGATAAATCATATTCATGGGTCAGAAGATCCTATATTGTTAAGATGACATTTCTTCCCAACTGATCTGTGCATTCAATGCAATTCCAGTGGATTTTTTTGTAGAAATTAACAAGTGGATTCTAAAATTTATATGGAAATGCAAAGGATCTAGAATAGCCAAAACAATTATTTTTAAAAAGAACTCACACTAGCTGGTTTCAAGATGGTATAATATTGGCTTAAGGATAGACTTATGAATCAATGTAGCAGACCCCTTATATATACATTAAATTTATTTTGACAAAGATGCCAGGGTAATTCAATGGCGAAAGAATAGTTTTTTTTTCCTAAACTAAAATAATCCAGAATAAATCCATGCACACATCCATATTAAAAAAAAAAAATCAATCTTGACCTTTATCTTGCACCATGTACAAAAATGAACTCAAAATGACCATATAACCAAGCATAAGACCTAACAGTAACACTATTTTAAAAAAAAGAGGGGGCGGGAAAGGATAAAATCCTTGTGACCTTAGATTAAGCAAGAATTTCTTAGCTAGGACACATACACACAAAAATATGAGCTATAAATTTTTTAAAAATTGATAAATTACACTTCATCAAAACTAAAATTTCTGTTCTAAAAATACTATTAAGAAAATGGATAAGCCACAGATTGAGAAAAAATTTGTAAAGCAAGTATCTGATAAAAGACCTACATCCATGATATACAAAGAACTCTTTTAATTCAATAATTAAAAAACACATACAAAAAAAGGGGGTAAAATATGGACTCAAATAAACACATGAAAAAAGATGTCCAATATTACTAGTCTTTAGGGAAATGCAAATTAAAACCAGTATGCAATACCAAAACTCACCTGAAAATGGCTAAAATTAATATGATTGACAATGCCAAGTTCTGCCAAGGATACAGAGCAACTGGAATCCTCATATATTGCAGATGGGAATGCAAAATGGTATAGCCACTTTGGAAAACAGTTTGATAGTTTCTTATAAAGTTTAACATACATGTATCATATGATCCAGTGATCACAATCCTGAGTATTTACTCAAGAGAAAAAAAAAATATGTCCACACAAAGACTTATACGTAAATGTCTATAGCAGTTTTATACGAATAGCCAAAAACTATCAACTGGTGAATGCATAAACAAATTGTAGTATAACATTACTACTGAATACTATTCAACAAAGAAAGGAACATACTTAATGGGGAAAAAATAGTCTCTTCAAAAAATGGTGCTGGGACAACTGGATATCCACATACAAAAGAATGAAGTTGGACCCCTACCTCACACCATACACAAAAAATTAACTCAAAATGGATCAATGACCTAAGTATAAGAACTAAAATTATAAAACTCTTAAAAGAAAACATAGGGGTAAATCTTTAAGACCTTAGATTTGGCAAAGGAGTCTTAACATGACACTGAAAGCACAAGCAACAAAAGAAAAATATATATAAATTGGACTTCATCAAATATAAAAAATTTTGTGCACCAAAGGACATTATCAAGAAAGTGAAAAGACAATCTACAGAATAGGAGAAAATATTTGCAAATCTTGTATCTGGATAAGAGCCTAGTATCCAGAATATATAAAGAACTTTTACAACTCAATGAAAAAGACAACCCAATTTTAAAAAGGGCAAAGAACTTAAGTAGCCATTTCTCCAAAGAAGATGTGCAAATAGCCAGCAAGCTTATGAAAACATGCTCAACATCATTAATTATTAGGGAAATGCAAATCGAAACCACAATAAGATACCACTCACATCCACTAGGATAGCTGTAATAAAAAAGACAGACAATAACAAGCATGTGGAGAAAATGAAACATTCATACATTGCTGGCTGGAACATAAAATGGAGCAGCTACTTTGGAAGACAGTCTGGCAGATTCTCAAAAGTTTAAACATAGAGCTACCATTTGACCCAGCAATTTTACTCCTCAGTATATACCCAAGATAAATGAAAACGTAAGTCCATACAAATACCTGTATACAAATGTTCATAGCAGCATTATTCATAATAGCCAAAAAGTGGAAATAATCCAAATGTCCATCAATTGATGAATGGATAAATAAAATTTGATATTTAAAAATAAAATTGCCATCAAGTCAATTCCAACTCATAGCAGCCCTATAGGACACAGTAGAACTGCCCCATAGGGTTTCCAAGGAGCACCTGGTGGATTTCAACTGCTGACCTTTTGGTTAGCAGCCATAGCTCTTAGCCACTATGATTATGTCCATTAAAAAAAAAAAAATTGCCATTGAGTCAATTCTGACTAATGGTGACCCCATGCATGTCAGAGTAGGACTGTGTCCCATAGGCTTTCAATGACTGGTTTTGGGGAAGCAGGTCACTAGGCCTTTCTTTTGAGGTGGCCCTGGGTGGACTCAATCCTCCAACCTTTGGAGTACATAAACCATTTGCACCACCCAGGGACTCCTGATACATCCATACAATGGGGTATTATTCAGCTGTAAAAAGGAATGAAGTACTAAAGAATGCTACAACATGGATGAACTCTGAAAACATCATGCTAAGAGAAAAAAGCTAATCACAAAAGACCACATATTACATGATCCGTTTATATGAAATGTCCAGCACAAGAAAATTCTATAGAGACAGAAAGTAGAGGAGTGGTTGTCTAGGGTGGAGGGGCAGGGAATGGCTGTTAATGTTACGGGATTTCTTTTTTGGGGTGATGAAAATGTTTAAAATTAGATTGTGGTAATGGGTTTATATTAAAACCACTGAAAAGTATAATTTAAAAGAGTGAACGGTATGAGAATTATAGCTCAAAAAAGCTGTTAAAAAAAAAAAACACTGGGAAGTGTAACAAGGAACATAAAACAATTAAAAAGTTGTATGTACTTTCTCACATGTCACATACTATATGATTCTATTTACATGAAATATCCAGAATAGGTAAATCCACAGAGACAGAAAGTAGACTGGTGGTTGCCAAGGACTGGTGGGACAGGGAAATAAAGACTGATTGCTTAAATGATACAGGGTTTTATTTTAGGGTGATGAAATGTTTTGGAACTCTACTTGGCATATAAGGCCTAAGCCTAACCTGTCTTCTTCAATGACTCTCTCTTGCCATATCACCTGGCTGGACCCTAAGTTCTAATTGCTCAGGAAGTGTGACCACCTCTTCTCAAGTCCTTCATTCTCATTACTCTGGGACTATGCTATGCTTGAAATGTCCTCCTATCCCCCTCCTTCTGGGGAGATCCCACTCATTTGTCAAAGTCCACCTCAGTGCAGCTGTGCCCAAATCTGTCAGTAACACGAATGAGGCCCTCTTTGGACTCTGCTCAGCTGTGGCATGTAGTACGTACTAAATAAATAAATGCTTGTTGAATGAGAATTATCCTTCGCCAAAATCAAAGGTGCTTCGTAAGAGCAAGATGCACTTAAACAACAACAAAAAATGTCTTCAAACAGCCAAAAGTAGTGACAAAATTTTTGATGTTTTCCGGAAATTCAGAACCAACAGACCTTTGGTCCAATATCCTTATTCCTCACTGTGACCTGAAGATTCTCCCTGAGTAAATGAGTAAAATTAAGACATATCTGAAAATTTCACTAAGCCAAGAAACACAAAGAAATGAAACACCCTCAGATCTCAAAGGGGCCCAAAACCAGACCCAGTCCAAGCCTGAAGCTGAGATGAGAACATGGCATGTAGTTGAAACTTGTGAAATGCTTCTCACTGATTACTAGCAAGGTCAACAATTAGACCGAGGATCCTAAATTACTCCCTGCAAAACGTAATATAGCTAATGGATACAGGCGACCTGAAACTCACATAAGCCTTGGTCTTATCTCTGTCGTATTGACTGATCCACACAACTACGTGAGACACAAATAGGGGGACATTCCTCTGAAACTCACATAAGCCTTGGTCTTATCTCTGTCACATTGACTGATCCAGGCAACTACATGAGACACAAATAGGGGGACGTTCCAGGGAACAGAGGTCCAGCACTCTGGGGATAGTACCTACCAGAACCCATGAATCCTCACTGTGATCCCACTATCCCTCATTTCTCATCCCCAAGCTGTGTGACTGTTACTTCTAGTAGGTGAGAATTCAGTGGTGAATTCCGCTTAATCTGGACCTCAAGTCTGCCTTGTATTCATCTATTTGGACATTCGTTCCTCTACAAAAGATCCCTTCACAATAATTTATTCTGCCTTCCTTGTTTAAGATGGCAGTATGCCCTTTACTTTCTTTTATCTTTGTTTTTCCTCTGCTCTAGCCTTCTGAGCACATAAGGTTTTCGAATCCCTTATTTTTAGATTTTTCAAAAATGTTCAGTGTCATTTTTAAGCCTTCTTGAAGTCTGCGAAGAAGTCCATCACTCCTCAAGACATATTGTATGTTGCCTTCTTTTGAGGCAGGCTTCACTAATGCTAATTTCAACTAACTGACAGCTTACTAGTAGAAGCCGATGACCAAGAAGTAATAAAAAGGGAAATCAGAAAGAGAAATGTTTCATCCAGATGAAATGAGCCATGGTGGGCACACAGAGAGGACAAAAGCACCAGGTCAGGAGCTGGAGTAACTGCCCAACCACCCTTTGTGCCTCCTTTCATTGTCTACAAATGGACATGGTGGCTGCCTAGAGATCACCCCTGCCTATCCACCCTGTGGGCCTGAGACAGCTCTCAGGGGCAAAAGAAATGGTCCAATTTACCCAGCTGCCAACAACCGTGCCTAAGAACTTTCAGAGTAGAATGTTAAAAAAAAATTTTTTTTCACCAGGGAAAAATGCTGAAGTTATTAGCAAAGGAAAATCCCAAGAGATATCATTGCTTTTCCAAACACCCTCTCTAGGCTTGGGAACACGTACCGTACCCATTTTGTACCCACAGAGAAAAGACTTTTTATAACCTTACAAAAAAGTTACATAAATAACACTATCCCTTTTGTTGGTTTCTTTTTTAAAAGGATTGTTTTGGAAACAGATAATTTTACTGATCTGGAAGCCAAGAGTTGTTGCTGTCTTGAGGGGCTGTTGGATGCTCCTTTTGGCAGGATGGCTTGTTTGCCTAAGATTATGCACATTTGCTGGGGACATGAAAATCAGCTCCTCCGTGCTCTTGGTATTGAAGATGGTTCCACCTGAGTGGGGCTTATTGGAGCTGATGCATGGCTCTGGGCTCCCAAGGAGCACTAGCCTGGTCAAGGTTTTCTCAAAGTTCTCCCTTAAGGAGGATACAAAGGTTGGGGGTGGAGGGGGCACTTAAAAATGGCTTTACGGGTAAGCTGACCAAGAAAATGATATATTAAAAAGGAACACAAAACCTGACAATGTCGAGAGACAAGGAGGCAAGAGGAAAGGAAGGATGAGAGAAAAGAAAACTGTCAGGCCAAGATAAAGCTAATTGTTTTGAGGTTATTATTTCCAGTAAAAAGACACACCAACAAAAGAACTGAAGAAAGATGTGTGAGAACAGTGGTTTTAAACAAGCACATTCCACAGGAACCTGGTTAGGTCTACTTCTACATTCCCTACTTAATCTCAAATGAGATGTTTCCCATTAGCCCAGAGGAAATGGCTACAGAGTAAATGCTGCTCTGAGGTATGGCTACTACCAAGGCCGGATTAAGGCCGTGTGAGGGCCCTAAACATTCATAGTTTGTGGTGCCCCCTCCTCTGCTTGCTCACACATTTGAACAGGATATGTGCATTATATATATATGCGTGTGTGTGTGTTTAATACACACGTGTGTGTGTCTTAGCTATCCATGATGTAACGTTTTTTAAATGCTATCATAATATATAATATATATCTGTTGTTGTTCTTAAGTGGTGTTGAGTCAAGTTGGTTCCTACTCATAATGACCCTATATGACAGTGAAGTTGGTTCCTACCCATAGTGACCCCCATAGGGTTTCCAGTGAATGGCTAGTGGATTTGAACTGCTGATCTTTTAGTTAGCAGCTAAGCTTTTAACCATTGTGCTACCAGGGCTCTATATACTGTATACTATAGTAGTATATTGTATGCCACTTTAGCGGAATGACATGATCTGTATTATAAAATTTGTAGTGGATGCAGGGTACTAGGTTTTTTACTATATACTGCATTTTCTATAAAAAGAATAGTCCACACATTCTACAACAAAGAAAATGAGTCAGTGAACTTAATTGTTTCAGCAATCAACACAAAATTCTGTTGATCTCCCACAATGAAAAATTGACTTTCCCCAGTTTTGCTTTAAATGGCTCATACTTCAGTTTTGATAGCTCGTTATGCAATAAATGCTATAATTATAAATGAACAAATGAAAAGATGTCAAGAAAGAAAAAATAATGATCATAAAACAAATATTACAACAAATTACAGTCATCCCTCAGTATCTGCGGGGGTTGGTTCAAGGACTCCTCCCATACCAAAATCCACAGACACTCAAGTCCCTTAACATGAAACGGTGTGGTATTTGCATATAATGTAAGCACATTCTCTTGTGTACTTTAAATCATCTCTAGATTTAATACCTTTTGTACCTTTATAATACCTAATACAATGTAGATGCTATGTAAGTAGTTGTTAACACTTACACTTAATACTTTCTCAGTCTTTGCAAACACTTTATCACTAACCAGAGACCATTTTTGCCATTATAGGGGCAGCGTTAACACTTCCACGAATTTCAGCTTCTTTCTGCTTTATTGTACAAATGCTCGATTCATTCTTACTGACCTTATGGCCCACATCTGCAAGCAATATGCCACTTTTCAAAAGAAGTAAGATTTTTAATTTCTCCCCTTGTTCTGTCCGAACAACCGCCTCTTGATCTATGTAAAGGTTCCTCATGAGCACAATTAAGTGTTCTGGAATTCCCATTCTTTGCAAGGTTACCCGTAATTTGATATGATCCACACAGTCAAATGCCTTTGCATAGTCATAAAACACAGGTAAACATCCTTCTGGTATTCTCTGCTTCCAGCCAGGATCCATCTGACATCAGCAGTGATATCCCTGGTTCCATGTCCTCTTCTGAAACCGGCCTGAATTTCTGGCAGTTCCCTGTCGATATACTACTGCAGCCATTTTTGAATGATCTTCAGCAAAATTTTGCTTGCGTATAATATTAATGACATTGTTCTATAATTTCCACATTCGGTTGGATCACCTTTCTTGGGAATAGGCATAAATATGGATCTCTTCCAGTCAGTTGGCCAGGAAGCTGTCTTCCATATTTCTTGGCATAGATGAGTGAGCACCTCCAGCAATGCGTCTGTTTGTTGAAACATCTCAATTGATATTCCATCAATTCCTGGAACTTTAACAAACAGAAATTTATTTTCTCACAGTCTAGGAGGCTAGAAGTCCAAATTCAGGGTGTCAGCTCCAGGGGAAGGCTTTCTCTCTGTCGGCTCTGGAGGAAAGTTCTTGTCATCAAGCTTCCCGGTCAAGGAACTTCTCAGCGCAGGGACCCCAAGTCCAATTTCGCCAATGCCTTCAGAGCAGCTTGGACTTCTTCCTTCAGTACCATCGGTTCCTGATCATATGCCACCTCTTGAAATGGTTGAATATTGACTAATTCTTTTTGGTATAATGATTGTGTGTATTCCTACCATCTTCTTCTGATGCTTCCTGCATCGTTTAATATTTTCCCGATGGAATCCTTCACTAATGCAACTCAAAGCTTGAATTTTTTCTTCAGTTCCTTTTTTTCCACATAACCAGCATAAATACATACTGTAGTGTTTGCGTTTTGTTGGTGATGTTTTCAGCTTCTCTTTTGGTATTTCTTTTTTATGTCTGGGAAACCCTGGTGGCATAGTGGTTAAGTGCTATGGCTGCTAACCAAAAGGTTGGCAGTCTGAATCCACCAGGCGGTCCTTGGAAACTCTATGGGGCAGTTCTACTCTGTCCTATAGGATCGCTATGAGTCGGATTCGACTCGACGGTAACGGGTTTGGTTTTTTCTTTTTTGTTTTTTTATGTCTGGTCTTCAGCAATATTTTCTAAGGCATCTAGAATCTAAGTGTACAATTCCAGGACTGCACTCATTACTACAGTATGCACTTCCTAGCATATATTAGAAAGACATTTTAATACTCAATCATTGCCTAAATATGTTTTAAGAACTGCCCATCGGTGAGATGGCGTGGCAAAATACGTTGAGAGTAACTGAACAAGTAGAAAAAAAAATCAACTGCTTCCAGACAACAGTCTACTATGCTAGGTTCTACAAGATTAAGTGAATGTGTGGCAAATGGTATAAAAATGGCATATTTATTATGTTCTAAAATTTCCTGTTGCATGCCTTTATAATGTCTTGATATATTGGCAGCATTGTCACAGGACTGGCCTTTGCATGTACAAAAAGTAATTTTTCAAACTTCATATAAATGATAAAGTACTTGATTTGCAATTTCTTCTCTGGTATGACTTTTTAAGCTAATAAATGTGATAAATTGCTTGACAGATTTTCCATCTGTTGGAGATACGTACCTTAAACAACACTTAGCTGATCTGTATGTGAAAGATCAGGAGTGGATTCTACAAACTGAAATATTGAGTGGTACTTATTTCACTTAAAATAGTTGATCAAACTTTACCAGTTATTAGACATATATGATGGGTTGCCCTTTCCTGAGTTACCATATTTTGAGATGTGACCTGCTAAAAATGGATCAAAGTGAGCAAGAAGTTCAAGTAAACCCCCAAGTTTTCCATTTTGTGGGGACCAAAACACTTCATTTCTTCCTCAAAAAGATAGCCTATGTTCTGCAATTGTCTTGAATATCTAGTGCTGTTATAACAGAAATATCACAAGTGGATGGCTTTAACAAACAGAAATTTATTTTCTCACAGTCTAGAAGGCTAGATGTCCAAATTCAGGGTGCCAGCTCCAGGGGAAGGCTTTCTTTCTCTGTTGGCTCTGGAGGAAGGTTCTTGTCATCAAGCTTCCTGACTGAAGAACTTCTCAGCGCAGGGACCCCAAGTCCAAAAAACATGCTGTGCTCCCAGCACTGCTTTCTTGGTGGTATGAGATCTCCATGTCTCTCTGCTCATGTCTCTCTTTTATATCTCAAAAGAGATTGACTTAAAACACAACCTAATCTTGTAGGTTGAGTCCTGCCTCATTAATATAACTGCCACTAATCCCACCTCATTAACATCATCACAGTTGGATAAATCACATCAGATCACAAAATGGTTAACAATCACACAATACTGGGAATCATGGCCTAGCCAACTTGACACACATTTTGGGGGGACACAATTCAATCCATAACAGCAGTTGTTATGACAGCAACAATGCGTTGCAGAATAGCTTGCCAATACTCACGGTCTTTATTAATTTGTGTTTCCAGGTCATGAGTTAAGCCAAAACCATGTCTTCGGTTTAAATATGACAACATACAATCTCTGTGAATTAAACTGTTTTGATCTTTGTCAATCATATTTGTGTTGCACCATTCGCTAAACCCATCCATAGCAAATCGAGAATTAAATGATTTAGGACTGAATAGTTTGTAAACAAAACAATATCCAGAGCTGAATGGTAGAGAATACAGTAACCACTCCCTCTTATAATTTTCACTATTAAGTTTGCACCCTAGAAATACATTCTGGCTACATAACTGTGTTTGTTTACCATCCAGTAATTTTTGACACGAATTTTCAAATGGTTCACCGTGATGTTGACAATCACTTGGCCCTCTTTTGATCCAATAATCTACATCATCAGAAGAAAAATTATTCCACAAAGCAGGATCTATATTTCTGGTATTTATGGAGTCTGCAGATGGGACAATTTCAGGTGTAGAATAGCCTCACTTTCTACACCATTAATTTTTGTTTTTTTTTTTTACCTCAGCAAGGAATGGATGCAGAATTTGAAATAAATTCTGTTATATTCCTATCGTTATCAGTAATTTCAGCACAAGCAGTACTAGTAAAACAAATTGTACCCATTAAACTTGAGCATTCAACAGAAGTCTCCTCTTTTGATTCACTATGCTTTAAAAAGGAAGTTAATTTTGGAATTGTCTTCAGGGATTCCCAAATCCTTTTATCTTCTACAAGCTTTCTTTTTGCACTCCACTAGTTGCCATTTCATTTTACCTGGATACAAATTATATCACCTTTTAAATCTGGTTCTACCATAGCACATAAATTCAAATAATTGCAGAGAAATAAAAATTTATAAAACAAGTAGAATTTATTAAATAAAATTTACATTCAAACTTGGGTGTTAACAAAAAAATTTATATTTGAAAATTAGTAAGTAACAATATTGGTTTGGAACATGTGATTTTGTTCTTCAGGTCTGAGACAGTCAAAAGAAATAGTTCTTACAAGGCATTCGGAAATAATTTCATTTGTTTGTCATACAATGTTCCTTGGTGGACCCTTTGCAAGTCTCCACGAGTGTTTGTTTGTCTTGACATAATAGGTAAAAACTTGTGCACTCACATTCTGTCTTTTGATGCTGTGTCTTCACAGTTTATTGGACTATTGCTAATATCTGACGGAACAAGAGTGATCGCAAGTACAAGGGTACGCTCAACCTGAAGATTCATTTTGGTTTGTTTTGCATAGGACAGGACCAGATACGTCACAAGTCACATGATTATAGTGCCGCTGTCACATTCTTATGTGATCAACGAGAGAGAACTGAATGCGAGGTTATACCTGATCGGTCCGAAATGAAAAGGAAAATATAATTGTTATCATATGCAAAATTTATAAAATGTACATTTTTTTCTTTGTAATTGTTGAATTCCCATACTTGGAGATTCATACATAATTGATGTAACAATAGAGTCACTTCTCCTTGAGCAAGTTTGGTTCGTAGTCATAACAATATCAATCAATTTCTTAAAAGAAAATCAGTCTGGAGGGAAATAAAAAATAAAATACATTTATACAATTTTTATTATCTAAATATTCATTTATTTCCTCGAGGAATTGCTCAATTTCCTTACACAGAGATAAATATTCTGATAAAATATAAATGTGTTTTGATAAACACCCTTTGTTTCTTTCTTGGAAGACAAATTAAGAAACACATACATTGTTGCAAAACAGAGACACATTTTGCACAATAAATATTGAATTCTGCGTCTTCTTAATGTACCTAATACCTCATTCATTAGCATATAGAAAGTAATATCAAGCACTGTGACCTGAGCAACAGAAAATAAAAAACAAAACTCACTTGGCATATAAATTAGATCTTTTCATGTTAGATAAATATTAATATTTCCAGTATTTTTGGACATTTACTGTTAGTATTATATTAAATTATTACCCATGTTAGTATTATATTAAATGCATGCTAGATTACATCTGCATTTATGCCAAACATATTTTAAAGTTACAAATATTGTTTACAAAACTTAGGACATAACTCTGTACATAAATACTATATACTTAAAAATTAACTTAATGCAATTCATTGCAATGGTCAATTTATTCAAGTTCCTTCATTTTTGTGCATGATCTGGGACTGGAGTTCTCATTGGTTGTTTACCAGGACATGCGCAAGTATTTGTATCATGGTAAAGTGCATTGCTGGTCCTCCTGGCTGGTGTTACTGGATCAGCAAACATGGATGTATAAGACGGTTCTCTCAGAATGGATCAGAGACCTGTTACCTATTAAATATAATCTGTCCTTCTCCAGTAACCACTCATGTTGGATCCAGTTGCATATTGGGTCAATGTAGCAAGAGTTAGACTCAGAGGCCCACCTCTTGTTTTTTAGAAAGAAATAGTATACTCCCAAGAGACCTGCCAAGACAAGGAGTTTCAATTACTCTGGAGGGGCCTGTAGGAGACAGGTGTCGATGAAGGTGTTGAAGTGGTAGGGGCCTCATAGCTTAAACAACCTTGCATGTGGGCACCCCCATGACCCTGTGTGAACTTTATTTCCTGCTGGCATATTCTCACACACTGGAGCTGGTATCAATTTCATTTAGTGCCCTGTCAGTTCCTTTCCACTGTGACACTTGCTTTTCCTTGTGTCCTGTCTGTTTGGCATCTATAGGTCTTTGCTTTGGACAAATGGTGCCCCTGTTCTGCTGATGCCCTAAGCACATGCTTTCCTTACTTACTGGGTAATCTGTCCTTGGCTACTAACTACATAGAATAGGATATAGCCTAGTGAGAAGGGAACTTGAACAATGCATAAAGCTTATGCTTTGTTTATGTAAATCTGCTTGAAATATAAGCATAGAAATGCCTCCTAAAAATGTATGCTCCTCAATCCAAAAATACAAAGCAAGTAACTCTAAGAGAGGGTACCAAACTCAGCTTCCTTCAAATATGGATGCATCCTACGGATGTTCTTCGGGAAGAAGATATCTGAAAAACATTCTCTTGCTGACATTACAAGCCTCTGTGGTTTGAATTTTCTTTCTCTTTAATTATGGCCACTCAGAATAGTGATTTGATAGTAAGTGTTCTTCCCTAACAGATGAAAACCAAATCTTTGAGACATTATGTGTAATGTTTAATACCATACAATGTTCTCAAACCCACACTCTCATTGTTCCATTTTTCTATGCAATAAAAAAAAAAAAAACCACCTCAAAAATAACCAAGTCCTTCCCTTAAATATTGAAGCTTCTCAAGGATAGAGACACACTCACTGCTCTGATAATAGTACCAGCCACAGAGCCTGGCATATAATGGTGGCTGATGAATACCACTTGAATGAGTAAACAACCATAACCTTACAACTATGTACATACACTTTCTGGGCAATGCCCTTCCACAAACACTGTTAACAGAGTAATTTTCTGAGCAGAGAGGAATGTTTTTAAATTGGCTGGCACATCAGAATTTGAAGAATGAGCTGAGGATCTGTATGTGTCGATTTACAAAAACACATCAATTTTTATTAGTTTTGAGCTGAGAATCAGCTCAGGAACATGAGAGGAAGCAGAAATGTGGGCAGATAGATTCTTTAGAGATCATGCCAGTCAGCAACTCCTGTACCTCAACACAAGTGCGTTCTTTGCTATTTTCCTTGGAAAGTTATGAGAGTGCAGTGAGCGTGTCTTATCAGCTTCCAGGTGTAGGCAACTCGCCCAGCCACTTCAAACAGGGAAGCAGGGAAGGCAGAGAGAGACACCAGAGTCATGAAACTCAGGATGCGCCTGCTGAGGCCAGAGGCTTTTCAGATACAATATCTGATTATTTCCATGTCACCTGGACTTCCCACTGTTCCCTTTGATTTTTATAAGATCCTTAGTAATGTGCATATGGAAGGGTTTTGTTTACCCTTGTAGAGGAAATAGCTGAAAACAAATAGGCTGCACTGCCTTCTCTCTGTATCAAGCCTGTTAACTCTTTGAGATCACATAGGTTAAAACAGACAAAAAAAAAAAAGGAGGAAGAAGAATAACCGTCCTCTAGTCTAAAGCAGAGGTGCCTTCTATGAGGGATTTTAGATTTTCATGGTTATGAAAAGCTGTTTTACACTGATCTGAAATCACCCGCGTCACTCTTTTCTCTAGTGCTCAAGATTAACGTTTTTTCCCTGAGTCCCTTTCACGTGTAGTAATTTTGCTGGGGGAGGAGGCGTGTGTCTGACTCTTTCCTGCCCTCTCATATTTGTTTTGGTCGTTATTTTTTCCAACATTGCCACCAATGCAGTGGATGTCCCCCCGGGGACAGCTCTTCCGAACATATTATCTTTCTGACACTGTTTAAGTGGCTGTGCCCTTTCACACTGAGAGAAAATTGTCCGTGTCCCTTCTCCCCAAAAGCTTCAAAATCTATCACAACCTCCTTGCTATGTCAATAGGGTAGAATTTAGCAGCAATTCACATATGCTACTGAATTCTTGGCTGATGATTTCCATGTGTGTGTTCCTGCTGAGTTCTACTCTCTTGAGTTCTCAAGACCTACTTTGCTATTTTCTGCAGTGCCGAGGTGTGTAGTCCTCTTTCCACCTCAGTGAAATTCTCAGAAGGCACTAGAAGCCATGTTCCTTTTCTCCCCAAAATCCCAGGCAAAGAGCTCCTGGATTCATTTCTCAACGAATGTTCTCAGTGGTTGAGAAATATACTGTGGCTTCAGACCACAAAATAGTTGAGGAGAAAGAAAATTTGCTTCATAACAAAAAAAACTTTTTTTTTTTTTTAATAACAGGTAGGGTAAAATGGCAAGGAACAACCCCAAGGCTTTAGGAAAAGTTTTAACACAATTTGCGGAACTAGACTCTGAGAGCAACTAATTAAATTTGTTCATGTTCACACATGTCTTCATACATATTCTGAGAGCATATTCATTGCTGTACACTGTGTTAGGGGCAGGAAGAACAGTCTCTATGATGTTTCTGTCAGCAGAAACGCCTTCCTCAGCGTTGGCTCACTACATGTGTGAAATTTAGGGTATGTCCTCTAACTTCTTCTGTACAATATTGTGGTATGATAGATTTTATTTAATAAACCCTACGTCATCTCCTGGAGCCCAGGTGGCACAGTAGTTAAGAGCTCGGCTGCTAACCAAAAGGCTGGCAGTTCAAATCCACCAGCCACTCCTTGGAAACCCTATGGGACAGTTCTACTCCATTGCATAGGGTCACTATGAGTCAGAATCAACATGACGGCAGCAGGTTTAGTTTGGTTTAGTTTATGTCATCTCCCTTGGGAGTATAAGTTTGATTGCACATTTCTGGACACTGGGGAAATCAGTTTCTTCTTAGCCTACTATGACAATCAAGGCACTCTGCAACTGCTCTGTTCTGTTGACACAGACTAGAGGACTGACCGGGACCCATTCACTGCAGTCAGATTGGTAACAAGGATTGAAGCCTAAAGCTAGCTATGGTCACACAGCACCCAGCTCATGTGAGGATTTGGCCAGCAGTGCTCACTGGTGATGCAGAGCTGAATAGCACTACCAAACCCTGCCACACAGGCAGTAAGTATACTGTCCAAAACACATGGGTCATCTAGAAATATGAAGCCAAATTAAGAAGGCCAGAATTCCCTTTGAAAGGCCAGCAGACAGCATGGCGCCAGTATGGCATCAAGTCCCAGACCAGTGTCAACTTCTATAAATCAGTGGTAGCATCTAGCCTCTTCTGGTGCAGGAGAAAACTTGGACTTACCACACATGCCACATCTGATTTCTTCAGCAGTTCTGCTGGTATCACCTTTCAGCACTCCTGAAGATTAAATACCAGGACAGACCCTAAGTCACTTAAGTCCTGGAATGTGATCAGTCTACCAAGCTTGAAGACACATTTACTATACTACAGGTCCAGAGATTGGACAGCCACAACATAAAATCATACCAGCAATAACTTTTAGGAGGTTATTGACTGGGAGAGGACATGAAGGAGCCTTCTGGGTGGTAGTTATTGAGAAAAAAACAGTTGCTGTTACATAAAAAAAAAAACCAGTTGCCATTGAGTCGATTCGATTCCACCTAATGGTGACACCATGTGTGTCAGAGCAGAACTGTGCTCCACAGGGTTTTCAATGGATGATTTTTTTGGAAGGGGATTGCCAGGCCTTTCTTCTGAGGCACCTCTGGATAATAGAACCGGCCAACTGCATCAACTGTTTGCACCACCCAGGGAATCCAGTGGTTATAGAAGAATTGCTATCTATATATTCAAAAATTCTTTAAGTGCTATCTATATATTCTTCATTATTAAAAGATGTGGTGAAACCCATGTGAATTGTGCACTACAGATGAGTAAGTAAACACAAATAATCCTGGGTATACTTTGCTTAATGTAAGCCCCTGTGCACCTTGCTTACTGGTTAATCCACTCCTGACCGAAACAGAGTAAGGACTTAGATCCAGCTTTCCCCAATTTCACCCAAAGGCTTTTTGCTAGATAATGGCAAAGGAAAGAGATTTAAAACTAAATCAGGCTGAACTACTTTACTGATGAGGCACTCCCAGTAAAGCCTACAGCCTATAACCTTCAACCAGGAAATTAAGGTCTTTCAAATTTGGGGGGTAGGAGAGAAGCATACTAATTAGTGCCCAATTATATTCAGGTGCTTTATATGGGAATCAGTCCTTAAGCAAGAAGTGAAGGAATTTGTTTTGTAAAAACACTGCAACATGGGAATGTAAAATGGTACAACCACTTTGGAAATCTATCTGGCGTTATCTTAAACAGTTAGAAATAGAACTACCATACAACCCAGAAATCCCACTCCTCAGAATATACCCTAGAGAAATAAGAGCCTTCACACAAGCAGATATATGCACACCCATGTTTATTGCAGCACTGTTTATAATAGCAAAAAGCTGGAAGCAACCAAGGTGTCCATCAACGGATGAATGGGTAAATAAATTGTGGTATATTCACACAATGAAATACTACGCATCGATAAAGAACAGTGACGAATCTCTGAAACATTTCATAACATGGAGGAACCTGGAAGGCATTATGCTGAGCAAAATTAGTCAGAGGCAAAAGGACAAATATTGTATAAGACCACTATTATAAGATCTTGAGAAATAGTATAAACTGAGAAGAACACATACTTTTGTGGTTACGAGAAGGGGAGGGAGGGAGGGTGGGAGAGGGCTTTTTACTGATTAATTAGTAGATAAGAACTACTTTAGGTGAAGGGAAGGACAATACTCAATACATGGAAGGTCAGCTCAAATGGACTGGACCAAAAGCAAAGAAGTTTCCGGAATAAACTGAATGCTTTAAAGGTCAGCGAAGCAAGGGCGGGGGTTTGGGGACTATGGCTTAAGGTGAATTCTAAGTCAATTGGCAAAATAATACTATTATGAAAACATTCTGCATCCTACTTTGAAATGTGGCATCTGGGGTCTTAAATGCTAACAAACGGCCATCTAAGATGCAGCAATTGGTCTCAGCCCACCTGGAGCAAAGGAGAATGAAGAACACCAAGGTCACACGACAACTATGAGCCCAAGAGACAGAAAGGGCCACATGAACCAGAGACCTACATCATCCTGAGACCAGAAGAACTAGATGGTGTCCGGCCACAACTGATGACTGCCCTGACAGGGAGCACAACAGAGAACCCCTGAGGGAGCAGGAGATCAGTGGGATGCAGACCCCAAACTCTCATAAAAAGACCAGACTTAATGGTCTGACTGAGACTAGAGGAATCCCGGCGGTCATGGTCCCCAAACCTTCTGTTGGCCCAGGACAGGAACCATTCCCGAAGACAACTCATCAGACATGGAAGGGACTGGACAATGGGTTGGAGAGAGATGTTGATGAAGAGTGAGCTACTTGTATCAGGTGGACACTTGAGAATGTGTTGGCATCTCCTGTCTGGAGGGGAGATGGGAGGGTAGAGAGCGTTAGAAACTGGCAAAATTGTTACGAAAGGAGAGACCGGAAGGGCTGACTCATTAGGGGGAGAGTAAGTGGGAGTATGGAGTAAGGTGTATATAAGCTTATACGTGACAGACTGACTTGATTCGTAAACGTTCACTTAAAGCTCAATAAAAATTACTAAAAAAAAAACTTATGGATCACAAAAAACACTGCAACAGAGTGAAAAGACTTGGAGGAACTATACATATATATACATACACACACACACAAATACAAATGTACACATACAAAAAAGACCGGCACAATGAAAATGTTAATAGTGGCCATCTCTGAGGAAGTGGTTGATAATATTCTTTTCATAATTAATTCACAATTTCGGTGCTTTGAGCTTATACTGAAGTCATCATTTTGAAAAAAGCAATGTTTGATATTTCATTAAATAAAGCCCAAAATGATAGCAATATTAACATAAGTTCTCATGGAAAAGAGCTAAAGATAAGGCTGAACTGTAAATTCTACTAGAGTTCATCTAGTCCACCCATCCTGACTTTACAGATGAAAAATAACAGAGGTTGTATGTATGGATTAGCACAAATCACAAGCGGTGAGTGCTGTGGTCAACACACACAGCAACCTAAATCTGCACAAGCTCCTGGCACCTCTGAGGAGGCCTCCCCGCAGTACCCAACCCTCGCTTTGCCATCTTTCCAAAACCACATCTGGTTTGCGGAAGACTTGAAGATGGTCCAGAGAAAAGCAACAAAAGTTCCTGGAAGACTGGAAAGAGGGGCCACAAAGAGATGAAAACCAAATGGAAATAGAGCAAAGAATCCTATAGAATATGAGGCTGCTATGTAATGGTTTCTCCGATATCCCCACAAGGAAAGATATACCTCTCTATATACCTAAAGAGTTATTTTAAGAAGGCATCTGTGAAGTAAAGAGCTGAGGATGCTGACCAGCTGTTTTCCATCTTCCATAAGAACAGAGAAAACGAGTTGAAGTGGCAAGGGTAGGAAATGCTGTGGACACTAGAAAAGACCATGCCATTTCTTTAGCACTTACAGAAATGCTATAAACAACGTGGTAACACACATTTAGTTGACTTATTTCCTTATGATTAGATCTCTTAAGAATTATGAAATTAATTCAACAAGGCCTAGTTGAGTCTCTAGTCAGAGTAAGAGTATGGGCACTACATATAAAGAAATAGAATATACTGTCTTTTTCCTTCAAAAGCATTCAATTTATTCTGGGAGAAAATATAACTTCCTTCAAGTTCTCATAGTATTTACCATTTTTACCAAAAATCAGGGATGGCAAATAGCTTTCAACTCAAGCACCAATTCTCATAAGCTGTTGGGGGCTGCCTGAAGCACTGTGATGAATTCTGAGTCCAAGACTGGGCACAGAAAAGATAATATGATAAGCTATTTTTTGTCATGGGTCAAGAAGGGACAAGTAAGCATAAGACTGCCATAGTCTTGCCATTCCTGTACTTCATTATGCATTATTGATTGCTTAGCACTGGTCAGTTTCAGGTTTGTCTTTCCAGTTAACGTGACTTTTGTTAACAGTCATCAGTAATGTATTTTCTACCTACTTGGCATTCCCACAGAATAGCACTGCACTAGGCACATAATAGGCACTGGACAAAAACACAATAATGTGACAAGAAACAGGTAGGTACCACGACAGTTACATCATCCATTACTCATCCATTTATCTGTTCCCTGGATCTTGTCCTCCACTCCATCCTATTAGTCCTTGCTACATCAGTTGTTCTTTAGCTTTCCTTCATTTTCATCCTTTCCTTCTTCAGTGACTCTTTCCCCCATAATATATGAATGTGTTTCAGTTCTTCCCTATGAAAAACCAACTACCATCCCTAGGCCTGTGTGCTCCCAACTTCTAGGTTATTTTTCTCTTTTCCTTCACAGAAACATGTAGAAAGAGTAGTCTAAACTGGCTGCCTATAGGTCTTCATCTTCCATTCCCTCTTCCCAGCTCTGCAGTCTGGGCTTACCTTCATATAGCCACCTGAAACTGTGTTTTGTACTGACCACTAGTTATCCCTTGTGGCCAAATCCAATGGTCCCTTTTCAGTCTTTTAAAACTTAACTTCTCCGGAGTATCAGATGCCCTCAACCTCTCCATCCTCCTTAGAATTATATCATCCCTTGATTTTTGGTTGCTCACATTTCCCCTGGTACTTTCTCTTCCCTCTCTGGTAACTCCTTACTACAATTTAAATGGTCGTATCCCACTGGGGTCAGTATCTCCTCTCATCTCACTATGCAAATTCTGAGCACTCTCTTCAACCACCATGACTATATCTGATTATCCAACTGCCTCCCAGAAAATCCAACTGGATAACCCCCATGTTCTACCTCAGCATATCCAAAATTAAACTCATCCTTTTTCTCCCCATTGTCTTTCCTCTCTCCACTCCCCTGTATACATGCGTACCTTATTTCCTATGTTGATAACTGGTACCTCCATCCATACAGGTGTCCAAGCCAGAAACTTGGGAATCATCCCAGATTCCTCCCTTTTCTCTTATTTCCCACATCCAGTCACTCATTCTCCCTAGTCTCCATTCCCACTGTCAGTGTCCTAGCTCAGGCCTTCATCAGCTCTCACCTGGACAACTGGTGATCTTGCCTCTACTCTGGGTCCTTCATGCCACCATTGGAAACATTCTCCTAGCTCACAAATCTGCTCATAATGGTCCATTACTCAAAACTCTTTAAGGTCCCTCACCACCTACAGGATAAAATCTATAAACACCTTAGAAGGGTACATAAGGCCACTTGTGATTTGGTCTACCTGTAAAGCCTCATCTCCTACCTCTATCCCCTTCTTACTTTAGTCTCCAGAAATAATAAATCCTTTGCCCCTCTCAGAATACACCATTTTCCCACATACTTGCATGCTCTGGGCCTTGCTCATACTCTTCCCACTGCCTGACCTTTTGGTGCCCACTCCCTCCCTTGTCCATCAAGTCATCATTCTTTGAATCTCAACTCCAATATAAAGTTCTCTGTATTAACTAGGGGGAGCCCTGGTGGTGCAGTGGGTAAAAGCTCATTCTGGTAAACAAATGGTCAGTAGTTCGCATCCACCAGCCGCTCCATGGAAACCATATGGGGCAATTCTACACTGTCCTATATGGTTACTATAAGTCGGAATCAATGCAACGGCAACAGATTTGGTTTTTTGTTTTGGTATTAACTAGGACTCTTAAGTTGCAAGTGACAGAAGTATATCTTAAAAAAATATCTTACACTAGTTTAATTCCAAAGGGTATTTTATTGGGTTATGTAGCTAGCGAGGATGAGGGGTAGATCACAGATGTGGTTTAGCATTATCTCAAGGCCCTAGTCTAGCCTCTCAACCCAGAGAGTTACTCATTTCCTGCTTCTGTTTTATCCTAAATTTTTATTTAGTTAAGCTGCTTAAAGAATATTTCTAAAGATAATAATTGTAATGATCTAGACATAAAAATAAGGTATAAAATTTTTTTCCTAGTTGTATGTCCTATTAAAGCTCTTATCAACCAGTGTCATTCCATGGGCTCTTTTTATTGTAACAGGAACCAGAGTAGAAAAAAAAAAAAAAAAAAGGTTTAAGCTGATTGAAAATAATTGATGCAATTAATGGAATAATTAAATAAATTGTAGAGTTAAAAAAAAAAGTCAATGATGAAAATAAGTTGTTCCCAAAGATGACTCTGAAATTCTGTCTCATCTAGTTTTAAACGTCTCAAAGATGCTGTCCTAGAGATTAAAAGAAAGCAAGAGAAGGAAAGAGACAAATAACCTCTGCAAAATCAATCAGTTGACCCAGCCAGGGTAGTGAGAAGCCAAGACTTGTTGTAAAACACATGTATGGGGAAAATAAAAAGCATCCTCTTCTGCCCATTTTTAAAGTTACCATAGAGACAAATCTTCCCAAGAATCTCCCTTTTCTTCTACACCAGAGATCAGCAAACTAGGGCCTGCGGGCCAAATCTTACAAAAACACCTGTTTCTGTAACTAAAGTTTTATGAGAACACAGCCATACCCATTCATTTATCTATTGAGCATGGCTACTTTTTCACTACAACTGCAGAGTTGAGTAGTTGCAACAAAAACTACATGTCCCGCAAAGTCAAAAATATTTACTACACGAACCCTTGAGAGAAAAAGTTTGCTGATCCCTGTTCTACAGAAGTAGAAGAATTTTATTCACTAGTGACCATGAAAAGGGGCTCATAACCTAAGATCCAGGATTTTTGCAATAACAAAGGTGTGTACCTAATTTTTTCAAATCAAGTCTTAAACTTCTATGGAGTCTCTTACTGAGGTACCAAATTCTCTTGCCTTTCTCATTTTCATAACTTTGGGCAGGGTATGAGAGACTTAATATGTAGTGACATGTGAATAATATGTGTATTAGGTCAAAAACAATGCCCTAGAACTCAAGCTGATGAGATTACAGGGACTAGAGGAAGTGAGTAAATCAATGGGCCTCACTATTGTGTTCACCGCAGAAAAGACCCTTGATGTACAGGTTCCAAAGCACAGGCTCCAAAATGCTAATAAGCCATTGCTGGATTGTTTTCTATCCTGTAAATTTCCCAACTCCTGTCTCTACTTCATTAGGATTAAAGGAGCACTGGTTATGTTCAACATCATTATTCATTGATGTTGCAACCCTATGCACAACAGAAAAAAATGCTACCCAGTCCTATGCCATCCTCACAATTGTTGCTATGCTTGAGCCCATTGTTGCAGCCACTGTGTCAATCCATCTTGAGGGTCTTCTTGATGTCCTTCTTCAGGGATTGATCCATTCTGATAACATGTCCAAAGTAAGTGAGACATAGTCTCTCCATCCTTGCTTCTAAGCAGCATCCTGGCTGCTTTTCTTCCGAGACAGACTTGTTTGTTCTTTTGGCAATCCATGGTATATTCAGTATTCTTAGCCAACAACACAATTCAAGGGCATCAATTCTTCTTTGGTCTTCCTTATTCATTGTCCAGCTTTCGCATGCATATGAGATGATTGAAAACACCATGGCTTGGGTCAGGCACACCTTAGTCCTCAAGGTGACATCTTTGCTTTTCAACAATTTAAAGACGTCTTTTGCAGCTGATTTGCCCAATGCAATGCATCTTTTGATTTCTTGACTGCTGCTTCCATGGGTGTTGATCATGGATCCAAGTAAAAGAAAATCCTCAACAACCTTGATCTTTTCTCCATTTATCATGATGTTGCTTATTGGTCCAGTTGTGAGGAATTTTTTTTTCTTTATGTTGAGGTGCAATCCACACTGAAGGCTGTGGTCTTTGATCTTCATCAGTAAGCACTTCAAGTCTTCTTCACTTTCAGCAAGCAAGGTTGTGCCATCTGCATAATGCAGGTTGTTAATGAGTCTTCCTCCAATCCTGATGCCCCGTTCTTCTTCATACAGTCCAGCTTCTCAGATTATTCTGCTCAGAGTACAGATTGAATAGCTATGGTGAGAGGATACAATGCTGACACACACTTTTCCTACTTTAAACCACATGGTATCTCCTTGTTCTGTTTGAAAGACTGCCTCTTGATCCATGTACAGATTCTCCTGAGCTCAATTAACTGTTCTGGAATTCCCATTCTTCACCATGTTATCCATAATTTGTTATGATCCACACAGTCGAATGCCTTTGCATAGTCAATAAAACACAGGTAGACATCCTTCTGGTATCCTCTGCTTTCAGCCAGGATCCATCTGACATCAACAATGATATCCCTGGTTCCACATCCTCTTCTGAATTCGGCCTGAATTTATGGCAGTTCCCTGTTGATATACTGCCGCAGCTGCTTTTGAATGATTTTAGCAAAATTTTGTTTGCATGTGATATTAATGATATTGTTTGATAATTTCTGCATTTTCTTGCATCACCTCTCTTGGGGATAGGCATAAATATGGATCTCTTCCAGTCCGTTGGCCAGGTAGCTGTCTTTCAAATTTTTTGGCATAGAAGAGTGAGCACTTCCAGCGCTGCATTTGTTTGTTGAAATATCTCAATTGGTATTCCATCAATTCCCAGAGCCTTGTTTTTTGCCAACGCCTTCAGAGTAGCTTGGACTTCTTCCTTCAGTATTATAGATTCCTGATCATATGTTACCTCTTGAAATGTTTGAACGTCGACCAATTCTTTTTGGCATAGTGACTGTGTGTATTCTTTCCATCTTCTTTTAGATGCTTCCTTCATTGTTTCACATTTTCCCCATAGAATCCTTCAATATTGCAACTCGAGGCTTGAATTATTTCATCAGCTCTTTCAGCTTAAGAAATGCTGAGTGTGTTCTCCCTTCTCGTTGTCCATCTCCAGGTCTTTGCAAATGTCATCATAATACTTTACTTTGTCTTCTTGAGCTGCCCTTTGAAATCTTCTGTTCAGCTCTCTTACTTCATTATTTTTTCCTTTTGCTTTAGCTACTCGACATTCAAGACCGTCTTTCTTCCTAGACTGTCTTAGTCTGGAAGCTCAGCTGAAACCTGTCCACCATGGGTGTCCCTGATGGTATTTGAATGCTGTTGGCATATCTTCCAGCATCACAGCAACACACATGCCCCCACAGTATGACAAACGGACAGATGGGTGGGGGCATTATTCATTAGAGAAATGCAAATCAAAACTACAGTGAAGTACCACACCACTTCACACCCATTAGAATGGTTATAGTCAAAATGACAGACAACAAGTGTTGACAAGGATATGGAGATATCAGAATCTTCATATGCTACTGGTAGAATTGTAAATGGTACAGCTTCTTTGGAAAACAGTCTGGCAGTTCCTCAAAAAGTTAAACATAGAATTAACACATGACCTAGCAATTTCACTCCTAGGTATACACACAGGGTAAGTGAAAACATATGTCTACACAAACAGTTGTACACAAATGTTCATGGCAGCATTATTCAAATTGCTAAAAAAGTAGAAACAATCTAAATGTCTCCCAAAGATGGTCCTTGGAAGAGATAATAAAATTGATAACTCCCCCGAAAGATTAATAAAAAGAGAGAGAGAGAGAATATAGAAATAAAACTAGTATCAGAAATTTGAAAATCTGAAATCATTATAGATCCTATAGGCATTAAAGGAGATAATAAGAGAATAGTATGAGCAGCTTTATACCAATGGACCTGAAAATATACATGAAATAAACAAATTCTTAGAAAAACACGACTATCAATACTGACATAAGAAGAAACATAGAATCTGAATAGTCCTATAAATATTAAAGAAACCAAATCTATAACTAAAATATTCTTACAAAAATAAAGGAAAAAACCCTACCCTTCAAAGTCCATAGAGCTTCACAAGCAAATCCTACCAAGCACTTAAGAAATGACACTAATCTTTCATAAGTTTTTCAGTAGAATAGAAAAGAAACTCTTCCCAATTCATTTTGTGTGGCCAGTCTATCTCTGACACTTAAAATCTGACAAATATATTACAGATCAATGTCATTAACATAGATACAAAAATCCAAAGAAAAATATTAACAAACGAAAGCCAGAAACATGTAAAAAGAACAACAGATCTAACTAAGTTGGTTTGAAAATCCAAAAATCAATATATGAAATTTACCATATTTATAGAATAAAGGAAGGTGGGGAAACAAATCATTATCTCAATAGATGCAGTAAAATCATGTGATAAACATTAACAATGATTCATGATTTGAACATGTAAACAGACAAACATAAAAGCTCTTAGCAAAGTAAAAGAAGCTCCTAGCAAGGAATAGAAGGGAACTTCTTTAATATGATAAAAGATACCTACCAAATCCCTACATCAAACATCATACAGAACAGTGAAATATTAAAAGATTAGGAGCAAGCCAAGGATGCCTGCTATCACCACTTCCATTCGACAATACACTGGAGGTCTTATCCAGTGATGTAAGGAAAAAAGAAATAAAATGCATAAGGATGAGCATGGAAGAAATCTTTTTTTTTTTTCAAACACCATAATTGTGTTTACAGAAAACTTAAAGTATCTGCAGATAAATTATTAGAATTAATAAGTAGATTTTATAAGGCTGTGGAATCAAAACAATCTACCCACTTTTAGAGTTAATATGTAAATAGTCGAAGTTGCTGGTTATAAGGTAAATATATAAAAGTCAATTTTATTTTCATATACTAATATCTAGAAAATTAAAAGTTAAAAAGATGTCATTTACAATAGCATCTAAAACACCAAATGTTTAAAAATAAATCTAATGAACTATATGTAAGACTTCTATACATATACACAAACAAAAATAAATACATAAAACAATTATTGAGAGAAGCTCAAGAAAACCCAAATAAAGTATATACCATGTCCATAGATTAGAATTCTCAATAATGTAAATATGTTGACTTTTCCCAAATCTATCTGGAGATTCAGTAACATGCCAGTCAAAATCCCAATAGCTGTGTATGCATGTGTGTGTGTGTGAAAACTGACAAGCTGATTCTAAAATTCATATGAAAATACAAAGGTCCAAGAATAGCCAAGACAAACTCATAGAAGATATTATGGTGGGAAGGCTTACTCTACTGGATATCAAAACTTAATATAAGTAATTAGGACATTATTATATTGGTATAAAAAATATAGAAACAAATAAAACCAATGGAAAAGAACTGATTTTCAAGAAAGGTGGCACTACAGAGTAACAGAGAAAGAAAGGTTTTCCAATAAATGGTTTTGGTTCAATTGGAAAACCAAAAAGAAAACACAGATTTATGCTTACTTCATAAGGTAAACAAAAATTAGTTCCACATGAATTGCAGATCTAAATGTTAAATATAAAACAGTAGGAGATCTAGGAGATAATATAGAAGAATATCTCCATTACCTGCGGATAAACAACAATAACAACAACAAAAGTGCTAACTATGAAAGAAAAAAAAATCAATATACTGGAGTACACTGAAATTAACTTCTGTTCATCAAAGGTCTCTATTATGAGAGTGAAACAGTATACAGCAGAGTGAACTTGACAAAAGAACTGCATCTAGAGTACACAAAAAAAAGCCTACAAAGAGATAAAAAAAAAAAAAAAAAAGGAGGAGGTACGCAACTGTACAGGAAATTAGGCAAAAGACTTGAAAAAGTACGTCATAAAAGAAAATATCCAAATAACCAATAAACTTATAAAATACTAATGAAATACTAATAAACATGCACGCGAATGGCTAAAATTAAAAAGAGTAGCAATTTCAAGTGCTGGCTAGAGCCATAGAAACTTAGATGAATTATATCTACAGAATAAACTGACAAAACCAGTTTGGAAAAAAATTTTGACATTGCTATAGCATTTGAACTCTATAAATGAAAACCACAGGATATAATTAAGATAGTGCTTAAAGTGAAGTTCATAGCATTAAATAAATAATATTAAAAATAAAGGTAAAAATGAATGAGATAAGCATTTTAAGAAATTTAAAAAAGAACAGCAAAATTATCCCAAAGGATATAAAAGAAAGGCAAGAATAAAGTAAAGAAATTAATGAAATAGAAAGCAAACATACAACACAGAGTATGAGTAACAAGGCCAAAAGGATAATGAAATTTATAAACCTCTACTGAGATTGATATGAGAACAAAAAAAGAAAGAAGATACACACAACTAATATCAGGAATTAAAAAAGAGAAAATCACTATAAAGCCTGTAAATATAAAAGAAAATTAAAATCTATCCTAAACAACTTTATGCTATTACATTGGAAAATTTAGATGAAACAACTTACTTTCTAATAATAAAACACAACTAACTCAAAGAAGAAATAGAAAAACCTGAATAGTCATATAAACATTAAGGAAATTGAATCAGCAGTAAAAAATGTATAGACAAGAAAATACATAGGCCCGGATGGCTGTAATAAGGTGTTCTGCCATTCAAGAAAAAAAACAATCTAACACATACTATTCCAGAGAGTAGAAAAGCAGGGGATATTACTCTGCTCATTTTACAAACTAGCCTAAACTAGTTTGTGTGATGCCTAAATTGAGGATGATAAAAAAGGAAAATGACAAGCCAATCTTACTTCTGAACATAGGTGTAAAAAATCTAAACAAAACATTAGCAAAGTGAATCCATCAATATCAGGTTGGATCTATCTCAGGAATGCAAGATTTATTTAACTTCAGTTAACCAGATAATGTTATTCACCATACTAACAGATTAAAGGAGAAAAATATCAATAAAAACAAACAAAAAACTGAGTTTGATTTAAAATTTAAAAAAATACAACATCTATTCATGATAAAAAGAAGGAAAGAACCCTAAGCAACCTAAGAATAGAAGAGATCTTCCTCAATCTTAAAATTTTTCTCTTGAGATTAGGAATAAAACAATTATCTATACAGCATTTTATTGGCGTGGGGGGTGCAGAAAACGTATGAGGTTTGGAATCAATATACGAAATGCAGTTATATCTTCATATCAGCAAAAAACTTTAAAAATTTTAAATAGAATTTACAATAGAATCATAAAATATGGAATACCTAAGAACAAGTCTAACCAAAGGCATATAAGGCCTTTATGGAGAAAATTATAAAATCTTATTGAAAGATAGTAAAGAGACCTATATATTAGAGGAATATATGATAGTCAATATTGTACAGTTGCAATTAAATTAAATGTAACACCAATAAAAATGTGAACATGTTTGTTTTGGTTTGCTTTGCTTTGCTTTGTTTTCGGGGAACTTGGCGAGCTAATTCTAAAATTGATATGGCAGTGCAGAGCCAAGAACGGCCAAAACACTCTTCAGGGAATAGATAGGAGAAATGATCCTACCAAATATAAAAACATTTTTAAATCCACAATAATTTAGGTAATATAGTATTGGTCTAGGGAAAGATAGACAAATGTGCTATATAACAGATATGTTACATTGCTAATCAATGAGGAAAAGGAAGAATTTTCAATAAATGGTACTGGAACAATTGATTATCCATACTAAAAAATAATAATAAAGAAAAAAATGAAATTGAACCCCTAAGTCTCCCAATTCCAGGTGAATTTAGACTTAAATATGAGAAGCAAAAGAATAAAGCTATTATATTTCTTAAGTAAAACACAAAAGAATTAACCATAAAGGCAAACACAAATGAATTCAACTATACTGAAATTATTACCTCTATTCATCAGAAGGAGCCCTGGTGGTGCAATGATTAAAGTCTCAGCCGCTAACCAAAACTCTGGCACTTCACAAAAGGGGAAATCCAAATGGCCAATAAGCATATGGAAAAATGCTCAACCTCATTAGTTGTCAGGTAAATGAAAAATTAAAACCACAACTGTGTCTGACTAGACTGACACAAATTAAGAAATCTTAATTGTTATTAACTGTTCATCATACATGAAGAAAGCTATAAGATCATTAAAAAGACAGGAAAGAAAGAAAAGACCAAAATGGACATCAGAATTTTACTCTGAAACTTGCTTTTGAATGTAGAGTAGCTATAGCAAATGGAAGAAATGATGAACTAAAGGAGCTGAACAGAAGATTTCAAAGGGCAGCTCTAAAAGAAAGTGTAAAGTATTATAATGAAATGTGCAAAGACCTGGAGTTAAAAAACTCAAAGGGAGGAACATCCTCGGCATTTCTCAGGCTGAAAGAATGAAGAAAAAATTCAAGCCTTGAGTTGCAACCTTGAAGGTGTCTATGAGCAAAATATTGAACGATACAGGAAACATCAAAAGAAGATGGAAGGAATACACAGAATCACTCTACCAAAAAGAGATGATCGAGCATATGATCAATAACTGATGGTACTGAAGGAAGAAGTCCAAACTGCACCCAAGGCATTGGTGAAAAGCAAGGCTCCAGGAACTGACGGAATACCAATTGAGATGTTTCAACAAATGCAATACTGCAAGAACTCACTCGTCTATGTCAAGAAATGTGAAAGACAGCTACCTGGTCAATCGACTGGAAGAGAACCAAATTTGTGCCCATCCAAAGAAAGGTTATTCAAAAGAATGTGAAAATCGTCAAACAATATCATAATCACACGCAAGTAAAATCTTGCTGAAGATAATTCAAAAACAGTTGCAGCAGTACATTAACTGGGAACTACCAGAAATTCAAGCTGAATTCAAAAGAGGACGTGGAACTAGGGATATCATTGATGACATCAAATGGATCTTGCTGAAAGTAGAGAATGGCAGAAAGGTGTTTATCTGTGCTTTATTGATTAAGCAAAAGCATCTGACTGTGAGAGTTATGACAAATTATAGATAACATTGTGAAGAATGAGACTTCCAGAACACTTAATTGTGCTCATGTGGAACCTGTACATAGACCAAAAGGCAGTCATTAGAACAGAATAAGGGGTTACTGCGTGTTTTAAAATCAAGAAAAGTTGTGTGTCAGGGCTATATCCTTTCACCACACTTATTCAATCTGTATGCTGAGCAAATAATCCAAGAAGCTGGACTATATGAAGAATAGGGCATCAGGATTGGACAAAAACTCATCAACAATCTGAGATATGCAGATGACACAACCTTGCTTGCTGAAGCAAAGAGGACTTGAAGCACTTACTGATGAAGATCAAAGACCACAGCCTTCAGCATGGATTGCACCTCAACATAAAAAAAACAAAAATCCTCACAACTGAACCAGTAAGCAACATTATGATAAACGGAGAAAAGATTCAAGTTGTCAAGGATTTCATTTTACTTGGATCCACAATCAACACCCATGGAAGCAGCAGTCAAGAAATCAAACCACATATTTCACTGGGCAAATATGCTACAAAAGACCTCTGTAAAGTTTTAAAAAGCAAAAGCGTCACTTTGAGGACTAAGATGCACCTGACCCAAGCCATGGTATTTTCAATTGCCTCATATGCATGTGAAAGCTGGACAATAAGGAAGACCAAAGAAGAAATGACGCCTTTGAATTATGGTTTTGGTGAAGAATACTGAATATGCCATTGACTGTTAGAAGAATGAGCAAATCTGTCTTGGAAGAAGTACAGCCAGAATGCTCCTGTGATGGGTAAGGTTGTGTGTCAACTTAGCTGGGCCATGATTCTTAGTGTTTTGGCAGTTATATAATGTTGTGATCACTTCCCTGTTGAGATCTGATATGTGATCACCCCCATGATGGGATCTGCTGTGAAGAGCCAATCAGTTGAGCAGGAGTTTTCTTGGACATGTGGTCTGCAACAAATATAAACGGACATTCTGCCAAGGCTTTGGGGCTTTTTCTCATTCTGTATCGTGCAGCTGGCTCCTGTTCATCTGACCTCCGGTTCTTGGGACTTGAGCTACCAGGTTACTGGTATTTTGGTCTTGCCTGCTGATCTTGGGTTTGCCAGACCCTGTGGCTACGTGAATAGGAGAAGCCTCTATCCTGATTCATGGACTTGGGACTTTCCAACTTCTACAACCACATGAGCCATTTCCTTGATATAAATCCCTCTCTCTCTCTCTCTCTCTGTATATATATATATACGCTTTAGGATTTAGGAGTAAAGATCAACAAGAAATAGACTTCTAACAAGGACTGAAGCCTAGCTTTGAATCAGCTCAATAGTTAATCAGGTTGCTCAATCCCTAGCCTGCCTGCCAAAACCAAAAACACTCATGGCCTTTGAGTCAATTCTGACTCTGAGTGACCCTATAGGACAGAGGAGAACTGCCCCATAGAGTTTTCAAAGAGTGGCTGGTGGACTTGAACTGCCAACCTTTTGGTTTGCAGCTGAGCTCTTAACCACTGCACAACCAAGGCCCCTAAAAGTCTGCCAAAAGCAACAATAAATTCTCACTAGAAGAAAAAATCTTCCAAAACTTGAAATAATCTCTGCAATTTTTTTATATACAATGCCCAGCATGCAATCAAAAAGAGTTGATCAAAAACCTGGAGTGGGGGGGAGCGGAAGGGTAGAAAACACATACAGATCAACAGGAAATCCAGATATTGGTGTTCTCAAATATGAAATTAAAATAACTGTAATTAATATGTTCAAGAAATTAGGTGACAAGATGGAGGATTTCAGCAGAGGATTAGTCAATGGAAATTCTACAATTAAAAAATACAACATAAGAAGTTAAGAATTAATGGATGAGTTTAGTAGGAAATTACATACAGCTCAAGAAAAAGGTAGTGAACTGGAAGATAAGTCAGGAAAAAATACTCAGAATGGAAATTAAAGAAATTAGCATAAGAGCACACAGGAAACAGTACAAAGGTCTAATGTACGTATAATTGTAGCTCAAAATAAGATGAAAGAGAACAAGACAGAAGCAATATCTGAAGAGGGAATGGCTGGGAATTTTCCAAAACCAGGAGGAGATTCAGGAAGTGCAACCAACCCCCCGTACTGCTGAGACTCAAACACAAAAAGAAAATCTTAAAAGCAGCCAGAGATGTAAGTTCAGAAACAGGCAAACTTAAACTGTATTGCTTAGGGATGCATAAACCCACTTGCCGTCGAGTCGATTCCAACATAGGAGACCCTATGTGTATCAGTGTAGAAATGGGTTTCATGGGGTTTTCAATGGCTGATTTTTCAGAAGTTGATCACCAGGCCTTTCTTCTGAGAAGCCACTAGGTGGACTTGAACCATCATCCTTTTGGCTAGCAGCTGAGCACTTAACCATTTGAGCCAACCAGGAACTTGCAGGGATGCATAATTAGGTAGTATAAATTTAAAGAAAACCAAAGAAATTATCATCACAAAATTGAAAATACCTCTTATATCTAGAGAGAATAGGGGACATGATCAGGGAGGGACACACAGGGACATCTTTGGTGCTGGCAGTGTTCAATTTCATAATCTGAGGGGGGGTTGCCTTATAATTATTCATTACATTGTATACACGTGTTGTATATATTTTTCTGTATAGATTTCATATTTTACAATAAAAGGAGAAAAAATAAGTAGTGCCTTGTAAAACATGTTTTATAAGTGTACTTGTTCGTTTTTCCTCAGAGACCATTTGATGACAAAAAGTACTTCCTGGTGAAATATTTATCATCTTGGTGGTTGCATTAGCATCATCACAGTATTATTTTGACCTGTGGAAGATTTTCCCAGAACTCAGAAATATCCACTTCTTGTAGGTCACATAAATGAAGAAATTTGACCAAAGACAGCATTTTCAGAATTAAGAAAACAGTTGGTGAAAAAGTAACTACCACATATAATTGCAGAACTAACAGAAACATACACTATAGATAAATGATAATATTTTGCGGCAAGTGGATGCAAAATTTTGATCTTTTTTGGCACTGAAATCTGTTAATTTCAGTGTCTGCCTAAGAGAAATTTAATTAAAAAAACAAAACAGATTTTAATGCATAATACATTTTTTGTTGTTAGTTGAACCTGAATAATTAGTCTCTTATTCTTTCTTAAACCAGCAGAAAAACTGTTTTTGTATAATAAACCATCAGGTTCTATATGTAAATATTCCATTTGAGCCAGTGCTGCAGTGGATCAAAGCATACTGCCTTTTTATTCTTTATTTCTGCATCCGACCTGGCTCCAAGCCAGGCCCAACATGAGGTCTACCCAGTTCTGGGGCTAGCTTTGGCTATCAAGGCAAGCTCTCCTTCCAATACTCCATTTTCATTATGGCAGCAAACGTTTAAAGGAAAAGGTAGAAAATCATTGTATTTCAAGAGCTATCTCACGGATTTAGGGTCCCTAAGTGGTATAAAAGGAGCCCTGGTGGGGCAGTAGTTAAGCACTCAGCTGCTAATCAAATACCAGGCAATTCAAACTCATCAGCCACTCCACAGAGAAAGATGTGGCAGTTGGTTACCATAAAGATTATAGCCTTGGAAACCCTATGGGGCAGTTCTATTCTGTCCTGAAAGGGTTGCTTTGACTTGGAATCAACTTGATGGCAACAGGCTTTTTTTGAAGTGGCACAAGTGGTTCGCACTTGACTGCTGACCTAAATGTTGGCAGCTTGAACCCACCCAGCCAGGCTGTGGAAGAAAGCCATGGTGATCTGCTTCCCTAAAGATTCGTTGTTGTTGTTAGGTGCCGCCAAGTCGGTTCCGACTCATAGCAACCCTATATACAACAGAACGAAGCACTGCCGGGTCCTGCGCCATCCTTATAATCGTTGTTATGCTTCAGCCCATTGTTGCAGCCACTGTGTCAATCCGTCTAGTTAAGGGTCTTCCTCTTTTCCGCTGACCCTGTACTCTGCCAAGCGTGATGTCCTTCTCCAGGGACTGATCCCTCTTGACAACATGTTCAAAGTATGTAAGACGCAGTCTCGCCATCTTTGCTTCTATGGAGCATTCTGGTTGTACTTCTTCCAAGGCAGATTTGTTCGTTCTTTTGGCAGTTCACGGTATATTCAATATTCTTCGCCAACACCACAATTCAAAGGTGTCAATTTTTCTTCGGTCTTCCTTATTCATTGTCCAGCTGTCACATGCATATGATGTGATTGAAAATACCATGGCTTGGGTCAGGCGCACCTTAGTCTTCAAGGTGACATCTTTGCTTTTCAATGCTTTAAAGAGGTCCTTTTTTTTTGCGACAGATTTGCCCAATGCAATGCATCTTTTGATTTCTTGACTGCTGCTTCCATGGGTGTTGATTATGGATCCGAGTAAAATGAAATCCTTGACAACTTCAGTCTTTTCTCCGTTTATCATGATGTGGCTTATTGGTCCAGTTGTGAGGATTTTTGTTTTCTTTATGTTGAGGTGTAATCCATACTGAAGGCTGTGGTCTTTGATCTTCATCAGTGCTTCAAGGCCTCTTCACTTTCAGCAAGTGAGGTTGTGTCATCTGCATAAAGCAGGATGTTAATGAGTCTTCCTCCAATCCTGATGCCCTGTCCTTCATATAGTCCAGCTTCTCAGATTATTTGCTCAGCATACAGATTGAATAGGTATGGTGAAAGAATACCTTGAAAGGATATACTTGAACACTGATGCAAGTTCAAGCCTCGAGTTGCAATAGGGAAGGATTCTATTTGGGAAAGTATTAAATGACGCAGGAAACATCAAAAAAAAAAAAAAAAAAAGATGGAAGTAATACACAGTCATTATACCAAAAAGAATTAGTTGATGTTCAACCGTTTCAAGAGGTAGCACATGATCAGGAACCAATGGTACTGAAGGAAGAAGTCCAAGCTGCACCGAAGGCACTGGCGAAAAACAAGCCTCCAGGAATTGAAGGAATATCAACTGAGATGTTTCAACAAACGGACACAGAGCTGGAAGTGCTCACTCATCTATGCCAAGAAATCTGGCAGACAGCTACCTGGCCAGCTGACTGGAAGAGATCCATATTTATGCTTATTCCCAAGAAAGGTGATCTAACCGAATGCAGCAATTGTCAATCCGTATCATATTCATAAAGATTAAAAAATTGCAGCCAAGAAAATGCTATGGAGCAGTTCTACTCTATGACACATGGGGTCACCATGAGTTGGAATCGACTTGACAGTTTTTGTTTGACTTGGGGGTTAAATCAGAACTAGGATAATTGGGCCTGGAGAATTACAGACTCTTGGATTCCTTTTGGAAACTGAATATGCCTTGAAACATCAAAGAATAAACAGTCCATGGTTTTCCGCCTGTCTACGTGTGATAATTTGACTACAAGTTCATAGAGTAAACTATTCTACAACATCATTCTCTCCTCAACACAGAGGCTGCTCTCACACAGAAGACTATTTCCCCAAACAACCTCTACCACTGGGTTATTTTAATCTGCCTCTATTATGTGTACAGGGATCTACTAAACTTCCTGAAACCTCCTCTTTGGTGCTCTGAAGATGCTTAATAAACAAAAATTTGTTTTGAAAACAAGACACCAGATTTACTGAGACTGTGAGTCATAGGAGGCACCTCCTGTTGAACTCATTGCTGTCTAGTTGATTCTGACTCATAGCGACCCTGTAGGATAGAGTAGAACTGCCCTGCCCCACAGGGTTTCCAAGCAGTAGCTGGTGGATGTGAACTGCCCACCTTTTGGTTACTACCAGGATTCCAAATTGACATTTCAGTCATGGTTCCACTGGGGCCATTCTCAAATACAGGTACTCAGAGCTGCTCCAGTCAGGGATGGAGTTTCACAAGCTCACATCATAAATGTTGCTCGTAGGATGGACTATCCTTTATCTAACATTATGACCTTCTAACTTTATGTTAAAAAGGTATCTTTTTATTTTATGAAAATGAGATTTATCAGAGATTTTGCTGTTTTTTTTAAATTTATTTTAATTATTGTAGTATTATAGACTGAATTATGTCCCCCAAAAGTACATGTTGCAAATCCTAACTTCTATGCCTGTGGTTGTAATCCCATTTGGGAATGGGTTGTGTTTGTTATGTTAATGAGGCAGGATTAGTGTAGGGTGTATTTTGAGTCAATCTCTCTCGAGATGTAAAAGAGATTAAACAAGCAAGCAGAACAGAGATGAGGGAAGACACATGCCAACCACGTGAAGATCACCCAGCAGCAGAAGCTCAGAAGAGACAAGGACCTTCCTCCAGAGCTGACAGAGTGAGAAAGCCTTCCCCCAGAGCCAGAACCCTGAATTAGGACCTCCAGCCTCCTAAACTGTGAGAAAATATATTTCTGTTTGTTAAAGCAACCCACTTGTGGTATTTCTGTGATAGCACTAGATAACTAAGACATTGTAATATATATATATTTTATATACATTTATAAATAAATAAATATATAAAACACCAAAAAAAAACAAAACAGTGCTGTTGAGTCGCTTCCAACTCATAGCAACCCTATAGGACAGAGTAGAACTGCCCCATAGAGTTTCCAAGGAGCGCCTGGCGGATTAAACCGCTGACCCTTTGGTTAGCAGCCATAGCACTTAATCACTACGCCACTAGGGTTTCCATATAAAACACAATATTTGCCAATTCAATATTTTTCAGATGCATAATTAATCATGTTATGCAACCATCATCTATCATTGACAAGTTTCCTATCAGATTTTGGTGTTTTTAATGGTTTTATTTAGTTGCCTTACATATTTTTTGAATATTACTGTGATGGTTAATCTTATGTGTCAACTTGGCTAGGCTACAGTGCCCAGTTGTTTGGCCAAACACTAGTCTAGATGTTCCTATGAGCTATTTACAATAAGGAGACCTGCCCCATAGGGTTTCCAAGGCTGTAATCTTTAATTTTATTGAGCTTTAGGTGGAAGTTTACAGAGCAAATTAGTTTCTCATTAAACAATAATACGCATATTGTTTTGTGACATTGGTTGCCAACCCCGCGACACGTCAACACTCTCCCCTTCTTGACCTTGGGTTTCCCATTTCCATTCATCCAGCTTTCATGTCCTCTCCTGCCATCTCATCCTTGCATCTGGGCTGGTGTGCCCATTTAGCCTCGTATACATGGGTGAACTACATGATTTACTGTTTGTTTTATGGGACTCTCTAATCTTTGGGTGAAGGGTAAACCTCAGGAGTGACTTCAGTATTCAGTTAAAAGGGCATCTGGGGGCCATACTCTCAGTTTCTCCAGTCTCCATCAGACCAGTAACTCTGGTCTTTTTTTGTGAGTTAGAATTTTGTTCTACATTTTTCTCCAGCTCTGTCTGGGATCCTCTGTTGTGATCCCTGTCAGAGCAGTTGGTGGTGTTAGCTGGGCACCACCTAGTTGTGCTGGACTCAGTCTGCTGGAGGCTGCGGTAGTTGTCTTTCATTAGCCATTTGGACTAATCTTTCCCTTGTGCCTTTGCTTTTCTTCATTCTCCCTTGCTCCAGATGGAGCGGGACCAGAAGACGTATCAGAGACAGCCGCTCACAAGCTTTTAAGGCCCCAGACGCTACTCACCAAAGTAGGATACAGAACATTTTCCTTATAAACTACGTTATGTCAGTTGAGCTAGCTACCCCAAGACAATGGTCTCCAGCCCTCAGCCCAGTAACTCAATCCCTATGGGAGTTTGGATGTGTCTATGAAGCTTCTATGACTTTGCCTTCGTCAAGGTGTGCTGGCTTCCCCAGTATTGTGTACTGTCTTACCCCAAGGTTGTAATCTTTACAGAACCAGAATGCCACACCTTTCTCCCACAGAGCAGCTGGTGGATTCCAACTGCTGACCTTTCAGTTAGCAGCCAAGCACTCAACCACTGCACCACCAGGGCTCTATCTCTCTCTCTATATATATAGACATACAAATGTCTCCTTCAGAGTCTATATCTGCATTTTTATCTATATAATTGGTTCTGTTTCTCTGGAGAAACCCTAAAACAATTACTGAATTTCTGTGAAGTCTAAAATTCTAGCAATCACACTCTCTAGGTTTCTTCTTAATCCTATGGCTTTTTCACAGAATCACAGAATTTTACAATCCCCTTGTGCCAGTTGTCATCCTCTTTAACAAACATTATTATGTCTGACATTTTCAACCACCTCCTTCTTCTAAAAACTTCTCAGTGAACAGGCTTCAGTGGCACAAAACAAACCTAGTTTTCTTCCTCAACTTCACTGATCTTCAACTGCCTTCTTTGTTGACCACTTCTATTTCACAAATGAAAAGTTCTAACTGTGGGCGTTTGACATTTTGTTCTTCTCTTTATTTCCACTCATTCCTTCTGGGAACTGCTGTCTTCAGACTTTAATTACCACCTCCATGCTGATTATTTTCAACACTTGAGATCTGAGAAGTTAAACCACCAGAGCTCCAACAGCCTACAAACCATCTGCATTGGAATGGCCCACCATCAACTCAAAATTTCCATCTTCCATATTGAACTCATTTTGTTCTCCACCAAACCAGCTTACCCTTGCAAATTTCCAGTTTCCATCAGCCTCTTTTCTGGCATTCAAAATCTTACTGTTAGTTTTTTTTAATTGTACTTTAGATGAATGTTTACCGAGCAAACTAGCTTCACATTAAACAATTAATACACATATTGTTTTGTGACATTGGTTGCCAACCCCATGATGACATGTCAACACTCTCCCCTTCTCAACTTTGGGTTCCCCATTACCAGCTTTCCTGTCCCCTTCTGCCTTCTCGTTCTTGCCCCTGGGCTAGTGTGCCCATTTAGTCTCGTTTTGTTTTATGGGCCTGTCTAATCTTTGGCTGAAGGGTGACAAAAGCTTACTGTTCTTTTATCCTTCCTTCCCTTGTATCTTCCAAATTCAATTACCCTTCGAGTCCTTTTGAACTATTTTTCAAAATCTCAAAACAAACTTCAGAGAAAAAAAGAACTGGAGTTTAATCCTGAACCTGACACTGCATAGCTATGAAAATTTAGGACGAATTACCTTCTCTGTTCTTTTGTAATATGTGGCTAATAATATGTACCCTGCTGAGAAATGGTCATTCTTTATTTTCTTCTCCCTATAAAAAAAAAAAAAAAAAAAAAAATTTTTTTTTTTTTTTTTTAATTACTACCACCTCACTTGAGCCCCTCATCTTCAAGCTCTTAGACTGCTAAAACAGCCACTTAGCTGACTTCTGGTCTTTCCTTATTCCACTCTAGCCTGTGTGCCACATATTAATATTCAAAGAAATCAAATCAATCATGTTACTCCAGTTACTCCTAGCTGTCAATGGTTCCCCCACTTACCTATCAGATAAAATTTAAATTTCTAGACCTGGCCTTAAGGTACTGTATCTCAGGGTCCCACAGTACTTACTCAATTTTTTTCTCCTAAGAAACTCTTCACTTCTAGGGATGACTTTTACTGACCCCTTTCAAACCTAAGCAAATAATGGTTTCCCAGCCTGGAATGTATTTAACCTTCTTTCTGTCTATCCATATATCACCCTTTCAAGTTCCCCCTCCTTCGGTAGGTCTTCTCCAGCTCCTCCAGTGACTCTATATACTCTATCTCTGTGCTTCTATAGGACTTAATCCTACTCTTCATTTCAACATATAATCATATGCTACCTCACTTCATGTTAGGATGTATTATCATCTCAACAAAGACAGCAGGACTCTGGGAGGAAAATCCATGTCTTACTTGTCTTCTCTATAATCCCCAACACCCAGCACAACAACACACACAAAATAGGTTCTCAAAAAACACTAATGAAAGGGGAGCCAAGACGGTGGAGTAGTCAGATGCTTCCAATGATCCCTCTTACAACAAAGAACTGAAATAACAAGTGAAACAATTATATTCATGAAAAGCTAGGAGCCCTCAACAACAATGGCAAAGCTAGAAAATGAACTGAGCAGCAGGGGAAGGGAGAGACGATTCAGAAGAACTGACGGACCTGAGTCACTGGGAACCCTCAGGCACCATTCTCAAGCGTGGCTGTGGCAGGGTAGAGGTAGCGTTTGGCAGCTGTTTCCTCAGGGAGAAACAGCCAGCCGCACAGCCTACTCACACCTCCGAAACAAGAGAAGAACGGCACTCTCAGCAAAAGCTAAGTACTTGTGTATATTTTACCATGCCCCCAGCCCCCAAGCTGGCTTCAGTGGCTGTCAGTTTCCCTGGGCCTGAGATAGGCTCTGCTGAGTGCCCTGAGCCATTCTCCCAGCCTTGGAGAAGGAATAAATTCACAACTGAGGGAAAAGATAATCTGCCAGATCCACTAACCTAGGGAGCTCAAGACAGAAGCAGCTCCTGTCCAGGCATAAACAATCCGTGGACTTTGAATACCTTTCCCACCTGCATGGACCTGTGTGGGACTATTTCAGGAGAATAGACCCTCGTTGGGAGACTCCAACTGTTTCAGCTGTGGGAGTTTGATGTTTAACACTGTGTTGCCTATTAAAAAGGAACCTCACCAACCCACATCAGGGGCCTAAGGACTGGTGGCTCCACTCACATCACCCAGCCACCTGTGACAGGGGTCCAAGGATAACTGGTACCTCCCAGTCCTTACAACCAAAAGCACTGGGTGCCCATGGTCCATCTGCAGAACCCACCCACCTGTGCACTCTAGGGAACAGGGATGTGCTTTCCTCACAGACACTTGGGGGACAGTTGTTAGCTCCCTGCGTTGTTCAGAGCGTGACCCCCTGCTGCAACCAGATACCCGTACCTATACCAATCACCCCTGCCGCTCTAAGACTGTAGGACAGAGCCTGTACCACACACTTGATGACCAACTACCTGGACACCTGAGCTAAATCCATACAAGAAAAGTGAAAGGACACCTAGGCTCATAAACCTGATAACAGCTCTAGCCACCTATTGACAGGATGTTTGAGCTTCAAATGTGAAAAAAATCAATCAAGCTAGCTCACTCAAAAAGCCTATTTGGGCATATCAAAACAAAACAAAGCAAACATAAAATAAACTAATACAATAACTTATAGATGGCTCAGAGACAACAGTCAATACCAAATCACAAAACGAAGCACACCATGATCGCTTCAACAAGCTCTCAAAACAAAGACTCAAGGGATCTTCTGGATGAAGGTGAGTTCCTGGAATTACCAGATGTAGAATACAAAAGATTAATATACAGAACTCTTCAAGACATCAGGAACGAGATCAGGAAGGAGATCAGGCAATACACTGAACAACCCAAGGAACACACAGATAAAGCAGTTTAAGAAATTAATAAGGTTATTCAGGAACATAATGAAAAATTGAATAAGCTGCAAGAATCCATACAGAGGCAGCAATCAGAAATTCAGAAGATTAACAATAAAATTACAGAATTAGACAACTCAATAGAAAGTCAGAGGAGCAGAATTGTGGAATTGGAAGCCAAAATTAGTGAGATTGAAGATAAAACACTTGGCGCCAATATATTTGAAGAAAAATCAGATAAAAAAATTTTAAGAAATGAAGAAACCCTAAGAATCATGTGGGACTCTATCAAGAGAAATAACCTATGAGTGCTTGGAGTACCAGAGTAGGGAAGGATAACAGAAAATACACAGAGAATTGTTGAAGATTTGTTGGCAGAAAGTTTCCCTGATATCGTGAAACGTGAGAAGATATCTATCCAAGATGATCATTAAACTCCACGTAAGGTAGATCTTAAAAGAAAGACATATTATAATCAAACATGCCAAAACTAAAGATAAAGAGAGAACTTGAAGAGCTGCTAGGGATAAATGAAAAGTCACCTACAAAGGAGAGTCAATAACAATAAACTCAGACTACTCAGCAGAAACCATGCAGGCAAGAAGGCAATGGGAGGAAAAAAATTGCCAACCAAGAATCATATATCCAGCAAAACTGTCTCTCAAATATTAAGGCAAAATTAAGACATTTCCAGATACATGGAAGTTTAGGGAATTACTAAAAACTGAACCAAAACTACAAGAAATACTAAAGGGACTTCTCTGGTTAGAAAGTCAATAATATCAGATATCAACCTAAGACTAGAACACAGGACAGAGCAACCAGATGTCAACCCAGATAGGGAAATCACAAAAGTAAATTAAGATTTAAAAAAACACCCAAAGCAGGGAAACAGTGATGTCATTACATAAGAGAAGACAAAATTAAAACAATACAGAGGGACTAAGAAATGTAGTCACAGATCTTTCCTGTGGAGAGGAAGTCAAGGCAATATAAAGATACAAAAGTTAGGTTTAAACTTAGAAAAATAGGGGTAAATATTAAGGAAAACACAAAGGAGACTAACAATCCAACTCATCATTTAAAATACAAGGAAAAAGACTCAGCAGAAATAAAATCAACAACAACAATTAAGAGGAAAAGACAATATATAAACTACTCAGCAAAAAAAATTAAGTGGGAAAAAGAAACTGTCAACAACACACAAAAAAAGATCAAAATGACGGCACTAAACTCATACCTATCCAAAATTATGCTGAATGTAAATGGACTAAATGCACCAATAAAGAGACAGAAACTGGCAGAATGGATGAAAAAACATAATCCATCTATATGCTACCTACAAGCAACAAACCTTAGACTTAGAGACAAAAACGAACTAAAATTCAAAGGATGGGAAAAAATGTATCAAGCAAACAACAACCAAAAAAGAGCAGGAGTGGCAATATTAATTTCTGACAAAATAGACTTATATCCACCACAAAGGATAAGGAAGGATACTCTATAATGATTAAAGGGAAAATATACCAGGAGAATATAACCATATTAGATATTTATGCAACCAATGACAGGGCTGTAAGATACATAAAACAAACTCCATCACCATTGAAAAGTGAGATAGATAGCTCCACAACTACAGTAGGAGACATCAACGCGCCACTTTCAGCGATGGACAGAACGTCCAGAAAGAAGCTCAATAAAGACATGGAAGATCTTAATGCCACAATCAACCAATTTGACCTCATAGATGTGTACAGAACACTCCACTCAACAGCAGCCAAGTATACTTTCTTTTCCAGTGCACATGGAACATTCTCTAGAATAGACCACATATTTATTAGGTCATAAAGCAAGCCTTAGCAGAATCCAAAACATTGAAATATTACAAAGCATCTTCTCTGACCATTAGGCAATAAAAGTAGAAATCAGTAACAGTAAAAGCAGGGAAAAGAAATCAAACATGTGGAAACTGAATAATACCCTGCTCAAAAAAGACTGGGTTATAGAAGACATGAAGGATGGAATAAAGAAATTCATAGAATTCAATGTGAATGAAAACACTTCTTATCAGAACCTTTGGGACACAGCTAAAGCAGTGCTCAGAGGTCAATTTATAGTAGTAAATGCACACATCAGAAAAGAAGAAAGGGCCAAAATCAAAGAATTATCCCTACAACTTGAATAAATAGAGAGCAACAAAAGAAACCCTCAGGCACCAAAAGAAAGCAAATAATAAAAATTAGAGTAGAATTAAACAAAAGAGAGAACAGGAAAACAACTGAAAGAGTTAACAAGACCAAAAGCTGGTTCTTTGAAAAAATTAACAAAATTGATAAACCACTGGCCAAAACGACAAAAGAAAAACAGGAAACAAATAACCCAAATAAGAAATGAAATGGGTGATATCACAACAGACCCAACTGAAATTAAAAAAATCAAATCAGATTACTACAAAAAATTGTACTCTAATAAATTTGAAAACCTAGAAGAAATGGATGCATTTCTGGGGTCTTAAACACTAGCAAGCAGCCATCTAAGATGCATCAATTGGTCTCAACCCACCTGGAAAAAAGGAGAATGAAGAACCCCAAAGACACAAGGTAATTATGAGCCCGAGAGACAGAACGGGCCACAAAAACCAGAGACTACATCAGCCTGAGACCAGAAGAACTAGACAGTGTCTGGCTACAACCGATGACTGCCCTGACACGGAACACAACAGAGAATCCCTGAAGGAACAGGAGGAAAAGTGGGACACAGACCTCAAATTCTCGTAAAAAGACCAGACTTAATGGTCTGACTGAGACTAGAGGGACCCCAGAGGTTGTGGTCCCCAGGCCTTCTGTTAGTCCAAGACAGGAATCATTTCAAAAGCCAATTCTTCAGACAGGGATTAGACTAGACTATTAAAAAAATGATACTGGTGAGGAGTGAGCCTCTTGGATTAAATAGACACTTGAAACTATGTGGGCAGCTCCTGTCTAGAGGGGAGATGTGAAGGCTGAGGGGGACAGAAGCTGGCTGAATGGACACAGAAATATAGGGTGAAGAGGAGTGTGCTGTCTCATTACGGGGAGAGCAACCAGGAGTATATAGCAAGGCGTATATAAGTTTTTGTATGAGAGGCTGACTTGATTTGTTAACTTGCACTTAAACCACAATAAAAAAAAAGATGACAAGGAATGAGACCCAGAACATTGTGAAGGAGTGGTCTTTGATAAGAGCTGTGAATTTCATTCTTAGTAATAACAAAAAAATCCCCAAACCAAACCCATTGCAGTCAAGTCGATTCCAACTCATAGCAACCCTACAGGACAGAGTAGAACAGCCCCATACAGCTTCCAAGAAGCGCCTGGTGGATTCGACCTGCCGACCTTTTTGTTAGCAGGTGAGCTTTCAACCACTGTGCCCCCAGGGTTTCAGTGAGGCCAAAAACTGTGGTAGGCAGATCTGGAGCTAGGAAAATATGAGAGTTTCTCTAAAACTAGAAAACTTTTGACTTTCTCAGTGAAGTGTGAGGCAAGGTCATCAGCTGAGAGTGAGAAAAGGAGGGAAAGGAGGAGAAGGTTTGAAGAGAGTGGGAAAGGTTTGACAGTGGTAATTCTAGAGAATGGTTAGACAGTTTTGAGTGTCTATTTAAGATGTGAGGCCATGAACTTTAAATGAAACCATTCAGTACAACTATTTGTTTTTCTCCAGCAATTTTAGCTGATTGAGTATAGGCACAGAATAAGCAATTACGTAGTAGAAGTATAAAGAAGAGAGAGAAGGAGTTAAGGGTATTTGCAAGGAAGTAATTATACATGAAATCCAAGCTGGGTAGGGACGGAAATGAAAACATGAGGATAAGTGACAGTGAAAATGTAATAGTCTGCAATTTCAATCAAAATGTGAATGGGGATGGGGTTATTTATTTTGTTTTTATGAAAACTGACAGGTTGATTCTAAACTTTGTATGAAAGAACAAGGGGTCAAGAAGAGCCAGGGCAGTCCTGAAGAATCAGGCTGGTGGACCTGCCTGAGAGGTATCAAGATGTATTATAAAGATACAGTAATTTACAAAATGCAGTAATGATCACACAGACCAGTGCAGTATCGGTCACAGAGATCTAACAGATAGAGTGCTCAGGAATAAACCTATGAATATATGATTTAAAGCAGAGCGGACATTACAAATTAGTGTTGAAAAGACATAAAATACATGAGTCTGGAAACACAGTTTACTCATATTAAATTAAAATTTATCCTTTAATATGAAAATCGAAACTATAAAACTTTTCAAAGAAAATATCTTTATGATTTCAGAGTAAAGAGGAATTTCTTAAACAAGAAAAAAAGCACAACCATAAAGGAAGAATCTGCTAAGTTTTAATACATTAAAATTAAGAACTTCTGTTCAAACAACATGATAAAGAAAGTGAAAAGTTAAGCCACAAACCGGGAAAAGGTATTTTCAACACATACGCCCTAAAAGGGACTCTAATCCAGAATATACAAAGAACTTCTACAAATCTATTAATCAACCCAATAAAGGAAAATGAGCAAAAGACATAAATGGGCATTTCACAGAAGAAAAAAACATTTTAAAAAAGCTCAAACTCATTAGTATCCATGGTAATCAGAAAACTGCAAACTAAACCCACAATGAAATATCATTTTGCATCCTTAGATTGGCAAAAATTTCATGGTCTGACAATATAAAGGATTGATGAGGATATGAAGCATTGAGAACTCTCATTGCTGGTGGTGGAATGATAAAGAACAAGTCGCAGGAGACCATATGCCATACAATTTCATTTATGCTGCATATAAATGCAAAAATAAGCCACTGGAACCCAAATTTCTGTGAGGAAGCAGGCTGAGGAAACAACTCAGTTGCAAACATGAGCCATTTCTGTAGATAAGGATAAATCATTTCAGAGCCAAGAACCATGGAGAATCATTCCCAGGTAGTAAGACTGGGCCTATTTCAAGGAACAGGTGATGTGTGCCCCAGCTGACTTTTAGAATTGCTATGGGCCAATGACTACTATGTTTCACCTATCACTCACTTCCCATCTTGAATAGGAGTGTATATCACAGTTATCCTTTCTGCACACCCAAGTATCATCATTGCATTGTGGATGTGCAGGGGACAGATAAACTTGTCTCTTTTGGCCGAGGTATTCAACTGAAGGAGAACCACGCTCAAGAAGTGGCACACAAAGGACCTGGGAGAAAATGAATGTATTTTGCATGTAGAGAGGTTATGAACTGTGGTAGCAAGTGGGCTGACTGTGAAAGAATATCAAAGATGGCACCATCAATCCCTTCCCTGTTTGTACATCCATGCTGTTGCTTATATCAAGAGGTGGAGTCTAATTCCCCTCCCCTTGAATCTGGGAAAGGAGGCCTGGTGGTACAGTGGTCAAAGTGCTTGGCTGCTAACTGAAAAGTCGGCAGTTCAAACCCACCAGCTGCTCTGCAGGAGAAAGATGTGGCAGTCTGCTTCCATAAAGATTATAGCCTTGAAAACCATATGGGGAAGTTCTACTCCATCCCACAGGGTCACCATGAGCCGGAAACGACTCAACGGCAATAGGTTTGGTTTATCTGGGATAGCTTTAATGACTTAACTTGACCAGTAGAATGCAGTGAAAATGAAGCTCTAGGATATCCCAATATAGGATATAAAAAGAATATTTGTTCCCAGCACATCCCTTTTAGAGCCCTGAGCCACCATGTAAGAAGTCCAGGCTGGTCTTCTGAAGCAATAGGTGTGTGGAAAAGCACTGAGGTCCAGACATGTGCATGAAGAAGGCATCTTGACTGTCCAACCCTGTCGAAACTTCAGACGATTCCAGGCCCAGCCACTATCTGACTGCAACTATATGAAAGACTCCAAGAAAGGACTGTTGAGCTGAGCCCAGTCAGCCCTCAGAACCATGGAGAAAATTAAAAATTATTGTTTCAAGCCACTAAATTTTGGGATGTTTGTTACACAGCAATAACCGAAACAACATGGTTTTGAGCCTCTCCCCATACTCATTGTTCTGCTCTATACGTATTCTAGTTTTTTGTCATCTAAGTCACTGCTGTCATAGAAATATTCTTCTTGTTATTTATGATCCAGCTTGCCTTCCAAAAAGGGGTGTATCCCATTAAACTGGAGGAGTTCTTTGTTTTAATGAGTGCCTTGATGGATTTGAGTATATAAATTTGGAGGTAGGAACTGGAAGAAGAATGTAGGCACAAGTTGAATTGTTCTACATAATAAAGGAAAAAGGAATTTGAAATACCTGAGGAAACTGAGGCAGGAGGAGACATAAGAACCAAAAATGCTGGGGAAAGCATCAGAAAAATTGAAAAGAAAAACATCTTCAGCTGTGGCACAGCAGGAAGGAACAATAAAACACAGAAAAGTCTAACAGAGAAATTGAGTTGTTAACTTCATAATGTAAAACATCTCCCCTGCTTTATGAATTCTTCAGCAAAATTTATATTGCTCACTAATGTCTGAGGTGAGGAGATTCTTTAGTGAAATTCCAAGAGATAATGAGTCACCATGCAAGCACGGTGGAAAGAAGAATATTGGAACAGCCAATAATGCGGTTACATTTTAGAAAAATAGTGAATTGAACAGGTATAGAATCCTGAAACCTGGCATTAAAGGACTCCCCCAAAACTAAAACGGATCAATTAATAGACATTTCTGGGGCAAAGTTGTTCAATAATTTTGAGTCATTAAACTTACTGTTATCTAGCTCATTTTTCTCCAAGTTATTTCAAAGAATATCACAGGAAACCATTAAACATCTTGATAAAACCTGAATGCACTATATCTAAGGCACCATTCTTACCTATCAGTCTAGCAATCTGTAAAAAAAAAAAAAAGAAAAGAACCACAATGAGATAACCACTTGACACCCACGAAGATGGCTATTATCAAAAAATAACAAGTGCTGACAAGGACATAGAGAAATTGCAACCCTCATTCATTGCTGGTGGAAAAATAAAATGATACTGCCACTGTGGAAAACGCTTTGGTGGTTCCTGAAAAAGTTAAACATAGAATTACTATAAACCAAACCACACTTGTTGCTGTCAAGTCGATTCTGACTCATCGCAACCTATAGGACAGAGTAGAAACTACTCCATAGGCTTTCCAAGGAGTAACTGGTGGATTCGAACTGCCGACCTTTTGGTTAGCAGCCATAGCTCTTAACCACTGCACCACCAGGGCTCCAGGATTATTATATGATCCAGCAATTCCACTCCTAGGGATGTACCCTAAAGACTTGAAAGCAGGGACTCAGATGCTTGCACACAATGTTCAGTGCAGCATTATTCACAGTAATTATGCACAATAATTCACAAAAGGTGGAAACAGCCCAAGTATCTATCAACAGATGAATGGATTAACAAAATGTGTTATATACATGTAATGGAATATTTCACCATAAAGAGAAATGAAATTCTGATGCATGCTATCATGTATCAAGGACAGATATGAACCTTGAAAACATGCTGAGTGAAGTAAGTCAGACACAAAAGAATACTGTATGATCCCACTTATATGAAATGTTTAAAATAGGCAAATGCATAGAGACAAAATTTTATTAGTAGTTACCAGGGGGCAGGGAGAAAGGGAATGGGGACCTATTGCTTACGAGGTACTGAGTTTCTTGTTTAGAGTGATAAAAACATTAGGAAATGAAACCGTGATGAGGGCTGTATAATATGGTGAACGTAGTTAATGTCACTGAATTGTACATTCAAAAATGCTTAAAACTGCAAGTGTCCTGTTATATGTATTTTAACACAATAAAATTAAAAAAAAATAAAAGATTATAGCAGTTTGTGGTGTAACAGATTGCTTTTGTGTGGCCTTTCTCGCCATGGTCTTGTAACTCCCACCCAGGTGATTGGGCAGAACTTTGCAATAGAATAATTGTGGCCCACCAAGGGGATTGGAAATACCTTCTTTTACCAACATAAATGGCGACTATACACATGGACCTCGCCAGATGGAACACACAGAAATTAAATTGACTACATCTGTGGAAAGAGACGATGGAAAAGCTCAATATCATCAGTCAGAACAAGGCCAGGGGCCAACTGTGAAACAGACCATCAATTGCTCATATGCAACTTCAAGCTGAAACTGAAGAAAATCAAAGCAAGTCCACGAGAGCCAAAATATGGCCTTCAGTATATCTCACCTGAATTTAGAGACCATCTGAAGAATAGATTTGACGGATTGAACACTGGTGACCAAAGATCAGACGAGCTGTGGAAGGACATCATATGTGAAGAAAGCAATAGGTCATTGAAAAGACAGGAAAGAAAGAAAAGACCAAGATGGATGTCAGAGGAGACTCTGAAACTTGCTCTGAAACATCGAGCAGCTAAAGCAAAAGGAAGAATTGATGAAGTAAAAGAACTGAACAGAAGATTTCAAAGGGCAGCTCGAGAAGACAAAGTAAAGTATTATAATGACATGTGCAAAGAGCTAGAAGTGGAAAACCAAAAGGGAAGAACACACTCAGTGTTTCTCGAGCTGAAAGAACAGAAGAAAAAATTCAAGCCTCGAGTATATTATATGATGCAGGAAGCATCAAAAGAAGATGGAAGAAATATACAGTCATTATACCAAAAAGAATTAGTCAATGTTCAACCATTTCAAGAGGTAGCATATGATCAGGAACCGATGGTACTAAAGGAAGAAGTCCAAGCTGCTCTGAAGGCATTGGAGAAAAACAAGCCTCCAGGAATTGATGGAATATCAATTGAGATGTTTCAACAAACATATACAGTGCTGGAGGTGCTCACTCGTCTATGCCAAGAAATATGGAAGACAGCTTCCTGGCCAACTGACTGGAAGAGATCCATATTTATGCCTATTCACAAGAAAGGTGATCCAACCGAATGTGGAAATTATAGAACAATATCATTAATATCATATGCAAGCAAAATTTTGCTGAAGATCATTCAAAAATGGCTGCAGTGGTAAATCAACAGGGAACTGCCAGGAATTCAGGCCGGTTTCAGAAGAGGACGTGGAATCAGGGATGTCATTGCTGATGTCAGATGGATCCTGGATGAAAGCAGAGAATACCAGAAGGATGTTTACCTGTGTTTCATTGACTATGCAAAACATTCGACTGTGTGGATCATAACAAATTATGGGTAACATTGCAAAGAATGGGAATTCCAGGACACTTAATTGTGCTCATGAGGAACCTTTACATAGAGCAAGAGGCAGTTGTTTGGACAGAACAAGGGTATACTAATTGGTTTAAAGTCAAGAAAGATGTGTGCCAGGGTTGTATTCTTTCACCATACCTATTCAATCTGTATGCTGAGCAAATAATCTGAGAAGCTGGACTATATGAAGAAGAACGGGGCATCAGGATTGGAGGAAGACTCATTAACAACCTGCGTTAAGCAGATAACACAACCTTGCTTGCTGAAATTGAAGAGGACTTAAAGCACTTACTAATGAAGATCAAAGACCACCGCCTTCAGTATGGGTTGCACTTCAATGTAAAGAAAACAAAAATCCTCACAACTGGACAGATGAGCAACATCATGATAAACAGAGAAAAGATTGAAGTTGTCAAGGATTTCATTTTACTTGGATCCACAATTAACAGCCATGGAATCAGCAGTCAAGAAATCAAAAGATGCATTTTATTGGGTAAATCTGCTGCAAAGGATCTCTTTAAAGTGTTGAAGAGCAAAGATGTCACCTTAAAGACTAAGGTGCGCCTGACCCAAGCCATGGTATTTTCAATCACATCATATTCATGTGAAAGCTGGGCAATGAATAAGGAAGACCAAAGAAGAATTGGTGCTTTTGAATTGTGGTGTTGGCGAAGAATATTGACTATACCATGAACTGCCAAAAGAACGAACGAATCTGTCTTGGAAGTACAACCAGCATGCTCCTTAGATGCAAGGATGGCGAGTCTGCATCTTACATACTTTGGACATATTATCAGGAGGGATCAGTCTCTGGAGAAGGATATAATGCTTGGCAAAGTACAGGGTCAGCGGAAAAAAGGAAGACCCTCAATGAGGTGGATTGACACAGTGGTTGTAACAATGGGCTCAAGCATAACAACAATTGTAAGGATGGCACAGGACAGGGCAGTGTTTCGTTCTGTTGTGCATAGGGTTGCTATGAGTCAGAACCAACTTGATGGCACCTAACGACAAAAACAACAAGGGGATTGGTCAGTTTTGACATCCCTCTGGGCTTGAAATGAGCCATGCTCAGAGGCGGGAAAAACAAGAATCCACTGTCACCAAGGAAGAACAGCCAGGACCAGCAGGCACATCCTTTGAACCTAGTATCCCTGAGCTGAGAAGCTCCTGGAAGCAGGAGATGGACAGAGTGAGCTGTAACCCTGAAGACGGCGAGAAGCGGGGCAACAGAGACCCAGCAGCAGGAGACAGTGCAGTGGGCAAGGCTGAGTGCCTTTGGGCAGAGGCCCAGGGCCAGGAGGAGGCATGCCTGTGAGTACCACTGGGAAGAGGCTGTCCTAATGGAAGAACTGTATCCTGAGGGTTCCTGAGTCTGAGTTGTAACTGTTACTTTCCTAATAAACCCCATAATCATGAGTATTATCTGTGAATTCTGTGTGGCCACTGCAATGAATTATCGAATCCAGCAGAGAAGTAGAGAGTACCATGGGAGGGACAGTTGGTGTCAGAATTAGTAAAGATGGTGGAGAGAGGAGGCTTGTCTGACCTCTGTCTCATAGGAATCAGCCTTGGGCTGTCGATCTCGATTCTCTTTCCCCCAGTGAAGTTACAGGAGGTCAGAAACTGCCCCTGCACTGTTTTTACACAGCTAAAAAATAGTAATTAATCTGACATAATATGTTCCTAGAAATCATGCAGCTTTCCTATATGCTGAAAAAAAATCCATTGTTTTAATTAATCATTCCACAATCTTGACACGAATTGACATTAAGCCCACCAGGAACTGCCTTTTGGAAAGTGTTCATCCCTGTCCAAAACCTGGAGTGCTTATTAATCCAGCAATGTTTGGGAGAGAATTCCTCTAGCTATAGGCTACTACTTGCCCTTCTCTGATGACTCTGGTATATCCCTATGCATTATCCCATTGGAAACTTGTACATATATGTGCCATGAGTTTGATAGCAATGATTCTCTTTAGTGGAGATAGATGGGCATCGCACACTAATGTTTCTACCTTAGAGGTGCCACCCCCCACAAAATTATTTAGGACCTCTAGGGATCCTAAAGGAGTCCCTGGGTGGTACAAATGGTTAAGCACTGGATTACTAACCGGAAGTTTGGCAGTTCAAATCCACCGCAGGCACCTTGGAAGAAAGGCATAGCAAGCTGCTTCTGAAAGGTCACAGCCTTGAAATGCTGTTTTGGTCATCTAGTACTGCTATAACAGAAATACCACAAATGGATGGCTTTAACAGAGGGAAGTTTATTCTCTCCCAGTCTAGTAGACTAGAAGTCCAAATTCAGGGGGCCAGCTCCAGGGGAAGGTTTTCTCTCTGTCAACTCTGGAGGAAGGTCCTTGTCATCAGCCTTCCCTTGGTCTGGGAGCATCTCAGCACAGGAACCTTGGGTCCAAAGGACGCAATCTGCTCCTGGAGCATCTTTCTTTATGGTATGAGGTCCCCACCCTCTGCTAGCTTCCCTTTCCTTTTATCTCTTGAGAGATAAAAGTTGGAGCATGCTACACTCCAGGGAAACTCCCTTTGCATTGGATCAGGGATGTGACCTGGTAAGGGTGTTACAATCCCACATTAACCCCCTTTAACATAAAATTACAATCACAAAATGGAGGACAACCACAGAACACTGGGAATCATGGCCTAACCAAAATAAACACATTTTTGTTCTTAGGTTCAGACTCATAACGACCCTATGTACCACAGAACAAAACACTGCCTGGTCCTGTGCCATCCTTACAGTCATTGTTATGCTTGAGCCCATTATCACAGCCACTGTGTCAATCCATCTCATTAAGGGTCTTCTGCTTTTCTGCTGACCAAGCATGATGTCCTTCTCCAGAGACTGATCCCTCCTGACAACATGTCCAAAGTATGTAAGACACACTCTAGTTGTACTTCTTCCAAGACGGATTTGTTTGTTCTTTTGGTACCCAAACCCACTACCCACTGCCGTCGAGTCGATTCCAACTCACAGCGACCCTATAGGACAGAGTAGAACTGCCCCACAGAGTTTCCAAGGAGCACCTGGCGGATTTGAACTACCGACCTCTTGGTTAGCAGCTGTAGCACTTAACCACTATGCCACCAGGGTTTCCGTTCTTTTGGTAGCCCATGGTATATTCAATATTCTTCGCCAATACCATGATTCAAAGGCATCAATTCTTCTTCAGTCTTATTTACTCATTGTTCAGCTTTCACATGCATACGATGCTATTGAAAATACCATGGCTTGGGTTGGGTTCAAGTGCATCTTAGTCTTCAAGGTGATACCTTTATTTTTCAATGCTTAAAAGAGGTCCTTTGCAGCAGATTTGCCCAATGCAATGCATGTTTTGATTTCTTAACTGCTGCTTCTGTGGGTGTTGATTGTGGAGCCAAAACGAAATCCTTGACAACTTCAATCTTTTCTCTGTTTATCATGATGTGGCTTATTGGTCCAGTTGTGAGGATTTTTGTTTTCTTTATGTTGAGGTGTAATCCATATTGAAGGCTGTGGTCTTTGATCTGCAGTAAGTGCTTCAAGTCCTCTCCACTTTCAGCAAACAAGGTTGTGTCATCTATATAACACAGGTTGTTAATGAGTCTTCCTCCAATCCTGATGCCCCATTCTTCTTCATATAGTCCAGCTTCTCGGATTTCTTGCTCAGCATACAGATTGAATAGGTATAGTGAAAGGATACAACCCTGAAGCACATCTATCCTGACTTTAAACCATGCAGTGTCCCCTTATTCTGTCCAAACAACTGCCTCTTGATCTATGTAAAGGTTCTTCATGAGCACAACTAAGTGTTCTGGAATTCCCATTCTTCACAATGTTATCCATAATTTGTTCTGATCCACATAGTTGAATACCTTTGCATAATCAATAAAAGACAGGTAAACATCCTGCTGGTATGCTCTGCTTTCAGCCAGGTTCCATCTGACATCAGCAATGGTATCCCTGGTTCCACATCCTCTTCTGAAACCAGCCTGAATTTCTGGCAGTTCCCTGTCAATATACTGCTGCAGCCGCTTATGAATGATCTTCAGCAAAATTTTGTTTGTGTATGATATTAATGATATTGTTCTATAATTTCTGCATTCAGTTGGATCACCTTTCTTGGGAATAGGCATAAATATGGATGTCTTCCAGTCGGCTGGCCAGGTAGCTGTCTTCTAAATTTCTTGGCATAGAAAAATAAGTGCTTTCAGTGCTGCATTCGTTTGTTGAAACATCTCAGTTGATATTCCATCAATTCCTGGAGCCTTGTTTTTCGCCAGTGCCTTCAGAACAGCTTGGACTTCTTCCTTCAGTACCATCGGTTCCTGATCATATGCTACCTCTTGAAATGGTTGAACTTCGACTAATTCTTTTTGGTATAGTGACTGTGTGTATTCCTCCCATCTTCTTTTGATGCTTCCTTCATCATTTAATATTTTCCCCATAGAATTCTTCACTATTGCAACTCGAGGACTGAATTTTTTTCTTCAGTTCTTTCGACTTGAGAAATGCTGAGCATGTTCTTCCCTTTTAGTTTTCTATCTCCAGGTCTTCCCACATGTCATTATAATACTTTGTCTTCTCAAGCCGCCCTTTGAAATCTTCTGTTCAGTTCTTTTACTTCATCATTTTGTCCTTTTGCTTTAGTTGCTTGATGTTCAAGAACAAGTTTCATAGTCTCCTCTGACATCCATCTTGGTCTTTTCTTTCTTTCCTGTCTTTTCAATGACCTCTTGCTATCTTCATGTATGATGTCCTTGATGTCATTCCACAGCTCATCTGGTCTTCAGTTATTAGGGTTGAACACGTCAAATCTATTCTTGAGTTGGTCTCTAAATTCAGGTGGGATATACTCAAGGTCATACTTAAGCTCTCTGGACTTGCTCTGATTTTCTTCAGTTTCAACTTGAACTTACATATGAGCAATTGATGGTCTGTTTCACAGTTGGCCCCTGGCCTTATTCTGACTGATGATATTGAGCTTTTCCACTGTCTCTTTGCACAGATATAGACGATTTGAGGCCCATGTATTCCACCTGGTGACGTCCATGTGTATAGTCACTGTGTATGGTGGTGAAAAAAAGTATTTGCTATGACGAAGTCACTGGTCTTACAAAATTCTGTCATGCCATCTCCAGCATCGTTTCTATCACCAAGGCCATATTTTCCAACTACCTATCCTCCTTCGTTTCCAACTTTCACATTCCAGTCACCACAAACCAACACGCAAACCTCCACAGTACGACAAACTGACAGACATGTGGGAGACATACGTTTTGGGGGGGGACATAATTCAATCCATGATAAATGCCTATGGAGCAGTTCTACTCTGCACACTTGGGGTTGCCATGAGTCAGAATTAACCGCAACTAAAAACAACAAGAATGCTAAATCTTGGTTCAGTATGAATAAAGCAGTATTCTAAGAGTAGATGCCCTGGGAAACACCTAACCCTAAAACTTCTAATTAGATGTTTTGACACCTCCAATACTTGCTAGTAGCTTGGTCTTACATGGTCTTGAGACAATTACAGTTGCCAACAGGCAGTTTTTGTGTTAAGATCAGAGAAGTGAAAAGCTAATATGATAAGGGCCGGGAGTTTGTTAGTACAGTAACAGAGTAGAAATTAAAATGTGCACTTGGAAAAGAAGGGATTCCAAAGCTGCTGACTATTTAGGAAAAAGGAATCTAACTCTGAAATAAAGCTGGAAAGGCAGAATTGGGGCACGCATATTTCTTAGTATAAGAATAGATGTCTGGACATGATGGAAGATTTAGAAAGTCAAATGAAAAGTGAATAAAGGAGTTTAAAAAAAAAAAAAAAGCTGGCATTAAGGCTAGGAATTTCCCTGCATGTCTGGAACTTCCTTCCTCTTAATACACAGGCCCTGGTGATCCCTTCCCTTATATCTCTTATTACTTTCTGAAGATAAACAATTTCAAACAGTTTGGCTTTGTGAGTGGTAAAATGAATAAACATCCTTTTCAGCTTTAACAAAGGTACAGATAGCGTGGGAAGAGAAGCATGGCTTTAAAAAATGAAGAGACTCCTATATGCACAAAGTAACATACTCTAGAAGAGGTGCTGAGCAAGCCTGAGGTGACCAGATTTGTTTTAGGTGCCAGCGTGAACTTTTATGAAAGAAGGTATGGCAGACACTGCAGGATGACCGGCCCACCTACGCCCATAACCAGTCAATACCTCCTCCTCCGTCCCATATTCCTCTTCTATAGAGGAGGACGTATAAGCCAAAAAATCTCTTTCCACTCCTCCCTTGGAGCAAGTGTGTCTGTGTGTGTGAACATGTGCATGTATGTGTGTTTGCTGTAGACTAAGAACTGACATGCTCCTCAGCATTTAAGTTATTGCACAAAGTACAACAGAGGAAATAGATGTTTATTGTTCACTCTGTAATGCATTCAACAAGCACTGACTAAATAGACTTTTTAAAAAAACATTACTACGTGCCAGACAGTATGGTAGGCAATGGAGCTAGAATGATGAGCAAGACAAAGTCCCCACCCCAAGGAACTCGTCGTTTATTTTGAAACAGTATGATAAACAAACTGTGGTACATTCATACCGTGAAATATTATTCAGTAAGAAAAAGAAAGGAACTATCAAGCCATGAAAAGGCAGACAGATTAGTGATTTCCAAGGGGCAAGTGGGAGTGGGGAGGGATGAACAGACGTATCACAGGATAATTTTAGGGCAGCGAAACTATTCTGTATGATACTGTAATGGTGGGCACATGACATGCATTTGTCAAAATCCATAGGACTACACTACACACAGTGACTCCTAAAGTAAGCTACGGACTTTAGTTAATAATAAAGTGTTAATATTGGTTCATCAATTTTAACAGATGCGCCACATGAATGCAAGATGCTGTAACAGGAGAAAAAGTGTTTTTGCTACTTACTGATTTACATAGATCCATCTAATATATAATGGTAGTTCATCACTGGATCACTCAGTTCCTGTATTATTGCTGCAGTTGCTCTAATCTAAAGAAACTTGCATTTATCTGTTTCAGCAAAGACAATGCTGTAGTTTAGTCTTCTTCATATATTAAGACAACTTTGGGGATGGCTGTCAGTAAGGAAGGGGATTTTTTTTTATTATTGTACTTTAGATGAAGGTTTACAGAACAAACTAGCTTCTCATTAAACAACTAGTACACATATTGTTTTGTGACATTGGTTACCAACCCCACGGCATGTTAACACTCTTCCCTTCTCGACCTTGGGTTCCCTATTACCAGCTTTCCTGTCCCCTCCTGCCTTCTAGGCCTTGCCCCTGGGCTGGTGTGCCCCTTTAGTCTCATTTTGTTTTATGAGCCTGTCTAATCTTTGGCTGAAGGGTGAACCTCAAGAGTGACTTCATTACTGAGCTAAAAGGGTGTCTGGAGGCCATACTCTTGGGGTATCTCCAGTCTCTGTCAGGCTGGTAAGTCTGGTCTTTTTTTGTGACTTAGAATTTTGTTCTACATTTTTCTATAGCTCTGTCCAGGACCCTGTATCATGATCCCTCTCAGAACAGTTGGTGGCGGTAGCTGGGCACCATCTAGTTGTGCTGGATGCAGTCTGGTGGAGGGTGTGGTAGTTGTGGTCCATTAGTCCTTTAGACTAATCTTTCCCTTGTATCTTTGGTTTTCTTCATTCCCCGGAGGGGATATTTTTCTATCACGCCTTTTTCATTCTATTGGCTCTGAAAAGTTCTATCATTGTATTGGAGCTCTGTCTGGACAACCATAATATATCCTACCCACAAAAGACAGAATCCCAATTGAACAAAATGACCTTTTCCTATAACTGAAAGGAAATGTAAACAGACTAAGTTCCCAACAATTTGGTGTAGTAAATTATGGTGCATCAACATGACAGAAAATTATTCAGCCTCTAAAAATCATAATTAAGATGATTATATATGGTATAAGGTTGCTATGAGTCAGAATTGACTTGACAGTAGGGTATTTTTTTTTTTTTTTGGTGGAAATAGAAAACAAAATTATTGCATACAATAGAACACATATGTTTTTTTAAAACTGTACTGAAAATAATTGAAAACAAGCTGAATTATTGCAGTGGTGGGATTTAAAGCAGTTTTCCTTTTCAAATTGTTCTTTAGCACTACTACAGGATCATTTTTTAAAGTTTGGTATTTTTTATACAGTGTTCCAAGTGTGATCTAACTTGCCATATTAAGCAAGTCCATCACCTTCCTTATACTTTGTATTCTACTACAATTTATGCCGTCTTGGAAGAATTACAACCAGGATGCTCCTTAGAAGCAAGGATGGTGAGACTACATCTCACATACTTTGGACATGTTATCAGGAGGGACCAGTCTCTGGAGAAGGACATCATGCTTGGTAAATTAGGGGGTCAGCAAAAAAGAGGAAGACCCTCAATGAGATGGACTGACATAGTGGCTGCAACAATGGGCTCAAGCATAGCAGCAATTGCGAGAATGGTACAGGACCAGGCAGTGTTTCGTTCTGTTGTGCGTGGGGTCACTATGAGTGACCCAAGAGCAACAACAACCGTTTATGCAGTGCAAGATCTCAAGAGCTATAGGAGTAGCCACATGTCACCATGTTACACTCACTGAGCTCAGTAAAAACAAAAAATTTTATCTTCTACTTTGTGAATGAAAAAAATATATAGGACCTTTCATTTAACCCCATTAAAATTTGTATTTCCTAGTTGAGGGCCATCACTTCTGTCTGGTGGCATATGTTTGGCTATTAGAGGAAGAATACTGTAACAAGAGCACAGCCGGTCTTCTTCCTTCTGGTTGCATTATTTTGAACAAGATCCTAAGTTTCTCTGCGTTTCCCTTTCTTGTCAGTAAAATAAGAATGATGGTAATTGTGCCCGCCTCCTGCGGTTGCCATAAAGATTCAATGAGATGATCCATGCAAAGCACAGTAAAGCCTCACCATGGTACATGCTCACCCAATGGTAGCTATTTGTTGCCTCTACCCTTTTACTAGCCTTGCCTCCTGGGTGGTGCAGCTCTTCCTGACATCATTTATGCAATTCTGGGCCACTCTTCAACACTTACTCTTGGAGAGCCCTTTTTTCATCTTTTATTCATGTCCTTTTTAGATCTGGGTTTGTCAGGGAGCTTTCTAGAAAAGCCACCTCTTTTCCTCCTTTTTTTCAATCTGAATCATTTGTGACTAAAAAGTCAGAATCACACTGCGTAAGAAGTCCTGTCCTGCTTGTACCATGTTTTCTTCTGAGTCTCATGTCACAGAATCATCCCCATCTTCTGTATGAACTTTTCCAGACCAACCTTTCTACATGCTGAGATTCCTATGGAACCATTCCAGCCTTCATCCTCTGTAGCTATACTTAACTAAGATGAAGCTGTATCTTTTTATTCCATTCTAAATAATAATAATAATAAAGACATACATGACATACACAAGAATATAAAAATACAAGTTACCAAACCACCCTCCTCTCCCAGAGGTAAACATTATTACATATCTTGTGTAACCTTCAGATGTACTCTATGCGTTTTCACGCACATTTGTATTTGCATACTGTCATGGATTGAATTGTGTCCCCCAAAATATCTGTCAACTTGGCTAGGTTATGATTCCCTTGTATGACTGTATGATTGTCTACCATTTTATCTTCTGATGTAATTTCCCTATATGTTGTAAATCCTATCACTATGATGTAATAAGATGCATTAGCAGCAGTTATATTGATGAGGTCTACAAGATTAGGCAGTGTCTAAGCCAATCTATTTTGAGATATAAAAGAGAGAAGCGAGCAGAGAGACATGGGGACCTCATACCACCAAGAAAGCAGTGCTGGGAGCAGAGTGCATCCTTTGGACCTGAGGTTCCTGTGCTGAGATGCTCCCAGACCAAGGCAAGACCGATGACAAGGACCTTCCTCCAGAGTCGACAGAGACAGAAAGCCTTCCCCTTGACCCGGAGCCTTGAATTCAGACTTCCAGCCTACTGGACTGTGGGAGAATAAACTTCTCTTTCTTACAGCCATCCACTTGTGGTATTTCTTTTACAGCAGCACTAGATGACTAAGACACATACATATACAAGTGTATATACCATATTTTTAAACTCAGATTGGATCATACCATGCACACTGCCCTACAAATCCCTTTTTTACTTAGCAATATACCTTCAAGATTTTTTTCATGTCAGTACATATAACTATATATTTTTCACAGCTCCATAATTCTCCTTGTATGGCTGAATTCTAATTTATTTCACCAATGCCACATTTATGGTCTAGACAGGGGACCAGATATTTGCATTTTTATGTTATTACAAACATGCTGCAATAAATACCCTTACCTCATATATACATATTTTACATAGTATATAAAAAACAACAGTGCATCAATAATTTTATAGTGTCCCGTTTCCACATATCATATATTTTGGAAGTTTGGGAAACTTATTTTCAGTTTTCTTATCACAGATATAGCAAAAACACATATCATCCTTAACAACTCTGAGGTTATGAGAAAATGCCATTTTCATTAATTGTGATTCTAACCTTGTGAGGATAGGATGTATCAGAGCTGCCTAAACAAAGCATCAGGCAGGTTACAGAATTCTGCAGAGCCCATGAAATAAGAAAAAAAAAAATTGATATAAACATTTCTTCTCCTTAGCAATCTATCTCTGTCAGTGACAAACTAGTCACAGATTTAGAGATGTCAACCAAAAGAACTCAAGGTCAACAGCTCTACTAACATCAAATGCACAAACAAGTCTGTTAAATTCCTAGAAGTGTAATTGCTAATTCAGAGAATACATGCACAAATTGGCAAGTACAGTCAAACTACCCTCCAAGGAGATTTTATGTGCTGGCTGTCTTCTCAAAGTTTCTCATTATTTGCTTTTTACCAACAAATGTTAACTTATAGTCAGAATTTGATCCAGAGCATCAACTCTTCTATTTGCTTCCTTAACATTCTAAGAAGTCAGTCAAGCGTTGTTCCCTGCACTGCTTTTAGCCAAACAAGTGTTTGAAGAAAGTGTAGTTCCATCACTATGCTTTCCCTCACGTTCACTAGGAACTGACGTCAGACCCTGGATGGACATCAGCAACATCTGGAGGTCCTGAGAATATAAATTAAGGATGGCCCTCACTGCACAGTGTCATTAGTTCCTTCTTTTAATGACAAGCCAGCTTGACTATTTGGATCTGATGTACTGTTCAACGTCTCTAAGCTGCGATGTTAGGAGCTCTGGTGGCACAGTGGTTAAGCATTCAGCTGCTAACTGAAAGGTCAGTACTTTGAACCCACCAGCCACTCCAAGGGAGAATGATGTGGCAATTTGCTTCCGTAAAGATTACATCCTTGGAAACCCTATGGGGCAATTCTACTCTATCATATAGGGTTGATGTGAGTTGGAATCAACTTGACAGCAATGGGTAGGCTGTAATGCTAGTTAGTAAAAATGAATCTGGGTTCCCAGAATTGCCACCAGCTTAGCCATTTGTAACGGCTTAAGATGACAGGGAGCCTCTTGTGCAAAGAAGCAATGGCTTCTTAAGCTCTTACTGGGCTACATACAGAGCTTACATTCTTCTGAGATGATTGTTGCTGGCTACAGAACTCATCACAAACCCAAACAGTATTTCTCAAGGGGACTCATTTATTCCTCTTCAAATGTATAGCATCACAGCACCAAGTCAAATCAGGACCAGGTGTTTGCTGCACTGTATCTATGTCTTATGTAAAGTTCAATAAGAGACTCTACTGTAAGTTCATTAACTCAACAAAAACTTACTAAATGAAGCCTGGTGGTACAGAGGTTAAGTGCTCGGCTGCAAACCAAAAGATCGGCAGTTTGAATCCACCAGTTGCTCCTTGAAAACCCTAGGGCAGTTCTGCTCTGTCCTACGGGGTCGCTATGAGTCACAATTGCCTCGACAATACAGGGTTTGGGCTTTTGGGGTTTATGCCAGAATCTGTTCTAGGTTTTGAGATAAAACCAAAAAACCAAACCCAGTGCTGTCGAGTCGATTCCGACTCATAGTGACCCTATAGGACAGAGTAGAACTGCCCCATAGAGTTTCCAAGGAGCGCCTGGCAGATTTGAACTGCTGACCCTCTGGTTAGCAGCCGTAACACTTAACCACTACACCACCAGGGTTTCCAGGTTTTGAGATAGTGATGTGAAAAAAAAAAAAAAAAAAAGCCCTCCTGGAGCTTACATTCTAGAGAAGAAGAGCAGACAATAAGTAAAATAAAAAATATACTGAATGGTAAGAAAGTAAGAACTGCTATAAAAAAATATAATTAAAAAAAAGTGGATAATCTGCACAAGATCAGTGAATTGTATCTACGCCAAGCACCCAGTTTGTGATACTATACTATAGTTTTGAAAGATGCTACCATTGGGGAAAGCCAGATAAAGAGTACACAGGATCTCTCTGCATTACTTCTTACAACTACATGTGAATCTATGATTATCCCAATAAAAATTTCCATTAAAAAAAAGTCTAAATGGGAGGTCTAATTTTAAATAGGGTGACCAGGTAAGGTGTTATTGGAAAGGTTGCACAGAGTAAAGACCTGAAGTCAGTGAAAGAGCAAGATATGTGGCAACATGGGGTAAGAGTGCTCCAGACAGAGAGACCAGAAGCACCACACAGAACAGGCCTGGATGGTTCAAGGAACTGCTAATAACAAGGTGAGTGGCCAGAGGGACTGAAGGGAAATGGTAGAATGAAGAGATGGGTCATTATGTAAATTTCAGAGATTATCTAATCCAACACCACAACTCTGCATTTTACATATGACAAAACTGATACCAAACAAGTTAGTCATAGAGCTGGGATGAGATCCTAGGTTCCCTGACTTCTGGAACAACATGCCTTCCCTCCATCACACTCAAGCATATATCTTTTTATATATATAAATTACAATACTAGAGATTACAACAGTATTCCAGTATATCCTGCTATTTGGTGTATTTTGGTTAGTGTGTTACCATTATTTCAATATTTTCAAAAACAGTAATAATCTTCATTTTTAGATCAAGATCAGTGATTAACTGTATGTGGAAAAGCCAACTTATTCAGTCTCCAAGTCTCACCAGATCCATATCCACACAAGTTACTATCAATAACCATATTGTTGTATGATACAAAGCTTCTCTTGCAAAAATAATTCTTACTCTAAGAAAAAGACTTGCCAAACCAGTGAACTAAGAAGATGACAAAACTAAAATTTATAAGAGACTCATCAAAGAAGATCTAAATAAATGAAGAGATATACCATGCTCATGCACTGAAAGACTCAATACTGTTTCAAACGTTCTCCAACCTCCTCTCAACTCTGACCCTACCCTTAACTCCTCTTCACTCTCTTCAGGTAAACTTGTCATAACTTTTCAGAGAAAATAGAACTCTCTTAATGTTCTGATCCTAAATATATAAACTTACCTACATCTTCTTCTTACCCATAAAATCACCAGAACTCTCTGTCCTCCTGGACAAAATGAATTCCTCCACCTATATTTTGATCACATCCTTCAAATCTTCTCAAGAACCATATGCTCTTGCTACTAATTATTCATTCTCACTCTTATAAATTTAACCTCTCCCGTTAAACAGGATCCTTCCCATTCGTTTTTTCAAATGCTCAAGCCTATCCAGTTAACAACAACTAATCTGACTCCTATTCTCCTCGAATTACACTCCTAATTTTCTAGCTCTCTCCTCTTCACGGTCAAACCTCTTACCTCCATCCTCACTGGTAATCATTCTCTCCTTGAACACTCTCTTCCCTCACCTTCTCCCAGTTTTCTCACACCTCTCTGCCCACTTTTTCTTTCTCCTGTACAGGCTCAGCCTCCTCATCCTTGGCTTTAAATGTAGAGCTCCACAAGGTTCATCTCTCCTTCACCACCTGAGTTCCAACCACAATGACCTCCCTCGAGTCCCCCATACTCACCAGGTCCCCTTCCATCCACCTCAGGGTTTTTGTTCTGTCAGAAATGTTCCTTCCTCTTTCTCACCACTTCATCAGAGATGCCTTCTCCAACTTCTATGACTAGGTCGTATCCCCTATTATACGATTTCATAATACTATGTTACTATCGTAAGTACTAATCAAAGTAGCAATTATCATTTTTAAAAATTATTTATTTAGTGTTTGTCTCTCACACTAGACTGTGAGTTTCTGGGGTACACACTGAAAGCCCTGAAGAAATATTTGTATAGTGAACATATGAATGTACCTCTAAAATAATAATTTCATAAATTGTTTTCAATAAATGTTCCTAATGGCCAATAAGTCTTTTTTGGAAATAAATGCCACTGTTTCACCTATAAAATAGGATAGTGCTTACCATATAGGAGCTTTAAATACACATTTAAAAATATATTTTAAATACACATAAAAAATAATTAAAGTGTTTGAAACTAAAGTTTAAAATGGCATCTGTATTAGTTTTGGTATAGGTTAAACAATCTATTAAATCAAATAGAGCCAAATATATAGTGTCTTGAACACAACAGAATTTAATTTTTTATGTAATAGTTCAGAACAGATGTTCAGGTCAGCAGGCAACTTTTCTCCATGCTGTGATTTAGGGACCCAGGTTCCTTCCACTCTGTGACTTTCCCATGGCCTTGTCATCATCTACATTCAACCAGTACAAGAGAAGGATAACAAAAAAAAAAAAAACAAGCCCACTGCCACGGAGTCTATTCCAACTCATAGCAACCCTATAGGACAGAGTAGGACTGCCCCATAGGTTCCTGAGGAGCACCTGGTGGATTCAAACCTCCGACCTTTTGTTAGCTCTTAACCATTATGCCACCAGGGTTTTCACAAGAGAAGGATGTGGAAGAGGAATTCCTAGTCTCCAAAAGCCCCAGTCCAAAAGTGGCACACGTCACTTCTCTTCATCCGGTGACTGACTACAATCCCGTTACTATATAAGAAGAAAAGAAAGAATTTGCAGGCAGCCAGAGGTCTCTGCTGCCATCATCCAAATGCAAGATTTTCTTATTGTTTTCATTTTGTTGTGTTTTTTTGAATATGTGACAATTACAAATATAATAACAAAACCAAAAGGGAAAAACACGCTTCATATTTCTCAAGCTGAAAGAACTGAAGAAAAAATTCAAGCCTCAAGTTACAGTATTGAAGGATTTTATGGGCAAAAATTGAACGATGAACGAATCATCAAAAGAAGATGGAAGAAATACACAGAATCACTGTACCGAAAAGAATTGGTTGACATTCAACAATTTCAGGAGGCAGCATATAATCAAGAACCGATGATACTGAAGGAAGAAGTCCAAGCTGCACTGAAGGCATTGGGGAAAACAAGGTTCCAGTAGTTTATAGAATACTAATTGAGATTTTCAACAAACAGATGCAACTCTGGGAAGCACTCACTAGTCTATGCCAAGAAATTTGGAAGACAGCTACCTGGCCAACCAAAGGGAAGAGATCCACATTTGTGTCCATTCCAAAGAAAGGAGATTCAACAGAATGTGGAAATTATTGAATAATATCATTAATATCACACGCAAGTAAAATTAAGCTAAAAATAATTCAAAAATGATTGCAGCAGTGTATCAACAGGGAATGACCAGGAATTCAAGCCAGATTCAGATGAGGACATGAAATGAAGACTATCATTGCTGATGTTAGGTAGATCGTGGCTGAACGCAGAGAACACCAGAAGAATGTTTACCTGTGTTTTATTGACTATGCAAAGGCACTTGACTCTGTGGATCATAACAAATTATGGATAGCTGGTGAAGATCAAAGACTACAGCCTTCAGTATGGGTTACACCTCAACATAAAGAAAACAGAAATTCTTATAATTGGACCAATAAGCAACATCATGATAAATGGAGAAAAGATTGAAGTTGTCGAGGATTCCATTTTGCTTGGATCCACAATCAACACCCATGGAAGCAGCAGTCGAGAAATCAAATGATGTATTGCATTGGGGAAATCTGCTGCAAAAGACCTCTATAAAGTTAAAAAGCAAAGACATCATCTTGAGGACTAAGGTGCACCTGACACAAGCCATGGTATTTTCAACCACCTCATACGCATACAAAAGCTGGACAATGAATAAGGAAGACTGAAGAACTACTGATGCCTTTGAATTGTTGCACTGGCAAAGAATATTGACTATACCATGGACTGTCAAAAGAATGAACAAATTTGTCTTGGAAGAAAAAAAACCCCAAAATGCTTAAAAGGGAGGATGGTGAGACTTCATCTCACTTACTTTGGACATGTTATCAGCAGGGACCAGTCCCTGGAGAAGGATATCTCGCTTGGTAAAGTAGAAGGTCAGTGGAAAATAGGAAAACCCTCAACAAGATGGACTGACAGAGAGGCTGCAACAATGGGTTCAAACATAGCAATGATTGTGAGGATGCCCAGGACTAGGCAGTGTTTCATTCTGTTGTTCTGTTCACTCTGAGTCGGAGCCAACCTGATGGAACCTAACAACAACAATAACACTCTGGGTTGAAATTAGCTCATAATTCAATAGCAATAAAAAATTTTCTCTTACCCTCCTAGGAACGAATAGACATATGCACACCCATGTTCATTACAGCATTATTCACAATAGCAAAAAGATGGAAACAACCTAGGTGCCCATCAACAGATGCATGCATAAAAAAAAAAAACTATGATTCAAACACACAATGGAATACTATGAAATGCTAAAGAACAATGATGAATCTGTAAAACATCTCACAGCATGGATGAGTCTGGAGGGCATTATGCAGAATGAAATAAGTTAATCCAAACAACACTGTATGAGACCACTATTGTAAAACCTCATGAAAATGTTTACACACGAAAAGAAATAATCTTTGATGGTTACGAGGGAGGGGAGTGGTGGGAAGGTTAAAACACTAACCAGACAATAGAAAAGCGGTAACTTTGGTGAAGGGTAAGACAGTACACAATACTGGGGAAGTCAGCACAACTTAACCAGGGCAAAGTCACAGAAGCTTCACAGACTCATTGAAACTTCCTGAGGGACTGAGTTGCTGAGTTGAGGGCTGGGGACCGTGGTCTTGGGGGATATCTAGGTCAGTTGCCATAACATAGTTTATAAGGAAAATATTCTACATCCTACTTCGGTGAGTAGCGTCTGGGGTCTTTAAAGCTTGTGAGCAGCCATCTAAGCTATATCTGCTGGCCTCACCCTGTATGGAGCAAAGTTGAATGAAGAAAACAAAAGACACAAGGGAAAGATTAGTCCAAAGAACTAACAGACCCCAAGTACCACAGCAGTCACCAGACTGAGTCCAGCACAACTAGATGGTGACCAGCTACAACCACTGACTGCTCTGAGATGGATCACAATAGAAGGCCCCCAACAGAGTGGGAGAAAAATATAGTACACAACTCAGACTCCCCAAAAAGACCAGACTTACTGGTCTGACAGAGACTGGAGTAACCCTGAGAGTATGGTCTCCGGACATCCTTTTAGCTCAGTACCGAAGTCACTCCTGAAATTCACTCTTTAGCCAAAGATTAGACAAGCCTATAAAACAAATAATAACACATATAGTTCAACCACGTATATGAGACTAAATGGGCACATGAGCCCAAAAGCAAAGACAAGAAGACAGGAAACCTGGATGAATGGAAAAAGGGAAACAGAGGTCAAGAAAGGGAGAGTGTTGACACTTGTTAAGGTTGGGAACCAATGTCACAGAAAAATATGTGTATTAATTGTTTAATGAGAAACTAATTTGCTCTGTAAGTTGTCACCTAAGGAATAAAAAAAAAAAATTCTCTCACCATTTTTTTATGAGAGGCAACAGTACCAATTCTGTTCCATAATAATTTGGTTGTGGAAGTTAAGTCTTTTTTCAATCCATGTTCTCAAAAAGTATACAAAGAAAAAGGATGGGAAGCTGGCACAACCTGTACAAGGCAAGGTCATGGTAGCTCCACAGACACATCTAAACACCCTGAGGGATTAAATTGCTGGGCTGAGGGCTGTGGGAACCATAGCTCAACTGACATAACAGTTTATCAAGAAAATGTTCTACATTCTACTTTGGTGAGTAGCATCTGGGGTCTTAAAAGCCTGTGAGCGGCCTTCTAGACTACTCCACTGGTCTTACCCCTTTGGGAGCAAGGGAGAATGAAGAAAACTAAAGATCCAAAGGACTAATGGACCACATCTACCACGGCCTCCACCAGACTGAGTCCAGTACAGTGAGATGGCACCTGGCTACCACCACTGACTACTCTAACAGGGACCACAATAGAGAGTCTGGGACAGAGCTGAAGAAAAATGTAGAACAAAATTCTAACTCAAAAAGAAAGACCAGACTTGCTGGCCTGACAGAGACTGGAGAAACACTGAGAGTATGGTCCCCAGATACCCTTTTAGTTCAGTAATGAAGTCACTACTGAGGTTCACCTTTCAGCCAAAGATTGAGCAGATCCATGGAACCCATGCAACAAAACAAGACTAAAGGGGTGCACCAGCCCTGGGGCAGGGACTGCAAGGCAGGAGGGAACAGGAAAGCTGGTAATAGGGAGCCCAGGGTAGAGAAGGGAGAATGTTGACATGTCCTGAGGTTGTTAACCAATGTCATAGAACAACGTGTGTACTACCGTTTGATGAGAAACTAGTTTGTTATGTAAACCTTCATCTAAAGTACAATAAAAAAAAAAAAAGAAAGAAAAAGGAAACATTAGGCATAAAAAATATAATGAAAACATACCTAGGGAACTATTTATTCACAGGGAATTCACATAATCACTTCCAGTTACTATTTAAGTCATGAGAATTCAAAACTAGCTTACTCTTTCAATATACTAGCAATCAGTTCCTAATTATTTGTGGGTCGAATATCATCTGTTTGCCCCTCCAGATCTACTCTCCATTCTTCTCTGTACCCCAGGACGCTGACTATATTGACTGAATCAATTAGCTCCCTTACCCTCTGGCTTCCCATTGGGTTTAGCCAAAGAAAAACTCCAGCAGGAGATCAAAGTGAAGAAAGGGTTACCACGGGCTGGCTACCTCACTGATTCAAAGGCCACAACTCTTATCAGGAGGTACTCTCCACACAGCTCTCCCTCTTCAAGTTCTGATAACCTCTTCTTCCTCTTAACCCTTTAGAACAGCAGTGATGTCTTCCAGTTGCTGGCCAGCTCCAGAGTACTGTAGCATTTCTTGTGATGGATTACTGGGATCCACCGCATGGAATTCGGACTGTCTCTGTCTCAAGCTGTCTCTTTTCTTTACATTCAATAAATCTCTCAATTTTACTTAAAGAAACTCTTGTGATTTTCCTGAATTCTGCCTACACGTTTGTAAATCATGTCTTTATTTAACTCTCCTAAAATTACCCATCTGTTTCCTACCAGGGTCCTGATTTCTCAAAGTGGTTCCACAGAATCCTAATTCTATTGTGTTATACATTGAATTATGTCCCTCCAAAAGAAATGTGGAAGACCTAACCCCTGTACCTTTAAATATGACCATGTTTGAAATAGAGGTTTTTTTGTTATGTTAATGAGTTCACGGGGAGGGGGGTGTTCTTAAACCTAGTCACTTCTGAGTTATATCTTATAAAAAGAGAGTAGACACATACACACATGGAAAACAGACGCCAAGAAATGCCAAGGAACTCCCTCCCCAGGCTACCAAAAATGAAGTACCCTACCCTAGAGCTGATGCCCCAGTTTGGACTTCTAGTCTCCAAAACTGTGGGACAATAAATCCCTGTTCCTTAAAAACACTCATTTGAGATATTTTTGTTGTTGTTACATCAGCACTAGGTAACTAACACATAATGTTAAAATATATACATTAGAAATTTTTGAAAAGGAAAAAAAGCTATCAAAAAAATCTTAGAAACACTAGATAAAAGAGGATAAGCTATTTATACCTTGTTTGCTGCATTTTCCAGATGTTTTAGATCATAGAACTCCCCACCCCCTTTTAAGGGCACCTGGGCAAACTAGTTTCCACAGAATACACTTACGAAAATTCTGATCTATACCAAAAAATAGAAGAAGAAGAAAGACACGTATGCCACTATACAATTTCTAAGAATGTCCAGATAAAATATGGCCAATCACTTGCTTGATGCTGGCAAGGGCACACGTGGTGTCACCCTCCCACGACACACACATAACACTGTGCACCTGGCCTGGCCCACACATCAACTCCAGGGCCAAGGAAGGTTGGCATCATAGATATGCAGTCTTAACTTCTATAGCTTACAAGACCCTTACTGGATGAAGATAGATGAACTAGAGATAAATTACAAGAGAGAAAGAGCATGAAGGCTACTGAATTATTTGAATTGTTTCATTTTATGACCTGCAATAGGTATTAAAGTACTAATTTTTGAACTGAAGATTTCAGAAACACTGAACTTGGGAAGACCCTAAAACATGACCTTTCCCACCCCAAGGCTACAGTTGAGCTATCCCAGATGCTCGATGATCTTTTTTTTTTAATCCCTCCAAGCATATTATGCTATCCTTTCCATTCTTTGAACTCCTTACTTACTCCTTGATAGCACCTACCATACTAAACAGAAATTGCTAGTTTAGTCTTCTGACCTTCCAAGCTCTTGAGGCAAGTATAAGTTCTTTGAGGGAAGAAAATCAGTCTTACTGTTTTTATGGCTTTTCTCTTTTTACACTTGACACAGTAGGTGCTTAATAAATATTTTGGAATAACTGGAAAATATTGGCTGAATAAATAAATAACTCCTTGGTACCCTATTTCACTATCAACTCTGTTAGGAAGCTCTTCTTAATACCAACTTAAATGCCATCATATGTATAGAAAATCCCTAAAAGATCCTAGATGCTACTCACTCTTGGACAGAAGTGTATTAAAAAAAAAGGTTTCTTGGTTTTTGTTCATCATATTTCTTTTCAATCTACAGAGAAGGAAACTATGCAACTATCCTTGCAGATGTACTTCAAAGTCACATAAACTTGACAGAAAAAGTCCTCCTCCTAGATACAGGGGCGCCATGCAAATATCTACATGGGCAGAGCATATGGACCTGGTATGGGAAAAACAGCTGCCAGGGGAAGAACTGCAATGACACCCAGCCTTAGTGCTCTGGAGCTAGGAAGTGTCAGGGACCATGGAGGACTGGACTGGGTTTGCCCCAACCTAAGGTGGCAGCTACTACTCAACAGCAGTATATCGTTGACAAGCAGGAACGAGTACCCAGTATTGCCAAATTATGACTTTTCAAGAGACACTGGAAATCTGGATTTTATATCCAATCTCTCACTTCTTAGTGCTAGAAACTAATTCCATTATTTTTTTCTGCAGCTCAAACAAAACACATCGGGGTTTTTGTAACCTGTGAGTTTATAACCTCTGCCTTAGAATTTAAGTCCGGTACCTAGTACACTAATCTGGTCGTAACACTTACACGACATTCTGCCATCATGTCTTTTAATATCATGTGCTTTTCTTCCTAACACATCCTACTAACATTACCTGCTCAAGTTATGTTTACCATACCCTTACGTTTTTTCAGCCATATCTGTCCATCAAAACCAAACCAAATCCATTGCCGTCAAGTTGATTCCAACTCACAGTGACCCTTAGAACAAAGTAGAACTGCCCCATAGAGTTTCTAAGGAGCACCTGTTGGATTTGAACTGCCGACCTTTTTGGTTAACAGCCGTAGCACTTAACCACTACTCTACCAGGGTTTCCATTTGTCTATCAGTTCCCCTTATATTTTAGGATAGTCTGGTTTTTAGCTCCTAGCAACAATTAACTACGCTAAATTTTATTCTAACCACATCTCACATTCCTTCAATTACTAAGTTCATTTTGGATTCTAATTATATCCTTCTAGGTACTACCTGACCACACTCAGCTTATGCTGGTCTCTCCATTATATCATTCCAAACATTCACAAAAAATATCAAGAAACACAGTTTAAAAACAAGACCTCTCAAACATCACTTGCTATGTTCCTCCAAGATTGACATGACACAAACAAAAACATTTTTAATTACTTCCAGGCAAGTAAGAGTGCATATGTTCCAGGATGTCACTTTTCAAAGACTGGTAAATGCTAGTTTCGGAAGAATTAATAGAACTACTGTGGTGAAAAAACAACAGTACTTTTTAACCATTCCAAAGTATTTTAATATATTTGATTAATTTAAAAGAATATTTAAAACAAAAAACTTTTCATTTGTTCATTCAATAAACTTTTATTGAGCACCTACTATGTGTCAGTCACATTTCAAGACACTGGGGATATATCAGTAAACAAAATAGACTAAAATTCCCACTGTCAATGAATTCACATTCCAAAATACTAGACAGAATATAAGACTAAATATTCTTGTTAATTACAGTTAGGTAAAAATATATAAACCCATGGACAAAATCAGAAAAAAATGTCAAAATTAAAATAGTAGCTGGATATGTTGAGGTTAAAGATGATTTCTTTATTCAACATAAAATCCATGAGTTCATAATGAAAAACAAATAAAAAGTAAACAACTCATTGGACACCTAGGAAAGTTGCTAGCATACCAACTCATTATTCCAAAAACTGATAAACAGAATGACCACATGATTTATTGTCATAAGTGGGACACTGTTGAGAGTAATCGGTGGTATGTGATGGTTAAATTATGTGTCAACCTGGCTAGCCTTTGATACCCTGTTATTTAATCAAACGCCATCTAGATGTTGCTACAAAGGTATTTTGTAGATGTGGCTAACTAACATCTATAATCAGCTGGCTTTAAGTAATGGAGATTTACCCTCGATATTGTGGGTGGGCCTTATCCAATAAGTTGAAGGCCTGAAGAGCAAAAACTGAGATTTCTCAGAAAAGAAAAAATTCAGCCTCAAGACTGCAGCATTGTTCTGACAGGGATCATAATAAAGAGTCCCCAACAAAGCTGGAGAAAAATGTAGAACAAAATTCTAACTCAGAAAGACCAGATTTGCTGGCCTGAGACTAGAGAAACCCCATGAGTATGGCTGCCTGGCACCCTTCTAGCTTAGTAATGAAGTCATTCCTGAGGTTCACCCTTCAGCCAAAGATTAGACAGGCCCATAAAACAAAACAAGACTAAAGGAGCACACCAGCCCAGGGGCAAAAACAAGAAGGCAGGAGGGGACAGGAAAGCTGGTAATAGGAAACCCAAGTTTGAGAAAGTAGAGTGTTGACATATCGTGGGATTGTTAACCAATGCCATGAAACAATACGTGTACTAACTGTTTAATGAGAAACTAGTTTGTTCTGTAAACCTTCATCTAAAGTACAATCAAAAAACAAACAAACAAACAAACAAAAAGACTGCAGCATCAAGTCCTGCCTACCTTTCCAGCCTCCCAGTCTGCCGTACAAATTTTGGACTCAAAACTGCGCAACATCAATTCCTGCCTGAGTTTCCAGCCTGCCAGCCTGCTCCACAGGTTTTAAACTTGCCAGCCTCCACAATAACATGAGCCATTTCCTTAAAATAAATATATGTGCTTATATATTGAAGGACTTCAACTGATACAGAGTACTATCAATAATTATGCCAGGAATGTAGACATAAAGCAAAGTCTAGACAAACCTATAAATAAAGGGGAAAACCAGGTATTTATCCTTCTATTTAAACTGTACCTCAGGGTAAATAAAGAGATGATTAGGGAAACTATTGTTTATAAAAGAACATCAGCTAATATACAGAGAAGCAATGACGGAATTTAAAAATCAGCATTCTGCAACCCCTAATCAAATAATAGATCTAGAAGCAATTATCATCAATGGATGCTAAAACCCTTAGGGGTCTGGTTGATGGGAAACTTTATTGTGGGTGGATCAGGCTGGTAACACTCGACCCACTGACCAATCCTAACATCAACGAAAGTGGGAAAACCAGACATTATATGCCTTCTTATTTTAAGCAGTAGTAACACCACCTGTGAAGTGTTCTTGATAAAAGAATTGAACCTGAACCTAATCAATCCTCTAAATCTAATTACCAGCTTATAGGACATTTGTGAGATAAGCAATATCATGAAGGTAAATACAGGATGTGGACACTCTATAGGATACAAGATCCTCTTTCTTCAATAAATAAAAGGCATAAAAATGTGGGGGGGGGTAACAGTTGTAGATTAAAAGAAACAAGAAATTCCTCAACCAAATATAATATATGAACTTCTCTTGAATCCTGTTAAGCATATAGCATAAAGCATTTGCAAGTGAAGTGATATGATGTTTGGTACTTTTTTTTTAACATAGTCCAAAAACAAAAAAAGTGGGAGGAAAACAATATTGGCAAAATGTTGGATACAATGGGATGTGGTTATATTACTCTCTATTTTTATCAATCTTTGAAAGTTTCCATAATTGAGTGGGGTTTTGTGTGTGCATGTGCATGTGTGTATGTATGTATATAAAAACACATGCACACACATAAAAAATTGGATTATACTACATTTACTATTCTGCAACTTGCTTTTTTAACAATGAAATGATGTCTGAAACATCTTGTCACATCAACACCTATAAATCTTTTTCAGCCTTTTTAATTGACGCACACTATTCTATTGTATGGATGTACCATAATTCATTTAACTAATCCCCTACACATAAACATTTAGGCTCTTTCCAGTACTGAAAAAGTTTTCTACAGTCATTATCTACATGATCTTGCCTCCCTCAATTTACTCTAATCTGGTTTAGAGCACCTCCAATTCATCAAAACAGGTCTTTAAAAGTTTACTAATGACCTCATGTTGCCAAATCCAATCATTACTTCCCTATCTTCATTTTACTTAGCCTCTTAGCAGCATTCACACAGCTGATGACTATCTCCTTCTTGAAACACTTTCTTCTCTTTGATTTCCATGGTATCATCCTGCCCTTCTTTTTCTCCATCTTTACTGGCCATTTCTTCTCATACTCCTTTGCTGGTTTATTTTCTGCTCCACCACTAGGAAAAAGGCATTGAAATGGCCCCAGGTTTGGTTCTATGACCAATTTTTTCTTCTCTAGTTACACTCCATCCCTATGATTTCAAATGCTGATGTTTCCCAAACTGACCTCTTCACTCTGAGCTCTCACCTGCGCTCCAGGCTCATATAGCCAACTGCCTTTTTGACATCAACATTTGGCTATTCAATAAGTATCACAAATGTATCTTACCAAAACATAATTCTTGCTTTCTTCTCCAAAAGTGCTTGTCCCCAAATCTTCATCATCTATTCATCCAACAACTCGAGGTAAAGACTTGATTGTTCTTTCCCTCGATCCCACATCTGATTCATGACTGAGTCTATTAATTCTACGTCTACATCATATTCCATGTCTGTCAACTCTGTTCATCTCCAATGACACACCCCCAGACTAAGCCAACATCTCCCACCTGAACTACCACAACAGCTTTTACTATTGACTCTGAAAATTCATTTGCCACTCAGCATCAAGAGTCATCTTTGTAAAATGTACATATCAGAGGTATGAACTGGAGGATAATGGTAGTAACCTGAATTCAAACTTCTCCACACACCCTCCCCAAAAAAAGGCCAACAAGGAGTACAAATAAAACCACCTGTGATATCCGTCAACAGATGAATGGATAAACAAAATATGGTGCACACATACAATGGAATATTATTCAACCATAAAGAGAAATGAAGTCTTGATAGATGCTACAACTTGGATGTACCTTGAAAACATTGTGCTGAGTGAAATTAGTCACAAAAAGACAAATATTGTATGGTCCCACTTACAAGAAACAGGCAAATGTATAGAGACCAAAACTTATTAGTGGTTACCAGGAGTGGTCTCTTTCTATCTCAAAATAGAAATAAACAACACTATTTCATTACAATGAAATAAAATAAGTTTAAAAAATGAAATCATAAAATCAAAGGCACTTCTGTTGGAAATAAATAAGCCTTCTATTATGCCACTCTTAGGTGAAATGGGAAATACAAACATACATTATGGAATTTCTTAAAAATGATGATGAAAGTGCTGCATATTGGAGTCTATGGGACACATTTAAAGCAAGGGCTTTGAACCGGTTTGAACAAGTTCAGTCATGGCTGACGAAGTGAAGCCAGAACAGACTCAAACTTTTACAATTTGGATGATGTGGAACAATAAGCGGAACAGGAAAAATTACTGGCCAAAGGCCTGGAATGAGGGACTCAGAAGAGGTACAATGAACCCTTTCAGGAGCCTCATACATGAGAAAGGATTATTGGCAGGACCATGGAGAGCAACACACACATTCAAAGCTGCGTAGATGGCCACCATCTTTGAGTGGGGCACTGCTGTTTCCAACTCTGCTCAAAATCCATCAGGCAAGAGATTTGGTCGCTATGCAACGTGTATGCTTTGTTTTCTCAGAAGCTGGAACTAAACAAGCTGATACTAAAATTCATATGAAAAGATAGACATGTGAAAAGAGCTATGATAATGGACCACAACTACCACAGCCCCCACCAGACTGAGTCTAGCACAACTAGATGGTGCCTGGCTACTACCATGACTGCCCTGACAGGGATTGGAACAGAGGTTCCTGGACAGAGCTGGAGAAAAATGTAGAATAAAACTCAAGCTCACAAAAAAAGACCAGACTTAACTGGTCTGACAGAGACTGGAGAAACCCCAAGAGCATGGCCCCCAGACATCTTTTTAACTTAGTACTGAAGTCACTGCTGAGGTTCACCCTTCAGCCAAAGATTAGACAGGCCTAAAAAAAAAACAATAATATACATAGGTCAGCCATGTGTCCGAGACTAAATGGACACACTTGCCCATGGGCAAGGACGAGAAGACAGGAGGGGACAGGAAAGCTGGACGAATGGAAATGGGGAACCCAAAGTCGAGGAGGCAAATGTTGACACGTTGTGGGTTTGGTAACCAACATCACAAAACAATATGTGTATTAATTGTTTAATGAGAAACTAATTCGTTCTGGAAACCTTCACCTAAAACAATTTAAAAAAAAAAAGAAAGAAGACCTAGGAAAATACTGAAAATGAAGGGTTATGAGGGGAACTAGCCTTTGTAATTAAAATGAATAGACACACTGATTAATGGAATAGAACAAAAAATATAGAAATAAACTCAACTACATATAGAAATCTAGTATATATTAAATCACTGGGACAAAGATGGACTTTTCAATAAATAGTATTGATACAATTGTATAGCCACTTGGAAGAAGATAAAATAAGATACATTCCTCATATCATACACAAGAATAAACTCTAAATGAATCAGAAGTCTAAAAATAAGGCAATAAAACTGTGCTAAAAATACTAAAATAAAACATAGGTGAGTTTCTTCAAAACTGAGTGAAAAAAATTAGACTTTCTAACTGTAACTCAAAATCTAGGTGCAATAAAAGATAAAAATTTTGACTACCTAAAAATTTTCAATTTGCATGACAATAATATCATAAGTCAAAAGACAAATGACAAACTGGGGGAAATTTTGCAATATATATCACAAATAATGGACTAACACACTTAAACGAAAAGAACTTCAAAATCAAGGGAAAACCCCAAAAACCCTATAGAAAAATGGGCAAAAGAAATGAACAGATAATTCATAAAGAAATATATATACATCCCTTAAAAATATGTTCAATGTCTAGCATAACAGAAGAAATGCAAATTAAAACTACACTGAAATACCATTTTTACCCATTAGATTGTTGAAAGTTCAAAAGCTTGACTATACAGTCTGTTGGGGAACAGGCACTAGTGAGACTGCAAAACGGTACAACGGCTGTGAAGGAGAATTTGGGAATATCAAACAAAACCACATATGCATCTACTCTTAGATCCAGAAATCCTACTTACTGGATTTTTATCCTAAAGACACAACTCTAGCAATACGAAATTAAAAAAAAAAAAAATTCTAGCAATATGAAATACATACGCATTATTTGCAGTTGTAAATACTGGAAATTATCTAAATGACTAAACAAAGGATGTCAGTTGAATAAGCTATAGTAAACACACTTTATTACATGCACTGTGCAACTATTAAAGAATAATGAGAAAGGTAGTCCCCAACTTATGACCTATTCGAATTATGATGAACCACATTCATGACTGTTTTTTTTTTTTTTGTACCTTTATTGTTAGTATTATGTACATACAATGCTGCAGCACATGATTTGCTGGTGCTATCATTCTCAGATATTCACTCGTGGGGTGTTCAAAGATCAGATTTATAAAGATACTAATAATAAAAAGCAGTAATAAAGAAAACTACTGGAATTGTCAGAACAGAGCCCCATTGTAAGTCACGGACAATATGTATACTCATATGGAGAGATTTCCAGGATAGTCTTTAGTGAGAATAAGTTTTAAAATGTATGTCAAGTATGTACCTTTTGTATAAGAAAATAGAGGAAATGAGAAAACGAACACATAACTGCTTACTTTTGCAAAGAGAAATATAGAAAAGATTAAAAAAATGAAATTGGTTACTGAAACAGAGTGGATGGGGAGCAACAGAGCAGAAAGGAGAAGGGAAAGAAGCCATTTCTCTACATATAACTCCTTGAATAGTTTTGACTTTTGAAAGCACATAAATTTTCTACACATTCAAATAATAAAATTAAATTGCTATTAGAGAAGTGCAAATCAAAAATACAATGAGATACCCTCTCACCCCAACATTACTGACACGAATCAAAAAAACAGAAAATACCAAATGTTGGAGAGGTTGCCAGGAGATTGGAACTCTTATGCACTGCTGGTGGGAATGTAAAGTTATACAACCACTATAGAAAACAATATGGCACCTCTTTAAAAAGTTAGAAGTACCATGCGATCCAGCAATTCCACTCCTAGGAATACATCCTAGAGAAATAAGAGCTGTCACACAAATAGATATATGTATATCCTGTTCACTGCAGCATTATTCACAATAGCAAAAAGATGGAAACAACCCAAATGTCCATCAACAGATGAACGGATAAACAGACTACGGTACATACACATAATGGAATAGTACATAAAAAAAAGAACAACAATGAATCCTCAAAACATCTCACAACATGGAGGAATCTGGAGGGCATTATCTGAGTAAAAAAAGTTAATCACAAAAGGACAAATATTGTATGAGACCACTACTATAAAAAACCAAGAAAAGGTTTACACGAAAGAAAAAACAATCTTTGATAGTTATGCGGGAGGAAAGGGCCAGAGAGGGGAAATTATTAAATAGATAGTAAACAAGTGATAACTTTGGTAAATAAAACAAATGACTCCTACTGTGTTTCAAATAAATAACATAACCATACTGCAGTGAAAGAGCTAACCCAAGAAACTTTTGAACACAGTACTTTGACTATATACCCTCAGTCTAAGGAACAGAAAAAGAATTGCTAACTAACCTTGAAATGTTGTTTTTCATTGTGGTATGGCTGTAGCATGTTGCAGGATTGAACAAATGGTAAATGTGTTGGTGTTGTTGGAAGCCAGGGTTCTTACTATGAAAGAAGGAAGAAACAAATATGGAAGGGGAAAGACAAAGAAGAGCCCTGTGGAGGCAGATTGGAAGTATCAATGTGATCTCATGATTTCCAAGAAAAAAAAATGTTTCTTTTTTTTCCCTAGCTCACTCTGTAAAATGGCGTAGAAGCAATGATATCTCAGAGACAATAAGGAAACCTATGATCCAGGTCATGGTTCCTAAACATCATCCCTCACTAAAAGGAACAAAGGTTCTTTGAAGAAAAGGCTGATACCAGGACTGGGACAGAAAAGGTACAAGATTAGCTTGGAACATCTTGTACTATCAGAAAGTAACAATATGCTAAAAAAAATTTTTTTTTTTTAATCTAGGCATTTCAAAACAACATAGCAGTCGGCTTAAAGGGGCTTCCACTGGGCAAATCTAAGATAATTTGATCATCAAAATAATGAGGACATTAATAGAGCATAACCCATCAAAAAAATAAAGGAATGCATTAGTCTATACCAATAAATAAATGTATAAGTAAATAAAGACGGAAGGAAGTGGCTCTTTTATGGAGGCAGGGCTGGCTTCATGGACATGTGACCTGTGCAGTAACACAGGGCCCCAGGCTCAGAAAATCCATCACTTGGTTTAATGCTCTTCTGCTGTCATCTTGAAATTCTTAATCATTTTATCATTGAAGTTGTGTTTTGTAAGTAACGTCCGATAGGACAATGGGACATACATGTGAGCAGAGGAGATATGTACAATATGCTTGCCCAGTGTTCCTTGCAAACCCATTCACGTATATCATTCCAATGCCCCATGAGTTCAGAATTCCAGTGGACCACAATGCATGGGAGTTCAGCAAGACTCAAAACAAGTAAAAGGTAAGAGTGTTATGTCTACAATGGAGTAAGTGGGGCACTGACAGCCCTGAGAGGCCACATTTTCTGTTTGAACTAGAATTTGCTTCAAACACAGAAAAGAAGGCGATGGCATCCTAAGAAACAAGACCAACCAAGGAAACCTATCATATCCTTTCTTTTTCATGTTACTTCCTTATGTAACCAACCACTTATGCTGAAAATGGGGACCCAGCAGGAAAGGGAAAGACAGGGCAACCCATAGTTCCCTTTTCTTTCAGTCTTTCCTTACTCCTCATTAAGCTAAAGATAAAATGTCAGTAGAACAAGAGCATGTCAAGAAGTGAAATAAAAATAGTGCAGTTCGCTGCATGCAGTGTTTCCACTGTTCTGGTAAGAAAGAAATCTATATGCACATACCAAAAAAACCTGTTGCTGTAGAGTCAATTCCAACTTACAATGACCCTATAGGACAGAGTAGAACTTTCTCATAGGGTTTCCAAGGAGCGGCTGGTGGATATGAACTGCTGACCTTTTGGTTAGCAGCCAAACTCTTAACCACTGCGTTACCAGGGCCCAATATATGCACATATGAGCTGTGAAATATGAATTGTGCAATCTCAGTGATTGGACATTACGAGTTAATGCTCTTATATTTGCGTTTAAAACCAGCATTGCAAGAACGGACACCAATACTGTTTAAACTCTCCCAAAAGATAAAGGAGGAATACTCTGTAATTTATTTTATGAAGCAAATATAACCTTGATACACAAACCAGAAAAAGGCACCACAGAAGAGACACCAAGAAAAGAGAATTACAGGCCAATATCTCTTATGAATATAGAAGTGAAAATCCTCAACAAAATATTAGCAAAAAGAATTCAACAGCATATTAAAAGAGTCATACACCGCAACCAAGTGGGATTTATTCCAGGAATGCAGGGGTGGTTCAACAATAGAAAATCAGTCATTGTAATACACCACATCAATATAATAAAGGAAAAGAGCCACATGATCCTCTCTATAGATGCAGAAAAAAAAAAATTTTGATAAAATCCAACACCCTTTCTTGATAAAAACCTTAAAGAAGATTTGGATAGAAGAGAAATGTGTCAGTATGATTCAGGGCATATATGAAAAGCCAACAGTCAATATCATACTTAGTGGAGAAAAACTGAGAGCTTTCCCCTTGAATCGGGAATACCACTTATATTTAATATTGTATTAGAAGTCTTAGTGAGAGCAGTAAGACAAGAAAAAGCAATAAAAAGTATCCAGGTTGGAAAAAAAGAAGTAAAATTATTTCTACTTACAGACGATATGGTTCTATATATAGAAAATGATAGAGTCCACAAGAAAACTTCTAGAGCTAATAAAGGAATTAAGCAAAGCTTCATGGTACAAGGTCAACAAACAAAAATCAGTTGGATTTCTATACACCAGCAATGAGAAATCTGAAAGGGAAATTAGGGAAACAACTCCATTTACAATAGCATCTAATTGAGTAAAATAACTAGGAATAAATCTAACCAGGGATGTGAAGGACTTATACAACGATAACTAAAAAACACCACTGAAAGAGACTGAAGAAGACTTAAGTAAATGGAAAGGTGTTCCATGTTCATGGATTGGAAGACTTAATAGTGTTAAGATGTCAATATTACCCAAAGCAATCAATAGATTCAACACAATCCCAATCAAAATTCCAACAGCCTTCTTTTTTTTTTTTTTTTTTTCAGAAAAGCCAATTCTCAACTTTATATGGAAGGGCATAAGGCCCCAAATAGCTAAAACAATGCTGAAAAGAGAAGAACAAAGTAGGATTTTAAACATACTATACAGCTGATTTTAAAATATACTATGCAGCTACAGTAATCCAAACAGCATGGTACTGGTATAACGGTAGACAGAGAGACCAATGGAATATAAATGAGAGTCCAGAAATAAACCCACACATCTATGGCCAATTGATTTTGACAAAAGTGCTAAGCCCATTCAATGGGGAAAGAAGAGCCTCTTCAATAAATGGTGCTGGGAAATTTGGAATAATTCCATATGCAAAAAAATGAAACAGAACCCACACCTCACACCATACACAAAAACAAATTCAAAATGGACTAATCTAAATGTGCAAACTAAAATCATAAATTCTTAGAAGAAAACACAGGGGCAACTGTCAGACCTAGCTTTTAACAATGAATTATCTAATAACAAAAGCACAAACAGTAAAAGACGAAATACATGGGAACTCATAAAAAATTAAAAATGCTTGTTCATCAAAACACTTCACCAAAAAAGTAAAAAGACAAGCTACTGACTAGGACACTATCCTCAGAAACCATATATCTGACAAGAGTCTAATAAACAAAATATTTATAAAACTTCAACAACTTAATAAAAAGACAAATAACCCAATCATAAAATGGGCAAAGAACTTGAACAGGTATCTCACCAAAGAGAGCATTCAAATGGCCACCAGACACATGAAAAGATGCTCAACATCATCAGCGATCAGGCAGATGCAAATCAAAACCGCAATGAGATACCATTTCACTCCCACTAGCATGGCTAAGATAAAAAAAATAATAATGATAAAAATGTCAGCGAGGACATGGAGAAATCAGAAAACTTATCCATTGCTGGTAGGAATGTGAAATGGTACAGCTGTTGTGGAAATAATATGGCAGCTGCTCAAAACACTAAAAACAACAGAACTACCACGTTGTTATGTTGTTAGGTGCTGTCTAGTTGGTTCCAACTCAGCAACCCTGTGTACGACAGAATGAAACACTGCCCAGTCCTGTGCCATTCTCACAATCATTGTTATGCTTGAGCTCATTGTTGCAGTCACCGTGCCAGTCTTCTTGAGGGTCTTCCTCTTTTTCAGCCGACCCTCTACTTCATGAAGCCTGGTGTCTTCTCTAAGGACCAGTCCCTCCTGATAACATATACAAAGTATGTGATACAAAGTGTCACCATCTTCACTTCCAAGGAGCATTCTGGCTGTAATTCTTCCAAGACAGATCTATTCATTCTTCTGGCAGTCCACCGTATATTCAATATTCTTCACCAACACCATAATTCAAAGGCATCAATTCTTCTTCAGTCTTCCTTATTCAGTATCCAGCTTTTGCATGCATATGAGGTGACTGAAACCACCATGGCTTGGGTCAGGTGCGCTTTAGCCCTTAAAGTCCTTAAGAACTACCATACGACCTAGCAATTCTACTCCTAGGTATATACCCAAAAGACCTGAAAGCAGAGACTTAAACAGAGATTTGTACACCAATGTTCATTGCCACACTATTCACAATAACCAAAAGGTAGAAACAACTAAAATGCCCATCAACAGATGGATGGATAAACAAATGTTGTACATACATATAATGGAAAACTACTTAGCCAACAGGAGAAATAAAGTCTTGATACATGCTACGATATGGGTGCAGCTTGAAGACATTATGCTTAGCAAAATATGCCAATTACAAAAGACAAATATTGTATGGCCTCACATAAAAATATAAGAAAAGGTAAATAAATGTACAGAGGCCAAAGTTTATTAGTGGTTATGGGGGTTGGGGGGGGAAGGGAGTTAAGTGATGGAAAAATCTCATTAATTAAGGGTAGGATTGCACCTCTTACTGTAATTGTCACCAATAAGTTACATACCTGAAAAAAGTTGTGCGAATGGATATATTTACAACAATGACAAAAAAAAAAAATAGCTGCTGAGACTGCTTCTGTGCAACCAAACACCACATGGGATTTGGTTCCGTGGTTTGGAAGTTTAGGATCATGGTTTTATTGGACAATTCAGTTAATTGGTCTCATAACATGTTTAGTGCTATCTCCTAGTTCATTGCATAGTGCCTGGGGTCTTAAAAACTTACAAGGCACAACTGGTCTCTATTTACCTGTAGCAAGAGAGGAAGAAGGAGAGTCAGGAATAGGAGAAGCATACAGAATGTATGGATAATTGCCTCCATGAACAACTGCCTCCTCTGCCATCAGACGAGAAGAACTGAATGGTGCCTGGCTACCATTACTGAGCATTTTGATCAAAGATTCCATTGAAGAATCCTCATCGAAAGGGGGGAAACGCAAACAGAATTTCAAATTCTCATAGACTCCAAACTTTTAGGAGCTATGTAGGGTAGATGAACTCCTGAAAACTATTGTCCTGAGATAATCTTTAAACCTTAAACCAAAAATATCTCCAGAAGTTTTCTTAAAAATGAACAATAATTTAACTTAAGTAGGAAAAAAAAAAGTCTGCCTTGAGCATTACGCTCTTTTAAGAACTATCTGTATGGGATCAAATTGACAATATCAACTGGAAAGGTTAGATAGGAGCCTTAAGGGGCAGTGGGTTTATGTTAAAGGGAGAGGAACAACTCAGAAAAGGAGGGTGAGAATAGCTGCACAAATTCAGTAATCAGTGTCACGAAACTGTACATGTAGAAACTGTTGAACTGGTGTATGTTTTGCTCCGTATATTCTCAACAACAAAACAAAATTTTAAAATAAATAAATAAAACAGGCATTGCACAATATAAGGAGTCCTGGTGGTGCAGTGGTTAAAGCACTTGGCTGCTAACCAGAGATCAATGGTTCAAACCTACTAGCCACTCTGCAGAAGAAAGGTGTGGCAATTTGCTATGGTAAAGATTTATAGTCTTGTCTCGGGGAACATCTAGCTCAACTGGCATAATGGTTTATAAAGAAAATGTTCTACATCCTACTAATAGCATCTGGAGTCTTAAAAGCTTGCAAGGGGCCATCTAAGATACGCCACTGGTCTCACCCCGTCTGTAGCAAGAGAGAAAGAAGAAAACCAAAGACGCAGGGGAAAGATTAGTTCGAAGGACAAATAGACCACAACTACCGCAGCTTCCACCAGACTGAGTCCAGCACAACTAGATGGTGCCTGGCTACCACCACCAAATGCTCTGACAGGGGTCACAAAAGAGGGTCTCAGACAGAGCTGGGGGAAAATGTAGAAGAAAATTCTAATTCACACACACAAAAAGACCAGACTTACTGGTCTGACAGAGACAGGAGAAACCCCGAGAGTATGGCCCCCTGACACCCTTTTAACTCAGTACTGAAGTCACTCCTAAGATTCACCCTTCAGCCAAAGACTAGACAGGCCCATAAAACAAAATGAGACTCAAGGGGCACACCGGCCCTGGGGCAAGGATGAGAAGGCAGGAGGGGACAGGACAGCTGATAACAGGGAACCTGAGGTCAAGAAGGGGAGAGTGTTGACATGTTGTGGGGGTGGCAATCAAAGTCACAAAACAACATGTGTGTATTAACTGTTTAGTGAGAAACTAATTTGCTCTGTAAACCCTCATCTAAATTACAATTAAAAAAAAGATTACAGCCTTGGAAGCTCTATGCAGCAGTTGTACTCTATCCTGTAGGGTCACTATAAGTTGGCATCAACTCGACAGCAATGGATATTGCACAATATAAAGATGAACAATAAAAATTCATACAAATTATTAAATTTAAATTTTTCTTTACTTAAAACATTAAATAGCAAACACCAAGCCAAGGGAGAGATCATGGACTGAAGGAAAGAGCTTTAGTAGCTATATAGCAGAGAAAACACAGAATACCTTGACCAGGTGATCAAAACGTCACAACACAAGGCAGGCAGATGAGGTACTGTGAGAAGGACACAATATCACGTATGTAGCATTTTGACTGGGAATGAATAATCTGAATCTAATTATATATAACTAACTGAAATATTCTATAAAATAACTGACCTTTATTCTTCAAAATTGTTAATGTCAAGACAAAGAATGGCTGAGGAACTGTGTGATAAAGGAGACTAAGGAGACATGCCAACCAAATGCACTCTGTGATCCTGACTGGATACTGTACTGGAGGGGGAAAATATGCTACATAAAGGGCCCCAGTGGCACAATGGTTAAGCGCTCAGCTGCTAACCAAAAGTCAGTGATTCAAACCCACCAGTGGCTCCACGGGAGAAAAGACCTGGAGATCTGCTCTTGTAAAGATTGCAGCCTAGGAAACCCCGTGGGGTAGTTTACTCTGTCATATAGGGTCACTAGGAGTTGGAATCAACTCGACAACACACAACAACATGAAATAATTTACAAAATTGGAATATGGACTGATAAAAAACACCATTATCGATGTTAAATCTCCTGAATTTGATAAATGAACTACAAGAGAACATCCGTGTTCTTAGGAAATGCACACATATATTGAGATATGTACATATGTATGTGTATAGGTAGATATATGGAGAGAGGGAGGAGAGAATGAAAAATCAAATGTGGCAAAAGGTAAACAACTGGTATCTAGATAAAGGTATTGAGTATTTTTCTACACTATTCTTAAAACTTAACTGTTTTAAAATAATAACATATACCATTTTTTTTACACAAATAATGTGCACCTTCTACATTTGTTTGCCAGCCATGCCCTCCCCACAAGGTATTTTCATAAGCCCTGCTATGTCAATTTTTTGTACATGTTGCTGAAAAAAATTAGCATAACATGCTTATGAAAATACTTTGTGAGGTAAGGGCGTAGTTGGTAAACAAACTTAGAAGGCTTGTGTTATTTGTATTAATACCGTAGATCAGATAGAGATGTAGATAAAGATAGATATATCAAATCATATTCTTCTGCTACTTAATCTCCCCACTCCAATAGTTTTCTATCATACTTTGAATTAAATAATAAAAAAAAAATCCTGACCCTGACCCCTATGATTTTGCCTCTGCCTCATCTTAACGGTAATTCCCACCAATCTCCCCCTGCTCACTGCACTTGAGCCCTGCTAGCCTTCTTGCTGTTCTCCCCATGTACCACACAAGTTTCACATTAGGGTCTTTGTAGCAGCTGCGCTCTCTCTATAATGCTTTGCTCCTGATCTTCACAAGGCTGACTCCTTTTTCTTATTCAGGCATCAACTCACATGTTACACCCTCAGAGTGTCCTTTTCTGAGCAGATGTAAAGTACCTGGCCCCCAACCTAGCCACTCTCTATCTTTTCACTCAGTTTTTATCATGACATTTATCATTACCTGAGAAAACCCTGTGGAACAGTGGTTAAGAGCTATGGCTGCTAACCAAGAGGTCGGCAGTTTGAATCCACCAGACGCTCCTTGGAAACTCTATTGGGCAGTTCTACTCTGTCCTATAGGGTCACTATGAGTCGAAATCGACTCGACGGCAATGGGTTTGGTATCATTACCTGATGTTTTCACGTTCATTTATTTGATTATTGTCTGTTCTGCCAAACTGTAAGTTCCATAAGAAAGGGACTTTATTTGTCTTGTTTTTCACTGTATCCCTAACAGCAAAAATGGAACAATATAGTGGATATTCTATACAATGTTTGCTGATTGAATGGATGTTGCAATAAACATTCTGTACATACAACTTTGTGCATTTGTGCATGTTTTAGCCTTAATTCCTAGAAATAAATTTCCTAGGTCAAAGCATGCATGTGAATCTTAAATTGCCAAATACCCCTCTAAAAAGACTGTACCAGTTTACCTTCTCTCAGCAACACATGAGCGTCTAATTCACTTTGAAAATACTTCAATATATTTACAAGGATATATAACTAATAATAATACATTATGCTATATAGTTGTTTCAAGCAGCTTTCTGGACCTATCTTATATATTACAATAAAAACTACTTTAAAGGATTTCAATGTCATAGCAATACAGAATGTGTTTGGAGAAAATCACCAACCAAAGTAAAAGAGCCAAATGATTATAAAAACATTCTGCATCCCACTTTGAAATGTGGCATCTGGGGTCTTAAGTGCTAACAAGCGGGCATCTAAGATGCATCAATTGGTCTCAACCCACCTGGAGCAAAGGAGAATGAAGAACACCAAGGTCACAGAAAGGGCCACATGAACCAGAGACCTACATCATCCTGAGACCAGAAGAACTAGTTGGTGCCCGGCCACAATCGATGACTGCCCTGACAGGGAGCACAACAGAGAACCCCTGAGGGAGCCGGAGATCAGTGGGATGCAGACCCCAAATTCTCACAAAAAGACCATACTTTATGGTCTGACTGAGACTAGAGGAATCCCGGCGGTCATGGTCCCCAAACCTTCTGTTGGCCCAGGACAGGAACCATTCCTGAAGACAACTCATCAGACATGAAAGGGACTGGACAGTGGGTAGGAGAGAGATGCTGATGAAGAGTGAGCTAATTATATCAGGTGGACACTTGAGACTGTGTTGGCATCTCCTGTCTGGAGTGGGGATGGGAGGATAGAGAGAGTGGGAAGCTGACAAAATTGTCACGAAAGGAGAGACTGGAAGGGCTGACTCATTAGGGGGAGACCTAGTGGGAGTACGGAGTAAGGTGTATATAAACTTATATGTGACAGTCTGACTTGATTTGTAAATGTTCGCTTGAAGCTCAATAAAAGTTAATTAAAAAAAAAAAAAAGAGCCAAATGATTATCGGATACATTAAGTATCCAATGTTATTTTTCTGTAAGCTAATGTATCCCTGCAGCTTGCTTGTCCATTTGAGAAAAAGGATTGGATGGTAGAGGATTAGAAACCATGTGAAATGTTCTAAAATTGCTTACATTTGATCCAACTACTAGCAAGATCTTAATGGATACTTTCTAACAAAAGCTTTGAAGAAAACTCCTTTCTTTAAAAACAAAATTAATTGTTTTAATGTATCTTTCTTACGGCTCTTCTGACTTTGTTATAACTTTTGCTGAGATAAAAGAATGTAAAAGCATATTAACGGGCAAATTTAAAATAACTAATGTAAGGGCTAAAGCGCTATAACTGTTACAATGATTTCAATAATATTAACAAGTCAACAATATTACACCATAATTTTAGAAACCTCAAGTATCAGTGAGGCTAAAACTCAGAGAAAAGAAATATTGATTCAAGTGAAGGACAAAATGTGGATCTCAATCCTCTGAGGTCTAATTACTTTTCAACTAGAGGTAGAACATCTGTCTTCACGGCTTGGCTAGGCTCGTCCTCTTTTTTTTTTTTTTAGGTTCTGTATTTGATCAATTTTGTGGCCACAATGTATATATTTCAAAAAATTATAGCGGGCATTTGACCACAAAAGGTCTCTCTAATTTTCTGTAATCCTTATAAAATCTTGAAAAAGAAAGCATAATTAGACTGGACCTCTGTGAATCTCAATGAAATGAAAAATAAAATGTTGCTAACGGGAGACCCATGAGAGAAGCAAACTCAACAATCTGATACCCAGACTTAGGTTGCAAGGTTGGGCTTAAGAGGCAGTCAGGTCCAAGAAGAAAATCTGCCTCAAGACTGCCTGAATCTCCAGCCTGCCCTGCAGATTTCAGATTTGCCAGTCTCTATAATCATGGTCTCTGTAGCATCCAAGGCAGAAAAAAAGTAACCTTTGTCCTCCCAGGGCTGCTTGACCTTTATTTGAGCAAGTCTGGCTGCCAATACCAAGCCCCTGGCCTGTCTGCTCTTACAAGCAGTGGAGCTGTTCTTCAGTCAGACTTCTTTTCCCACAACGACCACCACCACCATCATCACCACTGTCACTTTAGAGGTGGTCATACTCAGAAAAAGTTGTGTGTCCTCAAGAAAAAAATGCTCTATCTTCCTCCTCTCCAAAAGAAAAGGATGAACCATACCAACTCTGCCCTATGCCAAAAACACAGGACAAAGTCAAGAAGAAGAGATGACTGAGGCCTGATTTGGGCTCCACAAACTTTATATCCTTCCCCTCAGCTAGTGCATGGATGTGGCCAAGAACTCAGTGTCAAGAGATGAGGGTGACCTTCATCCCCCTAAAGAAAGAACAGAGCTTTCTCTGCAGCAGGAAGGATTTTTGATAGATCTTAATAATAACTTCCTTTTCTGCAGAGTTTGAAGAAGGGTTCTGATACCCAGCACCATTAGTTAGTAGAAAGAGCTGAAGTCTAAAAAAGAAAAAGAAAAAAAAAACCATACCCGTTGCCGTCGAGTCAATTCCAACTCATAGTGACTCTACAGAACAGAGTAGAACTGTCCCACAGAGTTTCCAAGGAGCAGCCGGTAGATTTGAAGTGCTGACATTTTGGTTAGCAGCCGTAGCTCACTGTAGCTCTTAACCACTGTGCCACCAGGGCTCTGAACTGAAGTCAATGGGGGTCTAAATCTGTTATTTTTTTTTTCTGACTCTCACTCATGATGGCTTGTCTTCCCATGTGCATAGTGATCTTTGACTGCGAATGGATTGTTTAATCTGCAAACTAAATTGTTGAAGATTTCCTCTGAGACAATGTGCTTCTGTTACTACAAGCAGCCAGGGGCGCCACTCAGTCCCCCTTGAGGACCTGAACTTACCTTGGGTGTCCTTGTCACGCTTGTCCTGCCCTCTTCTGTTCCAGTCCCAGCTCTTCTTTCCATCTACTGACCCTTTTGACCAACAGCAGCCCCATGGCTACGACTAGATGCAGAGGCAGTAGCCACACTGCTTCCCACAGACCTTCCTATGGGGTTTCCCATCACTGGACGTGCTTGGCTTCTCAGATGACTGGCTGGTGCCCCCTCTCTGATTCTCTGGCTACACTCCTGGACCTTTACTTCCCTGGCTCCTCCTCAATTGTATAAGATTTAATTCCTATAAAAATTCTTTATCTTGTAACACTCAAAATGTCTCTTCTCTCTGGACTGAACCCTGACTAATATAGCACCATATATATTTTTATTTATCTTAACCAATCACTTAAAGAAAGGGGGGGGGAAGCCCAGAATATCTATGTCAAGCTTTCATCTAACCAACAAATCTTTATTGTGCTCCTGATATATGCCAGGCACTGTTCCAGTCTGAGGACATTGTTTTCAAGGAAAGACGAACACACAAGAATTGCCGATACTAGAGATAAATTAAATGATAGAACTTTACACAGCAGGGATTCCAGAGAAGGGGCATCTAACCAAGTTGTCAGAGAAGAATTTCAAATGAAATAACCCTTGAACTGGGCCTTAAATGAGGTCTAACAAACTTGAGAAATGTAGAGCCTCTTCTTTGAAAAGGTTTAATCTGTCCAGAAGCCATGTACTGACAATCCTTCCACCATTTTTGTCTATCCTAACCCAGAATAACCTGTATGGTAGCAGTCTGTGTTATATTAAGTTGTAATAGTGACTTAGTTCTACCAAAACAATATTTGTCATATTAAATTAAAATTGTTAATTTAGAATTAACTGTTTCTTTTAGTCATATTTATATTTAATTTGTAAATATGTTTTGGTTTTATAAGACTAATATAAGAAATTTGGAAACCCTGGATCAACAAGACGGCACTGGGTACTGGGTATAAGAAATTTACACCTAATTTTATGTATGTACATATTTAAGTAACATTATCACGTAATTAACTGGAGTCAATACTGGATGTTGCAAGAATTCTCTGCCCACCCCCCCACCCCGCCCCATTAGGAAGAATCTCTGCATTACTTAGACTTAAGAAACCCTGAGAGTCATCCTTGACTACTTCCTCTCCCTCACCATCCCATCCACAATCCCAGTCACCAAGTCATGCTGATTTAACATCATAAACAATTCTCTCCTTTATATCCACCTCTCCATCTTCACTGTCTCCACCTGAATTCAATCCATTCTTGGTTTTCCATCAGGGGATCTACAAGGTCAGATGCAAGCCCCTTCATATGGGGTCTCTGCCTTCCGATCTGATCTTCACTTGGCTCCAGTGTGACACTGAATATCAAGCCTGCCTCTGTTCTTTTCTCATAAATGCATGACAGCTAAAGTAGTCCTTCTTGGCCCCAACAAAACTGTCAAAAAACCCAGATGCAGATGTGGGCACTGAAATATCATGGCAGAACTTGGTTATTCGGTGATCAGACTGACCACCTAGAAGAGGTTTACATTACGTTTTTTTTTTTTTTTTTTTTTCAGATCATCAAAATAACACAAAAATTTTAAATTCTCACAGAGAACTCATGGACAATCCCTCTCCCCTGCCAAGTAAAAGCCCAAACAAAGGTGTACAGTAGTGAAACAGCACAGCACGGTAGCTCAGAACCCAGGCTGCATCCACAAATAAGGACTCCTCAGTTAAAAGTTAAACAGTTTCACTAGCCAACAAGACTGCCTAATAAGGCCATTATTAAAGACAATTTAACTCAAAAACAAGAGAATTAACTCAAGAAACAGTATTGGATAAAGCAAAGTTGTTATTAAAACACAGTAAAAGACTTTATTAATTTTACAGAGTCTTGGCAGTAATTGTAAGAAGTTCTAATGACTCAGACAAAAAAAAAATTAAATTTCTGCCTTTTCTCATTCTCTGCCAAGGCTCCTTAACTTATTAACCTAAATAATTGCTTTAGAATACTGCTATTATTCCCACATGCCACTGATAGAAACTAGTCCCACAGACCTGTAACATTTAGGTAACCTGCTTTTTTAAAGCAAAATGCCAAATCTATTGAAGAATTGACAGTTTTGGAATGACATAAGGCTGCTGAACTAGATAGATCATTCGTTCATTCCTCAAATATTCATAAAGCAATGATTACATGCCAGAAACCACTGGGCACAGAGGACAGTAAAGAACAAGACAAAGGCCCTACACTGACAGCCTGTACATTCAATGGTGGTGGAGGGTGTAATAAATATGTGAATAATATAATTGATAAGTGAAGCTATAATAAGTACTACAGAAAAAATAAGCCTGAGTAAATGAATAGAGCCGTAAGAAGCACCTATTTTTTATAGTAATCTCTAGAGATTTTGAGATAAATATGAAACTTCTGTTCGCATCTAGGAATCTGTACTGAAAATTTTAGGCTACCTCTTCCAATTCCCTCCCAGATGTTAAAAAATTGAGGCTCAGGCTTAATATCTGACCTATTTGTTCCCCTTCAGACCAGATGGGAATGGTTGATAAATACTTCTTTTCCACAGAATTACTGAAAACAAAATTAACAATTCACTCACCTGTTATTTAGACAGAAGGAAACTCAAAGACTCCTGTTTTATTCATTACTAAAATGCTCCTCATGACAGCAGGCTTAACAAAATAAGGTCCCAACTATGAAATCTCATCTTATCGAGTTCAACAGTCATCCAGCCTGTGGGATGTAGGTAAAAGTGACCTGAGATGAGACATACAGGGCTCTTATATCTGACCCCAGCAACTCCAGATTTTCCAGGACACCAACAGACCCTCAGGTGTGTTACAGACTGGTCAACAGAGTCTCCTAAAATTCTTCTAACAAAACATTCCTAGGCTCTGGCTGTTTAAAAGTCCCTGGGTGGTGCAAACGGTTAACGAGCTTGGCTACCAACTGAAAGATTGGCAGTCTGAGCTCAACCAGACGTGCCTTGGAAGAAAGTCCTGGAAATCTACTTCCAAAAATTCAGTCACTGAAAACTCTATGGTGCACAGTTCTACTCTGACACACATGGGGTCACCAAGAGTTGGAATCAGAGTCAACCAGTTAACAACTGGTCTAGCAGCTTATTAGCTGATAAGAGGTCCTCTAACTTATACTATTGTATTTCCTGGAAACCCTTGTTAAAGGTAGGCATTTTAAGTACTATTCATGCTATGAGTCAGAATCTACTCAATGGCAACTAACAGTAACACATGAGTTAATGAAGAAATCCAGTTACAAGGCTGGGACTTATATTTAAGAAACTTCTACCTAAAAGCAGTATTTCCCCAAATGTGGTCCCCAGATCAACCTCATCAGCATCACCTAAGAATTTGTTAGAAATGCAAATTATCTGGCCCTATCCTACTCAGTGAAGGATTCTATGGGGAAAATATTAAACGACACAGGAAGCATCAAAAGAAGATGGAAGGAATACACAGAGTCATTATACCAAAAAGAATTGATCAATGTTCAACCATTTCAAGAGGTAGCATATGATCAGGAACCGATGGTACTGAAGGAAGAAGTCCAAGCCGCTCTGAAGGCACTGGCAAAAAACAAGGCTCCAGGAATTGATGGAATACCAATTGAGGTGTTTCAACAAATGGATGCAGCGATGGAAGTGCTCACTTGTCTATGCCAAGAAATTTGGAAGACAGATACCTGGCCAACTGACTGGAAGAGATTCATATTTGTGCCTATTTCCAAGAAAAGTGATCCAACAAAATGCGGAAATTATAGAACAATATCATTAATATCACACACAAACAAAATTTTGCTAAAGATCATTCAAAAGCGACTGCAGCAGTATATCGACAGGGAACTGCCAGAAAGAGTGGATTCAGAAGAGGACATGGAACCAGAGATATCATTGCTGATGTCAGATGGATCCTGGCTGAAAGCAGAGAATACCAGCAGGATGTTTATCTATGTTTTATTGACTATGCAAAGGCATTCGACTATGTGGACCATAACAAATTATGGATAACATTGAGAAGAATGGGAATTCCCGAACACTTAGTTGTGCTCATGAGGAACCTTTACATAAATCAAGAGGCAGTTGTTCGAACAGAACAAAAGGTCAGATAAAGTGTGCATCAGGGTTGTACCCTTTTATGATACCTATTCAATCTGTATGTTGAGCAATTAATCAGAGAAGCTGGACTATATGAAGAAGAATGGGGCATCAGAATTGGAGGAAGACTCATAAACAACCTGCATTACGCAGATGACACAACCTTGCTTGCTGAAAGTGAAGAGGACTTGAGGCACTTACTGATGAAGATCAAAGACCACAGCCTTCAGTATGGATGACACCTCAACATAAAGAAAACAAAAATCCTCACAACTGGACCAGTAAACAAAATCATGATGAATGGAGAAAAGATTGAAGTTGTCAAGGACTTCATTTTACTTGGATCCACAATCAACAGCCATGGAAGCAGCAGTCAAGAAATCAAAAGACGCATTGCATTGGGCATATCTGCCACAAACGACCTCTTTAAAGTGTTGAAAAGCAAAGATATCACCTTGAAAACTAAGGTATGCCTGACCCAAGCCATGGTATTTTCAATCACATCATATGCATGTGAAAGCTGGACAATGAATAAGGAAGACCAAAGAAGAATTGATGCCTGAGAAGAACTGATGCCTTTGAATTGTGGCACTGGCAAAGAATATTGAATATACCATGGACTGCCAAAAGAACAAATCTGTCTTGGAAGAAGTACAACCAGATTCCTCCTTAGAAGCAAGACTGTGAGACTGCACCTTACATACTTTGGACATGTTGTCTGAAGGGATCAGTCCCTGGAGAAAGTACATCATGCTTGGTAAAGTACAAGGTCAGCGGAAAAGAGGAAGACTCTCAAAAGAGGTGGACTGACACAGTGGCTGCAACAACGGACTTAAACATAACAACAATTTTGAGCATGGCGCAGGACTGGGCAGTGTTTCATTCTGTGGTATGAGTTGGAACCGACTCAATGGCACGTAACAACAATAACACCCTACTCATCCCGAATCAAAAATTACGGAGGTGAGGCCCAGCAAGCTGTATTTAACGAGGATTCCAGGTAATTCTGATGCACACTAACGTTTGAGAGCCACTGATCAAAGGTATCCTAAAAAGACAACAAAAACTCTAGGGAAAATACATTGTATGAGGAAGACGCAGCGTAGTAGTCAAAAAGCTGGCAAATGATACACCTAAAAATTCCAAGAACATGGCAAGCTGATGGAAGAAATAATTCATTAGATTCGTCTTTATTTTCTTTTCCAAGAGCTGGGTGCTGGTTATCATATGGAGCCATTTAGTTCTTGGGTCTAAGTAGCTGGCCAAAAACCTGGGCCCAGATCAGAACAGAAGACAGGGGTACTGCAGAGGCCAGAGAAGCAGTTACAAAAAAAATGTTGCAGAACACCAGCGGATTTTAACATTTTTTGGTAGAATCGGCCATTCTTCTGCTCTACCCCATACCGTGGCACATGAAAAACATACCCGCCTGCTCTAAGCACAATCCCACCCTGCCTGCTAATTATTTTTTTGTGCCCCTCAAATATGGCACACATTTAAAAAGACGTCATTGTAGTTTACAGAGCTGCATTTTTTGCAAATACAAGGGCCGTTAATTGTATTCACAGCTGTGGCCTTCCCAGGCTGTGAGGCTGCCAGTAAGCCATTCCCTGGGAGAGCCAAGCATAAGAGTCTCCTTTTGTCCCTCTTTATGGAGTGGCTTCCATAAGCTCTCGGACCCCAGAAGCACAGGAAATCTGGTCCCTTGATATCTTGTCAATAAAAACGGGGGGGAAAAAACTAACAAAAAAGAAGAAATGACATCCTCCAGGTAATTGTTGTTATCAGCTAAAAGAGACTAGACGATACACTTGGTAGAGAAGTACAAAACAACCAAAAACACCTATGGTCCCAATTTCAGAACCCCGGACTGAGACAAAAGAAAAAAGAAGTCCCTCTCTAGGCTTATCTCAAGGATGGACACAGAATGAGATTCTACAGCCTCAAGCATCTGTGAATTCGAATGGCAAGCAACACGCTAAAGTCAGTGAAGTGAAATTCATCTTTGGGGCACTGTTTCCTCCTGTCACTTCTTTCTGTAACCCTCACCCACCTCCTGGTAACACTTCTTCAACGCCCACATTCAATCAGTCAAATTACTCCACCTTTGCAATGTCTCACTTGTCACCTTGACCCAAATGTCTAAGGCTGTATAAAAATAGCATTGTCAGAGCTCATAAATGTATGATGAAGACTCAAACTGAAAAGAGACATTCTGTCACCAGGGAAACAGAGCTTGTCAAAGAAACTCATATTAAAATTGGGTAGCTCTCAGATTACAGGTTAAAAAGCTTTATTTTTAGAGATAGGTTTTATATTTTATACTTTTGGTCAAAAACTAAAATTTAATAACCAGGGCATTCTAAAAACCAGAGCTAGTGGTTATTATGACTCCATTAAAATTTATATCTGTCAATAATCAATGTGACTTACATTCTCAATCATTTCCATGGTTGGACTCTATGCCACCTACTTCTGAAATTGAATAGGATTTAATTTTCTGTCTTGTAAAACACTTCATCCTTTTCCACACCTGAAATAAACAATTTATGTCTTTTATATTCAAACAGCGGTCACTTAGGAGTTGGTCAAATGTGGTGCCTTCATCTTGCCTCCTCTTCAGTAAAGTTGGAGTGGTTCTTAACATTGTTTAAATATATCTCTGAAGAGTCTACTTCTGGAAGTCAAGTTCACAAGCTTCCTCTGAAGCTTTCTCTTCTCTCATCTCTTCTTTTTTTCTCTGTTCTTCCCTGACTAGAAAAGGCCTAGGGAAAATAAACTAAGGGTGAAAATATTTGCAGGTGTGATTCAGAGAATTTCTATCTTGAACTCCTACTTGAAGGAAAGTGTGAGGTTCGGGACTTGCATTTGCTAGTTTTGTGTTCCCCCTTGCAAGGTATGGAAGGGCCTCTTGGTTTTCTCTTCTTTATCATCTTGCTGGTGGCTGAGCAAACCACTCTGTATCGTAACCTCTGTGCTGCCCGAGGATGAGGACAGTGATCAGCATATGAGGACACACAAGGGAACAGCATGCCCCCGAGAGCCCTGCCAGGAAAAGCAGACACTGTGGAGTCAACAACAGCAACACAACCCGCCTTGGCTTTGCCCCTTCCCTCAGAATTACACCATCAGTTAATGTTTACAGGGAAGGAGTAGAGCCCCTCGGACAGAGCTCACCTACAGCAACACTGCTGGTTGATTTGCCCTGTCCTAGAAGGGAAAAATGACCCACCAGCACTGAGAGGAACTCCTCCTAGCAATGCAGCAACCCGGCCTAGAGCGGGGGTGAGCGGGGAGGGCAGCCAGTGTCCAGCATTTTAAGCAATTGGTAATTTTCCGTCAGACAGCACAAAGCCCTCCCCAATGTGGCCCGGTGGTATTCAACCCAGTATGCCAGAAAAGTTAACAGTATTACAATTCAGCAGTTAAAAATGAAAACAGCACAATTTTCTGGGAAGGAAAGACTCCTTTACGGAGAAAAGAAAGGGTGTTACAAAGGCAATAAGTAACAAAATAAGACCTAGGAGGAAAAGTTCAGGAAACTGGGGAGGAAACTATAAAACTAAGAACTGTGAGTGAATAGAGGAAAAAACGGTACACAAAATATGGTATAATTATTACCTTTGAAAAGAGGAGGATAAAAAATTACTGATTGTGTTTGTGTCTTTGACAGTGGTTTTCTAACTCACTCCAAAAAGTCAGAGGCACAGGGTAAAGAACGAAAGGCTTAGGAGGTTATGTACAGAGAAAAGAACTTACTACCTACAGTACAGGTTGATGAACATCACAATGAGCTATTGAGAGGTAGGGGAATTTAATTCGTTGGATTCCTGTGAAAACAGGTATTTAAAAATTATTTTCTTATAACACCTACTACTTGTCTGCCCCATTTGTAGGGATGTTACAAGTATCAGGTAAGATAATATACCTGGACCAGGCTGGCAAAGAACTCTTCCAGTTCTCTCCATTCAGTTGAATTTGTTGAATGAATGCTCCCCACTCCCAACTATTTTATGTACGGTATCTATTTTAACTCCCATTACAACCGTATGAGGCAGGCAGGAAACATAATTTGCTGTTGTTAGGTGCCGTTGAGTCAGTTCTGACTCATAGCAACCCTGTAGGTCAACACAGAACTGCCCATAGGGTTTCCAAGGAGCAGCTGGTGGATTTGAACTGCCGACCTTTTGGTTAGCAGCCGAGCTCTTAACCACTATGCAACCAGGGCTCCATAGGGAACATAATGGCGTTCTATTTTATACAAAGACACACAGAAGCCAAGGGTTACACAGGTAGCCACTAAGATAATGTGAAGCGTCAACTCCCTGTAAAAGTATTTCTGAAGCATATAAGCACTGGTTCCTACTTCGGAAAATTCATTTACAATGTACTTTATTATAATAAGGATGGGGAAGAAAAGAAATAGAAGAACTCTTTGGTTCAGTGTATTTACTTGGAAGAAGGTTATGTCCTGTGACCTCTTCCCAAATTTTGAGAATCTGAGGCATTTTTTATATTTGAAAATGAGTGCTCAAGTGTTTCCACATAACCGCTGTCAACCAATGGAGCTGATAAACGAAAGCACCCTGTGTTGCAACGATCACACTGAAAGAAAACGCTGACTTTTCACCATGCCCGATAACTGAATTGAGATATTTTCTGAATAAATATTTTTGATTTGCTAAGTCACATCATCAGCTTTCATATTATGCATCAAAACAGATAGTCTTTTCCAAGTTTCAAAAAAAAAAATCACAGCTATTTTGTAAGCAAAAATGAACTTGAATTCTCTGAAGAGCAGACCTGAGACCATACTTTGATGGACTGGTTCTAAATCTATCTGTTATAATTAATAAAAGTATCATCAGTATATAACTGAAAGTTCTTGTATAGTTAACTCTAGATTATTCAGCTTTTGATTATTCAAGTATAAGCAACTTCCACTCACGATAATGGAAAGGGGCAAAGAAAATCAAAGTCAAATGACCACTCAAGCAGACCACGTCAACAGCCCCGAGCAAAAATTCAGGAAGAGAAGAGAAAGCAGATGGTGAAGAGAAAGGAACTTAAACTGCTGGGCACTAGATATTTAGAGTCACTTGATCTTCATAAGTTTGTTTGTCAGATAATCTTACCCTTATTTTAGTGAAATGGAAACTGATTCACATGTCCAAAATCATAAAGATTTGAATTCAGGTATCTCAAAATTCCAAATCTCAAATGGCCAGAGTGCACGAGCTTGTACCTTCCTCCTTCTCCCTCCTCACTCACCTACTCCAGCTCCAGTTACTCCAACAGGACAAGTTCTTCCTTCATCAGGATGACTGACCTGTTTTTCCTTTTGCTTAGAAAACTCTTATCCCCTCTCTGCCTAGCTGGTTCTTCCTCATCTTTCAATTCTCAGCATCAACAGCACTCCCTCCAAACGTTCTGCCTTGGTGCTCCAATTCAAAATATGGCCGCCTATCGTGTGTCTTCATAACACTCAATTCCTTTCCACTTCATTCCATCATGTTTTTGGTTTTGTTTTGTTTTTACGGTGGTAAATATATGTGTGTATATATATGTACACATATATTTATATATATATGTATGTACGTGTGTGTGTATACATATATATACAACCTAAAAAACCAAAACCGTTGCCATAGAGTCGATTCCAACTCACAGAGACCCGTTAGGACAGAGTAGAGCTGACCCATATGGTTTCCAAGGAGTTGCTGCTGGATTCAAACTGCTGACCTTTTTGTTAGCAGCTGAATGCTTAGCCACCGTTCCACCAGGACTCCATATATATATATATATATATGTACACACACACACATACATACATGCAGATATTTCTATAGATACATATGTACATATATTCATATAGATATAGGTTTTATTTATATAGGTTGGGTTTGGGTTTAGGTTTATTTATACAGATATATATATCTTAAAACATTTGCCAATTCAACAATTTTACATGTACAAGTCAGTGATATTGATTATATTCTCCATGTTGTACAACCATTACCACTATCCTTTTCCAAATTATTCTATCACCACCATCATATTTTATAATTACGCATGTAACCGTGTGTTTACTTCTTTGATGCTGTCTTCCTTACTCAACTACAAGCTTTAGCAATGCAGAGACCACATCTATGTCTTCTTTACTGCATATTCAGGACCTATCACAGTACCCAAAACATTCATTTTTGAATAAATGAAAACATGGGATATGGAAATTGTCTAAAAATACCCATTATCTAAGATTCCCCCCCCCCCCACCCCATTCCATTCTGTTTAATAAGGTTTAATTGGCAAACAGCATTTAGAATTTATGGCTGCTGAGGACTTCTTCACAGGCCAAAACATGGTTTTAGCAATGAGAAAAGAGACTATTTCATTCACTTTACCAAAAACTCACTAGTCCAGTTACACAGGAGAAGGCTATGGAAAACCTTACGGTCCTGATGCCCCTCACCCTACTGAGAAACCAGCATTGCCCTGGAGGTTGACAGTCACTACCTTGACCAAGAAGCCTCGGCTTTTCCTCATTGTTGTCACAGTCATTATAGCAAGTCTGCTCTGGGTTATCAAAACTCTGATTAACTGGACAATGGGTTGGAGAGGGATGCTGGTGAGGAGTGAGGTTCACGGATCAGGTGGACACTTGAGACTATGTTGACATCTCCTGCCTGGAGGGGAGATGAGAGGGTAGAGTGGGTTAGAAGCTGGAGAAACAGACACGTAAAGAAAGAGTGGAGGGAGAGAGCAGACTGTCTCATTAAGGGGGAGAGTAATTGGGAGTATGTAGCAAGGTGTATATAAGTTTTTACGTGAGAGACTGACTTGATTTGTAAACTTTCACTTAAAGCACAATAAAAAGTATATATAAAAAAAAAAAACTCTGATTAAACCCCATGCCTAATCCCACTATCAACTCTTCAACATTAATTACTACAAATGAAGGCTTAATTAACCCTTTCAGATTTTCCACTGGCCTTAAAATTATGTTCCTGACCTTGATTCTGGGCCTCATTTACAACAAAATGTGCTTGGGTTAACTTCCTGTAGGTAAAAAGCTATTGCGTTCTATGAAGCAAAAATTGAACAGCAAGTCAAAATACATTCAGTTCTGCTACCACCTAGCTATGTGCACTTGGAGGGCAAATAATTTAATCCCTAAGCCTCAATGACCGGAGCCCTGGTGACGCAGCGGTTAACAGCTACGGCTGCTAACTAAAAGGTCAGCAGTTTGAATTCTCCAGCCACTCCTTGGAAATCCTATGGGACGGTTCTACTCTATCCTACAGGCTTGCTGTGAGTCAGAATTGACTCGATGGCAACAGGTTTTTAAGCCTCAATGAGGAGCCCTGATGATGCAGTGATTAAGCACTCGGCTGCTAACTGAAAAGTCAGCAGTTCAAACACATCAGCCGTTCCTTGGGAGAAAGATGTAGCAGTTGGCTTCTGTAAAGATTACAGCCTTAGAAACCCTATGGGGTAGTTCTATCTGTCCTATATGGTTTCTATGAACCAAAATCAACTTGAAGGCAACGGGTTTCATTTTGGTAACCCTCAATGAGATGAACTGACATAATCGCCAGAACAATGAACTCACACATACCAACGATCATGGAGATGGCATAGGACCAGGCAATTTTTGTTCTGTTATACATAAGGCCACTATGAGTTGGAGCCAACCGGACAGCCACTAACAACTATCTTAACTTTCCCATCTGTAAAATTGTAAAAATCACTGATGAACCTATAGCTGCCTTGAGGACTTGTAAGGTTCTCAGCGACATCTGGGTAACTGACCCTTGCTCTAATTCTGCAGCTCTAAGATCGGGAAAGGGTTTGGACCAGGCTGTACTAGCCTGGACGGACTGAAGATTTAAAGGAGGCTATGTTACATGTCCTGTAGTATACCAGTCTCTGTGGTCATATTATATAACACTAAGACTAATGAGGTACTCTCTGGCATATATCTGATAATAAAGATCCAGTTGAGCTTGGGTAAGGAATGGTGGAGGTGGTTCTTCTGCTGAACAGTGAAACTTTCCACAAGTCCCCATGTGCTCCTCACTCACTCAATCATATACAATTGTGTGTTCACTGCTGAAGCCCTTTGGCGATACCCAGAGGCTTATACCTTGCTCTGTCTTTAGAGAATGTTGCTGACCTCTCTACTGTGTACTTTAGATAAATACACCTTGACTCATTTCCCAGATAGTATCAGAGTCTGGCTTCTACATCAGTCAGAACCTACTGTTGATATTTGTCAATATCGTGGAAGCATAGGTTCAAATGTGCTTTGGATAAATAAAAAGTATCCCATAAATATGAATTATCATCACCAACTGCTTACAAAGCTGAATTTGGTGTACTAATTTCTTTTCTGTAAGAAATAGGTGCAATATGGTTTTTGCAATAAACTCAAATTCAGACTTCACTGCGGCTTATAGGCTTGTGTCTTTAGGGTAGGTGCAATCTCTCAGAAGCTGGGTTTCCTTATTCAAATTTCCATTTCAAAAATGGGAATTCAATAATAATACTATCTCAGAAGGCTGTTATAAAAGAACTACCTACACTGTACCAACACACTGAAAATGCTAACTAAGTATTATTTGAATTTGATATCCATCGAGTTGATTCTAAGTCATAGCAACACTATAGGACAGGGTAGAACTGGACCATAACGTTTCCAAGGCTGTAATCTTTATGGAAGCAGACTGCCAGCCACATCTTTCTCCCACTGAGTGGTGGCTAGTACATTCAAACCGCGGACTTTTTGGTTAACAGCTGAGCGCTTTAACTACTGAGCCATCAAAACAAAAAAAAATCAAACCCATTCCTGTTGAGTCTATTTCAACTTAGAGCAACTCTGTAAGACAGAGTAGAGATGCCCCATAGGGTTTCCAAGGCTATAATCTTTACAAAAGCAGACTCCCACATTTTTCTCCCACGGAGCGGCTGGTAGGTTTGAACCGCCAATCTTTTGGTTAGCAGCTGAGGGCTTAATCACTGGGCTACCAGGGCTCCTTATATTAAAGAACCAAAATTTGAAAGAAGTAAATGAATTAATAAGCTCAAAAAGTGGCTGTACGCATCAGAATATTTTATGACAAAAATAATAGAAAATTGACCTCAAACTGGCTTATTATAATGAGAATTCCTTGGTTCCTGTAACGGAAAAGTCCACAGGTAATGTAAGCATCAAGCATGGTTCACTTGAGGCTCTAGCTCCACTTTTCTGCGTCTCTCTGGGCTCTGTCGCACTCAGAATGTTACCTCACTCTCCTGCTGCCTTCCTTCATTGTTGCAAGATGGCCGCCAGCAAGTACCAGGGCTACACACTTGCTCCTTCACATCCAGTGAAGAGAGGATGTGACTCCCCACAATAGACAAGAGTTCTCAGCTTTGGAGCGCCTTGCACTAACCATTTTGGCCAGATAAGTGCCATGTACTGGGAGTGTAGAACTGAGGAGAGGGAGCAGGGAGGTGTTACACAATGGGAAAGGGTGAAAATAATGGTAGCAAAAACAACCACAGCGTCCACTATAGCTGCACAATGAACACTTAATGGATGACAATGTATTCCAACGTTTTTTCTTTCTTTTTTTTTTTTTTAAGGAAATAAAATATCTATGAAGGAACACTGAATTCTGAGGTTTCTCGGATCTCGTAAGCCCAGATGGCAGGGAGCAGGAGTGAGAAAGGACTGGCAGGGTTTCTCTGAACTACCCAACAGAAATCACAAGGTGTAACTCTGCTCAGGAGAGAAGTCTACTGCCCCCTAGAGGTAACTTGGAGTTTCAGCACCACCGTCTTCAAGGCTGCTCTGAGGTGATGGTTATCTGTAGCCTCCACAGGTAAGAATAATACCTTGCTTCCAATTCTTACAGATCTGGAATCAACTGGAGAAGCAGAGGAAAACCTAAACCTAAACCCATTGCTATCTAGTTGATTCTGACTTATAGCGACCCTGTAGGACGGAGTAAAGCTGCCCGGTAAGGTTTCTAAGGGTGTAAATCTTTACGGAAGCAGACTGCCACGTCTTTCTTCCATGGAGCAGCTGGTAGGTTTGAACTACCAACCTTTTGGTTAGCAGCTGAGCGCTTAACCACTGTGCCACCAGGGCTCCTTTCCTAATGCTAGAAGAGTTTTAAAGTGATGAAAATTCCTCTCCTTACTTTCCCAAGGAAACCCACAAACACTCCATCAGTACCACAAGAAAGGCAGAACTTATTTCTTATTTAAATTTATTTAAATAAAGCATTTGGTTGGATCCTAGGGCTCTTTTAATTGTAAGGAATTGAAATCTACCCAAGATACTTAAGCAAAAAGGGAATTTATTGGATGAATACCAAGTATCTCAGCAATGAAGTATAGCTGGCCTCAACGGTGACTAGATTCAGTTGACTGGGAAGTGACTACCCAGTTACTTTAGTCTTCTCTCTCACACACTTAGCTTTCCCAGCTTAATTTTCGTACGGGTCAGCCTGGCTTTATATATCCATGTTCAAAAGCAGAACAAATGCTGAGTAGTTTCTATGAGTAGATTTCAAATTTCTGGGAGAATGTCTGATTGTCCCATCTAGGGTCAAATATCTATCCCTTGGCCAGTTGGCTGTGGTTGGGGAGGACAGAGTCATCAGGCCAGCTGTACACCCAAAAGGGGTTGTATCAGTAGATTCTGAGAAGGGGAGTGAGAAGGAAGGCCAACGTGACCAATGTGCCCACCTTATACTCCTAACAAAGTACAGTCACTGTTACATGATTTCACAGAAACATCAAACAGAATCCAGTAGAGGGGCTAGGAACCAATGTCACAAAGCAATATGTGTATTAATTGTTTAATGAGAAACTAATTTGCTCTGTAAACCATCTAAAGTACAACAAAAATAAATACATGCTCCTATGTGTACCTAATTTTATATTTCCAATTTCTTAAAAAATTTCCCTGCTGCCCCCAGCAAATCTGCATATATTTCAGGTTCCACAAAGTAGGGTAGGGCCCAGGAAAAAAAAAAGAAATAGAATCCGGTAGAGAAACATGGATTCCAGCAAAGGTCTGGATAAATCATCTCTCTAACTTGGTCCTGTTCTAACCTGTCACGTATCCTTCATCCAACGCGATTTCTTAGTGCTGCATTTTTTCATTTGTCAAATAAGGATAGTCATACTTGTCCTTGTATCTCATAGGATTATAGAGAATATAAAGAGATAATAGATGTGAAACTACTTTCAAATGATGTTATTTATACTTCCCCCACTACAAAGCATCTCTTCGGAATTCTAATTCAATCCCCCACTGTTTCTATGGAAATACATGTGAATTCAAGGATCATTTATTAAAACAGACATTTTGGGTTAATTCTCCCTCCTAGGTGAACAAGATCTTATGTCTACCATGTAACTGTAACAGAGTACTTTATATACTACATGGTTATAGGGCATACCCAAGGTGGCCAACAGAGAGGAAAGCTGCAAAAGATACAGAAAGGCAAAAAAGAACAAGAAGGAAATGTGGAAGCAACCTCACCCCCAAGAAAATAAAAATACTTTTCTTATTAACAGTCTGCAATTATACGTATTCCCTGCCCACTAAGGACTAAAGGAATGGAAAAAAAAAGTTGCAAAATGAAGAATCTGGGTTAGATATAAGAGAGAAATTCCTGAAAATGAGGACCACTAAACATTCCTATTAATAAAAGTATCCAGATGCTTCCTCCCGTGCAGTAAGGATACACTGTTTGAGGGCAGGAATTTGCCGTATTCGTCTTTGCTTCCCCAGTGTCCAGCAGGCATCTGCCACTGTAGGCACTCAGGTAACGTTACTGAGGACATGAATATTCAGAGACTGAGATGGCAGCAATTGTCAGCAGCCATTCTTATCCCTTCTCTGAGCAAGGAACCAGTTCCTTAGCACCTCACAGGGGAAGGTGACATTTCATCTATCCTTCTCCTTAGCAATACACAATGTACCACTTGTGAAAATGTTCTTGTTCTTATGGACCTAGAGGTGGTTCCCCCTATAGCAAATGTCTCTCTACATTGTTATATTTTAGAGTGGCTTAATGTAAAAAGTCCACCACCCATCTGTCAGTTTGTTGTACAGAGGTGGCTTGGGTGTTGCTATGGTACTGGAAGCTATGCCATCAGTATTTTGAATACCAGTAGGGTCACCCATGGTGAATAGGTTTCAGTGGAGCTTCTAGACTAAGACAGACTAGGAAGAAAGGACTACCTAACCACTTCCAAAAATTAACCAATAAAAATCCTATGGATCACAAAAGAATAGTGTCTGATAGAGTGCTGGAAGATGAGCCCCCTAGGTTGGAAAAAAAAAAATGGAAGGCACTCAAAATACACAGTGGCTGCAACAACACACTCAACGATACCAACAATCATGAAGATTTTTCAGGACTAGGCAACGTTTTGTTCGGTTGCACATGGGATCACCATGAGTTGAAGCCAACTCGACAGCAACTAACAACAATACAAAAAGCAGACCATCCACCAAAAGCCTCCTGCCCCTTGTTTATGGCTCTTGATGTACTCAGAGGGGTTGGGCCCAAATGTGTCCGCAAACAGCGGTGCTTTGTGCTGTATTCTGTGGAAGGTACTATGGCATGCTAGGAAGTGCCCAGAAGACTTGGCTAGTCCTGACCTTGCCAATAGACAGTTGTCTGGTCTCAGGCCCTGTTTTCTAATTTGTAAAATGAGGGAGTTAAACTAAGTACCCTCTAATACCTCAGTTCCATCACTCAGCCCCAAATGGGGCACTAGAGTCCTAAAGAGTTAGTGCACCTCGAAAGACAACGTTATGGCTTTAAGAGAATATAAAACCAAGAGCAATCCATAATTCTCATATTCTTCTGAGTACATTTAAAGCCTGAGACTTATTTAAAGTCTGAGGCAACATGTTTTTAGCTCTGAGGGGGTTGGGTCCATTTTCTCCACCCCCACTACAAAAAAGGCAAAAATGGCAACACCAGAATGAATTTTAAAGAGCAAACTCTACTACTAAAATGACTGAAAAAACAACTGCAAAACTCCAATCTGTCAAACACAGTAATATGTGAGGAACACACCTCAGGTGAATTACTTAAACTCAATTACTAGCAGGTCAAAGCAAACAGACGTCACCAAATATAGAAATGATCATCTCAATTATGTCAAAATCCAAAACAAATTTTTAGGTGGAAGAAAAACATGTTCCTCCCAAGAACAAACAGGAACAGATCAGAGCTCTCCTTTAGTCTTTGCAGGAACAAGTTAGGTTGGCAATAGCCCTATTAATCTTAAACTTTTTCTGCCTAAGGGATTCAAACTTACGAGAATAATCTAAAGCAGCCCTTCACAACCCTTTCCCCAAGCTCTAGTGCCGTAACACATCCACTGTATGCAATGAACTAATTTCTCTCCTATGCATCTAGAATGGTACTAGTCACACATACCATCCTTGAGAGAACTGAGAAAACGGTCATTCAAATCATTTTCTGGAACTCCCTTTGAGCAAGGCTGATTTAAGGGACTTAATACTCAGCATTCCTTACACCTTTTTGCAGCAGTTTATGGTTCCCGCCAGCCACAGAAATATGCCACACTGACAAAAATGGAGTGGGTATCTGCTTCTACGGATTTATTCTGTAGTCTTACAGGGTTTCTTTCACCTTAATGTTGTACACAGACATATACATTTCTTTTAATTGTCATTTGCTTTTGCTGGGTTATTGTGTGTTTTTGCAACTTGTTCAAAACAGGTTGGCTTTCTCATACTATACCAATCAAAAAAAATATATAAGCCGTGTATTTAAGTATTATGATTCTGAGACTGTTTTTAATGTCTGTGGTATAAATCAAACTAGCAATTCCAGTAGGGTCACTGAGAACTAAGATTTTAGGAGAGTCAAAAATATATAAATTTAAATGAACACCTTGTAGTCCTGAACTGGATTTGGAAGCACCCATATGAAACTGTGATGTATTTTTTTTTTTTTTAATTATCCTAGCTTTGTCCACTAAGGTCTAGAAACAATGACCAACCCAGTATCAATGAGCACCCTAGCCATCTGGATTATAATCTTCAAATTTCATTTCCCACTAAAAGGAACTAGAGTTGCCTCCAGAACTAGCTAATTCCAAGCCTTGGGCAGGAAATTTCTAAGATGAGCCTGAAACATCCTGCCTTAGCACTGAGCAAGAAACTATCAAAGATTACTGGCATCAGTGTCAAAAGGACTCAGGACCTAACAAGAAAAGGCCTCACAGACCAAAAATGGGCCAATTTAAGCATGAATAAGGATAATAACTGTGAAAGATTAAAACACATCAAATATGTTAAAACCCATGACAATACAGACAAAACGATACAGACAGAAAAAAAAAAAAAAACTTAGTCATCTTTGGAGGGTACAAGGGAACCAATCTATTATTCTGAACTGGTACACAAGGGTTAAAAAAAAAAAGAAGCATTTATCCTGACTTTCCTAATGATCAGACCCTGGTGGCATAGTGGTTAAGTGCTACGGCTGCCAACCAAAGGGTCGGCAGTTTGAATCCGCCAGGTGCTCCTTGGAAACTCTATGGGCAGTTCTACTCTGTCCTATAGGGTCGCTATGAGTTGGAATCAACTCGATGGCACTGGGTTTGGCTTTGGTTTTGGTTCCTAATGATCTACACCTCAGGGTAACCAAATGGATGATGACGGAATTCTCTTTTGAGAAGTATTCCAGATAATAAATGAAGAAGGAATGATAAATTCAGAAATCATCATTTTGTAGTACGAGCTGCTACCCGTAGTCTATACACACACACACACAAATAACAACAAAATTACCTGAATCTGATCAAGCCTCTATAGCTAACTCCCATATTTATGTGAAATACAGGGGACAGAGGAACATGTTAAGTACACCATGGAGATACAATCACCAAAGTACAGACCATGGGGAACACTACAGAAAATCACCTGGAGTTTTCCATAAAAACCAAACAGCTAAGAAAAAAAAATTTTTTTTAAGAAATGAAGGGAAAACCTACAGAGCAAAAGAAACTTAGACACATCAGTCAATTGTAATGCACAAATCTTAATTTGATCCTGATTCAAGCATACAATCCACTAAAAAACAAAATTTATAAGACGACTGAGGCAATGTAAACCCTGGGTGGCTAGGATATTACAGAATTATTGATATTTTTAGGTATTATAATAGTAATGTTTAAAAACAGGCATTTTGGAGAGAGATCCTTAAGGGATTAAAGATTATAATGTCTGGGTTTCACTTCAAAATAATCGGGGCAGAGGCATAGAAGAAAGAAAAATGACCATAAATTGATAATTATTCAAGCTGGGTGATGAATAAACAGGAGTTCATTATACAATTTTTGTCTACTTTTGCATATATTTGAAAATTACCATGATAAAATATCTAAAAAAAAAGAGAGAAAGAAATCTGAAAACCCAAAACGTCACTCTTGGACTTAATACATAGTTTGAGTTTTTTTTTTTTTTGGTTAGCTTTGGTCCTCTAACAGCTTTTATTACAATTAAAAAACTGTTGATCTTAAATAGTTCAATCTAAAAACAGCCGGAACTTGTGCTTTTCTTCTGCCATCTATGAAAATGATTTTCAGTACCATTAAGTTTCAAATAATTATGGCTTTTCAGGATAATATAAAGCTCAGCAAATCTCATTGCTAAATTTGTTGTACTTGGCACAGCATTCCTATTAAAGATGTTCTTTAGTGTGAAATGTTGGCTAAGCAATTTCAATCAATTCAATTTTATTTGGAAATTTCTAAAGATATTGGTCAAATCTTCACTCATGGTTTCTGCATTCAAGTGTTGAAGAAGTAACCAAATGAAAACATTTATCTTCTTTCAAACTGTGGCTGAAAACAATGCCTTTGATATTGTCTAGAGTTTTTTATGCCCCAAGTAAGCAGTTCTTTTTACAATTTAGTTCGGAAACAACTTGTCTTCCAAGGGGGGTCGGGGGATAAATCCTGCTAATCACGCAACAAGTAATATAATTTTCTTTTTTTGCCTAGCCCTCCAGGAAACTCAAAGCTAAATGTAATTATCATCCTGTTTTTTCGTGTGTTACCCCTTCCCTTTTATATAGTATAAATTTTCTTTTTTTATGAGTCATTTATTATAAACATGAATGCTTTAGAATCAGGGGTAGCATATGTCATTGATTCTAAGATGCATATTTTATCCAGATTTTTAACACTTCTGAAACTGGGATGCATCTTAAATCAGCTTTGTTTGTACCAGAAGCATTTTCTTCTTATTTAATATTACATAAAATAATCATGTGTTTTACATTTTATCACAGCTTAGATTTGACAGAATATTGAAATATCTTCAAAAATTATTTTGTAATACAAAAATACTATTACAGCAGAACAATAAAATTGGAAAAGTTGGAAATGGAACTGTTTGTTGTTCTTAATTGCCATTCAGTCGACTCTGACTCATGGCGACCACATGCGTTAGAGTACAACTGTTCCATACAGTTTTCTTGGCTGTTGTCTTAATGGAAGTAGATCGCCAGGCCTATCATCTGTGCTACCGCTGGGTTGATTGGAACTGCCAACATTTAGGTTCAGTTTGCAGTTGAGCACAAATAGTCTGCACCACTTGGGGACCTTCAGAGATGAAAGTAGTTATTGTGTGTCATTGAGTCAATTCCAACCCATAGCAACCCTGTAAAGACAGGCTGTAATTTTTACAGGAGGAGATTGCCAGGTCCTTTCCCCTGCTGAGCAGCTGGTGAGTTCAAAACTCCAGCCTTTCAGTTAGCAGCCAAGTGTTTAACCATTGCACCACCAGGGCTTAAGCCTTATTAAAAAAAAAAAAAAATACTTCAGCTTATATATACCATACTTCAAAGAACTGTTTCTCATATTCCCATTTTTTTCAAATTAACGTGTAATGAAGGAATTAGCCTTTGCAGAGCCCTGGTGCATAGTGGGAAACCCCGGTGGTGTAGTGGTTAAGAATTTGACTACTAACCAAAAGGTCAGCAGTTTGAATCTACAAGGTGCTCCTTGGAAACCCTATGAGGCAGTTCTGCTCTGTCCTACAGGGTTGCTATGAGTTGGAATCGACTCGACGGCAATAGGTTTGATTTGGTTTGGTTTGGTTTGGTGCACAGTGGTTAAGATCTCAGCTGCTAACCAAAATGTCAACAGTTTGAATCCGCCAGCAGCTCCTTGGAAATCCTATAGGGCAGTTCTGCTCTGTCCTGTAGGGTTGCTATGAGTTGCAATTGATTCAATGGTAATGGGTTTGGTTTGGTTCATAGTTATTTGGAAATATTTTGTATTTGGTTTATATTCTTTGTCCCAATAGAAAATGTTATGTTATAAACCAGAGACCCCATTAGCCTAAGACCAGAAGAACTAGACAATGCCCAGCTACCATCAGTGACCACCCTGACAGGGAACACAACACAGAGTCCCTGATAGAGCAGAAGAAAAGTGGGGCGCAGAGCTCAAATTCTAGTAAAAAGACCAGACTTAATGGTCTGACTGAGACTGGAAGGACCCTGGAAGACATGGCCCCTGTACTCTCTGTTAGCCCAAAACTAAAACCATCCCCAAAGCCAACTCTTCAGACAAAGATTAGACTGGACTGTAAGACATAAAATGATAGTCGTGAAGAAAGTGCTTCTTAGCTCAAGTAGTTACATGAGACTAAGTGGGCAGCTCCTGTCCAAAGGCAAGATGAGAAGGCAGAAAGGGACAGGAGCTTGTTGAATGGACATGGGAAATCTGGGGTGGAAAGGAGGAGTGTGCTGTTACATTATAGGGACAGCAAGTAGGGTCACATAACAATGTGTGTATAAATTTTTGTATGAGAAACTAGCTTGAACTGTAAACTTTCACTTAAAGCACAATTTAAAAAAAGAAAATGTTATGTGAAGTTCACATTTTAGCAACACCATCAATATCTAATTCCCCAGAACCACGTGTACAAGATACTTTATTTTAGATCCCCACAGCTCAACATGAGGAAGTTTATTGGATCGATAACTTCAAATAACCATTATTGTCATCATCACTTGACCAACATGCCACAATTAACCATGTGCCTCAGGAAAGAGAAGAATGAATAGTCCCACAGTATGTATATTGTAAAAATTATTTCTAGAGTGGACCATCGAAGCAAAGGATTTAAGAGCAGCACTAATCCCCACCTAGCTTAGCAGCTAATTGAATCACATTAAGCTTCTGCTCCATGTAAATATATTTTATAAGTTGTTTAACCCAAACGTCAGTTATGAAAACCTACTTATGTTTGTGTTTGGAATGAATAATAATATTTTATAATTGTCTTATTATGCTAACCTAAGAATTATTTCTTTTGAATATATATCAATTTCATAGCAGAACTCAAGGGCGAGGAGTACCTGGAAGAGCTCACCAGCCACTTTTTCACTTGGGGATTTATTCTTCTTCTTCCATATTCTTATAGTCCTTGCCATTTGCATCCCTTTCTGGCACTTATTCAAATCCTTTCTTGTGGCATTTTTTGGCTGTTATGAAGGAAGACACAATATAACCTGGTGGCTAAGGTTGTAGGCTTTGGAGACCAAGATTTGAAATCCTGCTTCTGCTTTCTAGCTGTGTGACTTGAAACAAGTCTCTTATCTGGGCATCCATTTCTTCATCTACAAAATAGATGATATCTACCTTGCTGGTATTTTATGAAGATTCAATTAGAGCATGTATGTAAAGAGTTTGGCACAGTGTCAGGAAAGCTGTTTGGATTGAATTGTGTCAACCAAAACTGTGTGTCAACTTGGCTAGGCCATGATTCCCAGTACTGTGTGACTGCCCACCATTTTGTCATCTGATGTGATTTTCCTGTGTGTTGTAAATCCTATCTCCGTGTTAATGAGGCAGGATTAGAAGTAGTTACGTTAATGAAGTAGGACTCAATCTACAAGTTTAGGTTGTATCTTGAGTCAATGTCTTTTGAGATATAAAAGAGAAGCGGCAGAGAGATGGGGGGTGGCAGGGGGAGCCTCCTACCACCAAGAACAAAGAATTAGGAGGGGGTCCTTTGGACCTGGGTCTCTGCACTTAGAAGCTCCTAGACCAGGGGAAGACTGATGTCAAGGACCTTCCCCCAGAGCTAATAGAGAGAGAGCCTTCTGCTGGAGCTGGTACTCTGAATTCAGACTTTAAGCCTCCTAGACTGTAAGAGAATAAACTTCTGTTTGTTAAAGCCATCCATTCGTATTATTTCTGTTATAGCAGCACAAGATATTAAGACAGCTACTATTATTAGCATTTTTATTATCCCTGTGCCAAGAGCCATATAGGTAAATTCCTGTCCCACATACTACAGTGAGAAAGGAGGATGAGCCATCAGCAGAAAGCTCCATACCTGAGCGCTACGGACCATCCTCTACATCAGAGATGGGGCATCCTCTCTGTACCCCAGTGCATTGTGCAAGTTACCGAGATCACAGAGAGGCATACAGAATAGTCTCTACCTTCAAGGAGCTTACCGTCCTTTGGGGGAAACGTGCCACATATAAAAAACAAACAGTAAATAAACAAATGAGGAGGGGGCCAGTTTCCTGTGTTGAAGAATTCCAAGTAATTTATGTAGATACCTCACCTTCAACGGTGGACCATAATGCCACTCCTTAAGTATGGACTGCACATAGTGACTTCCTTCCAAAGAGTACAGTGTGGGAAGGGGAAAAAAGAGTAACTTTACAGTGGGGAAACTTGACCATCTCAGCCAAATTGTGAAGGTCAATATCAACACAGTAAGTCATGTTGATAGTCTATACCTTTGACATGATATGATGAGAATGCTACTTCATCTCTGTGGTCTTCCTTCCAAAAACACATAACCCCAGGCTAATTGTGAGAGAAACATCTGATAGATCCTAAGTAAGGGACATTCTACAAAATACCTGACCATTACTTCTCAAAACAGTCAAGGTTATCAAAAACAAGGACAGTCTGAGAGTTTCAAAGCCAAGAGGGGCCTAAAGAGACATGACAACTAAACGTAATGTGGTATCCTAGATGGTATCCTGGAACAAAGACATTAAGTGGAGACTAAGGAAGCTGAATGAAGTATGGACTTAACTATACATTAACATTGGTTTATTAATTGTACAAACATACCATACTAACGTAAGATGTTAATAGAGGAAACTGGATGCAAGTATTATGGGAGCTTTCTGTGCTACCTTTCCCAATTTTTTAATAAATCGAGTGCTGTTCTAAAATTCAAAAAAGTTTATTAAAAATAAATAAATGTGGCAACCAAAACAGAATGGAATTCATTCATTCATTCAATAAATATGTATTGAGTACCAATTATGTTATCAGAAGGGATCAGTCCCTGGAGAAGGACATCATGTTTGGTAAGTAGAGGGGCAGTGAAAAAGAGGAAGACCCTCAACTGAGATGCAGTGGCTGCAACAATAGATTCAAACACAGGAATGACTGGGAGGGTGTGGCTCCTTGACGGCTCCTAACAACCAATTATACACTAAACACTTTTCTGGGCTAGGGGTACACCAATGAACAAAGGAGAAAGATCCTTGCACATGAGAAGCTTACAAGGGATGTGTGCTGGGCCTTGTAGAAAGTATTTCGGTCCCCTCTCCCAGCTTTCCTCCCTCAGGAGGGACATTCCAGTGGTATCGCAGTGCCAGTGTGACCCCTATCGCTTGTTAAATAAACTAGGAAACACGATGCAGGCCACCGTTTAGCTGTGAGAGGTGTACGGAAAGACTTTGCATAAGAAAGGACGTGTATGTGTATGGGTCCTCAAGTAGTGTGGAATCAGCTGGCATTCCTACCAACCTCCCAAAGCCCTGACCATGGCACAGCCCCTGCAGCCTCTATACACCCAAGGACACATCTGCCCAGTCACAGATTATGGCCAGGGAAAGGTCCTTTCTGATCACTTGATCCAATCACTTTCACTTAATGAAAAAAGAAACTGAGTTCCAGTAAAGGAAATTGATTAGCCGGTGGTCACCTGGCTATCTCTGAATCAACTTTTTAATTTTTAATTCTCAGAAGCTGTGAACATTTACTCGGCTGCCAGATATCAGAAAAGGAAAGGTTAGATGTACATACTTGCTTAGCATAAGATGTGAAAAACGGAAAAGAATAAGGAGAACTAGAAACAGAATAATCATTTATGTGGGCTCAATAATGAGAGGGACAGGAGTTTCCAAGTTGGTTTTGCTCTACAGCCAATCACAGAAACTTATGGGATACTGCAAAATAAACCTACACTTCCTAAAAGGGAATGGGCTTGCTTTAGGGTCACTATAACTGAAATAAAGCCAAGTTACTATGTATTACATTAGTTAAGTAACAGTTCCCAGGGGAGTTTAAATGATATAGAGGCTAGGAGAGAACTGATACTCCTTAAAATAAAAATAAAAATAAACAAAACAGAGGAGGGACCTGTAAACTAAGAGCTTATCTATGTAGATAACAATCCAAATCCAATCAGATAACCAATCATGCTATTCTTAAGAAATGTTAGGACTCCAACAGAGAAGCCACCTAGGTATCAGTTTTAGAGGCAGCGCACCAGCTTGCTCCCTTCACAACGCCAGCCAGCCCATTCTGCGCAAAGTGAGAAATGTGACCAGACAAGCACGCTCAGGGAATATCACTTTTAAAATTGAGTTTTCAACCTTTCTGTTGGGGACTTGTTTTTAAACAGCCATCAGGCCAGAAGATGCTTCCATATTTTTATCTGGGGGATACAGTAGGCAGATTTAAGGTGAAATTTTAATGAAAGAAGAATGAAAAATTGGAGTTATTTGTTAAACCTCTAACACTGAGCTAAGTTCTACCGGCCCTGGGTTGCACATTAGAATCACCTGGAGAGCATTTAAAACTCGGACTGTCCTGGTGCCATCCCAGACGAATTGCACCAGAATCCCTGGGGTGGGACCCAGGCATGGGTGCTTTTTAAAGCTCCCCCAGCTGATTCCAATGTGCGGCCCAGTTTGGCTCCATGGCTCTAGAGAGAGTTAGTCTAAATTCTGAATACCAAGTACTCTTAATTACAGCAGGATAAACTCATCAGGCATCTAGGAGTACAGTACTCTGCTATGTCAACCAACTGAATGCAAAACTATAATTTTAACAGTGTGTCTTTTAAATCAAAAACACCCAGATTTCTTTGACATTGCCTCCCTTTTTCAGAATATTTCCACAGGAGAAGCAATTATCTCTTAAATCTAGATATTTTTCCTCGGTATCCTCATGGCGAGCATGAGGTACAAACTGAGAAATCCCATTCTCCCCAGTTCACTCTCCTTATTTGGCCATTCCAAAAAGGAAAATAATAGTTAAAATAATAACTTCTCTTAAATGTTTCAAAACAAAATAATTAAAATTTATCTTTGGGTAAACAACCATGAAACTCCATGAGGTATTTATTTTTAAGGGTCCCAGACCCAGGATCTATCATGAAAATAGCTGCATACTTTTGACTCTGCCAAACCTCCCAGTGATGTTACATCACAGGAAGGCTGTGCCCTGTGGGAGCTCTGAATAGCATGCATCCTTTGGCCATTTGGGCACTGGCTTGCCGATCCACAGAATGGCAGCATTTTTCCAGGATGTGAGCTCTACCTAATTATACAGCAACAAGACAATTCACCTGGCCTAACTGGAGGAGGTCATCCAACCCTGACTGAGGACACTCGATAAACAATAAAGAAAAAGACAGCTTGAATGGTCCCGAAGACTTGAAACCTCTCCCAAGGAAAATATCAGAGGTGGTGACTAAATCACTGGATTTCTAAGAAAAGGACAACTCTACCATTCAAGGGATTAAATCTTCAAAGCAGCTATGAAAATAAGCCTCAAAAACCTCCCAGCCCACAAATGTTGTCTCTTTCCCTCCAGAAGGCATGCAAGTAATAAAAGGAATGAAATTAACACTCCCAAATTCCCTGGTCTGAACACTAAGTCATTCCCAACCAAGGCGATAGTTTTAAGCCTACAATTAGCTTCCAAGAGGTGGTGGTATGTTTGTGCCCTATAGTAAAACAATATGGAAATACTATTCAGCAATAAAAAGGAAGTACTGATACAACATGGATGAATCTTGAAACATTATGCTAGTTAAAGGAAGCCAGTTACAAAAGACAACATACTGTATGATTTCATTTATATTAAATGTGCATCCATAAAAGGCAAATCTATAGAGACAGAAAGTACACTAGTGGTTCCCTAGAAATTGGAATTGACTGGATGGCAACAGGTTGGGTTTGGGTTGGGGATGGCAGCAGGAAAAGGTGATTGCTAATAGTTTTTTTTAATAGCCAGGAGGGATTTCTTTGGGGGGGGGAGGGGAGGGGATAATAGAAATGTTTTAAAATTGGGTTCCAAAACTCTGTAAATTTACCAAAAATCACTGAACTGTACACTTACAACAGATAAATTTTATGGTATGCCAATTATAACTAATGCCTTTAAAAAAATTATACTGTTCCACCTCTCTGGGGGTCCAGGAGGACCCCCAGATTATACTGTTCCTCAGCTGTCACGCAGTTTGTAACTTACACGCCCTGTGAATTCAGCTTTTTCCCATTTCCACCTGTATGAGGTTAGGATGAGAGCCAGAAAGAGAAAAAAAAAATCACCAAATCTGAGATTCTGCGGGATCACAACAGACAGCAGGTCTTGGAGTCTGGAATGGCAACCAGGCATAAATCATTCCTCATCTAGAAAAGTAAAATGCAGACGTAACTGCTGCCCAGAGGTCTGGGCCACCTCACAAGCGAAGCCCCATCCGTTAAAGCAAGTGGAACCCACAGGGGAGAATCGGGCTCCAGCAGAAACCAAGTCGAAGGCCAGATCCCTAAAGTCCAAGGAATAACCAATCAGTTCATGGGGTTTCGAACAAAAACAGGGCAGGCGTTCACAAAATCTGGGTTGGCTTTACTTTAGACGTAGGAACTCTTGTTTCAGTAGGAGCACAATGTTGGCAAGTTTTGTTTTTAAGCCGCGTGGACCCACAGGTTGGTAACTCTCCTGGGATCCTGCGTGACCTGCCTGGGCCGAGGCAGAGCCGGGGTTGACGGCGAGGGCCACTGCTCCGACCGTCGGGGACTGTGCTTGGGGGTCCGTCACTCCCCAGCTCGGGGTGGGGACAGCGGCGGACGCCCGAGGCTTGGTGGGGTCGCAGCACGTTGGGCTGCTTCCCCCGCCCAGATCGCAGTGCAGCCAGCGCGCCCTGCGCAGTGGGCTCGGGTCTCACCGGGCGCGTCCCCAGGCGCCTTTCCAGCCGTCCTCCTACACTGGTCTCAACGTCGCTGACGCCGGTCCCGCCGGAGCCCCCAAACCCAGACAAGGGCCTTCGCGCCGCACCTAGGGATGGACGCCGCGTCCAGGTGGCCAGCCGCGCGCCGCGGGGTGGAGGCGCCTTAGTGCCGACCTCACCCCGGCGAGTCCCGGGGCGGGGTAGGGGTGGTGAGGGCGGGAGCTGGACCGCCGCCGCCGGCTCCCGGGGACCCGCTCCCAGCCCCCTCCCCGCGTGCCCCCCGCACAGTGCTCATGCGCGCGGCCCAGCCTTTAAAGCTGCGGCTGGAGCCGCGCTTTCCGCACTCGGGCGCATCCGGGCGGATCCGACGCAGGTGCAGAGCCCTGGACGTTCGGAGCGGGAGTGCAGATAGAACCTTGACGTCTGTATGTCCGTCTGTCTGTGTCTTTCCTTTGTTTCTCCAGTTCTTCTGTCTTCATATTGTCTCTCCCCCCACCCCGCCCCCTAGTCCAGGGTGTGCACATCGATTCTGGGTTTAGCTCAATTTGCAGCCGAACCGTCGCCCCCAGATCGAGAGGGGCGCTGGCCCCGGAGCGGCGCCCCTTTGGTCTCCTCCCCCCTCCAGGCCGCCGGTGGATTTCGGAGGCGTGCGAGATTTAAGGAGCGGGAGCGGCTGGGTGGGTGCGTGGGAGCCTTCCTTCCCCGGGAGCTTCTCTCGCATTCTGTCCTCCAGGTCCGAGCAGCCCTTCGACCATCATGTCTGCAGCCTGGATCCCGGTTCTCTGTCTTGGTGAGTACGCGCCCTTCAGCGCCCCATTTCTCCTCGCGCCAAGCGGGGTGGAGGCTTGAGCCAGCCCTCGCGCTTTTCTCTCTTCGCAGGTGCCTGTCTGCTGCTGCCGGAGCCCGCGGGCAGCGAGGGAGCCGGTGAGTTCCGTGTTTCGGGGCCGAAGAAGCAAGGTTCGGTCCAGGCGGTGGAAGGGGCTGAGGACGAGCAGGTAGAAACGCGCTCAGATCGAGCCCTGGACCGGAGGTGAAGGGCGTGAGGTTTGGAGCCGCTGTCTGGCGCGCCCACTTTCAGCGGTGCAGCCGCCCTGAGTGATTTACTCTACGCTGACTTTACCGGTGTTTCCCACGCCAGGGGGCCCTGGGGTCGGATGGGGCCGTTCTTCCCACGGCCGGGGAAAGAAAGGATCTAGGACTATTCGTTGAGCCCCACCGAGGGGCACGCTAGTCCTAGGCGGTTCCCCTGCGTTTGGGGTCGAGGGGGACCCTCAGGTCCGACTTAAGACTGTCGTAGCCTCGAGAGAAAGAAGCAAACTGTGTTGTCCCACCTTGTTTGACCCCCTGGCTATGTTTCTCCGGTAACCTCTATAAAAAACAGTCTTGGAGGCTCATTCCATATGCGAGAAAACCTAAAAGTTTGTACCACGTGTAGAGCCCCAGTGTGGGTATGTGGTTCGTTGTATTTTCTATAATTTAATAGGCAAACTCTTTTCTAAAATCAGTTGTTTGTTTTCTGGGGAATGAGGGTAAGTATTGTATTGGGCCATATTAGCCCACTCCCACCCCTACTGAAGTCAGTGTTCGCAGCTAAAGGCGGTCCGTGCACCGTCGGCCCTACCTCAGCCAAAAGTGGGAGGAAGGATTAAGGCTGTTTGATAATAGGTATGATTTTATGATTGCCATAGCTACTGTTTTTGGCAAGAGTGTTAACTTCCCCAGATCTCTGAAATGTTTCCGAGCCAAGGAATTGGTATTGCACTTGGCATGCTGCCTTTCTTTTCCTGCCCATGCACAGTAGGGGACACAGCTCAACACAAAGGACACAGCCGGCTCTTAGAAGAGGGTCCTTGTTAGAGGCAAGCTATTCATTTGGGCTATATGACCGGTTTATGACCGGTTTTACTCTGTCTTAGGGGTGGAAAAATGTAACTATTTTGAAAAAGGAGCCCTGGTGTCACGGTGATTAGAGCCCTGGGCTGCAAACCGAAAGATTGAACCCACCAGCGGCTTCTGGGGAGAGAGATGTGGGTCTGCTTTCCTAGAGATTTACAGCCTTGGAAACACTGTGGGGCAGTTCCCTTCTGTCCTGTGGGGCAGTTCCCTTCTGTCCTGTGGGGCCGCTATGAGTCAGGATCAACCCAACAGCAGTGGGTTTGGTTTGGTTTGGGTTTCAGGAAGGTTTTGGATAACCAAATTTCCTGTGTTTGGAAAATGGTATTTAATAACATTAGTCCCACTTTAATATTCACAGCAAGTTGATGAATTGACTATGTATTATGTTATCTTTTTTTTTTTTTTTGTCACTCCACCCAGAGTCTTTTGTAGTAAAAACTTTTTTTTCTTTTGGGTCTACTCTATGTAAAACTTGAGAGTATTCACCTTGCTTTCTAAAAGCCTGATATAGCTCTCTGGGCAGGTCTGGAGAAGAAATAGTCAGGTTCAATTAAGATAAAAATGCCCCATTCTGAAAGGACTAACTTCTCTGTTTCTGGTCCTGCTGGAGTTGCAGAAGGCTCCCTGGACTGCGTGACCTTGGGTAAATTAACCCCATGGCTTTAATTTCCTCCTCTGTGTAAAATGAGTGGTTGAGCTAAAAGACATTTTGAGAATCTAAGCATCTTTTTACCAGTTCGCTGAGATTAATGTGTACTTTTCAGGCACAGTGTTAGGAGGAGATAACTAGGATAAATCCTTCCCTCTAAAGCAAAGGCTGGCTTAGAGAGGTATGTGTGTATGTGTCTATGAAATGTTCCTCAAAGAGTCAGTCCAGATTTGGCATCTGCACCTGGGCAACTATATGCAGCGTCATCAGAACTGAGATTTTTGTATTTCTTAAACCAACGGGTAAGCGGTTAATGACTAATGCTACTTTCCAGTTCTACTGTAATTTCAATTATGTATTTCCAAACTGATACAAACTGAGGAAATTCTCATATTAGACATTGATAGTGGCTGGGGACTGGATTAAATTGGAAAACTGACTTTTAGCTTGCTAAAATCTACTACAAGTCAATGTTCTTAACTAGAAGTGTAGATAGAAATTAGGTTAGTAAAACTTAAATCTCATACCCTAGCTCCTCAACACCACCCCCACCCCCAAGTAAAGTCCAAAGGATGCTTATTACACTCCCCTTTCTCTTCAGTTCCCATAGCTATCACATGCTTTACCAGAGGCCTGGACATCAGGAAAGAGAAAGCAGATGTCCTCTGCCCAGGGAGCTGCTCTCTTGAGGAATTCTCCGTGTTTGGGAACATAGTATATGCGTCTGTATCAAGCATCTGTGGCGCCGCTATCCACAGGTAAACCCAAATACACCAAGGGGAGACAAATTCATGTGTGATCGTTTACCGCTTTAGCCATCCCGGACACCACCCTCTTTTCTTTCTTCTGGTGCCGACTTTGACCATAGAAGTCAGATAACATTTTTCAGGTTTTTCAGAGTATTCTTAAAACACCAAACAAACAAGGGAAGCTTTATGACTAAAGGCAAATCCAGTTACTTCTCAAGGGCTAGATTCTCATGATTCTAAAACGTTTCTAATCATGTAATATATTACTGAGTTCTTACTATGTGCCAGCCATTGTTTTAACTCTCACCACAACTATACAAGGTAGGTACAATTTTACCACGTTTTACAGATGAGGAAACTGAAGCTCATAAATAGAGTTGTTAAATACCTTTCTCAAGCTCACTGTTATTAGCAAGTTCCACAGCTCGGTCTGAGAGCCTAGGTCTGCCTCCAAGGCCCGGATTCATCACCGCTGTGCTATGCTGCCATGGAACGGCCAGCATAACACTGTTGTTGTTTTAATTAAGTCCAAGGGCATGTAGTTAAAGTGAGCAGTTTAGAAAGCTAGGAAAATTGTTTAGAGCTCTCATAGTAACTGAGTCTCTGAGTTGTAGGGATTGGGATAATTGTATACTACAAGCATGTTCTTATCCACACTTAAGAACTTTGACAGCACGAAACCATTCCCCTAGGCAGTTTTGTTCCACAGTAAGCAAGCTTTTAAAAGGCTGGCGTCCTCAGCTGACTTCCCTGCTGAACTGTTTTCTTGATTAATCAGAGCAGTAGATGCAACATGGCACTAGAAGCCAGTTAAGTGCCCCTGAAAAGTGTGGATAGAATCTCAGCCATTATTTTGTGTTGCAGGGGAGTAATCAGCAACTCAGGGGGACCTGTGAGAGTATATAGCCTACCAGGTCGAGAAAACTATTCCTCAGTTGTTGCCAATGGCATCCAGTCTCAAACGCTTTCCAGATGGTCTGCTTCTTTCACAGTGACTAGTAGGTACAATTACATTGTTCTTACCTTTGTGTAAACATCCACCTCCCCCAAATAAGTTTTCTGCATGTCTTAACCCAGCCTCTTTGACTGTGATGGAAAAACCTGTGATCAGGGCTGAAGAGGTCAACTGTGGGTTAGAGTCAAGTACCCACTCAAGCCAGATTTGGGTGAAGCGGGGAGAACGGTCTTGCTGTCAGAAGATAGCCATAGAAACTTGAATTGTCTGCAGTCAGACTGCCCTAACACTTACCTGAACCAAATAGCTAGAGGATTCATTTTGGATGGTCTTTTGTAAAAAGGATATAATAGAGAAGAATCACATTTTGGTTCTTTGAAGCTAGCATGCAGCATATTTACTCCTGCAATCACCAACACCCTATTACATTCAACATTGTTGCTGTCAAGTCAATTCCAACCCATAGTGACACTATAGGACAGAGTAGAGCTGCCCCATAGGGTTTCCAAGGCTGCCACATATTTCTCCCACACAGCGGCTGATGGGTTTGAACTGGCAACCTTTGAGTTCACAGGTGAGCACTTAACCACTGTACCACCAGGGCTCCTCCATCATCCTGTAGGACCCTAAATTAGGTTAATTGTGCTTTTGTGGTGGAGGAAGAGGGAAAAAAAATGGACATCTCTTTATTTTAACAGAAGGCAAAAGTGGTTCCCAGGAAGCGATGGGACGGGCAGTGTCCACAGCACATCCGCCAGCAGGTACGGAATATGGAACCTATCTCTTAGTTGCCCGGCACAGAGTTTGAAAGTTTGGAGACTCTTTTAAGGAAAAAAAAAAAAAAACAAAAACATGATATTGAAGAGAAAGCAAATACCTCAAGATTACTGGTAACATGGGGAAATACACAATTTTATATTTCAAATTCCTTCTCCTTGTATCTTCAATTATGAACTCTGCTGCAAGCATTCTGTTCACGTCCTACTGCTCCTCCCTGATTTGATAAACTGGACTCGGGAACTGATCCAAGTACCATGAACTTCATAACTCCAGCTGCTTCATTAAATTCTCTTAGTTACTACTGCTCTATGAATAAAAGGAATTAATGTATGTCTACTTTGATAACCAGGAATCCCCTTTTCTAAGACCGTGATAGTTTTAAAGCCAAAACATTAGGCTCTAACTCTTAAGTTTCCAATCTTGTTTCAACTATGGGATTTCGATCTCAAAGTTCTGGACTGGAGCCCTATCAAATATGTAGGGCTTCTATGGTGTTAACTTGTTTCTTTGTTGAGCCATTGCTCCCCCAGTCCAGAAAATAATGAAGAAATGTAAAAAAGCCTTTTCAGTAATGACACTCCTTGTCACGGGTTTTTCCTATGTGGGCTTCTCGAGGTGGAATTGTCTTCCTTTTGCGAATGCCAGGTGGTTCCTGTGTTTCAGGTAAACGACTAAAGAAAACACCTGAGAAGAAAACTGGCAATACAGGTAAGAGGATCAAGGTATGGGTTTGGGAAAGTGGCTTTCTCTCTGTGAGTGTTTTAAGTAAGACTGCTAACAGAAAGTACTTGTTTGGATGTTCACAGACTGCAGAGCAGACATTGCATTTCTGATCGACGGGAGCTTTAATATTGGGCAGCGGCGGTTTAATTTACAGAAGAACTTTGTTGGGAAAGTGGCTCTAATGTTGGGAATTGGAACAGAAGGACCACATGTGGGCCTTGTTCAAGCCAGGTACCAATCTTGTTAAAATGGAGGAGCTCTGAATGTTATCTTGAATGATGACAAATGATCAGTCCTTTATTGTGGGTGCATTCACTTCAGTTCAATATAAACATGTGTTGGTTGTGAACAACCTGGATTCCCAAACTATAAGTTCAGGTTTTAAGGCTGCGTGAAAAGCCTGTGTAGGTCTGTGTGCCTCTTCTTTTGAATAAAAGGGTTTAGAGAATTGTATGCAATCCATTTTAAGGACCAGAAGGTAGAACAAAAGGTTCTATTGCTCACACGAATCACCTCTGCATGCCAACTCTACTCAATTTCCAATCTCTCTTTTCTGAAGAGAGCAGTGATGTCAGTTGCTCCTCCCTATTCTGTTATTCTTTTTAACTCCATATTCCCTTGTTTAGAAACCTGAAGTATGACCATTTTATATTATTTATTTGTATAAGTAATATTGATGGCTTTTAGAATTATAAATATGTTTATTATAGAAAACTCGAAAGAAATATAAAGCACAAAGAAAACAGATTTTAAACCATACTCTTTAGAGATCACTGTAAAATGTTTTATTTCCTTTCAGCATTTTAAGAAAATATTTGACCACACATACGTATTTTTTTCAGAAGCTCAGACTGTAATAATGTGTCCTGTTTTCTCTTCCCTTCGTCTTTTGAGCATTTTCTCGTATCACACATATTCATCAAAATGTTTCATAATGTTCATTTGCATAATAGTTTATTTAACCATTCTTTTTTTTTTTTTTTTTTTAATTTTCACTGTTACCAATTACACTGTGTTGGACAGCCTTATATCAACTTCGTGCCCGTCTCTGATTATCTCATTAGACTAGATTCCTACAAGTGAAATGACTGGATCAAATGGTTCTGACATTTCTGAAAGTTGAACCAATTTAAATTACCATCAGCAGTGTATAAAGGTGTTACCAATACTACTGCAAATATTAATTTATGTTTTGCTTATTATGTTTTAAAGTTGGCCCTTAGTCTAGATAGAATTTTTTTGGGTGCGAGGTGAGGATTTAACTTTATTTCTCCATAGTTTAACCATTTGTCCCCATACCTTTTTAAAAATGAGCTACTTATTCTGATTTGTGATACCACCTTTCATATGCAAATTTGGACAAGTCTATTTCTTTAATCCAGGTGCTAGTTCTTGCATCTTTTCTACACTGCTTTGATTATTGTAGCTTTATTCTACATTTTAATATCCCATAGGGCAAATTCCTTCACGTTACTTAAAATTTTCTTGGCTAAATTATTTTTTCAAAATGAAAGCTTGTATAACTTTGTAGACTCATATAAAGACAAATCTTCTCTCTAAACTTCCTATTTTATACTTTTTCTGTTTTAGGAAGAACAGTGTTGTTCTTGTGTGCCATCGAGTCAATTTGGACTCACTGCAATCCTCTAGGACAGAGTAGAATTGCCCCAGAGGGTTTTCTAGGCTGTACTCCTCACGGGAGCGGACCACCAGGTCTCTCTCCCGCGGAGCTACTGGTGGGTTTGAACTGCGGATCTTTCAGTTAGCAGCTGAATGCTTAACCATTGCGTCCCCAGGGCTCCTTAGGAAGAACACTGGAATAGATGAACCTTGCTGAGAGTTTCTATTTAAGCAAAATAACAGTATGTATTAAGGATGCAAAAATAAGACTAATGTCATAAATCATAATTTGGCTAGGTGAAAAGTGACTATAAAAGTGAAAAGGCCATCAACCCATGAAATCTGATTTTGTGACCCAACATTTCACTAGGCATGCAGAAATTTGATGCAATCAATGCTATACTTGTTCCTCAAAAACCTTCACTTAATAAAATGGCTACCGATAATGCCAAGATCTTAAAATTTTGCATGTATGAAATACTAATTTAAAAACTAAATGCAACAAATAACTGTTTAATGGTTTTTACTTAACATGATCTCTGATGAGCACAAACTAATTTATAGAGGTGAGGTGAAATTCTTTTCATATTAAATACAGAAAATAAAATCCAAAAATCATTTAAATATAATTTTAATGTTGGCAAGTATCTATCACTTATAAGAAAAATTCAATACAGTAATACTATTATACTATGTATTCTAATATTGTGATACTTTATAATGCTTTTTCCATTTTTAAAATGCTGACCCTAGTGTAACTCAAATTGCTTCTTCTGACCAGAGACCTGAGTTAACAGATCTGGGCTGTTCAGTGCTTTATGGGTCCTCCACCTGAGCAGACCCAGCTGTACACCTGGTGCTCCCTCCAGCTACCTGGTGCTCAATTTTCAGGCTTCCGTTAAGCCCAGCGCCCTAAGCCAAACCTAGGTTTGGTTTCTTCATACAGTTTAGGCATGGACTTTGGAGCTAGACCAAGCTGAACTGAAAATATGGCTGTTTTATTGAGCAAATTACCTAGATGTTGAGCCTCAGTTTATTCACTTATAAAATAGGGATAATAATTCCTACCTTGCCGTTGTACTCTGCACACATGGAGTCACTGTAAATGAGAAGAGACGTAACAACTAACAACAGTTATGATGAAATGAAATGATGCATGTTAGATGTATTTAGTGTCCTTCAGAATAAACCCTCGGTGTAGCAGTTGCCCTTTTTACATTTCTGAAATATCCCCAGTCATTCAAAGGGGGATGGAGCAGGCCTTAGTTGACAATACTATGAGATTAGGAAACAACCTTGGGTACTGTCTGATTGAAAGATGTAATGTTAAAGGTATATAATGTTGCATGTTTTGCCATTTCAGTTTCTCCCGAATAACATTTTCTTGTTTTTCCACTAGTGAACACCCAAAAATAGAATTTTACTTGAAAAACTTTACATCAGCCAAAGATGTTTTGTTTGCCATAAAGGAAGTAGGTTTCAGAGGGGGTAATTCCAATACAGGTAAGTGGACTTTGGCACCTGGGATGTAATATAGGGGAGGGTTATCAGTGACCAGACATACAAAACAGTATTGCATGATTTTATATAAACAGATATGAAGCTTTTCTTCCTGGCACTGAAATTTTGGTTAGGTCTGCACTTGATCATCTAACTATTCAGTTTATAATAGGAAATGTATGAAAGGGTTAGTTGATAGTACATTTTTTAAAAAGCCAAGGTATTTATAATCATTATTAGATAGGCCATTTGTCAGAGTTAGAGCAGAAGGAACTAGAGTAGTGCCAACCCTCTTGAGACTCCTTATTCTACTAGTCACCAAAGGGGTTAGACAGCGCACATACAGGCGGTCCCCAGGTTACGAACAGATCCGTTCCTAACTGTGCCTTTAAGTGGAATTTTTCAGTTGGCGATAGGTAAAACGGTTCTTATTTAGCCTTACTTTAGTGCAAGAAAAGGCTCAAAGCCTTTTGAATAGTTTAAAAGCTGCATGTGCAGAAAGCGAAGGTGATTGTGATGAAGCTGAAGTTTGTGTCATGAGTAGGGGTGTCATGGATTCAATTGTGTCCCCAAAAAATGTGTCGACTTGGTTAGGACATGATTCCCAGTATTGTATGGTTGTCTTCCATTTTGTGATTGATGTAATTCTCCTATATGCTGTAAATCCTAATCTCTGCCTATGGTTAATGAGGCAAGATTAGATTATGTTAAAGAGGATTAGGGCAGGATATAACATCCTTACTCAGGTCACATCCCTGATCCAATGTAGTTTCCCTGGGGTGTGGCCTGCATCACCTTTTATAAGAGATGAAAGGGAAGCAAGGAGAGTTGGGGACCTCATACCAGCAAGGAAACAGCTCCAGAAGCACAGCATGGCCTTCAGACTTGCAGTCCCTGTGCCTGAGGAGCTCCTAGACCAGGGGAAGACTGATGACGAGGACCCTTCTCCAGAGCTGGCAGAGAGAAAGCCTTCCCCTGGAGCTGATGCCCTGAATTTGGACTTCTAGCCTACTGGACTGTGAAAGAATAAATTTCCTTTTTTTTTTTTTAAGCCATCCACTTGTGGTATCCTGTGATAGCAGCACTAGATAACCCAAAACAAGGGGTAAGGTCATTCGTTTTCAAAGTGAGAGCAAATTTGCATAACATTAAAGGGCAAGTACAAGTCCGGCTTTTCAGAACCCGGGGCCTGCGTGTATGGAAGTCAGTTTTGTGTTCTGTTGATTGATGTGCAAAAAGGAAATGTGAGGCTTCTGAGAGGTGATGGGGAAGGTAATGTGGGTTGTAAAGACAAAAAACCATCTGATGGATAATTAAACGTTCTCATCTGATGCATCTCTTATAGAACAGAGTTCTCTTTAAGTCATCCTCGTGGCATCAAATTGCTGCAGGGAAATAGAAATATCATTTCTGCAGTGGTAAATACTGCTCCAATTTGCTGCTTCTTTTCAAACCTAGGGAAAGCCTTGAAGCATACAGCCCAGAAATTCTTCACGGCAGACACTGGAGTGAGAAAAGGGATCCCCAAAGTGGTGGTAGTGTTTATCGATGGCTGGCCTTCTGATGACATTGAGGAAGCAGGCATTGTGGCCAGAGAGTTTGGTGTCAATGTATTTATAGTTTCTGTAGCCAAGCCTATCCCTGAAGAACTGGGGATGGTTCAGGATGTTGCATTTGTTGACAAGGTAAGGTGGTGAAGGGTATCTTCTGATTGCAGTGACTCAATTCTATAGATAGTGCTGGCTCACCCATATCTGGATTAACTGAATACTCAACATTAAATGCTTTCATAATTCTTAAGAAACAACTTTTGATCCTTTCGGCTATCTTTTGCGTGTCTCCCCCATTAGGCTGTCTGTCGAAACAATGGCTTCTTCTCTTACCATATGCCCAACTGGTTTGGCACCACCAAATATGTAAAGCCTCTGGTACAGAAGCTCTGCACCCATGAGCAAATGATGTGCAGCAAGACCTGTTATAACTCAGTGAACATTGCTTTCCTAATTGATGGCTCCAGCAGTGTAGGAGACAGTAATTTCCGCCTCATGCTTGAATTCGTTTCCAACATAGCCAAGACTTTTGAAATCTCTGATATTGGCACCCAGATAGCTGCGGTACAATTCACCTATGATCAGCGCACAGAGTTCAGCTTCACTGACTACCGCACCAAAGAGAGTGTCCTAGCTGTCATCAGAGACATCCGCTACATGAGTGGTGGAACAGCTACTGGTGATGCCATTGCCTTTACTGTCAGAAATGTGTTTGGTCCCGTGAGGGACAGCCCCAACAAGAACTTCCTAGTAATTGTCACAGACGGGCAGTCCTACGATGATGTCCGAGGACCCGCTGCTGCTGCGCATGATGCAGGTAAGTCCTTTGCAAGGGACGGGAAGTGAGGGAGGAGCCCAGTGAATTTTAGGAGTAAATATGAAATTGAAAATGCATTTTATTGAACAAACACAACGTGACAGGCACTGTTCTAAGAGTTTCACCCCGTATGAACTCGTAATTGTCAAAGCAGCCCTACCAACTTCATTTACAGATGAGGAAACAAAACACAGAAATGGTAAATAACTTCCCCCAAGTCACACAGCTAGCAAGTGGTGAGGCCAGGATTCAAACCCAACCATGTCTGGCTCCAGAGTCCACGCTCTGCACCACTATATTACTAGGAGAAATGCTATGAGAACCATGTCACATGGCAAGGAAATGTTTCAAGCGCCCACGTGTGGCTCAACCTTGGAGTATATCCCCAAACGATGACAGTTCACTATAACCTACTATGAATCTGCCAGTCAGTAATTTATCATCACTTGTAGTAGTTTTCAGTCTGCATGAATTTTCTAAGACGGTAACATCTCCAATGAAGACTTTAATCCTATCTTACCTTTTTTTTTTTCTCTTTCCCTTTGAAATAATGCACACACACTCTGGCGTTATGATCAGGTATAAAGGGTTTTCTTTCTCCCTCACCCTAGCCTTAATATTACTTTTGGCAAAGGGCATTAGTTCTTGAAGACATTAGCATGATGTGCTGCTGAGATCAAACAGACCAACAGTTCCCTTTCCTGGAATATAACTGAGTGACTGGAGTCTAATCATATTTAAAAATAAAAATACTAATTTGGGCAGGGGTAATCAGCAGCCTTGAATTTGTACCTTAACTCTTCTGCATCTTTTTTCTCCTGTGTTCTGTTTAATTCCTAATGACTTGTTTTCTTTCTATACATTACCACCTCTGCTAATGTTCATGTTTGTGTGCTATACTGATACAGGCAAGTTAAACTATATATCTAGCTTTTAAAAGTATTTTATGCAGCAGCAGCTAACTTGTGTTCAAGTGAAAACCTATTTACTATATAAGAAATTGCTCCAAGTACCTTTTACATTATCTAAACCAGCTTTTTAATCTTCACAACTCTGGGCACTCTATACCACTAGAAGGGGAATGAAGGCTTGGATAGTAGAATAGCTATTACAAAAACTCTCAAAACGTGTTAGGTTGTTACAGGGAATTTCATTCAGCAGAAGATAGATAGTAGTCTACACTAAAAATTTGCCAAATGACCGTTTCTACAATTGAGAATAAGGTGAATCCAACTGATGTAATATCACTCCAGTAAAAAAGTAGTTGGACTAAAAGCCATCTAAGGGAATATAGATGAGAGTGTTTCAGCGTAATTGGAAGAAGCTATTCCGGCTTTATAGAAATTCTCTCTTCGGCTGTTTATATAACCAGATTTTTGCTTTGTGATTAAAGACTGACAAACTGACCACTGGGCACCTGCCAGTGTAACATATGAAGATCAGAATGGAAGAAACAGCTTTCATTACCCAGAGGACTATTCACGATTTCCGAGATACTGCAACTACCTTAGAAAACTTTAACACCATCTACTTGTACCATCTTTTATGCCATTCTTGTTTTATTACACTGGCTTTGACTCCAGTATTAGTGATTAATTGAAGCAATGATAGCAGACAATCCTCTCTTGTGCCACTGTCAGAGGGGAAGGTTTTTTTTAAAACCATTTAACCAGGTATATTTGCTGAAGGGTGGTGTTTTTTTTGTTTTTTATATTTTTGGGGGGGGGTATACACTTTATAAGAGTGACCTTCTATTACTAGTTTACTAAGTATGTTCTAGCATGAATGATACTGAACTTTATCAAGTATTTTTTCTGGGATCAGGGATCATGATTTTTATGGTGAAATACACTGATGGCAAAGCTGGTTTTGACAACTGTTAGGTCACTCTCATCACAGCTGTCAAAACCTACCTAGCAGTTTGGTACAGAAGATTTAATTCTTTAGACATTACTAGGCAGTTTTCTCTGTAACTATGTACAAATGTTTGGAAAATTATGTATACATAATTTTTTATATAAGCTGGAACCTGATTTCAATTCACTTTAAAATATTTCCATTGTAGGTATCACCATCTTCTCTGTTGGCGTGGCTTGGGCACCTCTGGATGACCTGAAAGATATGGCCTCTAAACCGAAGGAGTCTCATGCTTTCTTCACGAGAGAGTTCACAGGATTAGAACCAATTGTTTCTGATGTCATTAGAGGCATTTGTAGAGATTTCTTAGAATCCCAGCAGTAATGGTGGTATTTTGACAACTGAAAGAAAAAGTACAAGGGGCTCTAATGTATAAGTTGTATTCACTTAATACTGAAATAATATAGCACATAATAGGATCAGATCAGATACAAAACTACTAAGAGTCAACAGCTGTTTTAAGCAAATAAGCAATCATTTAAAGCTACTACCTTGTGACTACAATTTATAGACTTTGTTCAAAACACTCTGCTGAGGCTTCTTAATCATGACCCTTAGAACTCAGAGAGGAGGCGGTATCATGGACTTAAATTTATTCTAACATCCTTTTTAAATGTATAACTCAATAAAAGAATCTGATACTCAGACCAAAAGCAACATTCCTTCTCTCATCATTCTGTATAGCATATACAAGATCAAACTCCCAGAGTTTCATCTTAAATATCCAGTTCTTAAACACAGTTTAAGTATAAACACTTTGACCTAAGTAGATGTTTTCTTAAAACCAATGAACAGTAAAATAGTTACTTATACTGTACAACCCACAACTAAAACGTTAAATTTGGGGTCATATGGAAGGGAATCGTGTACTGAGCTGCTTTTGTAGTGTATTTTCACAATAATTTATGACTGAAAATATCACACTGAACGAGATGGCAGGATTGCCTGGTATTTTTCTATTTATATCCTTAATTTTATATGTGTATAGATATTATTTAGCTTGTATTCTAGAAGTCATCCGTGTACTGAAAAAAAAAAAATATTGGTAAAGCTTATACTTAATGCTTATATTGTAAGCATTTAGCTTTAAAGAAAAAATACATTGCAGAATTGCAGATAACAAAACTGCAGGAAAAAATATTGTAGTTTGAATATCTGAGCAATAAAAATTGCTAGTGACTTATTCTAAGCTGCCTTTTTTTATTGCAATTGTTTCTCCCTAGGATATGATAAAAACTCAGTATTCACTAATTCACATGGAAAAAAAAATCTGGGATTTTTTTTTTTTTAATCATGCAATGCCAAGTATGGGTTTCTCCCCCCTCTTTACTCATCTACTGAAAGCCTATGTGTTAGGCACTGTACACAACCATTACCAGGTTAAACAGTATGAGAGATGCTTTTGGGTACCTTCTTTAACAAAAAAGAATGTTTTGTACTTAATGCGGTTTTTACTTGTATGTGCTTGTAAAGTTGGTTCCTAAGGAAGGTGAACATCAAAACTCCCCTAGTAGGTGCTTGACAAAGTCTCTCCACAGCGGAGGCGCTCTATCACCCCATCCTGCCCATCTTCTCTAAAGACAGGACCTGTCCTCTCTCATTCGCCTAAACACCCTACCTCCCTTGAGACACATACTGACCTTATCTGAAGTGGTTTACAACCAAACAGTTGACCAGAAAAAGGTGTTAGCTGTTGGGAATAATGTATACTACAGTAAATCTTTGGGTCTAACGATTTATAGCCTACCAAAAAGGAATGAAGTATGTCAAGGGAGAAGCAGAACTGAAATTGCCCTTGACACTACATAAACATTTAATGGAGTCTGGGAAGACAATTCCCTTGCCCCACAAAGCAGCTGTAAATATGACTGATTTGTGTAATAATTTTAATTAGAAAAAAATGGGTTTAACTTAACATGATTTTCCCCTGACTAAATAGACCACAAATCCTTGGCTGGGTGTATTATCCTTTAAAATATTATACATTAATGAAAACCCAGCTTCTAGTCATTAGCCCTTTTAAAAATGTTTTTCCTTAATTTTATAAAAGATAAAGAGCAGCAAGCAGAAATCAGCACTTTATAATTTACTATCAGTTATTTTATCCAGTAAAGATCAAGATAAAGGGTTAACAACTAAAAGGGGGTAATAAAGAAATTATTTCTTAAAAGATCTATTACAGTCGGGTGCGATGGTGTGCGCCTGTAGGCCCAGCTACGCAGGAGGCTAAGGCTGGAGGATCGCTCAAGTCTAGGAGTTCTGGACTGTAGTGCGCTATGCCGATCAGGTGTCCACACTAAGCTCGGCATCAATATGGTGACCTCCGGAAGCGGGGAACCACCAGGCTGCCTAAATAGGGGGAAACCGGCACAGATCAGAAATGGAACAGGTCACAACTCCTGTGCTGATTAGTAAAAAGATCTATTATAATCCAACTTTAGCAGGCGAGCCTAAATTTCAAATACTCTAATCTGCTTATAATTTTTAATGTGGTAAATGAGATGTTAGTCTTCAGTGGATAACTTAGTTTGAAATATGAGACAACCATATAGGTCATTACAGTAAGAAAAAAGGGGCAGAATATGATTAGATGCTGAAAAAGATTAGCATATCAAGGTTTGTAAATAAAAAGACTACGCTTAAAGCTGTATAAAGCAATATTTAAGTAATAGACAAATGAATCTACATAACTTCCAATAAATCAAACATGAAAACACATAAAATGAAAATACAACATTCTTTTTCCATCCCTTCAGTCTCTTCCAAATGTTTAATATTGTGGAGAAAAATACAACCAAAGTAGAGAGAAAAATAAAACAATTTTTATCCATTTCATTTTTAATACATTTCAAAAGAGGTGAATGTTTATGCATTGCAATGATAACAACATTTCAGCTAAACAGTAATGCATTAGTTTGGAATAGCTGCCAGAAACAATACTAGTTTTGGAAAAGCGTATTCTTAAATTATTTTAAAAAAGATAAGAAAAGTGCCACTTTAATTTGTTCACTAGTTGAAACTTCAGTTCAGAAAACAAACTGATTTTCTAAAAAGTTTTAGTGTTTTATCAGCAATAAGTGAAATTCCTGCTTGGGTTTTTACAGTATATGACAAAGTTGCTCAATTTACACACAATATAAATTTTTTTGCAGCATGCATTCAAATAGAATTTTGACAAATATGTTTTCTAATATTGCTACTTCCATTTGCAATTCCTTTCTAAAACAACAAAAAAAGGTAATTACCTTGTTGAAGGAAAAAGTTTCAAGATACTATTATTTAATGTTATTTTTAAGGATAAATTAATGAAAAATGGTAGTTTATTCTTTACTGAACTCTGTGTGTAAACAGGAATGGCTATATAGGAAAGACAACACTGTTAAATTAAGTGAAATTCAGATTTAATAAGGTAACAGGACATCTAAGCAAATGATTTAAAACTGCATCTTTGAATTTTTTTTTTGGCTATTTTGAATTGCCTGACTTATTTCAATAGAAGGTAAAAATTAAAAATCCCAAGCAGGGTGAAGTATTTGGAAAGGCATTCTTAAATGCTGTTAACTGTTTTAATCTTATTAGAGTCTCAATAAGCAGTACAAAGGTTAAAAGAACAGCATAAACATGAAGGACTAAGAAATCTCCATTTCCTAGTTTAATAATGGAGAGTAAAGTATTGCACTTTATTATTCAACACAAAATAATATAGCCAACAGTAACATACAGGTACACAATTTAATATTTATTATATGCATTTTATATACATTATTTTTCAACAGCTGTACGTTTGCTATGTGGTACAATCTTAAAAATTTGCTGATTCATAGTCTGTAAAAGAAAAACCTTACAAAACTCATCAAAACTCGCAAACTGATCAGAAAAGTTTTTTGGAAGACTAGAAAAAATACTTTATTGTCTTAATCATGCATTACACAAACAAAATCTTTAGTTACACCATAAAATTAAGCACATCTGAAAAAATAAAAACAGGGAGAACTAGTCCGAACACAGATTTTTGTTTCTTGATTCAACTATTTTTGTATCACATTTGTAATGCAAATAAAATTTTTACTCCAAATATTTTTAAACAAGATAGTTTTGTTTGGAATCATGGTAAATCAAGAAGTGTATCTGGGGGGAACCACCTTGGTCTGCAACTTAAACTATAAAATATTCCATTTTTAGTCTATTTTAGACTATTCAGAGTTCCAAAACAGATATACAGGGGTCTTTAGCACATTAATAAAAGGATATAAAGAACAAAAGTGAAATAAATAATAATAGGCCATTAGCAAGATGGATAATCCTTGATAAATAAACTTGTAAATACAGTAAGATGTACAAAATATCACATAGTGATAGGATGCCAAGATTAGTTTGCTTTTTTTACTTTTTTTAAGAGTTCATCCGGAGTACTAAACCCCACTGTTTCATTTTAATACACTTAATAGTCCTTGGTTTATGAAGACAGTTATGTGATGATGAAGATGATTTAGCATCTTTATGGAAGGACTTAGTTGAGCTGTATTAGGCGGAAGAAGTAAAGTGTGTGGTTACACGGCAGCGGGTCAGTGAGATCTCTGTGTTTCAGGGTTGTATAATGCAGAAAAACTTCAATACAATCTTGAGCACTGTTGTGACAGGCTAAATATATAAAAAGACTTATAAAAACTAGAATTTTATCCAAACATTTTGTGCAACTAATGCTAAAATATTTTAAGTTAAATTTTCTTTCTTTCTTTTTTTTTTTTTTTTAAAGCAAAATAAATTTAAAAGGGAATCTGTGGCATTCAACCGATGAACAGAAGATGACTAAGAGATGAACAAAAGCTACTCTTGGAGCTCACTTCCCCCCACAAGAGCACCACATTCCTAACCCTAAGGCAGCACACAGAGTCCAAAATAAAAGTCTTTTTGTAAGATCAGACTCCACATTGGCTTAAAGACACCTAAAAAACAGACATATGCTCAGTTCATACCCAGAACAGGCTGTAAATACTGGAGTCCATGTTTTACTTTTTGTCCCACAAAATACAGTAAATTACAGTTAAATTAATGAACCTGACATTATTTAAGATGTGATTTCCACCAATTTATGCCTGCCCTAAATAGCCTTCACCCAGGCAGATCACATGTAGTGTCTTATCTGTAACCTTTTTGATGGCAGTGATGTAGACCCTCTTTTCTGTCCGAGCAAATCTTTTGTTATGATCCAAGTTTTTGTTGTATCACACAAATACTTTGGCAAGGGCATCAGCCCCTGCACTGGCAATATATGCTTTTGATGGGTGGAAAGCAACATCATAAATTGATTCATCCAATTTCTTCCTATGAGCTGTTATTTCTTGCACACACGTCTTGCTGTCTAAATTCCACAATCTAATGGAACAGTCGTGGCCTGTAAAAAGAACACCACAAATGAAGTTTGTTATTGAGTAACCATTCCTTTATCAAGTTTGAGGGCAACATAGGAAGTTTAAACTTACTTCCAGACATCAAATAGATTCCATTAGGATCGACTGCTAGACTTGTAACAGCATCCAAATGAGCTACCATAGAATGGATCATTTTACCTAAATAAAAAATACCAGAAAAGACTGTTTTAACAAATAGTAACTAACATGAGAGATCAGAAACCATAATACAGCATCAATATAAAACCCACAATTACTATAGCTACATTTTTTAATTGGGATAAAATACATATAAAATTTATCATCTTAACCATTGTAAAGCACACAATTCAGTGGCATTTAGTACATTCACAATGTTGTCTAACCATCACCACACTCTAGTTCCAGAACATTCTCATCACACTAAAAGGAAACTCCAGACCTATTAAGCAGTCGCTCTAGGTGCTCCTTGGAAACTCTATGGGGCAGTTCTACTCTGTCCTATAGGGTTGCTATGAGTCGGAATCGACTCGATGGCACTGGGTTCCTGGGTGGGTCTCTAGTACGCCCTAGCACATGGTAACCACTAACCTGCTTTCCGTCTCTATGGATTGGCCTATACTACATGTTTCATATAAAAGGAAACATATATGTCCTTTGTGTATGTCTTCTTTCATTTAGCATAGTCCACTATAGCAGTATTTTGAGAATTTTAATTCTAATGCAGAACCTTCCCAGTTACTCCCTAAAAAGACATCTGCTTAACGAGAATTTGACATATCTGATAAACAGTGGAAACCACCGTAACAATTTGAGTGCATCAAAGTTTCAAAAGGTCATCAGAAAATATATCTCTTGCCTAAAGATTCTAGTATCATCTGATGGATTTATCCTTTGAAATGTCAATCATTTTACATGCTAGGAACAAAAAAGGGGCAGGGATACACCAGAGAAACTGCTCTACATTTTTCCCAATGTTAACAAAAACACTGCTCCGGAAAAAGTAATTTAATGAATATAATTATCTCCAGCACCAAAACAAAACAAACCAAACCCATTGCCATTGAGTCGATTCTGACTCACAGCAACCCTACCGGACAGAGTAGAACTGCCCCATAGGGTTTCTAAGGAGTGGCTAGCAGATTCGAACTGCCAACCTTTTGGTTAACAGCTGAGCTCTTAACCACTGTGCCACCAGGGCCCTATCTTCAGCAAATAGGATCCAATATAAAGTCAAAATTAAAAAACAAGTAGTGAGCACAAAGTTGCGTTACATACTTTGGGTTAAGGCCATTAATGCTTGCAGCTGATAATATATGCTTTGATAAGTGGAATGCAACATCATAAATTGATTCATCTAATAAACAGATGTAAAGGCAAATACCGACACTTTTAATGAGTATAGGTCTACCCAAATGCCTTTGCTACTTCTAATGAGAGATAAAAGCCTTCTGCAAAATGCTAGTTTGCTATGCTTCTGGTCCCGATGACATTCTACACTGGGACATAAAACATTTACTTTTGCTACTCGTCATGGGGCCATACCTGTGGACCTGAACATAAAACTGCAACATAATAAAATGTTAGAAAGTTACAAAAAAGACCCCAAAAAACAAAAGGTCATGGCATCTTATGGCAATACTACACACTTAACAGTTGAGAACAAAATTAAAGAAGTTCCTAGCCAATTCAAACCACAGCTGTCTAATTCTCATTAATACTAAGACTAATTAATTAACACAATAATTTTAGAGACTCTTCTCTGCTAGCCCAAGGAACAGAAAAATCATTCAACATACTACCTTCAATTGCTCAGTCAACATAATTCATCTACAAGTTCTAGAATCCATTCCTTTCAATATATTCCTACAAAAGAACTTGGAGGATGAAACAATAGTTGGCCTATGGAAAACAACCGCAAAAGGTCCAAGTATCGTTAGCTTCTCTTAAAATGTCACATCTATAATGGTAATGCACAATTCACACGTCTGGATCTGACTTCTCTCCTGAAAAGGATTTAATATGTCCTAAATTTAACCAGGATATTTAGAAAACCAGTTGCCGCTGACTCCAACTCAAGGCAACCTCCTATGTGTCAGAGTAGAACTGTGCTCCACAGGGTTTTCAATGGCGGATCTTTCGGAAGTCAATAGATAGGCCTCTGGTGGACTCAAACCTCTAACCGTTTGGTTAGCAGCCAAGCTTGTTAACCGTTTGCACCACCCAGGAACTCCAACGAGGATATTGAAGACACGGCAATTGATCAATCAAAACCCAAAGGCATCTTTCATCCGATAGTAAATCTACCCATTTCTTTAAGGGTGCTGTAATTTTCCAAGCTTAACTCTAGCCCCTCTGCCTGTGTGCTAAACTAACCCCCACTCTGATATCTTAAGTCAATTTAAAATCTACCCTTCTTCCCCAGAAAGTTTACCAAGTCAGTTTAAATGTAAGTGATCCCTTTAGATTGGACCATGTACAGAGAGGTATAATGCTGGACCAAGTTAGATACTGGGCTTCCAGTGGAGACCACAGAAATTACAAAGCTTCCAACCCCTTCTAATAACTAGGACTCCTCCTTTACCAACATACACCTGCAGCTCTTCACATTTAACCAATTTCCCTTTGGCCCAAGCCTTTGCTGCTACCACCCTTTTGCCCTACCAAGACTAATTCTTTCCTCCTATAACTGAGGAAATAGAGGACACATGTCTGTCACCACTTCTTTCCTCCCTGGAGCCTTAAGCCCTTTGAATGAGTAATCAATACCGTGGGCCTCCATGAAATAGAGAGGCAATAAAGGCTGACAGAAAAAAATGTTAACTCTGAAAGCAATCTGCATGCCTGAATTCTAACCCTGTGATTTTTACCTATTGTGTGGCCTTGCACAAACTACTTAACTTCTTTAAACCTTTTATTTCATCCATAAAATGGCAGTAATAATAGTGCTGCATCTACCTTATAGTTATTAGATGCATAAATGAGTTAGCATATATAAATTAAATAGAACAATATTTCACATATAGTAATCAACATACCACTACTCTATGAGCTCCAATAAAGGCAGAACATTGTTCACAGACATCTAGAACTATACCAAGAATATGGTAGATACTCAAAAAATTTTGCTGAATGAACATCAGAACCTCCTTATTCTAACTCCTCCACATCCCTTACTTGTACTACACCTTCTCCCAGACTTACCCACTAATTAAATATTTCAGGCACAGTACATGCAACTCAAATTTGTGTCTCTACTAAAATCTTAAAAGTCATGGACCCTGAGGACCTCTTGGGAATACATAGAAGTTGTAAATTTTAAATTTTTTAAAGTCAAAGGTCTACTATGTAGCACAACTCAATCAATCTTTCTAAACCAATATTGCAAATCCCCACCGAAATACTTTCTGTGGTTCCACACAGGGCATAGTGTAAAAATAAAAAAAAATCCATTACTCTTAGCCTGGCTCTGAAAAGTCCTCCTCAATAGATTCTACTTTACTTTCTCTAAAGTCATCTCTTTGGCTTTGCTTGTAAGAAGCTTCTGTTCTAGCCCAAATTCCTACCACCCTGCCTCTGTTCAAACTAATTTCCTTATTTAGAATCTCCTTCTACCAAAAAAAAAAAAAAAAAGCTCTTACTATTCCAAAGCTCAAACCCCCATTCTATAGGGTCTTCTATCTAGTAGGACTCATCCTGCGGCGTGTGTGTGTGTGTGTGTGTGTGTGTGTGTGTGTGTGTGTGTGTGGTGTGTGTGTGTGTGGTGTGTGTGTGTGTATCCTATTCTCCCCAAACAACCAATAAGCCCCCGGAAGGCAGGAATCATATCTTATACATGACAGTATCCAGCGTAGTGCAGAATACAAAATTCTGAATTCATTTTTATTAAAATGATTTACTTAATCCAAGTATAGTATCAATTTCTATTATGTTTCAGATAAAAAATTCAATTAATTTACTACTCATTTTATAGGATAATACTCTATTAACAAACGTAGCTAACCAACAACACCAGTTATGTATGGGGGTATTATAGTTTACCATATTTAAATGAATTACCCATTTTCAAAAAAGGACATCTTTGAAATCAACATATTTGAACACAACTCAATATTGTGTTGTGTGTGTATGTGTGAGTGAAGAAAGTGAGAGAAGTTGGTTGATTTAGAAAGAATTAAGATTTTCCATTGTTTGAAGCCTATTGCTTTAAATATCTTCACACTAAGTACTTTCACAGATATCACTCCCTACCAAAAAAAACTAACCCAAACCTGTTGCCATCCAGTCAATTCTGACTCATGGTGATCCCATGTGTTAGAGTACAACTGCTCCCCCGGGTTTTCTTGGCTGTAATCTCTACAGAAGCAATTCACTAGGCCCTTCTTCTGCAGAATTGCTGGTGGGTTTGAACCAACAACCTTCAGGTTAGCGGCCAATTGTAAAATGCTTGTGCCACTCAGTCTCCTAACCTTCAGGTAAGGTACTAGTTAATAGAAAAAATAAGTTGGTAGAATTTAGAAACAATATGAAAGACTATCTGGTTCTTAGGTCTATTATTTGGTAAAATTTTATCGACCACCTTCTTAATTTCTACCAGTAAAACAGTTGTAGAGATTCACTTTTTACTTTTAACCCAACTACTAAAATTCCTCAACTTTCCCTTATGAACGTAAATCTTCATTTATTAATTAAAAGGGCTCTTTTTAGAAACATGATAAACTAAGTGACCTCTCTGTCCCTGCATCAAAGAATATCTCTGGGCTTCATAAAAATGGTCCAAAGAACTGATTTGATAAAGTGTTAAATTGAGTACATTCATATGAATCTTATTTCCTGTGTAATACAGAGACCTGTGAATATTCATTCTGTTCCCAACTTGTTCTGCTGAAGTGAAAGGAATATGTCCATTTAAGTTATTTGAATGAAGGGGTTTTGTGTAAGATTCTAAAGATGAAAAATTAATGCCATGTCCTAAATAACTTTCAAAGAGAAACCTGTAATTCTGATTCACTGTCTTACTCGATAGTTTGTTGCCCTGAAATAATACTGCAATTAACATTTAAATTTCTTATTTCCAAGTCCTTCAATGCCCCTGATTGTTTCAGCTTCTCGTCAAAGAAGACTCTCTAGCTGTCAGACCTTTCCTAAAAGAGAACAATATTTTATGTAGAATTCTAGGTAATTATGGATGAAAAAAAGAAGTCCTTATCAAAAAGAAAGAATCAAAAAATCCCTATGGCTAAATTACAGTTTGATTTGACTGCTATGTAACTGCTAAACTTCTTTGTAAGAAGAAATACAGGGAAAATGACAACACTGTCCACTATATTATTATTTGATCCATTAAAAAATAGTTTAAGAACATATTTCAAATGTGAAACACAAAAAAGAGACCTCTTCTGCTATATTAACTCATAACACTATGATGAAAAAAAACTCAAATGAAAAGGCTTATGTTTAACATGACATGAAGAAATCATAATAGGTAGGCAATGCAGTATATACATTACTTAAGGATAAAACTTAACATTCATTATAAGCATGCTACATTATGTAAAGTATGAATTTAAAATCATTTAATCTGGCAATCTCAAAGCCAAAAACTCAATAAACCTTGCATAAAATAGCATTTTCTATTCATCTCAAATTTACAGTATTATCAATATGAATAAAAAGAAAGTAAGACAACTTGCTTACCCGTTTTATTGTCAAAAAATTTGATGTGTCTATCTTCATGAGCAGTTATTGTAACAGGAAGTGTGGGATGACTTACTACTCTGTTAATATGATTAGTGGATTGTAAACCTAAACCAAAAGAAAGATAATGCATTCATACTTTCATTTAGAAGTTTAACGATGGCTTTGTCTTAATAATAAAAAAAAAAATTGTTAAAAACTAAAGCCTTTGCATAAAACTAAAAATGTGAGAACCAAACTATGTTTCTAGAGATTTAATTTTTAAAATACTAAACTCCTTCACTATCATGTCCTATGATATGGATGTTACTAGGCTCAAGTTTAGAAAAATTTCAAAGTGTTTTAATGCAGAACTTCAAAATAGGTGGTTTAGAGTTTTTAGAAGACTCACTATAATTATTAACTCTAATAAACAGCCTATAAAAGAATTATAAGCATTTGATATAGAATAAAATTCATAAGCGATAGATGTTTGCAAGGAACAACCCACATTCTACACACAGTGACAAAAAACCAAAGAACCAGAATTAATGTCCTTTTAGAATGAAACTTTTTCTTTACTAGCAAGCTCTTAATTTTGATTAAATTAGAAATGAAGAACAGTGAGGGACCAAAATAAACAGGAAAAAAATTATCAGCATTATTAGACTAACTAAATCAATCATTCTGCATGTACTAAATTTAAATCCATAAAATTAAAAAAATACATATATGGCTAACTATGTAGGGTGAAGGAGGGAGTAAGTCAAGGAAACACTTGGAAAGACACTTCGAGTATAATCTGGTTCGAGATTTGATGATGGAGCTGTTTAAAAAATTCATTTAATTACAAAACAATGAATTAAAAAAAAAAGGAATCCCTAAAAATCATAAGTAAAATTACACAAAGGAACACAAATGCATATCCAGTTGGAGATTATCTACAAACTATTCCAGACGACTTTAAAGCATAGTAACCGTACATCCCTAGCGGAATATACCTTAAAGTACAAACTGTTATTCAGTAACCAAACTACTGGTGGTGATGTTGGTATTATTATTCTGAGAAGACTGTGTATTTATCATTGAGATAAAATCAAACGAGAAATTGTGATAATTTTGTTGAGAAATGAGAGTTCAGACATGGTTAAAATGAGGTAAATACGTAAAATCAGTGAGATACACCTGAATTTGAACTTGAAGTTATTTGTATGAACTTATCAAACGTCTTACTTAAAAAAAAAAAAACCTATTTCCTAGCTCTGTCTATGGAAAAAACATAAAACAATGACGAACTCAGGAGCCATGAAGGCCATGAGGAACCAGCACCAGATTATAGTCCCTAAATGTCATTTCCCACCAAAGAAACCACGGCTCCTCAGAGAAATGTCTAGTTTCAGATCTGGGGCACAAAACGAGCAAGATGAGGCTAGAACATCTTGTCACATCAGAAAGCAAGGAAGCTATCAATGACTAACAGGGTCATGTATGTCAAAAGGACTCAGGAGCCAACCTGAATAAGCTCCCACTGGTCAAAGATGACACAATCTGAGCAGCAATAAAGATAATACCTGCAACGGATTGAAACATCAAATGCATTTATTCCTATGAGAGATTATAATACTACCAAAAACAAACAACAGCCAAAACACTCAATGGTCACATTTGGAGGATGCTGGGGAACCATCTCATTAATTGAAAACTGGTAAATACAGGGAAACAATGGGTCATTTATCTTGCCTTCATATACAATTGTTAAATCCAAGGTAACGAAATTGATGAGAGGACATCCCTTTTTATAGAAATATTTCAGCTAATAAATGAAGGAGTGATATAATTAGAAAACCATTCTTTTCCAACAGCTAATGGACCCAGGTGATAATCATCAAGGCTGGTAACATCACAGAAAGACAAGCAGCAGATATTATTTAACTTCTGATAAAAGCTTACGAACCACCAAAAACGTTTAAAAATTAAAAAAGAAAAAAAGTTTAAGCTGAATCTGAGTAAGCCTCTAGGTGTATTACCAATTTAGAAGAAATAAAAAGGACAGAGGCACACATTAAATGATAACCAGCAAAATCCAGACTGTGGGAAACACTATAGAACTACCCAATTTCTTTAATTATGATAATAATAAATTGTAAGGAAAATAAGAGACAGAGGGAGAACCTATAGATGAAGAGGGATCTGAGAGACCTATCAACCAATCTCAATGTACCTACTATATCTAGATCCCTATTTAAATAAAATGTAAAACACGTACCACAACCCACCCCTACAACACTGGCCATTTTTAAGTAATTATTGAAGCTAAATGATGAGTATCACAGCTTCAGTATGTTATTCTCTCTACTTTCGTATGTACTGTCGTAAAAACTTTATATCTCCCTTGCTTTTACCTTCACATTGTTCCACTTATGCTTCTGTCCCACAGACCTCAAGCTTATAAGAATCTTTGGAGAAAACAGCATGAATAATATAAATACAACTATAACATATTGAAACTAATTATTCTGTCATATTAAATTCAAATAGTAAATATGTAAAAATTTGCTAAAAGGAAAATCACCCTTTGTTGTATAATTGTTCTTTTAAAAGTTTAAAAGAAACGCATGAAAACTTACCAGAATCTACCTGTGATGAAAGCACCACCAGTGACTGTGATGTTTCTAAATCATAAATTATTGTACTACCAGTGTTGAAAGAGGTCACCATATGTGCTGGATCACAGCCTATAAAGTCGACTGATGTAGGTATTCCACGCTCTGAAAGGAGTCCAAGAGATAACAGTGTAAACATAGTAATTTAGAAAATCTCTACTTTTCTAATGAGAAAAAGTAATTCAAATATTCTTGAAATGCTGGTAATTATGAAAAAAAAAAAGCAATTGTTAGGACAGTGATATAATAGGTAATTTTTCTCAATTATTTAAAAAGTTTTTATAACATTCAATTTAACATTATAAGGAAAATATAACGAGAGGGCTCATAAAGTAAGACCAGATATATGCAAAAGGTTATTTGTTGTGTGCATTTTCTTTGAAGGGAGAAAAAAACTTCCTGGGTGAGCCTTTTGGCCCACTTGTCTATTACAGAGACTCAACAAAATTAAGCATATACTACTCACCTAAATATCTTAAAACAATAAACCTTTCTTTTTTTCCTTAATAAAAATAGAAGGTCTGACTAAAAAATTTTTAAAAATTACTTGGCAAACAAGACCAAAAATGTATACAAACATACGTAAAAAAAAGTCTTCACAATGCAGACTGGTTAAAACCTTCTTGGGTAGGAAAATATTTGAAATCATGGGTTTAACCCAATTTGTACTTCCCAGTTAAGGGTGCTGTTTTATGATTATGGCTGGACTTCCCAACCAGTGTGCTTAGGCCCACGGTGTAAAAATGGTTTATAGCTATTGCTTGAAACTTTGATCCCTTTAATCCTTGGGGCAGCCATCACTTGGAGCAGGTGGAGGACTTCCCTTGCTGTCCCCTGTGAGTAGCCTCATTGTCTATCCCACTGTTCCATACAAATAGTTCTATTTTCTATACAGGACATGACCTGAAAAAGGTCAAAGAGCACTGGAATACAGTTGCAACACACTTTTCTTGTGTACAAAAAAGAACAACTAGAGTCAAAAAATTATCACAAGTTTTATAAAATTCTTTCAATGTATCTCTTTGGAGTAGCAAAACAGCAATAAATCAATTGCTTCGTCTTTTCTATCTTCCCAATTTCAACCAAAAAAAATTACCTTTTTTTCATTACAGCAAAATATACTTACCCTTATCTCCATTATAAGTGCAAATACATGGCAATTTTTCTTGTGGATTCCATAACCTAACAGTGCCATCTGCTGAACAAGACAGTAACTGATTTTTTATACCACTGTAAGCAAGACCCCAGACTGCATCTGTATGAGCAACTAAAGTGCCACCTAGGACATTTGGCTCTGGAAGAAACAAAGAAACAAATTAGCTAAAAGAAAACAATTAAAAAGAAATGCTTTGGTACAGAAAGATAATTTACCATATACTTAAATACAAAGCCATACATAAATGCCATAAGAAAATAAGCCAAAGTGTACACAGTGGCTGCCACCAAGAGGTGGAGTTACATGAGTTACTGTTACTCCCTCTATACTTTTCTGTATTTTCCCAATTTTCAGTAAAGAACATATACTTTTTTTTTTTTTTATAGCTTTGGACAGAATTCATAATACCACACAACTCACGCATTTGAAGTGTACAATTCAATGGTTTATATTATGCTCATACAGTTGTGAAACCATTACGACAATCACTTTAATATTAGAACATTTTCATCATTTGGCCGTTTTTCCCCAATTGCCCTGCCCCCTTTCCACAATCCTTGGCAAACTCGGGTCCACTTTGTGCCTATAGATTTGCCTACTCTGGATATTTCAAACAAATGAAATCAAACCATATGTGGCCATTCAAAACTAGCTTCTTTTACTTAACATAATGTTTTCAAGGTTCATCCATATTGTAGCATGGTATCAGTACTTCATTTCTTTTCAATGCCAAATAATATTCCACTGTATGGCTAGACAACATTTTATTTATCAACTGACAGATAGCTGATGGGTAATAATGCTGGGCATTGTTCGCCTACTAATCCTGTTTCTCTAGTAAATGCTTTCTCCCACTTTCCATGAATATTTCTTATTGCCTCTACAATTCTCACAGTTCCCAAGGTCCCTTCCTCTTGAATATCATCCCTTATACTTCACTGAGAAAGTTTAAACATTGAAATAGGAATCCCTCCCCTGTTTTCCTGCTACTCAATCTATAAATCCACTGGTATCTAAAACCATCTTCTCCTTGCTTCCAGATACAAGTATGGAATTGTTTTCCTATCAAAGACTAATTCCATCACGTATATTCTGGATTCCATTTAGCTTACCAACTTGCTTTCATGTTTACCCTCTCTCTACTACACTGTCATATTCTCCTCCATGGAACCATTCCTATAGCAAACAAATGCACCCCACAAAAATCCCTCGGCTTAAACATCCGCTTTCCGCAAACACTAGAAAAGCATATTCAGTCAATATACTTTTTACCTCCCGTTTACTTATTTTTTATGTTTTCTACTTTTGTGGCCTTATTATGGTCAGAGAAGATGCTTTGTAAGATTTCGATGTTTTGGATTCTGCTAAGGCTTGCTTTATTACCTAATATGTGGTCTATTCTAGAGAATGTTCCATGTGTACTAGAAAATAAAGTATACTTGGCTGCTGTTGGGTGGAGTGTTCTTCATACGTCTATGAGGTCAAGTTGGTTGACTGCGGCATTTAGATATTCCATTGTCTTTACTGAGCTTCTTTCTGGATGTTCTCTCCTTCACCAAAAGTGGTGTGCTGAAGTCTCCTACTATAATTGTGGAGTTGTCTACCTCACTTTTCAATGCTGATAGAGTTTGTTTTATGTATCTTGCAGCCCTGTCACTGCGTACATAATTATTTAATATGGTTATATCCTCCTGGTATGTTTTCCCTTTAATCATTATATACTGTCCTTCATTATCCTTTGTGGTGGATTTAACTTTAAAGTCTATTTTGTCAGAAATTAATATTGCCACTCCTGCTTTTTTTGATCGTTCTTTGCTTGATATATTTTTTCCATCCTTTGAGTTTTTGTTTGTTTGTCTCTAAGTGTGAGCTGTGTCTCTTGTAGGTAACACATAGACGGACCGTGTTTTTTTATCCATTCTGCCACTCTCCATTGGTGCATTAAGTCCATTTACATTTAGTGTAATTACACAAAGGTATGAGTTTAGTGCTGCCATTTTGATGTCTTTTTTGTGCGTTGTTGACAGTTTCTTTTTCCCACTTAAGTTTTTTGTGCCGAGTAGTTATCTTTATATATTGTCTTTTCCTCTTACTGTTGTTGATTTTGCTTCTGCTGAGTATTTTTTTCTTGTATTTGATAAGTAGGATTGTTAGTTTCCCTTGTGGTTACCTTAATATTTACCCTTATTTTTCTATGTTCAAGCCTAACTTTTACTTCTTTATATCACCCTGTCTTCCTCTCCATATAAAAGATCTATGACTACATTTCTTAGCTTCTCTTTATTGTTTTAATATTGTCTTCTTTTACATAATGACATCGCTGTTTCCCTGCTTTGGGCGTTTTTTAAATCTTGGTTTATTTTTGTGATTTCCCTATCTGGGTTGACATCTGGTTGCTTTGTCCTGTGTTCCAGTCTTGGGTTGATATCTGATACTACTCATTTTCTAACCGCAGAACTCGGTTTAGTATTTCTTGTAGTTTTGGTTTGGTTTTTATGAATTCCTTAAACTTCTGTTTATCTGGAAATGTCCTAATTACACCTTCATATTTGAGAGACAGTTTTGCTGGATATATGATTCTTGGCTGGCAATTTTTTTTCCTCCAATGCTTTGTATGAGTCATCCCGTTGCCTTCTGGCTTGCGTGGTTTCTGCCGAGTAGTCTAAGCTTATTCTTGTTGACTCTCATTTGTAAGTGACTTCTCATTTATCCCTAGCTGCTCTGAAAACTATCTTTTTATCTTTGGTTTTGGAAAGTTTGATTATACGTCTTGGTGACTTTCTTTTAAGATCTATCTACCTTATGTGGAGTTTGACGAGCATCTTGGATATCTTCCCATCTCTGACAATATCAGGGAAGTTTTCTGCCAACAAATCTTCAACAACTCTCTATTTTCTGTTATCCCTCCCCATTCTGATACTCCAATCACTTGTAGGTTATTTCTCTTGATAGAGTCCCACATAATTCTTAGGGTTTCTTTATTTTTTTTAATTCTTTTATCAGATTTTTCTTCAAATATATTGGTGCCAAGTGCTTTATCTTCGAGCTCACAAATTCTGCCTCCCACTTGCTCAGTTCTGCTCCTCCTTCTATTGAGTTGTCTAATTCTGTAATTTTATTGTCAGTGTTCTGAATTTCTGATTGCTGTCTCTCTATGGATTCTTGCAGCTTATTAAATTTTTCATTGTTCTTGAATAAAGTTTTTAATTTCTTCAAGTGCTTTATCTGTGTGTTCCTTGGCTTGTTCTGCGTATTGCCTGATCTCCCTCCTGATGTCTTGAAAAATTCTGTATATTAATCCTTTGTATTCTGCATCTGGTAATTTCAGGAAGGCACCTTCATCCAGATGATCATTGATTCTTTGTTTTGAGCGCTTGTTGAAGCGATCATGCTCTGCTTCTTTATGTGATCTGATAGATTGTTGTCTCTGAGCCATCTATAAATTATTGTATCAGTTTATGTTTGCTTACTGTATCCTAGATTCTTGCTTTATTTTCTTTTGATATACCCAAATAGGTTGCTTGAGTGAGCTAGCTTGATTATTTTTGCCTTTGAAGCTCTAACATCCTGTCACCAGATGGCTAGAAGTGTTTTCAAGTATATCACCCTAGGAGTCCATTCACTTTTCTTGTATGGATTCAGCTCAGGTGTCCAGGTACCTGGTCATCAAGTGTGTGGTACGTGCTCTGTCCTACAGTCTCAGAGGGGCAGGGTGATTGATATAGGTACAGGTATCTGGTTGCAGCAGGGGATCACGCTCTGAACAAGGCAGGGAGCTAACAACTGTCCTGAATGTCTGTGAGGAAAGCGTATCCCTGGTCCCTAGAGCACACAGGTGGGTGGGTTCTGCAGATGGACCATGGCCACACAATGCTTTTGGTTTTAAGAACTGAGGTACCAGTTATCCTTGGACCCCTGTTGCAGGTGGCTGAGCGACATGGGTGGAGCCACCAGTCCTTAGGCCCCTGATGTGGGTAGGTGAGGACCCTGTTTAATAGGCAAAGCAGTGTCAAACATCAAACACCCACCTCTCCACCATACAGCTGAAACAGTTACAGTCTTCCAACAAGGGCCTATTCTCCTGAAATAGGCCCATACAGGTCCATGCAGGGGCAAAAGGTATTCAAGGCCCACGGACCATTTACGCCTGGACAGGAGCTACTTCTGTCCTGAGCTCGCCAGGTTAGTGGATCTGGCAGATTATCTTTTCCCTCAATTGTGAATTTATTCCTTCTCCAAGGCTAGAAGGATGGCTCAGGGAGCGTGGCAGGGCCTATCTCAGGCCCAAAGAAATCAACAGCCACTGAACCCAGCTTGGGGGCTGGGGTGCAGTAAAATGTATGCAAGTATTTAGCTTTTGCCGAGAGCGCCGTTATTCCCTGGTTCCAGAGTTGTGAGTAGCCTGTACAGCTGGCTGTTTTCCCCTGAGAAAACTGTGGCCAAATGCTACCACCAGCCGCCATAGTCACTCCTGGAAATGGTGCCTGAGTGTTCCTGGCAATTCGGGTCTGGCTACTCCTCTCCGTTTCTGAACCGTCTCCCCCCATCCTCCTGCTGCTCAGTCTGTTTTCTAACTTTGCCTTTGATGTTCAGGGCTCCTAGCTTGTCCTAAGTATAATCGTTTCATTTGTTTTTTCGAGTTTTTGTTGTAAGAGGGATCCCTGGAAGTGTCTGACTACTCCGCGATCTTGGCCCTGCCTCCTATTTTTTATGCTTTAGGTCAAAGTTTACAGAGCAAATTAGTTTCTCATTCAACAGTTTGTACATAAAGTGCTCCATGACATTGGCTGCATTTCCCAAAATATGTCAACACTCTCCCCATTTCCACCCTAGTTCCCCGCTTCATTTGGATTTTCTACCCCTTCCCTCCTTCTCATCTTTGCGTTTGGGCAAATATTGTCCTTTTGATCTTATACAACTGATAGTTCTAAGAAACACAATCCTCTCAGGTACTACTGTTTATTTTATGGGCCTGTCTAGCATCTGGCAGAAAGGTGGTCCTTGGAATGGCTTCGGTTTCAGGTCAGAAGCATGTCTAGGGTCATAGTCTAAGGGGTTCCTTCAGTCGCTGTCAGACCAGTAAGTCTGGTCTTTTTTTGTGAAATTGATTTTCTGTTCTACATTTTTCTCCTGCTTTGTCAGGAATCCTCTTTTGTGATCCCAGTCAGTGTAGTCAGTAGGAGTAGCCAGGCACCCATCTAGTTCTTCTGGTCTCCAGATCGTGCAGGTTGCAGTTCACGCATATATTTATACGCTTTACAGTTTTGCTTCTCTAGAAAACACAGCCTAAGACACCTTGTGGTAACTATTCGCCTGGTGCCAACAGAGGGAGGAGAGTCAGGTACAGGAGCAGGAAACGGAATGTGTGGCATCCAGGAACAACTACCTCCTTTTCCATGAGACCAGAAGAATTAGATGATGCCTGGCTACCATTACTGAACATTTTGATCTAAGATCCTGCACACGAATCCTGATCAAAAGGCGTAAAATACAGAACAGAATCTCAAACTGTCATTGACTCTAGACTTGCTGGAGCCATGGAGGCAGGATAAATCCCGCAACTATTGCCTTGAGACAATCTTTAAACCTTAAACCAAAAAAATCCCCTGAACTCTTCTTAAAACCAAATAATAGTTTAGCTTAAGTAGCAAAAAAGGTCTGCCTTGAGCATTATGCTCTTCTAAGAACTATCTACATGAGATCAAATTGACAGCAGCAGCTCAAAAAATTAGATAAGAACCTGAGAAGGTAGTGAGTTTATATTAATGGGGAAGGAACAACTCAGAAAGGAGGGTGAGGATGGCTGCACAACTTGAAGAACGTAACTGATGTCACTGAATTGTACATGCAGAAAAGAGTTGAATTTGTGTATGTTTTGCCGTGTATATTCTCAACAACAAAAACCAGGAAAAAAAAACTCATCATAATATTTGAGGTATTTATTTTTATAGTCTCCATTAACTTCAAAAAATATGTTTCGAGCCTTTTACTTACCATACGTATCATAAGGATCCACATTAGGGCTAGGCATATTCCACCACTGGATGGTTGCGTCAATACCACCACTGAAACACTGCTCTCCATTAGAACTAATAGCTAATGACAGAACAGGGCCACTATTAGAAAAAAAAAAAGGGAAAAAGTTAATTATAAAGCCTAAGAGGAAATCCACACCCTCATCCCCAAATTTCTAAATTTATGTGGAATCTAAAAATGGTTTAGGGTAAATATATACATTTGAATAATACTGATTATGTTCTCACCAAGGTAACTGCTAATCAAATGACATATTATTCAACGAATATGCCTTTTCTAATATAAAACAAACATTATGAGAAAATCACAATGTTTATCGATGAATAATTAACAGTTAACAGTAACCAAAAGTGCAAATTAAATAAGAATTCAAGAAAACTTACATGTGGGCCCTAAATGTGTAGATAGGCTCTACATCTAAAGAGGCACTCCTAAAAGAGGGGTGGAGAAAAGGCAATTAAATAATGATAAATCACTGGTTGATATTAAAAAGTCATTGGGTAAGATCAAATGTGTGCATAAAACATATGGGATAGTAAAGAGAAATGATTAACCTATAATTATTAGCAAAACTGAAGGAAAAAAAAAAAACAAACAAACAGGCTAACATTAAAATACTTGCTTTTTGGCAGGAACTGTTTTCTGCAAGTTCCAAAGTTTCAGAGTGTGGTCCTCAGAGGCAGTAACCAGCACAGGTTCTACAGGATGAAAAGCTAATGCCCGTACTCCATCAAAATGGCTACGTAGCGTATACTTGGGGTTCCATGTCTTTCGAAAGGCATCTTTATTGGCAGGCAACTAAAAACAAAGACAGAGCAAAATGTAGTGGTAAAAGTAGTAAATGGATAGACATGTGGAATTCTTTGTTTTTGATGTGTTTAAACCATATACTAAAAACTGTTTTGCTAAAATGTCCAGTGGAAATATAATGTATCTTAAAAACTTTATAACACAACAACACATTTTTATCATTTAAGAACTAAAAACAATAATATCATTAGCCTTTCAAATACCTAGATCAAATGAAGAGCCCCTTAATCTGTTTTAATCTGATCTTCAAGCTAAACCCCAAAGCTCCTATTATACGTCAGGTGAGAACAATGCAATAACTACCACTGCTGCAATACTTTAAACGAAAACATTAAAAATTGTATAAATTATTGCCAAAAATCCAAGAGTACAGTAATAACAGTACCATTATCATTAGGAAATTTGTTAGCATGAGAAATTTTTAAAAGCAGCAAGATAAAGTACTTTCCAAATTTGAACTAAAGATACTTCAATATTTTCATCCCACTTTCACTAATGTTGATATTGACAGAGGTTGTCTTTTACCTTCATTTCTCTATCTGTCAACACAGGCTGTGCAACCACTTGTAAAGCAGTCATAAGTTTACTAAAATCTAATTGTTTATATACTTTAAAAATATTAATGAGAATAATCCAGCCCACCAAGGCTGACCTCTCTGAGAAGTACTCTAACAAGGAAAAAATGTAAAAAAAAAAAAAAAAAAAAGATATTCATTATAAAATGAAAGATATTTAATTAGCAAAAAAATTGCAAAATTAACATAAAATCTAAACAAGTATAGTTAACTCTCAATTGAGTGTTAATTTTCTAGAATCAAATTTCACCCAAGACTAATTTCACTTCTAACACTGTCCTTCCCATCTTCCTCATCCTCTTTACCCCTCTAATGAAGGAGTAGCTAAGTATTCAGGAAACAATGCAAGCTAACTTTAACATTATCCTTAAGAAAATAAAAGTTCAAAAATAAAACATGCTTTTTAAGAAATATCCTAAATGCAAATATGTGATCTATTTTTTTTTCTTGTTAACACCAAAACCATGGCTTAATTTGTATAGATAATTGAGAGTTGACTACTTACGACAGACATTTATCTACCAACATTTTAAGGTAATCATCCCAAACTCCTCGCTAATCTACCACAATACCTAAGAATTTAAACACCACAAAGAAAGCAGTTATTTAAAAAAAAAAAACAAAAACGTCACTTCAAATCAACACATTGACACAGTTATTTTAAACTTATCTTCTCCATGCACCTTGATATTAATTCTGCATTAGTTAGAAGTGATTCCAATAATGAGCCTTCTATTAAATCATTAAAAAAATTAAAAATAAAACTGCACTTACATCATAACTATAGTCTGCATCATTTGTTACCGTCAAGTCTGCAAGGTCTCCAAGGCCCAGTACACTTAACAAAACATCATCAGAACCCATAATAAATGACTTGCCTCCTCCAGATGGAAACGTTATTGGTTCAGCTATAAAGAACAAAACCGCTTCTTAAATGCTGAAAAATCATACAGTACAAGACAATATTGTGGGGGAAATGTAAGCACTTAACAGTTACAATATTCAGTAACATTATTTTTATTTTCCCTCCTTATTTCTTCCACCCAAAAAATCCTATTTACCGGGTGGTAATAAACAAACATGTAGAACTGCAACATAACCTTCTACAAATAGATATACTATTCCAGAGGTGGGGCATAAAAACCTTTTCTATTTAAATCCTTCTCCAGCTCCATCATGTGTACACTTTTAACTACACATGTTAAATAAAAAATAGAACACACTTTAATTAAATGAAGGAGCTAAATATCAGATACTAGCTATTCATGGGCATCAGATCTCCTGCTCCTAAATCCTTTTGCTTTACAATATATTTGCTTAAAATTGCTAGGTATGCTAGTCCCTGATAAAATTAATACAAGCATTCAAAAATAAACTGTTGCTAAAACAGCCTGCTACACAACGTTATCAGCTTACTGAAAGGAAGCCTTAATTGCTCAGATTCTACCAGGAGCAGCAATAATGTCAGTTGCCTTTCTGCCCAACCTTAATTCATGTGCTCTTCAGAATGCCTTCTAGCTTTAAAACTTTGACTATGATTTTTAATTTCCATGTTTATTTACCATGATACTTCTAAAATGAAGCAACTCATCTGTATCAACTAAATATGTAACTTTAAGTTTCTGATCAGAATTACTTGCCATCTTAGTTTCAAACTAAACTCAGGTGAAAGTTTCATTTTTCTTAGTCTTTTTCTGTATATTGTATGAATTATTACAGCTTTCCATTTAATATTAAGAGTTCTGATTAAATTATTTAAAATGTGTTTTTTTCTCTATACATAGTGTTGACCAATTAAAACCAAACTCTGCCATAATTTAAGTATACTATTTTATGAATATTTTGCTCTAACAGTTATGGTGTAAGCAATAATTCTCAATATCATTTCATACACATGCTTTGAAAGCAAAATTGTAACCCTATGATGCAAGGGGAAAGTCATTATAATACAATATATCATATCAAACACATTTAACATTGATGAGCAAATTTTAAAGGGAAACGTTACATAAAAACTCAAGCTGATCATCAGTTCTGAAAAATTTATATAAAAATGATATAAATTTAATATACTACAAGAAACAACAGGTGTAATGAAATCTGACAGTCATCATTAATACTACTGAAGATGATTCTGAAAAAATACAGTTCAATGACTTCTAGATATATACTACGGCAAAAGTAAAACTAATCTTTATTTAGAACACCTTAATTATTTTACCACATCAAAGTCAGTCATATAATTTGACTCAAATAAGGTCCTCAATAATACTGCTAAAATGAAGCTGTGAGTCAACAACTAATCCAGAGTAAACTTGAAATCTGATAGAAAATATACATAGGGATACTAAGCAGTAGTTAATTTAATCTTTCAATGGCTATACGTGTTGAATGTGAACAATCTGTGGCATGGATCATTCATTCCTATGCAGATATCAGTAATACCAGCAACAAAGAACTATAAAATCAAGAGTTTAAAATTATGTTTAAAAAGTTATATAAACTTCACTAGAAAATATTTACTCAAAGCATTTTTAGCCAGTACAGAGAGATGTTTTACCTTTAGATTCATAATTTGTTTCTATGACAAGCTAAAACAAAATGCCACAATACCTCCCACTCACAATTATACAATCATTCACTACCCTAAATCTTGATAAAATTCCAATAAGATAACATAATATTTTTTTGCATTTTTACATATTCTCTTTGCAGTACAGAGATAATTCTGGTCAGACACCGACAAATTTAGGGACACGCTAAGGGAAGTGTTGGGCAGTATTAGCTAGATTTACTGAAATATTGGATTAAATGATTAAACAAAAAATTAGTATCATATTTGTCTGTAATTAGACATATGAATGCATTTCTCTCCCTAACTGTATATATCAAACCCAAACCTGTTGCTGGTGAGTCGATTTTGACTTACTGCAACCCTATAGGACAGATGAAAACTGCCACCACAGTGCCCAAGGCTGTAACCTTTATGGAAGCAGACTGCCACATCTTTCTCCCACAGAGAAGCTGGTCGGTGCAAACCAAGGATCTCTGGGTTTGCAGCTGAATGTTTTAACAACTGCACCACCAGGGCTCCTTAACTGTACATACACATGTATATTTATTTATATATAGCAAGCTATCCTGATCACTCAGCACTTATTTACATATGTATCTACGTGGAAAAAAATCTTTTAAGCTTTTATTTCTGTTTTCCATAATCGCTCATAAGTGTTGCATGTGGTAATCACAGCAGATACTCAATTTGTTTTCCTTTGTTTCTCTGCAGAGGAAATTAGCTTCTATAAAATCATTCAATTACTGTTAATAAAAGTTACCTACTACAGCACATGGTTATATAAGCATTAAAAATATTATTACCAACTCAATGAAAGATAAAATGATTAAAAGTAGCTTCTACTTTGGTGGTGGAAATTATGACACTTTTTAGTAGGTAGCGTAAGAGATTTGTTCCAGCAATTTAAGAACACTCTTACGGCAATCTTAGGGACTACCAAAAGATCTTTCAACAAGGTCCTTTTTGTACTTCTATAACTAATCCTTCTTTTGATGACACTATAATCAAGAAAACTGTAGCTTACGTAACAAACCCTTCCTTTCTCCTCCAATTTTTTCAAACCTTAAGAACCAATACACCCAATAAATGATTCCATTTATGCCAGTGGTGACCTGATACGTCTGAGGCCTTTAGCAACAATACTCTGAAATGTTGTAATGTACAAGGATCTTCCGTTGAAACAGAACTTTTTTTTTTTATAAAATGAGGTATGATATGGGATTTCAACAGGAAAGCACGAAGTTGAGGGTTGCCATTGAAAATAAGTAAGAGATTATGAACTCTAATGCTCCTTTCTTAGCTCTCAGCAGAATTCAAATCTCCTTAAATAACAAATTCTAATAAGATTTACCCTTTGAAAAGTATAATGAGGTTCATGTTTACCAAATTATTTCCTCTCTCCTTCTTCCAACTATCAAGAAACATATCACTGACCTACATGGCTTTTGCAAACACCAGGCTACTGTGTTGCTCTGGCCCAGTTTTTATCCTGTCTTCTCCTTCTGGGATCTCCTTCCAACCAAAAACCAAACTCACTGCCCTCAAGTCAACTGTGACTCATAGTGACCCTACAGGATAGAGCAGAACTGCCCCATAGGGTTTCTAAGGCTGTGATCTTTACAGAAGTGGACTGCCACAACTTTCTTCCACAGAGTGGCTGGTGGGTTCCAACTGCTGACCTTTTGGATGGCAGACAAGTGCAATGCCTGGCATTTAGTTGACCCCCAATAAATGACAACCACTGCACCACCAGGGTTCTCGGGCCCCCCTTAACCGTGCTTAATATTAAACCAATGTATTTACTAGTTATTTTAAAATTATTTCATAGTTACTATTTGTAATAAAAAAGAAATGATTTTACATTTTTTCTTTAAAAACACACATACAGATACAGATACACACACACACAGCTCTAAATGGTTTTGCACAGAGTAGGCCTTGACTGGCTTTTTCCACAGGTCAGTGGTTTGAAACATTTAAATGTGGGTTTACCTCAAACTAAAATCTACTGTAAAATCTTTTTGCTCAAAAAAAACAAGAAACAAAAAACCCCAAACCCATTGCCATCAAGTCGATTCTGACTCACAGCAACTATACGGGACAGAGTAGAACTGCCATTTCCAAGGAGTGCCTGGTGGATTCAAACTGCCGGCCTTTTGGTTAGCAGCCGTAGCTCTTCACCACTATACCACCAGGGTTTTCTTTTGCTCAATGTACATTAATTACTAAAATTTTAGCAAGTTTTCCTATGCATTATTCAGCAAAATAGACCAAAGAAGCTAAATAGCTACTAAACGCATAAAATGAAAAATAATGGACTCAGTATATTCATTTTTAAATACTGTCTAAAGTAAAACATGAAAATAGCTAAATACTGGAGAAAAGATCTAGAAAAACCAACAGACTAGTTTACTTCTTCTGGTGCTATTCATGCTTTAGTACTTTTTGGTTTCCTTTTATTATTTTAGTGATTTTCTTAATTCTTCTTCAAATTTTTACAGATTATGGTGGTTAGTAAATGCTTTCAGAGATGACTGTAATAAGGAAAAAATGCTAAACTCTTAAACTGTAAGCAAAATGTGCTACCAGAAAACTCTTAAAGAGAACAAGGAGCATTTAAAAGTTTTTGACTGAAGTGTCAAACAAATCACCTTATACAGCAAAAGCAGGAGTACCAATGGAATTCAATCCATGTAACAAATTACCAAACCAAAGCCAAACCCAGGGCCGTCGAGTTGATTCCGACTCATAGCGACCCTACAGGACAGAGTAGAACTGCCCCATAGAGTTTCCAAGGAGCGCCTGGCGGATTCAAACTGCCGACCCTTTGGTTAGCAGCCGTAGCACTTAACCACTATGCCACCAGGGTTTCCTTTAACAAATTAGTAGATAATAAATTATCTAATATATATCTCACACATCACAATAACTTTTGGTAATAATTCAGTCTAATTACTTGGGATCTAGACCTAGAATTATAAATTAATCAAATGCAGCTACCTATCTTTGGCTAAAACAAATTCCAGAGAAAATACTTAAGTACGGTACTTTCATTTCCTACAACTTTTGGTTTAGGCAAATTAAAAAAAATTCATTTCCAGAAAGTATATACTGCTACCAAATTGAGGAATAATGGATGCTACCCTGTCGTAGAATGATTAAATTAGGCAGTAGTTACATATATATTTATTAATAAAATACATGTAAAGTTCCAAGCACAATGCCTGGCATTTAGTTGACCCCTAATAAATGACAACTATTTAGTCACTAAAGTCAAGCAATATGACAAAAACGACTAATAGTTGTTTTCTATATGTAATAATTCTTTTCTATTTTTTAAAATTACTATTTTACTGCTACTAGAGCTGTAAGCTAAACTTCAGAAACAATACTCTGAATTGACCTATGACAGAAATAACTGCTCCTAACATTAATAACAAAATATAAAGAAACAGAAGCCCAAAATCTCAAAATCTGAGACTACTGCACCAAAAGCTTGTCCAACTTCTCTGAAGATCATTTAAAATTCTTCTAATTATATTCAAACAGCAACAAATTTGCAATATCATGGAGATGTAATTTGGAATTAACATCTTCTGCAATGTAAACAAACATGGTAGCTGAATTTTGTACCTTCCTCTGCTCTTGCACCTTCATGACCAGTCATTCTAGTGGAGGGTGACCTAGACTGTGTAATGATTCCTGAAGGGATGTGAGGCAGCTCATCATCTCCCAGATCAGCTATCATGTCGTAGAGTTTTGTCCTGTTGACCCCTGTAAATTAATGTCAGCAGTAGAGGTTCATTTAATGGCTACCGCTTGACTTGCTAGCAGCCTTTAAAACCATATTTGCTAACAAAATAGGCCATTTTTAAGTTCTGCTTATAAAAGTATCAGGTATCGAAGTCATAAATTTTCCATACCATCCAACAAAAAAGACATTAAAAAGGGTTTAAATATTTAAGATACACACTGCTGAACAGTAGTGTGTTACATATAAACAATAGAATCTTCTGTTATTCAACCAAAGTTCTGTAAACTAACAGACACAGAAGGTACCATAAAAATAAAGGAAAATTTTGGTGTTTATGGTTAATGTTTAACAATATAAAGAGTAAGACACAGGCTTTTCAACTTAATTCACTATTTTAAAAAGTTAACAAAGGAATAAGTACAGATGATTTTTATGAGGGTGCAACAAACTATTAACTTTCCCTGGTGTTTGTGTGGATTTTTTCCTGGCACATTAGCACAAATTTATCATTAATAAATCAACCCCAATTTCTCTCAAAATACTTTTTTACCTTGTCCAAATTTGAAAATCTTGACCTACCCATGAACTTTCTGCATTTTTTGTAATGATATAAAAAGTCAATACCACCACAGGCCATAGATTTAAGGGGGAAATTTCTCCTGCTGCCTAGATAATTCAGACCAAAATATACAAAACTCAAAATTTCTGCAGTACCGTAGGATCTCTTCATTTTAACTTTAGGCTTCAGAAGTAACAGGAGAACCATTTCTCTTATTTATATGTTTTGAAAGAAAATTCAATCTGAAAAGTATCAGAAAAAAATAATTTGGAAAGCAAAAAAAAAAAAAAAGCTTTATAATAAACATAAAGTAAAAACAATTAAAATAGGCAAATCCAGGGTCAAACATTATGACCTCATATTCACTAATACCAACATAACTGACTAGACTGCTATATAATACTTATTATTAAACCCACTACGGCTATTTGAATGTTAATAACTTTATAGGAATTATCACTTAACTTTGTATCCTGAATACAATACAAGGCAATGAGAGGATAAGACTTAACAGAAATAGGTGGAATCCTGCACATTTATTAGCTCTCTTTTACAGTAACCACTCACTTCTTAGAAATGTTTCAGCAACTCTACTTCTGAATATAAAGTATGTAGTATGTTCACATTGTCTCAATTTTCTAAAATAGTTATAAGAGAAATTTAGTGTCAACTGAGGATTTCCCCACGACAATTAAGTGACTGTAAACGAATTCTCTAACTACTGTGAACTGAATGTCCAACCATCAGTTAACCTCAACATGGAAAAAAATCACCCCTTCTCACAAAATAGCTGTCCTTTTTAACCTTTCCACTTCTACGAATATCACTACCACTGTTTAGTTTTGTTCTTAAAATTCTGCAACTACACCTTAAGAATTCCTCTTCAACTTGAATTTAAGGCGGGGGCGGTTAAAAATTCTCCTTTAAAACATTTTACAGGTTAATCTTTTTCTCTACTGGCTTCATTTTAATCAAGACTTTCATTCATATGAATTACTTCAATAAATTCTTTATGGGTTTTTCTATCTCCAAACTCCATTTGGCTTCAATCAAATTTGAATACTGAAGCTAAATTAATTTTCTAAAATTACCACATTTATTACATCACCCCTTGCTCAGAAACCACAATTGATGCTTCAACACTCTTTGGATCAAGGTTACCTAAAATTCAGTACTTACTTGCATGTGCTTCATGATCTAATCCTATTTTTCCTACTCAATCTTTTTTAATGCTTCACAATACGAATCCTCCTATTTGCCGGTCAAGTCAGTTTCCTCAATGTTCACTAGGTTTATTTCTACCACATTTTGTCCTACCTATTTCTACCACATTTTGTCCTGTCTATTTTTCTGTCCTCGCCTATTCCTCCAAAGGAAGAGAATACCTCTTACACATTTACACATATACAGAAACGTATGTCCCTACTCTCTAAAAGGTACCTGGGACTATCCAAATTCCACCCATTCCTTCACACTAATTCCATCTCCTCTGTGAAGCCATTGTTGAATTTTCCCTGCTCATTCTTATTAAACTTGTGTGTACCATAAATTTTAATTTTACTGGCTATTATCTTGCAAGTAATTTCATCATATGAGAGCTAAAGTCAAACATAAGGACTTGAAAAAAAATGTCATCATCTTTCTATACAACATGGAAGCCATTTTTCAAACTGAGGCTGTTCCCAAATTTTATATATATATACACACATACGTATGTACACACACACACATATATATACATATTTTTTGCACACTATAGGTGCAGTGGTTAAGAGCTCAGCTGCTAACCAAAGGTCAGCAGTTCAAATCCACCAGGTGGTCCTGGGAAACCCTATGAGGCAATTCTACTCTGACATATAGGGCCGCTATGAGCTGGAATCAATTCCACAACATCGGGTTTAGAGGCAAACATTAGTTTCTGTGTAGCATAGTACCAACTTGAGGAAAAGATGGAACCTCCTAGTGCTAATCCCAGTTTTTCAAAAGCTGCTAAAAAATATTAAAGCATGTTGCATAACCAAAAACCACAGTCATATCTAGCACCTATTTTGAGGAACCTCTTTCAACAACAAATTTAACGTGCCTTCATTTTCTTTCTAAACCTACCCAATATACTACCTATACTAAATGCAACAAAATTCAAATGAAAAATTTCAAGTCTGGCTAGCAAAAATGGGAAAATTGTAATGGTATTAATGTAAAAGGATATTACACATAATATTAATACCAATATTCAAAGGTATATTTGAAAAGTCATTTCGCATTAAATAAAAAAAACCTGATTCCCAATCACTGGTGGAATCTATCAAAAGAGAAATACTTTTTCTAATTCTTACAGTAAGAAACACTTCTTTTTAACTATGAATTCCAAAACAAAACCCTCTTAACCATTATGATGATCACCAAATCCTATACAAATGCACAGCCCTCTGCATTAGAGTACAATGAAAAACATACTAATTACACAGCATGTCCCTGGATGGTGGAAATGGTTAATGTGCTCGGCGGCTAACTGAAAGGTTGGTGGTTTGAGTCCACTCGAAGGTGCCTTGGAAGAAATGTCTGAAGATTTACTTCCAAAAAATCAGCCATTGAAAATTCTATGGAGCACAGTTCTACTCTAATACACATGGGGTCGTCATAAGTTGGAACTGACTCACTGGCAGCTTACACCGGTACGCAGTATGTAAGCCAAACTATGGACTACTGTTGTGATACTATGTTTAAATCCACACTTATTCACAAACACATATACTCATTACATATAAAATTTACCTTTCCATACACAACTATTATTTTTAAATAAGATAGCTCTTTCACTGGACTGAAATGTTCTCCTTCTTAAATGCATCTTCCCTTTGTTGATCAACCTTATATTCTGAAATGAAACCAACAGGAAAACAATCTAGAAAATACAAGCTTATTTTAGAATTATTTTACAGTAAGGATTTAGTCAAGTCATACTTACTAGATCTGTCCTATTTTCTATCATTCTAATTAAAATAAAGGTTTTATATGATAATCGACTATCATCTTAAAATACGTTACAATATTAAGGAGAAATAACTAACTACAAAATGATACTGCATTTTTAAAAAGTATACTGACTCAAAGAGCATCAATCTGATACTGTCTGATACTAGCCAAAATGCCCAAATTAGGATATTTTCTTGAAAAAGAATAACTAAGCTCACCTGAAGGGACAATTTTAAAAGTATAAAATCAAGCTACATAAATCCCTTAGCTGAAAAGAATATTCTTTTGCTATGCAACAATTCTGGTGTCTTTGATTTGAAACTAGAGAGACTGTAACAACATTTCATGAACTCTGCTGAATTTATACCCTCTCCTAAACAGAGGAAACTTAATCTCCATAAATGTTTTACGTGTGTGCCGCGGGTTTTTAAAAGCCTACTTAACACGTCACTGCCACAAAAGAATTTCTCTTTAAATATCTTAAAATGCCTAATATATACACGATTTGAATCAAAGTCACACTTTACAGAAACATTACAGGTCCTGTTGACAATCTGCCATCTTGAATGGGGAACAGGAAATGACAAATACTGAATAAGCCAGGGAAGCTCATTTATAATTTACATTAAAAAAAAAGAAATGCCAAAAAGGTAAAAGGCTTCTCTTTTTCAATAAACTGATAATCAAGAGTCAGAAAATGTACAGCAATTCTCTACCACCAGTAGGAAAGAAGGGAAATGGCAAATAAATCTGATCCTATGGACTTAAAAGACAGAAAAGTTAGGATAGATGAGACTAATCAGGAAAACTAAGACAAGTCCATTCACTAAGAATCAGAACTACATAGATACTTATTCTTAGAACATGAATCTCTTAAATGGGGAAAGCCTAGAAATCTTTTCAAGAAAGGACATAAAATATTTTGATAAGCCCAAATTTTATACTTATAATATAGCATATGAGTAACAAGACATAAGAATAAGATCAACTATCAAAAGAAAACAGATTATTACAATTCTATAATTCAAGCTTTCCATGTCCAAAACCAAAAATGGACAAAGACCAAAGGAGGTCTTTAAGGTTTTTGGCTCTTCTCCCATATTCTAAATAAAGGCTCCTTTAATAGCACTTACTTCAGATGCTACACACTGTGTTATTTTTCATTATCAATCTGCTGTTATTTACTGAGATACAAAATACAGCAAAAACGGAGATCATACAAAGCTAGAAAAATCCTATGATACCAACATTTTAACCAAGTATTAATTCAGAACCTCCCCACACTCTGTGCCCTGAAAATTACAGAAAGCTTAGAAATTATTTTAAAAAATAAATAAAGACAACAGGGCTTGGGGTTAAACAATAGTACCATATCAACGTTAATTTCCTGATTCTTATCACTGTACTACGGTCATGTAAAAAGATGTCTCTGCAGATATATTACACACTCTAAAGTACTGAAGGGGCCACACGTCTGCAAATTAGCTTTCTGAACTGTTCAAATAAAATAAATGTGTACATTTAGAGAGAGAAACAGATAAAGCAAATGGGATAAAGCGTTAACATTTGAGAAACCTGGGTACGAAGTATATGGAATTCTTTGTACTATTCTTGTAACTTTCCTTGAAGTCTGAAATTATATCGAAATAAAAAACTGAAAGGGAAAAAAAAGCTTAACCCACTGAAGCACAGACCAAAATAACTGTATCAAGCCTCTCTAGCTAGTTTCATGGTCTTGATTTTAAGAAGTATTAATAGACTAAATACATTTCTTAAGGATAACTTACTTAGCAAGAAAGAAATACTGGATTGTGTGGTCAAGGAAAGGTTATCACTAAGCCATTTTCTCTTGCCTTAAGTGGAGGAAAAAGTGAGGGCCAGGAAGGGTGAACAAGCTGAAAGAGAGATGAACTTGATCTATTAGCACTTGATTTTAGGAGCCTTCCCCACTTGAGTCAAATTTTGAATGAGTCTTTATAAAGTTAAAAAGCTGACAATTTTCCCACTTTTCTCTTGCCCTTTTGAAAAAAAATCCATTTAGATTTGATTGTATCTGCTGATTCCATGTGGTGAAGATTGTAAATAATTTTCTTCCCTCTAAGAAGATACCAAAAAAATCTGTGGAAACAGTGCTATGATCCAGTAGGCGCGATTGACTCACATTTTGGGATAAAGGAAAAAAGGCTAGTTTCTAAATTAGTTTAATTTGTACAAAGCTCTTTACTCATCCAAAGCTCTGTCAGAGAAAACATGAGAACGAAAACCAACAATGACTAGAGAACCATTAAGAATGCTAAGAAAACTCATGAATTATCGTTTCATGTAAAATTGTTGATGATCTACCAGGATTATGACCATCAAAAGCCATGTTCCAAAAACAAAAGTTTTTATTTCCTTAAATTTCATCTTCATGCCTAAGACTCTGAACCAACATTTTCATACAGAACTCTGTATTTGATAAAACTTTTTATTTACCTAACTTCATAAAGGAAATGTATAAAGAAGCAATTTATTATTTCCTAATTATTCTTTCTTGAGACACTGTACTGCAAACCTCATCCTTATATAGTAAAGCCTGTGAAAGCCAGAATCTGTATAAGGTGGAAACCTATCAGAGAAGGAAAACTGCAAATATTTTCCACTAACAGAGAACGACACAAAAGCAGTAAGCTGCACCCTGTCAAAGGTGGAAAGCTTGTGATACCTGGACAAGGCATTGAGTGCCAGCTCTCACAGATTTCACTGTACCTACTTATACAGGTAACCTTAAAGACAGTGTTGTTTACAAAACTATAAAGAAATAAACAATCTAAAGGATTACCAATGGAGGCTAGGTTAAATCCACAAAATGAAATATCATAAAACAACCACAAGTATTATATTTGAGTTGACTAAAAAAGATTAAGTAAAAACAGTGAGTTTCAAAACACTATGATATCCTTATTGAAAATTTTAAAAGTCTGGATGGGAATATTCTAAATATTAAACGTAGTCAATTCTCTAAGTGGTAGGACTACAGGTAATATTTAATTTTTTTTCTTGATACTTCTTACATTATCTAAATAAATGTGTTATTTGTATTAGATAAATTAGCCCATTTTTTAAAAAACGGGTATAAATTCAAAACTAAAAGGGACTGGCCGGACAATAAAGTACATCTAGACAATAAATAAAATAACACTAAGCATTAGAGCCTCAAGTCATGGCTCTGGAGTCCCAAGATCCTAGCAGCCCCCTTGTACCTAATTAACCATATTGGGTTCAACAACAGGGTTGTTTGGTTAAAAAAGAAATTGAAAGCACATACAGAGGAGTATTTGTTGACATGAAACGATAGTTTCTAAGAACTACTACCTAAAGTAGGCAGATGACAAAACCATATATACTATGAAAATTAAATACATTTTTTTCTACAAGGTTTTTTAAACTTAGTTTCAGTTCATGTTTCTAATATTCGTACTTGAACAGGTATGCTTTTACATTTTTTAAAATAAAGAAAAATGTAAAACTTACAACTAGAAAAGACTTTGAATTGACTTATCTCATGTTTCTAAGCCTCCAAAAGGTATAGCTAGTCACACTCTTGTCAGGAAAACAAAGGGCATTTCTATTATAAATTAGAAGCAAACATTATCAAACATTTTCTAAAGAAACTTTAAACCAAAAAGTCAAGCTTGTAAATAGCATAAATAATCCAGTACTAAACTACTTCATTAAAAAAAAAAAACACAAACCTAACCCTAAAATTCTAATGTCATTGTATCTGTATTAAGAGAGTCAGGTATGCAAGACCCCTTTTAGACTCAACATGCATGAATAATTGGTACGTGATGTTAGAGCTGAACAACCCCAGTCCAGCGTTAAGTATTAAATGTTCTTAAATATAACAAGCAGTTCATCACACAATCTGAAACTTCTTAGAGAACTGTTTATATATTTTTATTTACATGCAATAATAAAAGCTAGTATAAAAGAAAACTGCGTAAGTTAAAATTGCCAAAACTTCACTTATTAGCCTCCAAAATAAAATAAACCACTCAAAAAATGCCTTACTAAACAAGTTTCCTGAATAAACTGAATGCTTCGAAGGCCAGAGTAGCCGGGGCAGGGGCCTGGGGACCATGGTTTCAGAGGACATCTAGATCAACTGGTGTAATGAAATCTATTAAGAAAACATTCTGCATCCCACTTTCGTAAGTGCCATCTGAGGTCTTAAACGTTAGCAAGTGGCCATCTAAGATCCATCAATTGGTGTCAACCTACCTGGAGCAAAGGAGAATGAAGAACACCAAAGACACAAGGTAATTATGAGCCCAAGAGACAGAAAGGGCCACATAAATCAGAGACTACATGAGCTCGAGACCAGAAGAACTGGACGGTGTCCAGCTACAACCCATGACTGCCCTGAAAGGAACACAACAGAGAACCCCTGATGGAGTAGGAGAGCAGTGGGATGCAGATCTCAAGTTCTCGTAAAAAGCCAGACTCAACGGTCTGACTGAAACTAGAAGGACTCCGGAGGTCATGGTCCCCAGATCTTCTGTTAGCCCAAGACTGAAACCATTCCCAAAGCCAACTCTTCAGACAGCGCTTGGACTGGACTGACTGTAAGACATAAAATGATACTGGTGAGGGGTGAGCTTCTTGGTTCAAGCAGACACATGAGACTATGTGAGCAGCTCCTGTCTGGGGGCGAGATGAGAAGAGGGAGAGGGACACAGGCTGGCTGAATGGACAGGGGGAATACAGGGTGGAAAAAGGGAACGTGCTGTTTCATTAGGGTGAGGTCAACTAGGAGTACACAGCAAGGTGTACATAAATTTTTGTATGAGACTGACTTGATTTGTAAACTTTCACTTAAAGCACAATTAAAAATAATGCTTTACGGTAGAAAAACTTACATCCTTTCCCATTACATCTACCATTTTATAAATGAATGCATTATGACAAAAGACATATAAATGAATGCCTATAGGTTTTTGCCTTTGTCATGTACTATTTTCTCCTTAAAAGAGTCAAAAAAGTTAAGACTAAAGAGTCAATGGCCAGCTCAAGGTAAAGTTTCTCAAAAGTAAGTTTCAACTCAACTGCAAAAAGACAACCCAATTAAAAAATGGGCAAAAGATATGGATAGACACTTCACTAAAGATGACATTCAGGTAGCTAACGGATATTTGAGGAAATGTTCACGATCATTAGCCATTAGAGAAATGCAGATCAAAACTACAATGAGAGTTCATCTCACTCCAACAAGGCTGGCATTAATCCAAAAAACACAAAATAATAAATGTTGGAAAGGCTGTGGAGAGACTGGAACACTTATACACTGCTGGTGGGAATGTCAAATGGTACAACCACTCTGGAAATTGATATGGCGCTTCCTTAAAAAGCCAGAAATAGAACTACCATATGATCCAGCAATCCCATCTCCTTGGAGTATATCCTAGAGAAATAAGAGCCTTTACATGAACAGATATATGCACACTCATGTTCACTGCAGCACTGTTTACAATAGCAAAAAGATGGAAGCAACCAAGGTCCCCACCAACAGATGAATGGATAAATAAATTATGGTATGTTCACACAATGGAATACTATGCACCGATAAAGAACAGTGAGGAATCTGTGGAACATTTCCTAACGTGGAGGAACCTGGAAGGCATTATGCTGAGTGAAATTAGTCAGTTGCAAAAGGACAAATATTGTATAAGACCACTATTGTAAAAACTTGAGAAACAGTTTAAACTGAGAAGAAAAGATTCTTCTGTGGTTATGAGATGGGGGAGGGACGGAGGGTGGGAGAGGGGCATTCAATAATTAGATAGTAGATAAGAACTAATTTAGGTGAAGGGAAAGACAGCACGCAATACCGGGGAGGTCAGCGCACTTGGACTAAACCAAAAGCAAAGAAGTTTCCTGAATAAACTGGATGCTTCAAAGGCCAACGTAGCAGGGGCAGGGGTCTGGGGACCATGGTTTGAGGGGACATCTAGGTCAACTGGCATAATAAAATCTATTAACAAAACATTCTGCATCCCACTTTAAAGAGTGGCGCCTGGGGTCTTAAACGCTAGCAAGCAGCCATCTAAGATACATCAATTGGTCTCAACCCACCTGGACCAAAGGAGAATGAAGAACACCAAGGACACAAGGCGATTACGACGAGCCCAAGAGACAGAAAGGGCCACAAAAACCAGAGACTACATCATCCTGAGACCAGAAGAACTAGATGGTGCCCGGCTACAACCGATGACTGCCCTGACAGGGAACATAACAGAGAACCCCTGAGGGAGCAGGAGAGCAGTGGGATGCAGACCCCAAATTCTTATAAGACCAGACTTAATGGTCTAACTGAGACTGGAAGGACCCCGGTGGTCATGGCCCCCAGACCTTCTGCTGGCCCAGGACAGGAACCATTCCCGAAGCCAACTCTTCAGACACGGATTGGACTGGACTATGGGTTGGAGAGGGATGCCAGTGAGGAGTGAGCTCCTTGGATCAGGTGGACACTTGAGACTATGTTGGCATCTCCCGCCTGGAGGGGAGATGAGAGGGTGGAGGGGGTTACAAACTGGTAAAATGGATACGAAAAGAGAGAGTTGAGGGAGAGAGTGGGCTGTCTCATTAGGGGGAGAGTAATTGGGAGTGTGTAGCAAGGTGTATATGGGTTTTTGAGTGAGAGACTGACTTGATTTGTAAACTTTCACTTAAAGCACAACAAAAATTATATACATATAAAAGTAAGTTTCAAATTCCATTTAATAGTCCTAGGTCTCAAGATGCTTTTCATGAGGTGTTTTTAAGTTTGATTCAGAAAACAGAGATCAACTACTTCTTTGAGACAGGTGCTCTAGCTGCATTTACAATTTCACGGTACACTGGTCAGAACACAACACACTGAAAAGTACATTAGGCACAAAAAGACACACTGCTATTGATCAAACAAACTCCACTACCACCATTACCTCTCTCCCTGGGCTCCTGCCCCCATCAGAGTAGCCAAGAAAATACTGTACAGGAGAGATTTTTTGTTGTTACTGTTTTTGGCTGGATAAGACCAGAGTGCAGAGACTATGGGAAGGGCTTTCCTACTCACTGTATGTCAGGATCCTCAAACTAAGAAATCTAACTAGATATGGGTTGGTATAGCTATGATATCTATGTATCAAAAATGGAGACATTTATGCTTCTCCCTTTTGGACAAATTTCTGTTATTTTTAATTCTAAGGCCAAAATCCCTTACAATTTGGTAAATATTTTAAAACCCAAACAAAACTTGAAATCTTTCCTTCACCCCATCCACGTAATTGAAAATGACTTTCTACTTGATCAATAGGACATTCTAAATTATATTCAAATGAATTTCAATTATACAACAGACAAAGTTTAAAGTTGGTTGCTCCCTTCATGAAACAACGAAAGTTTGTATTAAGAAAAAAACAGAATCGAAATTGTTTTTTCTCAATATTTGTATACAGTATTATAATAGAATCTGCACTTACTCTTCACCCCTTTCTTCCCCTTTCGTTCCTTCTTGTACTGTTCCTTCAGCTTACTTATTAGTCCCTGGTCTACATCCCAAACCTCAGCAGTTGGGGAGAGGTCATCTTTGTCTACATGCAGCATATTATTAAAAGAAAAAAAATCAGCAATTGGCAATACAGCTATTGGCAGTAATCTCTTATAGCTTCACATAATCATAAAAAAAAGGAACACATACTCAAAATACTTTAAAGGTGCAGTCTCAGTTTTGTTATTCACAACTCAAACTCTAAATGCCATTGTCTTAAGTTTCTAAACATTTAATGCTGACAGCAGTTAAATGACGCTTCATTTTTACAAATCACAAATTTAAAGGTTATCATTCTTCAGTAACTGATATTCTTTCAATGGACTGACATCAGAAATCTAATGTTACACAAATGAGATCACTGCATCTTTATAAAAGTGTTAAAAGATTATTTGGCCAGCATCATAAAAGCAAATGAGTGAATTACATGCAAACTACTTATAAAAGTGACAGCTGGAAAAGTCAGCATTGTTTTATTAATGAAACTATTCATGCCCCTCCTGGCACACTGAGTCTGCATGCACAGGACAGCTGTACTAGTGGAGAGGCAGTCCAGCCTATGCCACACACATAGGTAGCTCCAAAGTGTAATGTCTTGAAAATCCATACAAAGCTTTCAGAGAACCCCACCTCTGCCCCCGACCACATCCAAAAAGCTTAACATCTCATTACCTTCTTCCACTGGTCTACAACTAAGATCTGCAAAAAAATAAAACTCAAACTCCACTGAAGAATTTTTTTAGGGTTAATTTTTTCAGTGTAAGATAAAAGCAGTGAAAAGCATGTACATCTGTTAAAGAAAACACAGTTGAGCTATTTTAGCTGCATAACGAATCCATATTTGTTTTAATTAAATACTGTGCCTCCAAAAAAAAAAATTTACTGCACAATAAACTAGAGAAAAACTGTTAAAAAAGAAACAGTATAAAAGTAAATCTTTTAGAATTATTTTAAGTATTATGGATTTTTCCCTTTTTTGTTTAGTTTTTAGACAGCCATGTTATTAGGAAGTTTAAAACCTGTTACTAAACAACTAGGAATTTTTTAACCATGCTTTTGGAAAAAAAAAAAAACTATACCAAAACACATAGGGCTAAGTCAATAAGACTGAATAGTGAGATTTTAGGGAAAACAGGCTTAAATTTTTTTTTTTTAAAGGAGGTTTTGTTGATTTATCACGCAGAATAATACACACTGTATTTATAGCATGCCATTATAAATACATTTGTTTTAAAATTCAAATAATAAGTTTTAATGATGCTTTTCCCTCATGTGTGTCCAAGAAATGTTGCTTTGGTATGTGAGGTTATTTCCCCAGGTGCAGAATGCTCAAGCTTTTAAGATTTTAGAGAAAAGCAGTTTGCTGATTGTTACGAGTTTAGATGCAGTTTTAGCAGCGCCCCTTGATTTATTATCGGGCTTAAATTTTTAACAACTCATTATATTCTTGCTTAAAAATCTTGTAATCCCTCTAAACCTCACTGACTTAAGCTATTAAGTAGGCATAAAAAAAGCCATTTATTCTTTAGAGATTGATGTAATGTGTGTGTGGTAAACAAAAAATTCTCATAATTGAATGGCACATAGAAATTCAAATTTCTGAACCTCAAGGTACCAAATTTACCGTACCTTGAGTCTTTCCGACTGCGACTGTCATCACTTTCACCCTTATGGACTCACCTATGATCACAGGTGATTATGTGAAAAGTTAAATCCAAAGCTTTTAAGTTAACTTGCTAACTTGAATTACTTGAAAATAAGTTACTCAAGACAGAAATTTACAATTATTTCTCGAACCTGCAATTTTAATAGTAATTTAAAGAGAAAACTTACTTTTTGGTATATTCTAACCATGAAGTTTTCTGAAAATTATATCAGGAATCTGTCATTTATTGAATACTCAAAGAAAAACGTGATCTAAGGCATTAATCATGTGCGTTCATCTTAATAAAGCTAACAATTCCAATTTTAAAGACAAATCAATATATTTTGAGAAAATACTTCTTAAATCTCAAAGAGACAAAAAAAAAAACATTAAGTGGTATAAATTTCATAAAGGAACTAGGTAAGTCAAAAAAATTTAATAAGATAGCCAAGCAGTTTTTAAAAATACCTTTATAGAAAGAATAAAGCTATGAATAGCTCTAACTCAAGCAGCAAAAGGGAGTGGAGTGAAAAAGCAAAGGGAATCTAAAAAGATAAGCTTAAGGGGAACAAAACACTACTTGCAAGATAATCTCAAATCTAGAAAACAAAGGTAAGCACAGGTAGTGTAAAAAACAGGTTGGTGACTGCATATGTGCACAAACAATATCCTGAAACTTGCCTGGTAAGTAACAGCTGATTTGATATTGCTTACAAGAAATAGATAAGAACAAAAGGGAAGAGGCAGCATAATCTTCTACATGTTAATCCTGTTTTTAAAAAATCTAGGGGGAAGAAAAAAAAATCAAGAAATGAGGTTGAATCAGTTAAGGGAACTGTTTTGTTTAAAAGATATACAAATATGCACAAAAAAAGCTGACTTGTGACAACTCGAAACTATAAAAACATGAAATCTATTACGGTAATTCTAATTACCAGGGCAGAAGAATTATATAAACCTACCAAAATGTGACATAAATTTATAACTAACTTTATACAAAGGCTCAGTGTAGTTATCCACTGTGTTTAAATACATTCAGCTACTAATTGCATTTTTTGTAGTCCTACAGATTTCCACAGATCACAGTTTCAAAGTGTAGGAGCAAATAACTGAACATCCTTAAAATGTTTTGTCTCCATGAGAGAAATGGCGAAAATAAGAAATGCTATCTAATATTTTTGGTTATGAGAAGAATGAAAGACTAATACTACACTCAGCCTAAGTAACTTCGCTGACAAAAGAAAAAAATGATAAAAGACCTTTTTAAAAAGCAGAGGTTTTACAAGACAAAATGATTCAAAAGCATAGATAACTGAGCAGGTTGCTACTGTACAAGATAAAAAATAACACAGATTAGCCAATTTGGGCAAGTACTAGGATATGTTTCATTAGGTGAAGACTGTTTATATTTAGGAAAAATACCTGTTTCCTTCACTCAACAATTTACACCTGAAAACTGCCAACTTCCCATTTATAAGAACAAATTTTTAATAATGAATTAAATAAATATAAAGGAATGCTTGTATATCCATCCTCTTTCATTTGGAAAAACTAAATATGAATCTGCTGGGGAGAAACGATGAACTTCCAGAACACTGCATACATAGATCCTCTGACAGTTTTTCATTTCTTGAGGAAAGAAACAACTTGAACCAGTTAGTACTTAAAAGAGTCCTTCTCAGGAACTTAAAATGCTTTAAAAATAATATTTCCATCTTGTCTAGAATGAAGAGGATTTATAAGTAACTTCCACCTACACAGGGAGATACATACAGGTCACTCTCAAATATTGATGGTAAATGTATTAATAGTTACCATTCACTGCTTGGGTCCTCTTTAAATTCTACTCTACAGTCAGAAGTCAATGGAAAGAAGGACCAAACACTGGTACCTAATACGGTGCCTTTTATTAAAGAAATAATGCCATTACATACAAATTAAATTCCTGAAATTTTTGTATATCCTTTTAACGGACAGTTCAACTTCAAGCAATTTTGGCCTAAAAAACCAGAAATGGATATGTGCCAAGATATAGCTAGACAGATGCTTGATAAATTCTTTTTTTTTTTTTTTAATTAAATGCAAGTAATCTATACGTGTGTAAGAATGGCCCTGGGTAAATAAACTGCGGTGCGTACTGACAGAATGTTATGCAGCTTTAAAAATGATACTGCAGAAGAACAAATACTAAATGAAAAGTGTGGGTTACAAATCAGTATACAGCAAATCTTTTTTAATTAAATAAGAATGTGTGAATGAGTACGAGCGTATGTGCTGTGTCTGTGTGTTAATCATGATTTTCTCTAATAGGTGATTTTTCATTTCTTCTTCATGTTATCTGTGGGCTCCAAGCTTTCTAAAATATATATGCATTATTGTATCATCAGGAAAAAACAGGTACTTTAGAAATTAATGGAGAAAAAATATGGTATTTCCCACATTGAATGTGCTGCTGAATAGGTTGAACATAGAAGCTAAAAGTTGAAAACTTAACTTTTATTGTTATCTCCTGAGGAAGGCTAATTCTTAAGAAGGGTAAACTATTAAAGAAACGTATCTATCTTCAAATAATAAGTACAAAAATGTACATTCAAAGTCTGGAAAGTACTGTGGAGGTACCTTGTGTTTTGAATTGATGTACCTCTTCTTTTTCCATTTACAGAATAAATGAGTAAGGTCTAAACAATACTTGAGAGTTATAAACAGTGATAAAGTTGGTAACAAAATTCAGATCTTTTAAGTGCTTGAATGCATTTTTACATCAAGAGATTTAATAAACATATTATCTCTTAGGTTTGTCTCTCCTGTTATTAGCAATATGAAGTTTCAATACATAAATGAGATTTTTTTTTTTTTAATCCAAGTGTGCTTCCTATCACCAAAGTAGTTTTAAAGTATCTAGTGAAAATTCACTAGTAACTAAGCAACTTTGGTGTTCAAGTGAAATATGAAGGTACTTAGTAACCTTCTCCAAAAGAACTTTGTAAGCACACTTTGAGTTCTACCTACCAGAAAATGTGCTAATATTAAAACATGATTGAATAATAATATTTAGTAAGAATAATATACTGAACCTCGGCTATTTTTTAAAATTTGCATGCTTTTATTTTACTTTCTAATAAGGTTTTTACCCTGTACAGAGGGATTGTGTTTTGTCCCTCTTAGTTACAACTGGATTATTATTAGCATTACATATCACTTCCAAAGGCTAGGGCCTAACATTTGCACACTGAATATTATATACAATCAAGTTTAATATCTTCATTAAATCTTATTCTATACAGACCTATAATTCAGGACTAGTAACTTTATTCATTCCTAGGAATAAATCAGGTAACACCATAAGGGCATATTTAAAAAGTTCAATCTTCTTGAAGCCTAGATTCATTCCGAAATAATGGGAATGTTTATAACTGAATACATGTTTATTTAAAAAAAAAAAAAAAAAATCTGCCGAGAGAAAAGGAACTGAATTTCCAAATCAACTAAATGTTTCAACTTTAAATCAGGATAAATTTCAAAAACCAAAAGCCATATATTTGAGTTTAGTTATCAAACCTAAACAAGTTGGTGCAAAACAACCTGAAATTATTCAATACCACTTCCCCTCGCTTCCCGTTTAACTGCCACCATACATTCAGATACACACATGCCACATAAAATATTTAATAATAATTCATCTGTAAGGGCTACACCCTCCCCACCCATATTTCTTTATCACCTTACCCCATTCTGTGCCATCCCCTGAACTCCGTGCCTCTCCAGCTCCTTCACCATCTTCAGCAGTCACTAAAAAATCAAATTCTTTCAGTGCTTCTTCAGTATCAGGGTCATCAGTAAGGTCAGCAGCTAAGCCTTCATTACCTATCTGCAAATAAACCATAACCCAAGAATTACTTTTATCCTAAATTTTAAAGGGATCCCTTTAATGTCTTCATACAATTGTCTTTACATTTATACACCCATTTTTATAATTCTTTTGGACACAAAATTTTAGATTTTCCACATAGTTCACAAATCCCAAATTATTGTCTAGATTAGTTCTCAACAGTGCCGTGCCAAGACCAGTTGTTACGTGTGATGCAAGTACCTTGGTATTAAGAATGATCAAACTGCTAATCACAGAAAATATTAAATTTTTTCTTATAAACTATAGTAAATTCATAGTTATACCAACTAAAGTCTCAGTCACTCGCTTGCATTCTGGTATGTTGTCTTGAATTGACTTCACACACTGAGAACTACATGCTTAGTCTATAACCCACAGCCTAGATAATAAGGATATGGCACAGCTAATAAGAATAATATCTAAGTTAAAAGCTGTGGTAGTTATAACACTGCTTTACCTAAGAGCAAACCAAAAAGACTGGGAAGAATCAAAATCGCTATTTACTCAATAGAGTATGCGACACATATGAAATGTGGCAAAAAGGCTGAAAACTGCTGTTGTAGACTGGAAGCTTTTGAGGAACACTGACATTTTCTCCACAGAACTGTAACATTCCGAAGAACCACAAATGAACACCCTTTTACACATTCTTGAAATAACATACACTATTCTGATAATTCACAAACGCATCATTCTGTTGCTACAGCTAACCCCCATCGCCGCTAAAATAGATAAGCTGATTTTTTAGATTATGAACAGAAGTAAATTTTCATGGATCCGTACAGCAAATGAGAATACTAAAACATATATTCACAATTCATGCATTGCTCCCACACTTAGGGTGGAAGTATCTCCACTGCAGCTTCAGTTCATTTATCACCTGTTTATTGTCCACGAAAAGATGGACTTCAGCAGTAATTTTCAATAGTGGCGGATAGATTAAGGGAAGTGAGTCGCTTTTGTAAAAAAAGTTTCAAAACTAGTCATACTAAAAACAGACCCTTTCTTGCAAATAATACAACAAATAATTTCTTCTCTATGTCTACAGAGTCCTGGTGGCACATGGTTAGGAGCTTAGCCGCTAACCAAAAGGTCAGCAGTTCTAATCCACCAGCCATTCCTTGGAAACGCTAGGGGGCAGTTCTACTCTGCCCTACAGGGTTGCTATAAGTCAGAATCAACTGGATGGCAAAGGGTTTTTTTTTTTTTTTTAATATGTTGATAATTCAGTAAGAGCTGACTATATAAAATTTTAAGTGAAACATCACAAAAGAAAAAATAATCCATCCTTCCAATGTCACTTACGTAAGATGCCTCAGTAACTTCTGTTCTGAAATATGAAACTATTTTAAATACATGTGTGTATACACATACATTACCAAAACTCTGTTGCTGTCAAGTCGATTCCAACTCGTTGCGACCATACAGGACAGAGCAGAACTGCCCTATAGGGTTTCCAAGGAGCACCTGGAGGATTCAAACTGCTGACCTTAACTCTTAACCACTATACCACCAGGTTTCCACATGTACGTTAAAAACCCACCAACCCAGTGCTGTCGAGTCGATTCCAACTCATAGAGACCCTATAGAACAGAGTAGAACTGCCCTATAGAGTTTCCAAGGAGTGCCTGGTGGATGCGAACTGCCGACCCTTTGGTTAGCAGCCGTAGCACTTAACCGCTACGCCACCAGGGTTTCCACACATACATTAGCTAATGAAAACATAAAAACGAGTTTTTACTTTGTGCTTATTCATCCGATGTTTGTCCTTTCCTTCTGGGATGCCTTCAATCATGTCATTTTCCTCTTCTTCATCACTGTCATCAGCATTTTCTAAGAAATTAAAAGTCTCAAGAACATCACCAGAGGGCCTGTACAAGGGGGAAAAGATGAATCCGTGTGTTCTGGTGATTAATTCTAGTATTTCTTGCGGGCTCCTATTTTAAAACAGTACTTAAAGGTACCTACACAGATTCAAATGACAACTTACTTACAATGTATTGCTCTAATATTTTACCACTCCCCCCCAAAAAAGTCTGAAAAATTATTTATGTTCCAGGATTAAGGTAAAAGGGATTGCTTTCTGTAGATTTAGTTTCTCTGATTTTTATTGCCCAGGGTATTTGAGGCAATTACTGCATCAAAAAATAAGCCTATAGCATTAGGTACTCATATTTTCTATTCTCTCTCAAAATAAAGCCAGCAAAAATAAGCAACATAAGTTTAGCATTTCTTAAAGCTCTACATCCTCGCTTGGCCTAAATGTTTGAGGATTAAAATGGTAAATACCAAAGTATCACGCTGCCCAGATTTTAAGTGATAATAAATAATAATAATAAATCTGACATAGAACAATATCCCAATCCATTTCATACATTTTCTTACTTAGAAAAAAAGACCCTTAAACTGTTTTTTTCTAAGAAATACTTTCAACGTCTTTCAGAACCACTTATTTAATAGGTAACAGTAATAATCTATTTTATCTACTTACTAAATCAAGTCTTTTAACCTAATTTGAATTCCTCAATGTATAAAAAAGGAGGTTTCTATAAAGTTGTTTAAATATCTAACAGTAGCGGCAGCAACAAAACAGTAGAAAATTAAGCTGAAAAAAGACTCATGAAAAAGTCTCTGCTTGAGTCGGGCCACGTCACTTAAATCTTTTAGCCTCAATTTTTTTTACCAGTAAAATGTAGGATTGAATTAGATGATCTGAAAGATCCTTACCAACGCTAAGAGTACATGGTAAAAAAAAGAATAATCTAAAATTGAGAGGTTCTGATCCCAGATTTGTTTCCTCCATTAGTCCAAATTAAGGACATAGTATAATTTGGACTACATTTAGTAGTATTTTTGGGGTCTACTATACTCGGCCCATCGAGCACACTGTTTAAGGATCTGCATGAAGGCTAAGTACAGAAAAAGATGGGTTTTCCGAAAGTAAATTAGTAAAAACAGGCTTACCACAACAACAGAACACACACTCTTCAGTTCAACATTTATATCTTAATATTTGAGGATTGAAAGAAAGGCAAAGCAAGCATTTGACAAATCTTTCGATCACAGAAAATACCGGGTTTTTTTGTTTTAAAGGTACAAGAATATTACTTTGAACTTCAATAAACTTTGTACTACTATACCCTGGTGGCATGGTGGTTAAGAGCGACGGCTGCTAACCAAGAGGTCAGCAGTTCGAATCCACCAGGTGCTCCCTGGAAACTCTATGGGGCAGTTCCACTCTTTCCTATAGGGTCGCTATGAGTTGGAATTGACTTGACAGTGATGGGTTTTGTTGTTTTGTTTTTTAATCCCTTGGACAGAAATTTCTATCTCTAAAATGAGAGCTCACATTCTAGGTTTTTATAATTACATTTTATGACAGCAATACATATGCATGGCTTTAAAAGTCAAATAATTCCAAATAATTTTATAAGGCTTATGATGAATAACAGAATCTACTACCCACCATTCTTCCCTAGATTTCATTCCTATATGCTATAAACAACCATTTTAAACTTTTAGTAGTTTCTTCTTTTATTCTAGCATTTCTAAAAAACATTTTTAGATTGTAATATGCTAAGTATGTGACCATCCATACTCACACTTGCTCCTTCTACTATACTGATGGGTAATATAATTATATCAATTTCCTTTTGGCTAAATTAATATTCCATGATTACATTATGATTACGTAAATATTATTTCCATTCAAACCACATTATAATCAATGATTCCACTTTCTTTCTTGTACATACGGTTTTCCTGAAATTAATAATTCTCTAGTTTTTTTTAAATCAATTAGTTTTCTAAGGATGTTATTACTTATTTTTTCCCAGAAGTTCTCTAGCAGGACTGTAAATCTCCTGTCAAAATCCTCGAACACATCAGGTAATGTATTCATCTGATATTTTCTAAGAGACTCTCTTTCTAATGCTGTCTTCTTCCATTCCACGCTGGCTACTCTACAAGCCCACTGCACAACTGTTTCTTGAAACTTCCTTTGCTTCCCTCCGTGTTAGACCATCTTTTTCCTAGATCCTGCACTTCCCACCTTCTTGATTTACTCTCTCACGTTGCTGAGGCATATCTTCTAAAAGCTTCCTGAAAAAAGGTGAATGGGGAGTGAATTTGAGACTTCCATATCTGAATGTGTCTTTTTTCTACTCTTTCATGCAACTGAGTTATTTGGCTCAGTATAGAAATCTAAATGGAAATAACTTCTCCTCAGAATCTCGAATCCAATGCCCTACTATTTTCTAGTTTTGAATATTGATGATAATCTGGTATCAGTCTGATTCTCAATGATATTTCTATCTGGAATATTTTAAACTCTCCTCTTCATTTTCAGTATTCAGGATGATGGCCTTTGTATAGATCTCATGTTGGAAATTTTATTGGGTACTTGTGCCGAACTCTTTCAATTCGGGAAAACATTTTTGAAAATATACTCTGGGAAATTGTTTGTATTACTACTTTAATAATCTTTTCAACACCTTTTTACCTGTTCTCTTCTCTGGTACTTCTGTTAGTCAAATGTTGAACTTCCTGGTCTGACCTTTGAGTTTTCCTTTCTTTTTTGTTCTATTTTTCTTTTCTTTTTCTAGAAGAGTCCTTCAACCTATCTTTTCAAGTTTTACACGTGGAAATTATTTCTACCAAATATTTTATTTCTAAGATCTCTGACTGAATCTTTTTTAATAGCATCCTATTTGTTTTGTAGATGCATTGTCTTCTCTCAGTTCTCCTCAGGACCGTAATTATAGTTGTGAAATTCTACTGCTCCCTGCAGATCTGTTTGGTTTGGTTCCTTTGTTCTCTAGTTTTCACATTAAACTCTTTCCTTGAGTAGTCACATTTAAGAGTAAAGCACCAAAACGCTAACTGGGTATTTTGTGTATATGGGTGAGGCTTGTTTTTTCAAGTAGTGAGCTTCACTTTTGCATGACAGGACAAAGGCCTAGCTATTTCACTGGCAGACCCCAACTGTCAAAATCATTAGGTCTTTTCTATAAGTGTGATCAGTTTTGGTATACTGCCTGGAAGGGATATAAACCAGGTACCAATATACCAGTATACTAGAAACCAAGTAGAGGAAGAAAGCAGGGGATCTCTCTGTTCAGCTAGAGACTTTCACATAATACTCCACCCTGCAGTTACTTGATATCTTAAGAAATCAGCAATTACTGATTCAACTACACCAGAGACTGTACCACCATTCTTCTGGGGTAGGGGAGGGGTGTTCATCCAGTTGCACGGAAAAAAAGACGAGATCTGAGATTCTAAGTGCTTCTTAAATAAACCTAAATCAAGTCTCTATTCATCCAAAAAAAAAAAAAACCAAACCCACTGCTGTCGAGTTGAAAACGACTCATAGTGACCCTATAGGACAGAGGAGAGCTGCCCCACAGGGTTTCCAAGGAGCGTCTGGTGGACTCAAACCGCCAACCTTTTGGTTAACAGCCATAGCTCTTAACCACTACGCCACCAGGGTTTCCCTCTATTCATAGCCCTGTCTAAATCTGTGGTCTCCAATGTATGTGATACCTCTAATTCCTGAGCAGTTGAGCTTTTCTGGGATTCTGGACCTTGATTTGTTCCCTTTCTTCTTCCTATTTGTTTCTTAATGCACTTAGTCTTTAGCTTTCTCAGGCCTACTAATCAGTTGCCATTCGTCCATTTTCTTTCCAGCTTCCACAACTGTTAGCATCTCCATCTTTCATTCTTTATGTATGTTGCTGTTGTTGTATGCCATCAAGTTGCTTCTGACTCAAAGAACCCCTATATTATAGAGTAAAAGGGCCCCATAAGGTTTTGTAGGCTGTAAATCTTTAAGGGAGCAGATGCCAAGTCATTTCTTCCGTGGAGCAGCTGGAAGGTGTAAACTATGGACCTTTCAGTTAGCAGCTGAGCACTTAACCACTGCTCCACCAGGGCTCATTTTTTTGTTCTTATGCATCTTTAGAAAGCTCTCAACTATCATTTTAGCAGTTTCTGGAAAGCATACAAGTAAAATGTGCCTTTAAGCTACCATACTTAAATTTTCTTTGTCAACACCTATTTATTTACTATCCTCTCTCATTCTAAAAAGGCAAACAACAGGAAAAAAAATGTCTAGATGAAGGAAAAATAAAACAAAGCCAAGGGTAAGGTTGGTAAGCAAAGGGCCTTTATCTTTTTTGCAAGGCTTTTCTGAAAAGGCTTACTCTTTCTAGTGGGAAGCCACCCTGATACTACAAACAGCCAGACCAAAAAGAGAAAGGGAACAACTACTAGACGTTCAAAGGTAAATCAGACCAATCGCTTAAGAAGTAGCACAGCTCTTCCCAGTCAAAAGATCTAAGAGAACTCTCTCCTACAATGAATTCTCATGAAGTTGATGCTTTGCAGTATGATGCACTACACACCCAAAACATTCTATACTAAACACAATAGTATACTCAGCAGAAACTAGTAAACACTATTCTCAGTGGGGTCACATTCCAACTGGATACACAATATTTCATAATAGCCAACATTTATTTAGCACTGTTCTAAGTACTTTACACAAGTTCACTATTCCTCACATCAACCCTATTGAGTAGGTAATATCATCCCCATTTCACAAATGAGGAAACTAAGGTGCAGGAAAATAAAGTAGGGAGAGCAACTAGGAGTATATAGCAAAGTGTACATAAATTTTTGTATGAGAGACTGACTTGATTTGTAAACTTTCACTTAAAGCACAATACAAATTTAAATAAATAAAGTATCTTGCCCAAAGTCACATTTATTAAGTGGTACAGTCAGAATTCAAACCCAGTCACAGTACATCTTCAGAATTCACATTCTTAACCATTAGGTACGTTGCTTCTGCTAATGAGTCTAAAATTTACTATTCCTCTACTGTTGGACATTTAGACTGTTCATAATTTTTTTTACTATAATAAACAAAAATGTGGTAAACATCTTTTTTTCCTGAAATCTCAATTCACATGTTAGGATTATTTTCTTATTCCTATTGGTTTTCAGTGGTCCTGAAAATGGCTGAACCATACCACACCAACATTAGTGCTGATCAGAATATGTAAGTATCCTCATTAAGAGGGGAACCAGCCTTGATTAAAAACAACTACCAAAGTTTTAATCTTACAAAGGCAAGAAGCTTCATAAGGAGAAGCTACAGTCTCTCATCAATTTACTTCAGATTCAGGTGTGATACAGTGAACAGCATTACTCTAAAATATTTATAAAGCCTGTGAACGGCTGAGCCTGGTGAGTTGACTAGTTGAGTTACAATTGCATATTACTTCTGTTTTCACCTACGCTACAAAAACACTCTATACTTTCCAAAATCCAGAGTAAAGAAAATATGTGCTTTATTAGATGTCAAACCGTTTTTATTAAGGAGCTTATTTCTCAGAAATATAGCCCTAAATCAAAGGCTTATGTTAATTTCAAAGTTTATAGAATATGTTTTAGATAACTGTATAATGACAAAAATACATTTAAGGTATGCAACAGTATTAGTTTATAAACTGCACATATCATTAATTCCTTTAAATTCTACACAAACTCATAATGAACTCTTTCTGGTTTTTTAGCTCCTGTTTTTTTCTTTTCTTTGTACTTCCAACCTATATACGTAAACCCAGGGTAATGTCTGCTGCTAAAAAGTTCCACCTGCTTAACTCCTTGCATTTATCAAGCCCGTATTAATGAGAAATATGTGGTAGACAAACAATAACAAGCGTTGACGAGTATGTGACAGAACTGAAACTCTCATACACTGCTTGTGGGAATGTAAAACGATGCAGCTGCTTTGGAAATTAGTTTGGCAGTTCCTCAAAAACTTAAAGAAAGAGTCGCCATATGAGAGAGCAGTTCCACTCCCAGGGTATGCACTCAAGAGAATTATAAACATATATGCACACATGTACACAAATGTTCAAAGCAAATGCTCAAAAATTCATTATTCCAAAAGAGTGGAACCAACCCAAATATCCATCTGCTGGACGAGCAGTGAATAAACAAATGTGGCATATCCACAGAACAGAGAGTTATTTGGCAATAAAAAGGAATGAAGTACTGAAACATATTACAACACGGATGAGCCTTGAAAATATTATGCTAAAGAAGCCAGTCAGAAGAGACCATTTACATAAAATGTCTGGAATAGGCAAATATGTAGACAGAAAGAAGAGTAGTGGTTGCCTAGGGTTGGAGGGGAGTAGGGAGAATGGACCCAGGTGGCATAAATGATTATCGCTTGACTAGTAACCTAAAGGTTGGCAATTCAAACTCACCTAACTGTACAATGGATGACACGCCTGGTAATCTGCTTCCATCAAGATTACAGACAAGAAAACCCTATGGAGCAGTTCTACTCTGTAACACATGGGGTCACCATGAGTCGGAATCAACTTGATGGCAACTAACAACAACAAGGAGAGAATGCGGAGTGGCAGCTAATGGAAAAGGGGCTTGTTTTGGGGGTAATATAAATGTTCTGTTTAGATTGTGGTGACCACTACACAAATGTATGAATATCCTAGAAGATCAGTAAGTTGTATACTTCCAGTGGGTGCATTTTGTTACATACCTAATATCTCAATAAAGATGTTTTTAAAAATTGTATCTGGTAGCTTCCTGAGCTCAAACACAACACAAAGCTTTGTTTCTTTCATACTAGCATCTAAATAATCAGTTTATTCTAGTGCTACAGGAGTTGTTGTCAGGTGCCGTCAAGTCGATTCCAACTCACAACGTCCCCATGTACAACAGAATGGAACACTGCTCAGTTCTGAGCTATCCCCATGATTGTTGCTATGCTTGAGCCCACTGTTGCAGCCACTGTGTTAATCCATCTCATTGAGTGTCTTCCTCTTTTCAGCTGACCCTCCACCTTATCAAGCATTAAGTCCTCCAGGGAATTGGTCCCTTCTGATAACATGTCCAAAGTATGTGAGACAAAGTCTCATCATCCTGGCCTCTAAGAACCATTCTGGATGTATTTCTTCCAAGACAGATTTCTGCGTTCTTTTGGAGGTTCATGGTATAGTCAACATTCTTCTCAACACAACTCGAAGGAGTCGATTCTTCTTCAACACTTTGAAGAGGTTCTTTGCAGCAGATCTGCCCAATGCAATGTGTCATTTGATTTCCTGACTGTTGTTTCCATGGGTATTGATTGTGGACGCAAGTAAAATGAAATCCTTGACGACATCAATCTTTTCTCTGTTTATCATGCTACTATTTATTGGTCCAGTTGTGAGAATTTCTGTTTTCTTTATGTTGAGGTGTAATCCATACCGAAGGCTGTGGTCTTTGATCCTCATCAGTAAGTGCTTTAAGTCCTCTTCACTTTCAGCAAGGAAGGGTGTGTCATCTGCATAACGCAGGTTGGTAATGAGTTTTCCTCCAATCCTGATGCTCTGTTCTTGGATTATTTGTTCAGCATACAGGCTGAATAAATTATGGTGAAAAGATACAAGCCTGTTGCACACCTTCCCTGACTTTAAACCGCACACTTGTTCTAGACTTTTAGGCACTTTAAAATTCTTCCATCCTCTATTCATTCACAGTTTCGAAACCACTTCTACATTTTACGTATCTGTTAGAGCAGCACCCCACTCCCAGTGACAGAGTAGCATTACAATTCATTGAAAATATTCCAGCTAAAATTTTAAAAAATCAGGATGTTAAAATAGCCCAGAACTACATGAAATCATCCTTAATTTTTTATTTTAATTCTGCACCTATTTCAGAACTACAGATATTCTCTTGGCATTGAAACTTAATATAGGTAATTTAAAAAGCACTTTAATAGAAAATGTAATATGTTCATGGCACTAATGGGGGGAGGACAGAGGGGAGAAGAAGTGTTTAAATCTCAACTCTATTTGCTTTAAAAATTAACAATGGTAACAAGGAGCTAGAAAATATGTAATATTGATTTTATAAAAAATGTTAATCTACAAATATAATTCATACCTTTTGATTTCTTGTCCTTTTGGTTTAGGAGATTCACCTCCATTCAGGATCTGTTCTAAATTTTTTGTTTCTACTGATCCATTTGGTTCTGAATTGGATAGTCCAAGTAATGACCTTACCCGCTGAGACCGTACATCTAATATTGTATCTGTGTAACCTACTTCCTGAAGATATCTATAAAAGAAAATTAAAAATATTAAATTCCACATACTATAAGCAACTGTCAAGACTCAAAATGTTAACAATTTTTACAAAAGCCCATAATCCTATAAAATGTATTCTTTCTTGTCTTAATAACTTTCTTTTCTACAGACTAGTTCCAGTTCTATAAGAATAATGCCAATTGTAAACCAAAATTTAAATAAGAGCTTATAGTATGGCTGACATTGATTAAGAGCCATTTATGTGAAACCTATAAAGCCTTTGAGCCTTAAAAAGCTTTCAAAAGTCAACAGCATATTTATATGTGTGTATGTATGTACGTACATGTACTTTTTTTCCTTTAAAATGTCCAGAGAATGGTAGAGAATAAGTAGAACTGAATCTCAGAACAGTGACACACTAAACCTGGGGTTCTATGGACCAGCTACTTACTTGTCCTTCTAGGATCTAAAATCCCACAGTATTCCTCTAGTTCTGTGGTTTTCAAGCTTTCTCTGTGTTTAAACCAGAGAGCTTAACCCAAGATCCAGGATGAGATTGGAAAAAAGCCGGGGGGGGGGGGGCATCATGACATACAGATAATGACAGTCAAGAATGGCTTTGTGTGACAAGTTAAAGAATTTCTCCCTAAAGTATTTGAGGGGCTAATAAAGGATTCTAGAAAGGAACCTTAAATGCTGCTGGAAAAAGAAGATTTTTAGGTGAAGGCTGATGTTATGTATTAAACTGTATCCCCTGAAAAATTATGTTAAATTCTAACGCCTATACAAGCATATATGACCCTGTTTGGAAATAGGGGGGTCTTTGTTGCTGCTGTGATATTAATGAGATCATACCAGAGTAGGATGGATCCTAAACCATATAAAATAGACACAGACACACACGTGTGAAAATGGAAGCAGATTAATATAGAAGGCCAGAAATACCAAGGCTTGCTGGCAGCCAAGGGAAACTCAAATACACAAAGAGCGGTCTTTCCCTAGAGCTGATGCCCAGAATTCAGACTTCTGGCCCCCAGAAGTGTTAGAAAATAAATTTCTGTTCTTTAAAGTCATTCACTTCTGGTATTTTTTGTTACCGCAGCACTAGAAAATTAAGACATCTGATGACAGGGAGACAAATTAGGACACTGAGCACAGCAAGAAGCAAAAATGGAAAAAGGACATAAATATGAGAAAAATAAGTAAGGCATAATCTTTGGGACTTGGTGCACAAATAAATGTGGCAGTAGAATGAGAAAAGATGCAAGAGTTCTGGAAAATTTTCAGGCTTCTACCTTGGAAGGCTGACATGGTGAATAAAAGGTCAGAATCAGGTTTATAGGGTACCTATTAGACAGCCCTGATGACACAGTGGTTAAGAGACCAGCTGCTAACCAAAAGGTTGGCAGTTTGAATCCACCAGCCGCTCTGCTGAAACCCTCTAGAGCAGTTCTACTCTGTCCTATAGGGTCGCTGTGAATCAGAATCGGCTCGATGGCAGCAAGGTTGCTTTTCTGGTTTTTTGGTATTAGACAACCAAGGAGTCCTGGTGGTACAGTGGTTAAGCACTCAGCTGCTAACCAAAATGTTGGCAGTTCGAACCTACCAGCCGCTCCGCAGGAGAAAGATGTGGCAGTCTGCTTCTGTAAAGATTTACAACCTTGGAAACCCTATAACCTAGTGCCGTCGAGTCGATTCCGATTCATAGCGACCCTATAGGACAGAGCAGAACTGCCCCACAGAGTTTCCAAGGAGCGCCTGGCAGATTCAAACTGCTGACCCTTTGATTAGCAGCCATAGCACTTAACCACTACACCACCAGGGTTTCCTGGAAACCCTATAGGGCAATTCTATTCCATCCTATAGGGTTGCTGTGAATGGGAATCGACACAATGGCAACAAGTCTGGTTAGGCTTTATCAGACAACCACATAGTGTGTATGAAACAATCAAGTGACAATGTTTATGAGGCACTTGGATAAAAAAGGTCAAAAGCTGAGAAGAGACTGGACTAGGTATAGAGTCATCAGCGTTTGGTGGTATTTAAAGCCATGGATTTACGTGAAGTAACCCAGAGAAAAAGTATATATAACATCAGAAAGCTTAGGGATACAACATCTAAAAGGCTAGAAGAATAAGAGAAACTCAAGGGAAAAATGAAAATGAACTATGAAATCGCGGGAAAAAATAATAGCAGAGAGTGGTGTGATGGAAGCAAAAAAAAAAAAAAGGAATGAATAGTTAATGCCAAATGTTTCCAAGAGAGCAAATATGAACATAAAAAGTCTCCTGAACACGTTTGTCTGCGTTAGCTTTAGCAGAACACCAAAATAGAAAACAGGAGGAAAACGCATGAAGATTAACTAAAAGGTTAGTGATGGTGATGGCTGGACAACATGATGAATGTAATTAATGTCACTAAATTGTACACATAAACATGGATGAAATGGCAAATGTTTTGTTATATATTTTTTACTACACTTAAAAAAAATAGGGAGTACCCTGCCATACGGAGAAAGCTGGTAGAAAAGTATAAAGCTGATAAAATGAGGAAAAGAAACCAGAGAACAGACTGCAACCTGGCGTTTCCTAACCCTGAGATGTCCTCAGAGCCACTCCAGACTTCCTGACACTTAGTTTTCCAGCACTTCTCTCAATTCTGCTCGTGACCCCACCATTCTTCAAATCAATCTGTTTTTGCTAAACCTTGTTCAAGTTCTAATCCTGACTGATAAAGATCTCCTTTAATGGAACATGAGAAACTAAGGTGCTGGGTATGAAATTTAAATACATTTACAGAAAGGAAAGCAGTTTAAGTTTAGGGAACTCTCACCCCATAGCCTTTGTTTTCAGTGAAGTAGAACCTGAAGTACTCTAAGGAGAGTAAGAGGGAATGGGCTAAGATGTGGTAAAAGTTTAGAATATCTACTGAGGGCAATGGGAGTGGGAGGTGACCAGGGCTATAAAGCTTGTCTATAATGTTTGGACAGGAAACCATGAATATATAATGGAAATCACGTGACTTTGTGATTTAAGAATTAATTAGACACAGAAGAATCAGACAGTAAGACTAAACTAGGGTTGGAGATTTGCAGGCAGGTTCAGCAGAATGACTGGGGCAGAATGGGAGATGAGAAGTGTGTGGCAAGAAAGTTAAAGGTACTAGCAAAAGAGTGATGGAGCATGGGGTCTATGCTGGACTTGCGGAAATCAAAATAAAACCAACCACAGAGAAAGAAGACAGGAAAGAAAATTAAACAGTCTGAGGTCTAAAGATGAAGCTATGGCCAGAAGGCAAATGACATGGGAACTGGACTGAAGTGGTTGAATACGACTGTCCAATCATGGACTACTTCAGAGGTAGAGTAGTTCGAGGTAATTATAAGGTCCAGGGTGTGACCACATTTCACTGGGTTACTGAAGGGCAGCTAAAGATACCTATAGTTAAGAAGGTTGAATAATTGTAAATTACCCAGAGTATCAGTAGAACACAAGTACCAAAGTTTTCAGTATATAAAGGAAAAGAACAAATAAAAGACAACAAACAAGATTCACCACAGAAGTACTTCCAATACATATGTATACCCATGTTCCTTGCAGCATTGTTCCTAATAGCAAAAAGATGGAAAACAACCTAGATGCCCGTCAACAGATGAATGGATAAACTGGCACATACACACACTGGAATACTACACAACAATAAAGAACGATGAATCTGTGAAGCATCTCATAACATGTATCAATCTGGAGGACATTATACTAAGTGAAATAAGTCAATCACAAAAGGACAAATATTGTATAAGACCACTACTATAAAAACTCATGAAAAGGTTTACAAACAAAAAGAAACAATCTTTGATGGTTATGAGGTGGAGGGGGGAGAAGGAGGGATGGAAAAACACTAAATAGACAATAGATAAGTGGTAACTTTGGTGAAGGGTAAGTCAGTACTCAATACTGGGGAAGCCAGCACCACCTGTACAAGGCAAGGTCATGGAAGCTCCACGGATACATTCAAACTCCCTGACGGACTGAACTGCTAGGCCAAGGGCTATGGGGACCATGGTCTTGGGGAACATTTAGCTCAATTGGTATAACATAGTTTGTAAAAGAAAATGTTCTACATCCTACTTTGGTGAGTAGCGTCTGGAGTCTTAAAAGCCTATGAGCAGCCATCTAGGATACTCCACTGGTCTCACCCCTTCAGGAGCAAGGAAGAATAAAGAAAACTAAAGACACAAGGGAAAGATTAGTCCAAAGGACTAATGGACCACATCTACCACAATCTCCACCAGACTGTGTCCAGAGCAACTAGATGGTGCCCGGCTACCACCACTGACTGCTCTGACAGGGATCACAATAGAGGGTCCCGGACAGAGCTGCAGAAAAATGTAAAACAAAATTCTAACTCAAAAAGTAAGACCAGGCTTGCTGGCCTGACCAAGACTGGAGAAACTCTGAGAGTATGGCCCTCAGACACCCTTTTAGCTCAGTAATGAAGTCACTCCTGAGCGTCACCCTTCAGCCAAAGATTGAACAGGCCCATGGAATAATACAAGACTAAAGGGGCACACCAGCCCTGGGGTGGGGACTGGAAGTAGGAAGGAACAAGAAAGCTGGTAATAGGGATCTCAGGGTTGAGAAGGGAGAGTGTTGACATGTCGTGGGGTTGTTGACCAACCTCATACAATAATGTGTGTGCTAACCGTTTGATGAGGAACCAGTTTGTTCTGTAAACCTTCATTTAAAGTCAATTAAAAAAAAACATTTTCAATATAGCAAAGAAGTAAACATCAAAATGGTTCCTCAAAAGCTCACTTTAGTTTCAAATCCTCATGGAAACCAGACTTACTAGATCTACTGAGACTGAGTGAACTCCTGGATCTATTGCCTGGAAACAATTTTTAAACCCTGAACCAAAACTATTCCATAAAGTCATTTTTAAACTATAGTTTAGCTCAATTAATAAAGAATGTTTGCCTTGAGCACTGTGCTTTTTAAAGAATTATCTACATGAGATCAAATTGATAATAGTAACCCTAAAGCTCAGACGAGAACTTTACGGGGCAGTGTAAGCTAACAGTGATGAACCAATATGGGTGGAAACAGGACGGTGACACAATGTGAGTATATAACCTTTGTCCTTGATCTGCACATTTAAAAACTGCTCAACAGTTGTATGTTTTGTTATATTTTCACACACACACACACACACACACACACACAAATCTTGACTAAATAATTAATGTCACTGAATTATACAATGAAATATAGTTAAAATGGCAAAGTTTTTTCTATTTTACCAAAATTAAAAAAAAAAAAAAAAACTCAACAGAAACCAGGGTTTGACAAACCATTTCTGTAAAGTTTCAAATAATCAGTTAAAAATCCTCCTCTAAGTCAGTCACAACCCACTTAAACAAAACTCTAATATGTGAATTTGGCAGTGACAGGGATGGAGGGTGTCTAGAAGTATGAACTATATACTGTTTCCGTTCTGGCGTTTGCCAAGGCTTTTGGACATTCTATATAAGAAAATGACATCTCCCCAAAATGGAGAAAACAAACTTTTAAAAGACCCAAGAAGCAATATGAAAAAATATACAGTATTTTGTTCCATTACAATAACTTTTTACTTGCAAAGTAAATATAAGCACTTTCGTATGTATATCCTTAAAGAAAGCTGAAAATAAACCATTACTCACTGTCGTAACAGCTGTCTGCCTTGCTTCCATGTTAGCTGGCTATTCTGAGGTGCTGTGGGAGCCTCTGTGTCTTTGGTTTCTTCTAAAAATGTTTAAAAAAAGTTTCACACCCGTTATTTCAACTCTTGGAAATACTGCCAAACTTCTCTTAGGGATAAGTTTCCATAAAAATATACCTAAATAAAGCCAGGGTGGAAAGGGAAAGGGCGAGAGTACTGACACAATGTGGGGATTACAACCAATGTCACAAAACAATTTATGTATAAATTTTTTAATGAGAAACTAGTTTGCACTGTAAACTTTCACCTAAAGCACAATAAAATTAAATACATGTACATATATAATATACACACACACGTGTGTGTGTGTATATATATATATACCTAAATTTTTTTAAACAGCAGAAGTTAACTTTTATTATCTCCTGTGGGTCCCTCATTTTTGTATTTGTCCCAATAACCTAAAAATCTAGAGCCGAATTGAGAAACAAGAGTGTTATTAATGCCAGAGATTCAAAAATCAAAGGCCCAGGCTTCCAATGAAATATTATTAGAAATAAGTTTTTTTTTCTTTTCTTTTTTTAGTTACTAGAATTCTGCTGGGATTAAAAAAGCTTATGGAATTTAAAGGTTATATTTATATAAGATATTCAAAGTCAACATTGTTCAGATTACGTATATATAAAAACACTAACTTAATTTTGAGTCTGTATCACTAGACTCATCAAGACTTTATCTAGTCAATTTCATTTTTATAATCAAGTTAAACCAGAAAAGTTTTTACTAACATTCCAAATTATCTTAAATGTTATGGTGTCAATAGTTCTCCTGTTTATTTTTCTATTTATAACATTTTATTTATCTTTTAATCACATAAATACATACTTATTGGAGAAGAAAGAATACGTTTTAAAAAAAAAAAAAAAAAAACTGCCCAAAATCCTATCACTAAAACTTAACAACTGGTAGGACTTGAAAGTCTATCATTCCATAATTCCCCCCTTGAAAATACATACATATTCCTTTAAAAAAAAAAGGGGGGGGGGGTCCAGCGTACATACTGCACTGTAAGTTGCTGTGACATTTAATGTATCTTGAACATCTTCTCTATGGCAATAAATATGGCTTAACATCATATGAAATGGTTATATAATATTCCATAGGAAGTATATACCTATTTAATTTAACCAGTCCCCTAATGCTGAAACTGATTTCCAGTTTTTCACTATTACAAATAATGTAGGTAATGATATAATTCTTGAATTATATCATAAGTGTACAGCTCAGTGGGTTTTTGAAAACATCCGAGTAACCAGCAACTAGATGAAGAAACAAAACATTATCAACACCCTGCAAAACTTCCCCTTGTCCCCTTTTACAGGCACTAGCCACTCCCAAAAGGGTATCAACACTATCCTGATTTCTAAAAACTGAATTGATTTTTTATCAATTTTCAATTTAACACGACTCATCCATGCTGCTGAGTTTAGTTGTAGTTTGTTCATCTTTGTTGCTAAATGGCATTGTTATGTTAACCTATTTCAATATTTATCTAGTCTAATGCTGAAGGACATTTCATCTGTTTCTGATTTTCTACTATTTCAAATAATACTATGAACATTCTTACATATGTCTTACAGTAAACATAATGCATTTATAAGAATGGAAAATCCAGAAGTGGAATTACTGGGTCATAGGGTATGCTATGTTCCCTTTAGTAGATACTGACAAGTCACATTCAGAGCAGCAACACCAGTGTCCACATCTTCAACGACACCTGGAATTGTCTCTTTTTTCATTTGAGATATTCTTGTAGGTGTCTAATTGTATCAGTGTGCTGTTTTACTATGGTATATAGGAGCTCTTTATGTATTTGGATACAACCGATTTTATAGGATAGGGCTTAAGATATACATATCTTTGAATTACTAAGAGAGATATATAAAAACTTGCATAACTTATACTTCTATTGAATTAGTATTTTGCCCCTTTTCTCTTTTTTATATTTTGGTTTATTTTGGGAGCACATAAAAGGCAATCCTGTTTCATTTACTATTTATATCCACATATATTTTGATGTAAATAATTTTATTCCATTTTGTTTGCATGGTCTATAGTTGCCCAACCTTTTAGACACTATTCACTAAACATCCTGAATAGCTTTTCTAAATTAGTAAACACAACTACCTTTGTTATTATTGTGCCTCTTATAAACAAAATATTTCAATTTTATATTATTCCTCAATTTTAGGAAATTTTAATATTCACTCTTGCTTTTCCAAGAAGAGACCATAATATCATTACCTAGCATCAGAGTGAGCCTACATAACCAAAGGGAAGCCATGCTGCTCCCATCTATGCCTCTTGATTTTACAGCTGAAGATAACTGAAAGATACAATATAAGGTTCTACTGCTAAAACCGGATTTGGAGAAGACCCTAAAACAGATCATCTGCAAGTTGTATGTTTTTTCCAAGTTCTACGTATTTCACAATGAACTAAAAACCAATTAGCTAAATTTTAAAAATTTACTACAACACTTAAAAAAAAAAATTTTTATTTTTCCTGCTTTTGACTTTATTAGGTATAGAAACATGTAGGAAAGACAAGAAAAATTGTGTATCTAAATAAAGAATGAACACAATTTTTCTTGCCTTAGTAATAAGTATCCAAGAATAACATAGGCTTCAATTTGACTCCACCATCAAAAGTGTGTGAATTCTAAATATACCTGAGGAATAAAATATTGCCAGTAATATTACCAAATTATGTAAAATGCAAAATAAAACATTCTTTACTTATTAGATTCTTTTACACTTTTCAAATTATAATCGCATGAAACCCTGACATTAACATTAAACTTGTTAGCTCTTTCCTATATTCAGCCCTCTCTTCCCTGCATAATTTTTCATCAGATACTACTCTCATACCTACTATCTGCTTAGGAAAGAGCGAGGCCAAATGGAGGTAATTTTTTCCTTCTCTCTTATCAAATTTCTAATATTTTTAGTACTGAACTGAGCTGATCAGTTTTTCCTGATAAAAAAAACTTATTAATAATAAAAACTAAATTTATGTAGGATGGGTCAATCATTACCTACAGGTGAAAAAAGTTACTGTATTGCCTTCCAGCTCTAATTACTATAAAAATGCACCCCAGTTATAAATAAGTTCCAAAGCAGGGAAAATCAAATAGGACAAGTAACATCAGAGTGGAGATCTAGATCAACCTACTAATTTTTATTCATTTAATACTTCTCTGCAAAATTCTAAACAGTATTACAATACTCATATTTGCTCCCCAAATTCTAGATGGTACAATAATTACCATATTCTACACAAATAACATGCACCTTCGCAGTTTGTTTGCCAACCACTCTCTCCCCCAGCAAGGTGTGCCAGCGCTCTATGCTAATTTTTTTACAGGGATATGAAAAAAAAATTGTGAAAATATCTTGAGGGGGAAAAGGATTGGCTGGCAAACAAACCTAGAAGGTGTGCATTTATTTGCAAAAAAGTACGGTAATCCCCTAACAAATGCTATCAAAACAAAAATAAGGGTAGGGAAAACATATTTGTTACATAAAAATGAACATTAAACTAATTTTTCTTGAATTAAAAAAAAAAAAGAAAATTCAAGTTTACCTGATTCAAAGGTTGGCATTTTCAAATCTCCCTGGTTCAGTTCTGTGCCATATTTTAATTTGTGGTATTTTGCCCTGAAATTTTAATAAACAAATTGTTTAAAGAATTTTTTTTTTGTTTTTTTGTACAGTTAATTGCCTACTGTTATAGATTTCTCTAATAACAAAGCATAACGTGAATACCTATTTGTTTCAATTTTATTTGCAAATGGATGGACAAAAAAATGTTACCTCTGTAAAAGAGGGGAAAAAAGGTAAATTACCCAGTAACAAACACGCCTCAAGTGGAAAAAAAAAAAAAGAAAGATATATATATATATATTTTTTTTTTTTGGTCTTTTTAGAAGAAAAATCAAAAATTTACATCCCATAACAAAACATATTATTTTACTGTGAAGATTTTCATCTATTTATTTTTTCTTTTCTCACATAAGAGTCAAATCAAAATATCACCTTGCATTTCAGCAGGGCTTTTATCTTTCAAATACATTGTACAATAGAGAATAATATTGATCTGCTTTATTTTTATAAGAAACTGAGGCACACATACCTTTCTTGTTTTAATGCATATTCTAACATTTTTATTCTTCTTACTAAATCCTTCTTCAAGTTCTCTTGACCTTTTCTTTCTCCTTGCAAAAATGCTATCCGGGCCTAAAAATATAAAAGGTGCATTTCTTTTTTAATTTTTCCTTAACCATACATAGTAAAGGGATGAAAAAAGGGGGGAAAAAAAAAAAAACCCAAACCTGTTGCCGTCAAGTTGATTCCAACTCACAGCGACCCTATAAGACAGAGTAGAACTGCCCCCATAGGGTTTCCAAGGAGCACCTGGTGGATTCGATCTGCCAACCTTTCAGATAGCAACCATAGCTCTTAACCACTATGCCACCAGGGTTTCCAAAAGGAAAATAATGAATGTAAATTTCTTCTGTTTTATTTACTGCAGCAAGATTGGTCAACCAAACTTTGTTAAATAACATAATCACTTTAAAAGAAAACGATACACTGGCGATTGGTTGTACAACATGATGACTGTAAATAATGTCACTGAATTATACATGTAAAAATGTAACTATAAATTAGTTATTTGTTTATAATCCTTGAAGTTCCTAATATTAATATTTAACCCTTTACATAACCTTGAAAGGAAATTTTTTATAAATAAAAATTGCACCTAATTCCCACAACACAACTCAAAAAGAACTGAAAAGTAACATATTCACAAGTAGATATAGTTATTCCTCAAAATGAGATTACTAAAAATACTTAAGTTTTTTTCTTTTTTAATTGCCTTATTTCGTTATTTTCTGAGAGAGGCAATTTTCCACCTTTTTCTGGCCCTCCCCTGCATGTCAGCCTCCTTTACCCATCCCCACACTGCAAAATAATAAAGAAACTGGCATCTGAATGGGCAACTTTGCCATCAGGCACCCATGAACAATAAAATTTTCATATGTGGCAGAATGCAAATATACCCACAACTGTATATATTCAGTATGAGAAAGCTACTTAGTATGCTACATTATCATTAAAAAATTTTTAATGAATCGAACAAATGAATTCAGCTGAATAATTCAACCCATTAAGTTAGGATGTATTTACTTCTATAACAGAAATATACCAGCCAAGCAGACCAACTAAATCAAGTTGACTAACGTAAGCACTTAAGTAATAATGCCTGTCATAAAAAAAGAAAATCTGATCATTGTGAAAAATTCAAATGAAATCATCCACAACTCCTCAGAAGTTACAAAGAGCTATATAGCAGTTCTAAATACAAGTATCAAAATAAAAATGAGTATGTTGGAGAAATGGTAAAGATTCAAAATCTGCTAGTCTTAGAGCCTCAAGAAAACAACTGCATTTTACCCTCTTAAGCTAACAAGCAAAGGTAAAAAATGTCAATTTCATCATACATCTTTCAAAGAAAGGTTCTGATTTTTCTCCCCACTGCAATAGCTGTTTTTTAAAAACCATGAATCACATCCTATAGAACTATTTACGTGACTCCAAGGCACAAAGAAGTACATCAGATGTGCATCTGATACAAAGGTTGGGGTTAAACAACAATTTCCAGATCTCATAAGCATTATACAATTAGCAGTGGAAAAAGTTCAATGCAGCTCATCTTATTCTGCTTCTTGAGAAACAGTAATTGGTAAAACAAAAAATAATAGAAGTAGTAACTGGTGATCTGCTAATTGAGAAAAGCATTGCAAACTAAATGAAAGTCATGTCTTCTATAACTTAAAAAAAATTACAAAGTGGTATGCTTCCTATTAGAATCTTCTGTTGTAAGAATTAGTTTTCACTTTCTTTTGCATTTTCATATTAGCAACCATCCATAATCACAGAATCTAATAAATTAAACAAACAAGGGCAAACCACACAAAAATGCAAGAATTCCAAAACAGCTCCTCAAACAGGGAGCCAAAGGGAGGTAATTCAAAAGGATTTAGGATACGGAAAATATGAAAATCCATTAAAATACAACCTTCAAAACAACGGCTTAAACAAAAATACCTGGCCATGGACTCACATGCGAAGACTTGCTAGTGACAGCTAGCAAGAAGACACGGACTTTAATTCTAAAACCACCAAGGAAGTGAATGCTGCTAACAATTTGAGTAACCTTGGAAGTGAACTCTTTCCCCAGAGCCTTGAGAAAAGAGCCCCGTCCGGCCAACAGCTTGATTTTCGCCTTGTGAGACCCTAAGCAGAGAAGCCAGTTAAGCCCAATTGGACTTCTGAAATGGGTGTTGTTACCCAGCAATAATAAAAAAAAAAAAAAAAGAAAGAAAGAAAATCCCTGGCCAAAAAGCCAAATCCATTGCCATCGGGTCGATTCCAACTCACAGGGACCCTACAGGACACAGCAGAACTGCCCCAAAGGGTTTCCACGGCTGTGAATCTTTATGGAAGCAGACTACTGTATCTTTCTCTCTCTCCCATGGAACGGCTGGTGGGTTCAAACCGCTGACCTTTGGTTAGCAGCCAGCGCTTAACCACTGCACCACCAGGGCTCCTCAAAATACCTGGAAGTGGGGCGGCGGGGGGGGGGGCGCAGTTTGCAGATGACAGAGAAGGCACAAGAACTGGGAGCGACCTTGTAACCTTATATGACGAAGTACATAGAGGGGGAAACCCTGGTGGAGTAGTGGTTAAGTGCCACGGCTGCTAACCAAAGGGTCAGCAGTTTGAATCCTCCAGGCGCTCCTTGGAAACCCTATGGGGCAGTTCTACTCTGTCCTATACGGTCGCTATGAGTCAGAATCAACTCTACGGCACTCGGTTTTGGTTTTTTATATAGAGGGTACCCTGACTGAAAAGATAAAAGGTTATCTTAGTCATCTTGTACTGCTATAACTGAAATACCACAAGTGGACGGCTTTAACAAAGAGAAATTTATTCTCTCACAGTCTAGTAAACTAGAGGTCCAAATTCAGGGTGCTAGCTCTAGGGGAAGGATTTTCTCTCTGTCAGCTCTGGAGGAAGGTCCTTGTCATCAATCTTCCCCAGTCAAGGAGCTTCTCAACGTAGGCGCCCCAAGTCCAAAGGACATGCTATTCTCCTGGTTCTTGTTTCTTGGTGGGATGAGGTCCCCATGCCTCTCTTTTATATGAAAAAGGGGCTGACTTAAAACCTGATCTTGTACATAGAGTCTTGCGCCTCATTAACATAACCGCCTCTAATCCTGCCTCATTAACATCACAGAGGAACAATTTACAACACAGAAAAATCGTATCAGATGACAAAATGGTAGACAATCACACAATACTGGGAGTCAAGGCCCGGCCAAGCTGACACATATTTTGGGGGGAAACAATTCAATGCATAACAAAGGTTATGTCTGACAGTGGTAATGATGACCAATTAAATAATAGATTTGGCACTTAGTAAAGGACATTACCAGTAGACTTTTCAGCTATTTTTACAGGTCATTATCCCCTATTATAGCATCATCTCTGCAAATGAACACTTTAAAAAATAACTTCAAAAACTATTTACAATGGCATAAAACAATAAAAGTGTCTAGGAATAAACAAACAAAAAATATATTCAAGCCAACTTGTCAGACATGGATTGGACTGGACAATGGGTTGGAGAGAGATGCTGGTGAGGAATGAGCTACTTGCATCAGGTGGACACTTGAGACTATGTTGGCATCTCCTGTCTGGAGGGGAGATGGGAGGGTAGAGGCTGTTAGAAACTGGCAAAACCGGTCACAAAAGGAGAGACTGGAAGGAGGGGGCTGGCTGACTCATTAGGGGGAGAGTAAATGGGAGTATGTAGTAAGGTGTATATAGGTTTATATGTGAGAGACTGACCTGATTTGTAAACTTTCACTTAAAGCACAATAAAAATTATTTTAAAAAATATATTCAAGATTTTTACACAAATACTTAAAAGTTTTAATTGTCATTGAAGACAACCTAAATTGAGTGACAGACTCAATACTGTAAAAACATCAATTCTCACCCAAACTGGCCAAGAGATTTAATTTCGATCAAATTTCCAACTTGTTCTTGTGTATTTATAGAATTGGATAAGCTGATTCTAAAATTTACATAGAAATTCAAATTGTCAGGCACAGCCAAGAGAATTATAAAGAACTTACTCTACCAGACATTAAGGTGGAATATAAAGCTATAAAATTAAGGCAAAAACAGACAAACAGATCAAAGAAACAGAACAGAAAGACCAGAAAGAAATGAATTAATATAAGGACATGTGACTCATGACAAAGATGTGCAGTAAAGAACACTGAGGAAAGAATGATCACTTCAAAAACAGTGTTTGGTAACTTGGGTATCCACATGAGGGATAAAAATGAGAGTGCGCCTCTGACACTATAGGCATCAATCCCAGGAGGGTTACAGATCCAAGTGTGAGGGCAGAACGCTGGCTCTTTAGAATATAATATACACCGTCACAGCCTCAAACTAAGGAAAGGTTTCTTAAATAACACAAAAGCATTAACTACAAAGTGGTTAATTCATCATGTTACAAAAAAAAAAAAACACTTCTGTTCCAAGATAAAGCAAGGACTGGCAAAACTACCTGGCTTGAGGCCAGTTTTTGAACAGCCCTAGGGCTAAGAGTAGTTTTTAAATTTTTAAAGCATTGTAAAACAAGCCAACCAACACAGGTCCTCTCTGGCCTGCAAAGCCTAATACAGTATATTTACAACCTGGCCCCCGACAGAAATAGTTTGCCAACCTCTGTCACAGATAGGTAGGTAGGTTACACAGGTAGACAGACAATTTTCGGCAAGCAAGACTGTGTTAGCTGCATGTCACAGGTTAATAACTCTTCCTCCAATCCTGGTGCCGTGTTCTTCTTCATACGGTCCAGCTTCACGTGTCATTTGTTGAGCATACAGCTTCAGTAAGTACGGTGAAATGATAAAACTCTGCTGCACATCTTTTCCAATCTTGAACCACATAGCACCCTCTTGCTCTATTCAAATGATTGCCTCCTGACCCATATACAGGTTCCGCATGAGCACAATTAAGTGGTCTGGAATTCCCATTCTTCCTAATGTTACCCTAATTCGTTATGATCCACACACCCAAATACCTTCGTGGAGTTATTAAAACATAAGTAAGCATCTCTCTGGTATTGTCTACCTTTGGCCAAGATCCATCTGACATTAGCAGTGGCATCCCTTGTTCCACATCTTCAGAATCTGCCTTAACTTCTGGCAGTTCCCACATGGAGGAGCCCTAAATGTATACTCTAACTAAGCAGAAGAAACCCCGTGCCATTGAGTCAATTCCAACTCATAATCGATGCTATATATAGGACAGAGTAGAACTGCCCCACAGGGTTTCTAAGGAACAGCTGGTGGATTTGAACTGCTGATCTTTTGGATTAGAAGCTGAGCTCTTAACCACTACACCGACAGGGCTCCTTATAGGGTCGTTATAAATCAGAAGTGACCCGATGGCAACAGGTTTGGGTTTCTTTTTCTGAAGTAAAAGTCAGTCTGTAAAAGGTACATACTGTATGAATCTATACAACATTTTGGAAAAGGCAAAACTACACAGACAGTAAAATGATCAGTGGTTGCCAGGGACAGGAAAAAGTATGAGTAAGTGAACCACAGGGAATTTTAAGGGGCAATAAAACTATTCTATATGATACTGTTGACCCCTGGGTGACACAAATGGTTGCATATGGCTGCTAATCAAAAGGTTAGCAGTTCGAACTCACCCCGCAGCACTGCAGAAGGCCTGGCAATCTGCATCTGCAAAGATTACAGCCACGGAAACCCTACAGAGCTCAGTTTCGCTCTGTAACACGTGGAGATTACCATGAGTCTCAATCAATTCGACCCTAACGGATTTGTTTTTTTGGTATATGACACTGTAATACCGGATACTTGATTTAATGCATTTGTCAAAACCCAATGAACTCTACAACACAGAGTGAACCTTAATGTAAACTATGGGCTTTAGTTATTAATAATGTTATCAGTATTGGTTCATTAATTACAACAAATGTACCACACTGGTGCAACAGGAGATTTTGGCGGGGGGGGGGGGGGCGGGGGGGAAGGGGTATATATGGAAACTCTATGCCATATGCTCAATTTTTCTGTAAATATAAAACTTTTCAAAAAGTAAAGTCACTTAATTTTTTAAAAGGCAAGCCACAGAGTGGAAGATATCTGCAAAACATACCTGAGAAATGCCTCATATTCATAATATATAATGATTAGCACTGCTACCCCCCCCAAAAGACACATCCCCTAATAGACAACAAAGCCTACTAAAAAAAAAGTCCAAAAAAAAAAGTGTAGGTCACAAGAAATCCAAATGGCCAATCACGATATGAAAATATTCTCAACCTTATTAGTAATCAGAGAAATGCAAATTAAAAGCACAAAAAGTAACACTATGGTACTGGTTAAGATATTTTGAATCTGACAATACTAATCATTGAGAAGATATAAATCAACAGCAACTCTCATAAACTACTAATAGGACCATAAACTAATACAGCTTTGTTGGAGAAGTTTTGCTTTACCTACTAAAGGTAAGGACATAAACCAAACCACTGCCGTCAAGTCAATTCCGACTCATAGCGACCCTATAGGACAGAGTAGAACTGCCCTATAAGAGTTTCCACAGAGCGGCTGGGAGATCTGAACTGCTGACCTTCTGGTTAGCAGCCATAATAACTCTTAACCACTATGCCACCAGGGTTTATACACACCCTAAAACCAAAAATCCCTAGATACATATCCAAATGCACTACGCATGTTCCAAGAGATATGTAAAAGAATATTCCCAGGGTCATTAGAGCAATCTGTACAATGACTAAAGGCAGCAAACAATCCAAATATCCATCAATTAGGGAACAAATTGTGGCATATTTGTACAATGAAATATTATACAGCAAAGAAAATAAACTACACATACACACGATACAGATAAATCAATGTAACTTAGAAAAAAAGCAAGACGCAAAAGACAACATTCTATTATGATTCCATTTATTTAAAGTTCACAGTCAGGCAAAACTAAACTATATATTGGAGCAATGCATACTTAAATGGTAAACAACAAAGAAAAGCAAAGCAAAGGTTACCCAAAAAGTCAGGTAGTTGTTACCTCTGGTGGAAACACACAGCAGTGATTAAGACAGGGCAGGCTGGAAGGGCTTCTGAGATGTTGGCAATGCTCTACTTCTGGATCTCTCCAGGGGTAGTATCATAGTTGTTCATTCTGAATAAACTGTTTAATTATATTTTATGTACTTTTCTCTAAATGAATTATATTTCACAATTAAAAAGCTTGAAATTTTAATCTCACTCTTAAGGATCTGATCTACAAGTATGCTTTTTATTGTGAAGATAAGGACAAAGACCAGGTCCTTCAGTTAAGGGAAGAAAAATATTCTACAATGAAATGTGTGGTTACTTCAAGTTAGAAAGAACTTTTTAAAGCACCATAAAATTTCACTTTTTTATTTGCCCAAATCAGTTAATTTCATGTTTCTAATTATTCTGATCTCAAGAATATAAGGTAATAGGATTAACTGGAAATTTATGACATATTTTGTAAATGCAGAAACTAAGTATAGACATATTCCCAGATCCAATTCCAGCTGACAACCCAAGATAACAAATCCTATTGCCAATTTTCACCACAGCTTTTCTTCCTTTGACTGTAGATAAAGGTGTTTATTTGGGACCATGTTTTATGTATCACCTAAATTTATTCAACAATGAGCAAAGAATTATCACATGAGAATCTAAATAAATTAGTTGATTTTTGGCGGCAGATAACTTTTTAGCTGCAATACCGCTAGAGGTCGCGAGTGCAAAACTTTCAACACTGATTCCATTGGTATCAGCCTGAAAGGTGACTGCACAATTAGGATAGTTTCCAGTTGTCTAAATAAAGAGTATTTTCCTTAAAACAAAGAAATAAATTAAAAAATCTGCTTTATTACAAGAGTTTTCTTACTTTAAACAAATTTTTAAACTAAACAGAAACATTAGAAATAGATGAGTTCTGTTTTACTTAATGATTTAAAACACTTATCACTTAAGAACTTGGAAATGTTTAGAAACTACATCATTAAATAGCAAACTTTAATGTCTAAAGAATTAAAAAAGAAACAAATAACTAGGTTTGGAAGCAAATTAAAGACAAATTCAGCTTACAGCAACTAATAATAAATTCATAATATCATTATTTAAAATATGAGGTTCTCAACAAATGTTAGTACTCTCTTCCCTTAATGGTCCACTAAAATTACACATGTGAATTTTGAGTATTTAAATACTTGGGGTTTAGCAATGTTCAGCTGTAAATAAGTTTAAAGAAATAAGTATAAATAGTTGTCTGAACCACTGACCTACTGATCATTGATAATATTCTGTATAAAGTAGAGAATGTCCAAAAAATCATATTATATAGATATTTCAAAAAATAGCTAATTATCAGAATCACTACAGTTTAGAATCTTTTCATTAAATAAATTATTAACTAAATCTTTGTTTCTTTATTCTCAATGACTGCATTTGTAACATTATTTATTTCTACTTTTTTTTTTTTTTACTTTTTAGGTGAAAGTTTACAGCACAAATTTATGTCTCATTCAAAATTTACACACACATTGTTTTGTGACATCGGTTGCAATTCCCACAACGTGACAGCATGCTACTCCTTTCCACTCTAGGTTCCTTGTATCATTTGCCCAGTTCCTGTCCCTTCCTGACTTCTCATCTGGCTTTTGGGCAGGAGTTGCCCATTTGATCTCATATTAGAATTAACCTTTGTATATCATTTAGTAATATACGCAGTCAGTCCCCCACCGAACAGGGTTTTTTCTGGCTTTTCAAGAATGGTTTAAAAAAGACAACTCCCAATATAAGGGAAGTCAGCACAACCCGATCAGGGCAAAGCCACAGAAACTTCCTAAACTTATTCAAATACCTTGAGGGACCAAGTTACTGGCACTGAGGGCTGGGGACCATGGTCTTGGGGGACATCTAGATCAACTGGCATAACATGTTATTGTTGTTAGGTGCCATCGAGTCGGTTCTGATTCTTAGAGACCCTACGTACAACAGAACAAAACACTGCCTGGTCCTGTGCCACCCTCACAACTGTTATGTTTGAGCCCACTGTTGCAGCTACCGTGTCAATCCATCTAGTTGACGGCGTTCCTCTTTTTTGCTGGCATAACACAGCCATAAAGAAAAAACAGTCATAAAGAAAACCTTGTCATAAAGAAAATGTACTACATCCTACTTTGGTGAGTAGCGTCTGCCGGCGGCCATCTAAAATAAATACATCTATTGGTCCCATAACATCTGAAGCAAAGGAGACTGAAGAAAACCAAAAACATCGGGAAAATATCAGTCCAAAGGACTAACGGACATGAACCAGGCCTCCACCAGCCAGAGCCTGGAAGAACTAGATAGTACCCAGCTACCACCACAGACCGATCTGACATAGATCACAACAGAGGATTCCAGATGGAGTGAGAGAAAAAAGGAAAAAAAAATTCAAATTCGCAAAAATAGATCAGACTTACTGGTTTGACAGACACTGGAAGAATCCCTGAGACTATGGCCCCTAGACATCCTGCTAACTCAGAAATGAAGCCACTCCTTAAGTCCACCTTTCAGCCAGTATTAGACGGGCCCATAAAACGAACATAACACACCTAAGTAACGTGCTTCTTGGTTCAATCAAGTGCATGAGACCACAAGGACAACACTGCCTGAAAGCAAAGACGGGAAGGCAGGGACAGGAAACCTAGACAGACACGAGGAGCCGGCGGTATAAGGGGAAAGGGAGAGAGTGCTGATACACTGTGGAGATTGCAACCAATGTTACAAAATAATTTCCGTATAAATACTTGAATGAGGAAAAAATGGTTATTAAAAAATAAGCTTGCTTTCAATGGCTTATAAAATTTTTCATAGAATATTATTTTCCAGTTTTATAGACACGGAAGAATTCCAGGGAAAAGACAAACACTGACAAAATACCAAATTTCCCAAAGCAAAATATACACCCTATCCTTATCTCTTCAATTTATAACAGAGCCTAAAACAAAATTTAAAAAATCAAAACACTACCATCATCCTCTTGAATTCCAATGCCATTTTACAAGGCAAAAATTCGTTTAAAGTATAAAAGATTTTAAATTTTCAACTTGCAACTCTGCATTCCCATAAATTCTAATTCATCTGGCATTTGAAACCATAAGCACCAGGTAAGTCCATTTTCCATAAATTCAGGAAGTTTTTTTTACCCCTTTGAGGTATAAAACTATAAGTCATTTTAATAGTACTTTCTAAAAACGCATTTCTTGAAATCTTGATCATCTTTTCAATCCGTTATAAACATCGTATATATTACAAGTGCATAAAAGCTCTGAAACGTTGCAAAAAAAAAAAGTGAACTCAGGTATACCTCGTTTCATTGTGCTTTGCTTTACCATGCTTGCCAAATAACTGCATTTGTTACAAACTGAAGGTTTATGGCAACCCTGCATCCACCAAGTCTATCAGCACCATTTTTCCAACAGCATATGCTCACTTCATATCTCTGCATCACATATAGGTAATTCTGGCAATATTTCAAGCTTTGCCATCATTATTATATCTGTTATGATAATCTGTGATCAGTAATCTTTTATGTCAATATTCTAATTGTTTGGGGGCGGCACCACAAACGGCACCCATATAAGACAGCAAACTTAATGGATAAATGTCTGTTCTGACTGCTCCACTGACCAGCCATTCCTTCCCCACCCTCCAGCCCCATCCCTCTCCCTCTCCTTGGGCCTCCTTGTTTCCTGAGACATGACAATATTGAAATTGGGAGAGTTAGTAACCCTACAACAGCCTTTAAGTGTTCAAGCGAAAGGAAGAATCGCACATCTCTCTAAATAAAAAGCTAGAGATGGTTAAACTTAGTGAGGAAGCCATGTCAAAAGCTGAGACAGGCTGAAAGCTGGGCCTCACGCGCCAAACAGTTAACCAAGTTGTGAATGCAAAGGGAAAGTTCTTGAAGAAAATTAAAAGTGCTACTCCAGTGAACACACAAATGATAAGAAAGCAGAACAGCCTTAATTGCTGATATGGAGAAAGTTTTAGTGGTCTGGATAGAAGGTCAAAACAACCACAGCATGCCCTTAAGCCAAAGCCTAATCCAAAGCAAAGCCCTCTCTTCAATTCTGTGAAAGCTGCAGAAGAAAAGTTTGAAACTAGCCAGAGATCGGTTCAGGAAGTTTAAGGAAAGAAGCCGTATCTGTAACATAAAAGTGCAACGTGAAGTAGCAAGTACTGACGTAGAAGCTGCAGCGGGTTATGCGGAAGATCTAGCTCAGACAACTGATAAAGGCGGCTACACTGAACAATGGATTTTCAAGATGGACGCAACAGCCTTATACTAGAAGATGTCATCTAGGACTTTCACAGCTAGAGAGAAGTGGCTTCAAACCTTCAAAGAACAGGCTGACTCTCTTCTCAGGGAATAACCCAGCTGATGACCTCAAGTTGAAGCCAATGCTCATTTACCACTCTGAAAATCCCAGGGCCCTTAAGAATTATGCTGAATCTACTCTGCTTGTGCTCTATAAATTGAATAACAAAGCCTAGATAACAGCACATCTGTTTACAACATGGTTTACTGGATATTTTAAGCCCACTGTTGAGATTTACTCCTTAGGAAAAAAAAAAAAAAAAGATTCCTTTCAAAATATTACTTATTGACAGTGCACCTCGTCACCCAAGAGATCTCATGGAGATGTACAAGGAAATTAATGTTGTTTTCATGCCTGCTAACAAGACATCCATTCTGGAGCCCAGGGATCAAGGAGTAATTGCCACTTTCAAGTCTTATTATTTCAGAAATATATTTCAAAAGGCTATAGCTGCCATAGATAATGATTCCTCTGATGGGTCTGGGCAAAGTGAACTGGAAACCTTCTGGAAAGGATTCACCATTCTATATGCCATTAAGAACATTCATGATTCATGGAGGAGGTCAAAGTATCAACATTAACAGAAGTTTGGAAGAAGCTGATTTCAATGTTCATGGATGACTTTGAGGGGTTCGAGACTTGAGCGGAAGAAGTAACTGCAGGGAACAGCAAAAGAACTAGAATTAAAAGTGACTGAATTGCTGCAATCTCATAACAGATAAGGTGTTACTTCTTATGGACGAGCAAAAGAAAGTGGTTTCTTGAGATGGAAACTACTCCTGGTGAAGACACAGAGAACATTGTTGAAATGACAACAAAGGATTTAGAATATTACATAAACTTAGTTGATAAAGTAGCAGCAGGGCTTGAGAGGACTGACTCCAATTTTGAAAGAAGTTCTACTGTGGGTAATATGCTATTAAACAGCATCACATGCTACAGAGAAATCTTTCATGAAAGGAAGAGTCAATCGATGCAGCAAACTTCACTGTTGTCTTATTTTCAGAAATTGCCACAGCCACCCCAAACTTCAGCAACTACCACCCTGATCAGTCAGCAGCTATCAACATCGAGGCAAGACCCTCCATCAACAAAAAGGCTATGACTTGCTGAAGGCTCGGATGATGGTTAGCATCTTTTAGCAATATTTTTTAATTAAAGTATGTACATTTTTTTTAGACACAATGCTACTGCACACTTAATAGACTATAAAAAAAAACAGTGCAAACATAACTTTTATATGCACTGGGAAACCAAAAATAAATTCGTGTGACTCACTTCACCACGGTGGTCTGGAACCAAACCCGCAATCTCTCTGAGGTTATGCATTAACATATTACAGCACCAATTCAGAGTCTACGGAATAATAGACTGACACACCCCTAAGCTATATAGTCATCTCCCCTATGAGGCTAACTAGAAACATTCCAGCAACTTTAAAAGTTTTCCTGCTCTCTTGGTCAGGCTTCTTACTTATAAGATTGAAGTGTTGACAAGAACTTCCCCTCTTCTCCTCACCATCCTATTTGATGGCAAGCTGGGAATCCGAATTATGTCTAAGCTAAGGATAAATGAACTCGACCACTTACAATTTATATTATTTTATTGTAACAGGTAGGTATAATTTTTTTTTTTAATAAACTAAGTGGATATAGCTTTTATACACGTAAGCAATTTGGCTTTTATTATTTGTTTTTGCTTCCAGTAAGACTGATTCTTTGGGTTGAAGTCAATAACAAGAGAATGTTGACTAAACCAAAGATTACTGTCCTATCATAAAATAACACAGTAACAGCTTCCACAGCACTTTACCACCAGAGGAAAAAATTGTTCTTCTTGCCCTTGTTGGAGGGTAGACTTACGTTCCCCAGGCTAGTATATGTTATTTGAGAACATTTTTTTTTAACATGAAACATGTCAAATTTTTAGTATAAAGTAGGTTACAAACAATAATAAAAAAAATTTTACAAGCAGGTTTTCAAGAACAGCATCTTAGATTCACATATTACTGTTCCTCTTAAAACTTAAAGCACTTTCATTACTCAACAATTAAAGCAATTAATGATCAAGTAAGCTATTTAAAATCACTAAGAATCTTGAGATTAAAATTAATGAGAGAAAAAGACAGCTCTTTAGCATGATTTTCACTAGTACAGATCCACATTTCTTTACTGAAATCCTTCAGGCCAGGTGTGTTCTGGAAATTATTATTAGAGTGAGTACATTCCATTTAAGGCTCTAACCAGAAACTAACCAGAAGGTTAGCGGTTTGAATCCAACCAGCAGTGCCACAAAAGGCCTGAAGATCTGCTTCCGTACGATTATAGTCATTGACAACCCTATAAAGTACAGTCCTACCCTGAAACACGTGGGGTCACCATGAGTTGCAATCAACTAGACAGCAACAGGTTTGGTATTTGTTTTGTTTTATAGACCATGTATTACATAACACTTCACGCAAGGCAAACTGAGGCAGCACTCTCACCACACACATTCATATTTTTCTACAAACTATGAGTATTCACTAAGTGAAATAGAGTATAAATAGCCTCATGTTACTTCAAGTCAGGTTTCTACCACCAAATGATTAACAAAAGCCTTTTGATTTTCAGAACTCTTGGATTCCAGAATTGTAAATGAGGAAGAAGAGAAGCAATAAATATTTGTCAAGTATTCTATGCATCAAATACAGTTTTAAGTATTAAGTGTATTTACTCCTTGTGATGATCCTATGAATTGGTATTCTTTTCCCCACTTTACAGAAGACTCAAGTAAGGTACAAAGAGGTTAAATAACTTGCCCAACATCACAGCAACGGAAGCTCTAAGATTTGAACCCAGGCAGTCTCACCCTAGAGCAAGCATGTTCTCCTACTCACCAAATTCTAAACTATTAAGCTGCTCCACAGAATGGGGAGATGAAATCAGCTAGAGAGGTAAGGCAGGTGTATCATGGTTGACGATCTCAAAATGCCACCATTATACCTCCCACACCTGAAGTAGATATCAGTAACTTTGCCTGCGAGTTAGAATAAAATCTTAACACAACTCAGGCTCCGGGCAGCCAGGACAAAACTACCTGAAGTGACAAACAAGATGAAAAATAATTGTCAATCGAATTTCATACTGAAAAAACTGAAACAGTAAACCAAACCTGCTGCCCTTGTTTTGTCATTGGTTTAGAGAAATGCTACTAGAATATAAGCTCCATAAAAATATGAATTTCGTCTTTTATTTACTGATATATCTCCATTACCCAAAACATTGCCTGGCATACGGTAAAAATTCAATAAATATGTGCTGATGAACAGGTGAGTGAAGTCTGAGTTTTCTCAACTGTAAAATATGGGCATGACCATTATGTGCACAATTGCCTGCAGAAAACTCTCAAACCGGGAACTACTTAGCCTTCATCTATGATAAATGGTTCTACTTTAAAATAATGCAAAAACGTTTTTCACATTCATAAAGGAAGAATTCACTTTGTTCAAATAAGTGTGTGTGTGATTCCAAAGATCTTATTAATCTAATCTATGTTTAATTCAGTACATTAATGGTCAAAATTAAGGGAATACTTAAGATATTTAAGAATCTAAAGATGAAAAAGCTGAAATAACACTAAATTTAGGAGTCTTAGGTATTTATGCTTACATTTATTGCTACAATACTAAATTCAGCCAATGTACAGTTACTTAACCTAAATATTTTAATTTCCATTAAAAAAAAAACTGAACACAATCCCCATTTAACTAACATTAAGAAAGTCAGTGAAGGAAACAATAATGCCCTTTGGAAGTTCCCTTTGACAGCTCAAGTAGACACTATTGTTGGTTGCCCTCAAGCAATTCCAACTCATGGTCAACTCATGGGACCCCATGTATGCACAGCAGCATTGCTCCATAAGGTTTTCAAGGCTGTGATCTTTCAGAAGAATATTGCACTAGGCCTGTCTTTCGAGGCACCTCTCAGTGGGTTCAAGCTGCCAATCTTTTGGCTAGTATTCCAGTGTTCAATCCTTTGCATCACACAGGAAAATCTCAAGTAAACACTATTACTTATCAATTAAAAGTTTCTGCAAAATAAGATGTTCTGATTTGGCCCACAGGCACCAAAGCTGCTAGTACAAAAAATACTCCAGACTTCAGCTTTCTGGATTCAGTAACATCTTCCCACAAGGAAGGCCTATAGTTTAAATTTACTTGTTTTCATGAAGAATTCTTGATAAGAACTAAAACTTAACTGTTAGTAAGCCACTTATCTTTTCAAGAGGTTGTTGTTGTTGTTGTCAGGTGCTGTCCCGTCGGTTCCGACTCATAGCGACCCTATGCACAACAGAACGAAACACTGCCCGGTCCTGCACCATCCTTTCAATCGTTGTTATGCTTGAGCTCATTGTTGCAGCCACTGTGTCAACCCACCTCGTTGAGGGTCTTCCTCTTTTCCGCTGACCCTGTACTCTGCCAAGCATGATGTCCTTCTCCAGGGACTGATCCCTCCTGACAACATGTCCAAAGTATGTAAGACTCATTCTCGCCATTCTTGCCTCCAAGGAGCATTCTGGCTGCACTTCTTCCAAGACAGGCTTGTTTGTTCTTTTGGCAGTCCATGGTATATTCAATATTCTTCGCCAACACCACAATTCAAAGGCATCAACTCTTCTTTGGTCTTCCTTACTCACTGTCCAGCTTTCACATGCATATGATTGAAAATACCATGGCTTGGGACCACCCCCCCCCTCCACGTGTCTGTCTGTCAAGAGGAAAAGCTTGTAAATATGTCAGAAAAGCTATTACATTACTATCAGCTCATGATTATGTGCCATCATGTTGACTTTCAACTCATACCGGCCCCCTGTGACAGAGTACAACTGCCCCACAGGGTTTTCTATACTATAATCTGTACAGGGGCCGATCGTAAGGTCTTTCTCCCACAGAGCTGCTGTGTGGATTTGAACCACCAACCTTTTGCTCAATAGCCAAGTGCTTAACCAAAGCCACTCATAACTATAACAATTATAAACAGGGTACACTGCTTACATAAATTTGACATTAGGAAGTCTAACAGCTTAACTGGAGTCTTTGGGTGGTACAAACAGTTGACACACTCAGCTGCTAAAAGGATGGCAGTTTGAGCCCACTCAGAGGCACCTAAGAAGAAAGACTTGGCAATCTACTTCCCAAAAATCAGTCACTGAAGACCCAATGGAGCACAGTTCTACTCCAACACACACAGGGTTGCCATGAGTTGGAATCAACTCAATGGCAATTGATTTGCCTTTTTTTTTTTAATAGGTTAATTTATCGTACCTCTTTAAAAAGTAAGGGATACTTAATGATTCGAGTAGATGAATGACAGGTATACAGAAATTCCCAGAATGTTTCTTTTAACTATCTTAAACTCTTTAAAACTGGAATTCGATGTCTTTATCAAAGATTCTATAGAACTTTGATCAAAAGACTTTTGGAGTCACTGAGGCTAGATGAACCCCCAAAACTATTGCTCTGAGACAATCTTTAAACCTTAAACCAAAAATATCCTCTGAAGTCTTCTTCAAACCAAACAACAGTGTAGCTTAATCAATAAAGAATCTCTGCCTTCAGCACTGTGCTCTTTTAAAGAACTATCTACAGGGAATCAAATTGACAATGGCAATTTAGAAGGTTAGACAGGAAACTTAGATGGGGTGGATTTGGAAAAGGAGGGTGAGAAAGGTTGCACAACTGGAAGAATGTTTATGAAGAACCCTTTTGGATGTTCTCAAACAAACACAAAAGCAGAAATTAAGTATCTCATTACCTAGCTTTCAGAGAGTATCAACATTTCAATTATCTTGTTTCTTCTTACCCCTCCCTCTTTTTTCCTGCTGGTATATATTAAAGCAATTTGAGAACATCTTATTTCACCCATAAATACTTCAATGTGCATCACTAACAAATAAGGACATCTTATTTACATTACCAAAATGCAATTATCACATCTAACAAATTAGCAATCGTTCTTTAATATTATAAAATAGCTAGTCCATATTTCTAGTTGCCCAACTGTCTCATAAATATGTTTTTACAAATAGTTTTTTCAAATCAGGGTCCAAAAAAGGTTCATGCTGCATTTGGTTATGTCTCTTAAGTTTAAAGAATCTTAGAGAGAGAATTGTTTATAGGTTAAAACAAAAAAAGTAACATAGAAAATATAATGCTGATCAAAAAACAAACAAAAGAATCTAGAAATGCTACAGACACTGTGTAAAACAGTTAGTAGATCCTTAAAAATTGAGCATAGAACTACCACATGACCCAGCAATCCCAATCCTAGATATGTAGTAGTAATAAAGGCAAGAAATGCAAGGAGAAACCTGTACACCAGTGTTCATCACAGCACTTTCCACCATCGCCAAAAGGTGGAAACAACAGAAATATCCACCAACAGATGAATGGATAAACATAGTGCAGTACATACACAAAGTGGAATATTACTCAGCCATAAAGAAAAATGAAGTCCTGATATTTGCCAAAACATGGATGAGCTAAATAAGTCAATCACAAATGGACAAATAATTATATGATCTCACTTATATGAAATACGCAAATATATAGATTTTTATACCAAAGATAAATACACAAAGATTAGTAGTAGTTATTAAGGGTGGGAGAGTTTTTGCTTAGGAGGCATTCAGTTTATGTTAATGGTGGTAGAATGATTTGAAAAAAGATAAGAGAAAATGGTTGTGTAACCTGAAGAATAATATAGTCAGTATTAACGAACTGTTCAGGTAGAAATTGTTGAGATGAAGTTTATTTTGTTGCATACATTTTCACCACAATAAAATGAAAAAAAAAATCTAGACAAAAAAGGACTTACTGTAAAATTCCAATTTTAAAGTGCAAAACAGGTAAAAGTAATCTGCGATGACAGAAGTCAGAACAGTAGTTACTTTGAGGAGGAAGGCTAACTAGATGAAAATAAGATTGAGATTTCTGGTGTGCTAGTAAAAATCTATGTTTTGATTTGAGTGGTAGTTACACAGGCGTACAAATTTGTAGAAACTCATCAAGTAATGCGCTTAAGGTTATTTTACAAAATGTATGTTATACCTCAATTTAAAGTTCAGAGGAAAATATATTAAAAATCTCTCTCTCACATACACACATACCCTCCAAGTCCAAAATACCAATAGTGGTTATCTCTGAGGGGTGAGATAAGTGATTTTCACTTTCCCCCCTAGGTTTTTCTATAGGTCCCCCACAATTAAAAGTAGGATATTTTGAAAATAAGAATATTGCCATCACTGGGGTCTTAAAAACCTGGGGGCAGCCAAGATACATCTATTGGTCCCACTCCGGCTCGAGCGAGAGAAAACGAAGAAAACCAAAAACACAAGAGAAAGATTAGTCCAAAGGACTAATGGATCACAACATCTACCGAACTGAGCCTAGCACAACTAGATGAGGCCCGGCTACCACCACCGACTGCTCTGACACGGATCACAACAGAGGATCCCGGGGAGAGCTAGAGAAAAACGTAGAACGAGATTCAAATTCGCAAGAAAAAAAAAAGACCATACTTGCTATCTGACAGAGGCTGGAGAAACCCCAAGCGTATGGCCCCCAGACACCCTTTTAACTCATCTGAAGTCGTCCTGCGGTTTACCCTTCAGCCAGAGATTAGATAGGTCTACAGGGGAAACGGAAACCCTGGTGGCATAGTGGTTAAGTGCTACAGCTGCTAACCAAAAGGTCAGCAATTCAAATCTACCAGGTGCTCCTTGGAAACTCTATGGGGCAGTTCCATCCTGTCCTACAGGGTCACTAGTTGTCAGAATCAACTCAACAGCAATGGGTTTGGTTTAACAGGTTTTATAGGGCAAGCAATAAGACACATGAGAAACGTGCTTCGTAGTACAATCATGTATATAAAACTAAACACGGAACCCAGAGTGGAGAAGAGGAGAGCACTGACGTATCACAGGGTTGGCAACCAATGTCACAAAACAATTTTGCGTATTAATTGTTTAATGAGAAACTAATTGCTCTGTAAACTTTCACCTGAAACACAATTTAAAAAATTAAAAAATATTCCACCAATCTTTACATTTCCTCTAAATAAAGAAACCTTACATTTCTTCCATACTATTTGTCCTCTTGCTCTAACATTTCAAGTTGTAGATGGCTCTGCTTAAAATCCAACTTTTGGTCCATGGCAAAAGGGAAATAAAGAACCAGCCAGTACTTATTAGTTCCAGACCACTCCCAACCCTGGAAACCCTTAAAATGGAAGTGCCTGGACTGTCAACACTCCTAAGGGACTTATAAACTCTGAAGAAATGCAGAGCTTATGTTATACCTAGCATGTGCAGATGTAACTTCCCCCAACACACTTGTCTAGGCACTAAGAATAAACACACATATAATTTTTCAAATACCTGTATAAACACAGTTCAAAGGAGGTTACAGGCTAATACTAGAACTTTTTTTTTTTTTTATCACCAAATTTAGAAATCACTTTCAAATTATCTTCCTTCTTTTAGCTCTCCCACATTTCACCCACGCCACTCCTTTAAATCAGTCTTTCACTCTTACTGGGAATAACTTTAGAAAAGAATAAGGGCAGCAGACCCATACTCTGAAGTAACTTAGCCAGTGGATGCTACATAAATGTTTATTTCCATATTTTAGTAAATGGAAGTAAACATTTCAATGATAAATGAAGATTGTTATACATGCTAACCCTTTTTCCTCTGGCTACACCAAAAAGTTGGAACGGGAAAACAACAAAATACAGTGAAATTTGTGAAAGCCTGAACTTGTGTAAGGCGGAAACATGTCAGAGACCGAAAACTTGAAACTAAAACAGGTTAGGATTCTCAGTACAGAGCACTAGTAAGCAGCCTGTCAAAGGCAGAAAACTTTCAAGACCTGGAAAAACAAGGCAGTCCTGTCGAATTGCGGCTTTCACAGGTTTCACTGCACATTCGGTAAATACACACTGAGCAGCCAGATGTGCCTACTTATCTATAAGAATGAATCACAACTCCCACTAAAATGTCTGAATGTGAATGAACGGTTTGTACAACTCCATCAAACTTTTTGAAGGTGGTCTTAAAAATGTCTATTTTAAAAATTGATTCAATTTAAGATCCCTCCCCAAATTGTCAAAAACTTTTAAGATGTGAAAATAGCAAGAATCTACCACTTCAATTCCTTATACTAAATAAGAACCTCCTCCCCGCAAGACACTCAATCACTCACACATCCTATTTTCAACACAGCAGCGAGTGTGCTCCTACCTGACAAAATTCAGATCATGCCACTCCACTGCTCAAAACCCAGCAATGGCTGTTCATCTCCCTCAGAATAAATGCCTAAGTCCTCATAACAGCATAAGGTCCTAATCATCTAGTCCTTCTTACAATTCAGATCCCCCTTTTCATTACTCTCCCCCTACTTCGCTCTACCTCAGCCACGCTAGTCATCTTGTAAACTTTCTGAACACCTGATTACTTTGGGGCCTTTGCACTGTTCGCTCTGCCAGTGGGTTCTTCCCCCAAATGTCCACATAACCCCCTTACTGAATCTTTGCTCAAATGTCTTCTCAATGACCTCCTAATATTTACATGTTATTTTTATTCTTACTTCAACCTATGCAAACATAAACCTAGAAATAAACTTCTTATGTATAAAAATCTTACATAAACCTAACACCAAATAAACTAAAAAGAAAATACAAAACTTTCAAACAAAATTTAGTTTAAAAGGATGGATGATGTAGTTTTGTTGAATTTAAATTTCTGCTCACAACATGAAAATGGTACTGACTGCTCCACCATAAGATTCTGTTATGTGGGAATGCTTGAACTTCTGAATACCTCACTTAAGATAAGGCAGGCAATTTTTCTCAGTTTTACATTACTATAAAACATTAGTTCCGCAGGCTTGAAAATCATTTGATCTCTACCTGACTCAAAAGCATCGTATTAAGACTGCCTCTATTCTTTTCTTTAATATTAGTCCCAAACATTATTACTTGGCACCACCACAAACATAAATGCAAATTCTGGCCCCAAAGTCAAGTGGCAGTATTCAAATGATGATCCAGGCGATGAAGAACATATTTTAAACGATCTATCACTGTGATTAAAATCCTAAAATTTTAAATTCTAGAGCACTTCAGACCTCATTTGAAAATCGTATGTTCACTGTACACACACACACACACAGTGGGGCAGTTCTGCTCTGTCCTATAGGGTCGCTATGAGTTGGAATCGCTGGGTTATGTTCATTAACAATGGAGTCCCCAACGCTAGCAAGCGGCCATCTAAGATGCATCAATTGGTCTCAACCCACCTGGGGCAAAGGAGAATGAAGAACACCAAAGACACGAGGTAATCATGAGCCCAAGAGGCAGAAAGGGCCACATAAAGTAGAGACTACATCAGCCTGAGACCAGAAGATGGTGCCTGGATACAACTGATGACTCTCCTGACAGGGAACACAACAGGGAACCCCTTAGGGAGCAGAAGAGCTGTGGGATGCTGACCCCAAATTCTTGTAAAAAGACCAGACTTAATGGTCTGACTGAGACTAGAAGGACCCCGGAGGCCATGGTCCCCAGACCTTCTGTTAGCCCAAGACAGAAACCATACCCAAAGCCAACTCTTCAGACAGCGACTGGACTGTACTATGGAATAGAGAATGATACTGGTGAATGAGCTTCTTGGATCAAGTAGACCCATGAGCCTATGTTGGCATCTCCTGTCTGGAGGGGAGATGAGAAGGTAGGGGGGGTCAGAAGCTGGCCGAACGGACACGAAAAGGGAGAGCGGAGGGAAGGAGTGTGCTGTCTCATTAGGGGGAAAGCAAGGTGTTTATAAATTTTTGTATGAGAATCCAACTTGATTTGTAAACTTTCCCTTAAAGCACAGTAAAAAAAAAAAAAAAAAAGTGGAGTTTCCATTACCTGAAAACCCACACTCATACGGAAGTCTCCAAAGCTAACTGGGGAATCACCTTCCAGGAAGGTTAAAAATAAACCAGATTCATCTGTCCAAAATAATTCCAGGAGTGATGAAAATGATATATTCTGGAAGATAACTTTGTTTTTTATTATTGAAGGGCCTGCATACTATCTAACACTATCCCCAGGAATAACAAGATGATTTTAAAGCCATAAAAACATTAAAAAAAAAAAAAAAAACCTTGCCTCATTTCAGGGCCATAAAACTCTCAGAAATTAAGAAATGCATTAAGTGAAGGTATAGGCTGGGACTTTGAAGACCTACAATCTAATCCTTACTTGTCAAAACCAGCTTTATAACCTTTCCTTCTCAGCTTCCTCATCTGTCAAATTACAGTGCTGAATTAGATGCCTTTTAAGATCTATTAACTATAAATTTCAACCTCTATGATTAGCATTTCTGGCACTAAAATGGTTAACTGATTATTTAAACACATCAAAACCAAAACAGCTCAGTTTTTCAAAAATGCCTTAGGAAAAACTGTCTCCATCTTATTATCAGGAAAAATGTATAAAGCTCAAGAGAACATGATTTTATAGCTTTCTCATGAGAAAAACTAATTCATTAAAGAAAAAAATTATAATTAGAAGAACTCACACGAGGCTATATACATAGCGAACACTGTGATGTGCTGTCCGGATCGCCCTTCAGGAATGAAGATTTATGATCCAGCTTCTGAGAGTGCTGCTGGAAAAAAGCCCTCAGCTGTCAGTCCTCTTCAGAGACTGCCTCAGCTGAAGACAGCTGCCTTCCCAAGTGGCTCTCATCCAATGACTCATCAAAACAGGGGCAAAAGGGTCCAGCCCCTAACCCCAATTAGGGACAACTCTGAAGGCCTATCCCAGCTTTGGAGTGCATCATGGGGTCAACCGAGGCTTTTGTTGACGCTGCACTACAGCCCAATTTATAGAGATAAATGGGTTAATCCATTCTGCTTCCTTTCCTTTCATTTCACAGATGTTGATGCCAACAGCACTCCCTAATAAACTTCCTGCGTGCAAATCGTCACCTCAAAATCACTTCCCTAGGGACCTAATCTGCCACAATTAATAATAGAAATCGTTTGAGAAAGCAAGCTCTAAAATAGAGTTTTTGAGTTGGATCACAATCCACCTGGTCACTCAGCTGGCAATGGGAATCCCATCACTGGTGGTAAGTGGAACAAAGAGCCCCTATCACAAAGTGGCTATGCAATTGTTTAAACTTTTATTGGTGGTAAACTGGGTAGTTTTCAGTGGAAGGGAATACAGAAGTCGACAAACATCTTCTATAAAGGGCCAGATAATAACCTACTTGGCCTTTGAACCAGGATGTAGTCTTCGTTGTTCTGGTTTTGGTTTTTTCACAGTCCTTTAAGAATAGGATCATACAAAACAGGCAGGCCCAGAGGTGGTTTTGACATGCTAGTCATAGTTTGCCGACCCCTGCGTATTTGAAGGTTCAATATATCAGACTTTTGGGAAATATGTGGAAAACAGTAATTATAAGGACAATGAAACTGAGTGGTTGTTGCTAATGGCAATTGAACCTCTGGGAAAAAATACAACAAAAGGCTGAAAATGAATAATCAGCAACTAAACGCTAAATGTGAAAGCCAGTTTGCTTCCTTGGTAGCTTAAAAAGACACTCTCACCTCCAGCAGCAGGAAGACACAATAGGCTAAGGCCCAAGCCCAAAACCTAACCATAAGAGCAGCACAGCTCCAAAGAAAGTGAAACGCTCAACTTGGACAAGTGTGCTATGCCAAGCTTAGGGCCCTGGACAGAAAAGAACCAGGAGCCTAAAATTTGGAGTGGAAATATGGGTTGATTAACCTGAAAATATCCAATCCCCAAACCAAACCAAACCCACCCACTGCCATCAAGTCGATTCCAACTCGTAACGACCCTACAGAACAGAGCAGAACTGCCCCAGAGGATTTCCAAGGCTGTAAATCCTTCTAGAAGCAGACTGTCACGTCTTTCTCCCAGGGAGCAGCTGGTAGATTTGACCCACTAGCCTTCTGGTTAGCAGCTGAGCACTTAACCACTGCGCCACCAGGGCTCCCTTCCAATTTCCAAGTCCTCTGGAATCCTCTGAGCTTGCGGAAGGAACCATATTTCCTTATTAAAAGCTAGTGTTGCTTCTCATCCTTGCTTTAAGACAATGAAGGGAAGTAATATCTGCAACACTGGCAAAGTAAAGACCTCAGAAATTCGCTCCTCCATAAAAATCAACAAAACCACTGGCAAAAATTGTCAGAATCAACTTCTCCAGAACTCTGGAAATTAACCAAAGGCTTGCCGCGATCTGGGGAATGTTTATTCGATAAATATGGCTGAAGCTCAGTAAAAACAAGAGTTTTGTGGCATTTTAATTTGACCTATTCCCATTGCCCCTTTTCCAAACTCTGCAGTAACTGTGAAAACCAACAGTTCACAATCACAGTGAAAACCCAGCGGCCTGGCAGTCACTGAAGCGGGCAGAATCAGGTTGCATCTCCTTCAATGCCCCATTCCCAGAGAATTTTCATTATTTGAAGTGTCCGGTGGTTCTCTGAAAAACTACACCAGAAAAACTGCCAACTCAAACCTCACCCAGTGCAACAGCCTTTGCCCTGGGTGTCTGTTGAAAAAGCAACTGCCTAACATCATGGCTGCCTGGAGTAACGGATAACATCTGGGGCAAACAACAGGCTAATCAAAAGTTTAAAATGGTATGTCCAGAGGGAGCTTTGAAAAGACTCTACATACTACTGGCAATCTACAAGGCCATGCTCATGTGCAGGGCTGTAGGCATGCTCAGGAAAAACCTAAGACCGTACACTCTTACCTCTGGCTAACCTTAAGGCTCTGCACAAACAGAAAGTAAAAGCTGAGGCAGAGTTGTAAACACACACAAAGCCCTTTGCAAAGGCTGGGAGACTTAAGATTCTAGGCATCCAAAGAATTCAACACCCCAATTATTAGCTTAACCACCAAGCTAACTGAGCAGAGACTTCAGTGACCACACACAACAAAAAACACAGACTTTACAGAATTGATTAAGAACAGTCACTGAACAAATAACAAACAGTAACAATAAAAAAATTCTGGGGAGGGAAGAGAATCTGATTTCCAGAGTTGCCAAGCTGTATTATTTAAAATGTCCAGTTTTCAACAAAACATAATGAGACACACAAAGAAACAAGAAAATACACAGGGAAAAAAAGCAGTCATAAACTGCCTGAGGAAGCCAGTTGAACTTAGTCAACCAAGTCTTTAAATCAGCTATTTTAAATATGTTCAAAGAATTAAGGGAAATCATGTTTAAAGAACTAAAGGAAAGTATGAGAACGATGCCTTGTCAAGTAGACAATGTGAAAAAAGAGATACAAAATGTTTAAAAAAAAAATAAAAAAAGAAGAAGAAAGAAAAGGACCACACAGAAATTCTGGAGTTGAAAAGCAGAAACTAAAATGAAAATTTTACTAGAGAGGTTCAACACCTGATATGAATAGGCAGAAGAAAAGAACCAGCAAATTGGAAGACAAGTAAATTGAGATTAGCCACTCTGAGAAATGGAAAGAACGAAGCAAAATGAACAGAGCCTCAAGGAGCTGTGGCACATTATCAAATGTACTAAAATAAGCATAATAGAAGTCACAGAAGGAGAGGCTAGAAAGGTACAAACACATGTGAAGAAATAAAGGCCAAAAACTTCTCAAATTTGATGAAAACCTTAATCTATACATCCAAGAAGCTCAATGAACTCTAAGTGGGATAAACTCAAAGAGATCCACACTGTGACACATTATAATCAAACTATCAAAAGCCTATGAAAAGGAGAAAATCTTGAAAGCATCATGAGAGAAGTGACTCATCATATACAACGGATTGCCTAAGAAGATTAACAGCTGATTCTCATGAGAAACTATGGAGGCAATAGAATGATTTATTCCAAGGGCATATCTACCAAAACTATCCTTCAAAAATGAAGATGAAACCAGAAGAACTGGATGGTGCCCCCACTAAACATTTTGATCAAAGATTCTATAGAAGAATCCTGATGAAGAAAGAAAATGAAGAATGGAGTTTCAAATTCTCATGGAATCTAGACTTTCTAGAGCCACTGAGGCTGGATAAACCACCAAAACTACTGCCCTGAGATAACCTTTAAACCTTAAACCAAAAATATCCCCAGAAGTCTTCCCTAAACCAAACGATAGTTTAGCTTAATTTGTAAAGGATGTCTGCCTTGAGAGCATGGTGCCCTTTCAAGATCTATCTATATGGGACCAAATTGAAAACAGCAACTTAAAAGATTAGATGGGGGCAATAAGTATATGTTAATGAGGAAGGATTCAGAAAACGAAGGTGAAGATGGTTGCACAACTTGAAGAATGTAATCAGTGTGAACTGTACATGTAGAAACTGCTGACTTAGTGTATACTCTGCTGTGTATGTTCTCAACAAAATAAAATTTAAAAATGAAGGTGAAATTAAGAAATTCTGAGATAAACAAAAACGGAGAGAATTTGTTGCTAACCAACTTGGCCTACAATAAATACTAAAGATGGTCCTTACAGTCAAATGAAAGAACACTAGACTATAAATCAAATCCACATGAAAAAAAGCACTGGTAAAAGTAACTTTATAGACAAATATAAGTAACAGTATAAATATATTTTTGTTTGTAACTCTTTTTCTTTTATCTGATTTAAAAAAACAACTGTATAAAGCAATACAAAATCTATACTGGTGGGTACACAATCTATAAAGATAGAGTTTGTAGTACAATAACAGCACAAATGCAGGGGACAGATTGAAGCTTTGAAGGAGCAAAGGTTTTGTATACTACTGTAATTAAGTTGGTATTAATGCAAACCAGAGAAATTAAGATGTTAATTCACTTATTGTTTGTAAAACAAAAACAATAAAAATAGTAGTCTAGAAAATACCTACTTAACATAAATGAAGGCAGTTATTGCAGGAGAGAAAAAAGACCTAAGACATGCAGAAAACAAGTAACAAAGAGGCAAATATAAATCCTACCTTATCAGTAATTATGTTAAATATAAATGGATTAAATATTCCAATTAAAGGGCAGAGACCCACAGACTTTTTTTTTTCCCAAATGATCCCACTATATGCTATCTACAAGAGCCAAACTTTATATTTGCCCAAGTGTGGTTTACTGATGAATAAAAAACTTGGGATCTTCGTTTCCTAGGACTGCTGTAATAAAGTATCAGAAACTGTGTGGTTTCAAACAACAGTATTTTATTCTCTGTTCTAGGCAGCAGAAGTCCAAAATCAAGATGTCAGCAGGACCATGCTGTCTCTGAGCACTCTAGGCAAGAAGTTGTCCTATGCCTTTCTCTTAGCTTCTGGTGTTGCCATCAATTCTTGGTGTTCCTTAGCTTATAGGTACATCATTTCCAATTCCTGCCTCCACTGTCACATGACATGCTCCAGTGTGTCTACGTCTCTTGTTTACAAGGACACCAGTCATACTGGATTAGGGCCTCCTCAGTGATCTTAATTATACCTGTAAAGACCCTATTTCCAAATAAAGTCACCTTCACAGGTACTGGGGGTGAGGACTTCAAAATATCTGAAGGACACAGTTCAACCCATTACACTTGATATATAGGCGCAAGCTGGAAATGGATGGCAGATGCACTACACGGACGGCCTTGAGAAACTATGATGAGAGGCAATCCTCCCAGTGGACATAGCCTCAGGCAGTACACCTGATTATCCACTTTAAAGGGAAAGAGAAGTGGCTCAAGGCTAGAATATGTGTGAGCTCACGGGCAGTGGTGAATAGTTTGGCCAGTTGGTCAAAGGCCTGAAGAGAAAGACTGACTTATCTCGGACAAGGAAGGAGATGGACATATGAAAGGGGCATGAAGTATGAAAATCTCTATTGTTTATATTAACACTCACCAGAGAGTACCTGTCACAAAGAGGCATTAAACAACTAGGTAGACAAAATGACTTGGTCAGTTGACATCAGTCAGTTTCTGCCACCACCCACCACAGTACTAAGATAATGGGTGCACAAATGCAAAGCTGTCCTAAAGGCAAAGATGGAGGCTATACACTGGCCCAAAAGGTCATGGACCCAACATGAACTTCCACTTACCAAGACAGATCTAGCTCCCGCTGCTGTCAAAATGCAACCTACCAATAATACAGACCAGCAGAGATCAAGGCTAACCCCAGGACCCTATACACCACCCTTCAAGGACATCAAGTAACCATTTAGTGGTAAGAAACTACATTGGAACTCTCTCATCCCGGAAGCTGCAGCAATTGTAGATAGAGTCAAATCTCCCTCACTCCTTCCACTTCCCTGACCCATCTGAGTTCCTCAAAGACATTCTTACTCTGAGCTCTGCAATTGTTGTTCCCTCTGAATGAAACAATACAGACGTCTATGTAACTCACCTCCTTCAGGTGCTGATTTTTAACAATGAAGCCTTCCCTAAGAACTATGTTTAAATAGTAATTCCTCTGACACAAATCCATTCCTTACCATCCTTCCCTGCTTTACTTTTCCCTACAGCACTAATCTTCATCTGATAAACTGTATTTTCTTTCTCTATCCGCTAGGATTTACATTCCAAGAGGCTTTTATTTTTTTTTTTTATAGCTGAATTCCCAGTGCCTGGCACAGAGTAGGTGCTCAGTAAACAGTAAATGAAAGAATAAACAGATGAACAACAACTGGTGGAAGTAAATCTTATAAGAGAGGTCTTTCTCATTTTAAGAGTGGCATTAAGAAAAAAAAAAGTTTGTTTTTTTGGGGGGATTAAGAAAAGGAGATGTGCACACGTGTAATTTGTGGATTTGGTAGCAGGAATATAAAAAAGTCTGCATCTGATGGGTTTCTATTTTCTCTGTTAAGTAGGAGGCACAGATATCTGCTGAGACAGTGGGAAAGGAGGTAAGGGTGAAGGTTTATGGAGCATATCTAGCCACCCTGCATGCTTCTGTTGAAATTAATGTCTAAATTAGATTCAAATTCTGGTTATGTTTCATTGGGCACCGTTGCCTTTAATAGGCAGTTAGGTGATTTCATGTAAAACTGTTGACCAAAAGTTCATGTATTCTTTACAACTTAAAACAAAATCATTGTTCAGACTTTAGAAATATCAATTTAAAAAAATGAGATCTTAAATGATACTGGTGAGGAGTGAGCTTCTTGGCTCAAGTAGACACACGAGAGAGACTATGTGGGCAGCTCCTGTCTGCAGGTGCAATGAGAAGGCAGAGGGGGACAGGAGCTGGTTGAATGGACAAGGGCAATACAGAGTGGAGAGGAGGAGCGTGCTGTCTCATTAAGGGGAGAGAAGCTAGGAGTACACTGCAAGGTGTATATAAGTTTTTGTATGAGAGGCTGACTTGATTTGTAAACTTTCACTTAAAGCACAACTTTTTAAAAATCCACAATAAACTAGTCCCTCAAAACAAAAAATCATTATATGTGACAGACTGATTGGATTTGTAAACGTTCACTTGAAGCTTAATAAAAGTTAATTAAAAAAAAAACCCTATTAAAAAAAAAATCAGATCTTGAAATGGAAGAGCACATACCTGATGCAAAGAGAAAAAGCATGTAACCGGTAAGTATTGAATTTATCAATTTCATAAACAAGTAAAAGCCAGCTACAATATTTTAATACGTACTAAGGAATAGCATAAATGAAATACTGTTACTTTTAAATTAAAAAGTAACCATTCTTTTCATTAGCGATTATATTTAAAGCAAAAGTAAGAAATTTGTACCAGATGTCTTACGTTTTTTAATTATTTACATATACAAGATGGCACAACAGAAGCTAGAAGTTTGATACATCTATTGGCTTACAAACGAGGACTTAAAAAAAATTGAACATGGCTTACAGAAACTAGAATTTGAAGACAAAAGTGAAAAAAAACAGCACAGAACATAAAAACACCATACACCAGAAATTCACAAACATGGCAATGCAATAACTACAGGAAAGTCAAGGCCCTAAAGTTTACGTAAGGAAGAACTGGCCAGTGAAGTGGAAATTAAAAGAATCTAGGGTAAAAGTGACCACATAATAATGGAAGAAAGGGAATTCTAGAAACATGTGGACACTGACCCAAGACTTGAGGAAACCAAGCTCCAAAAGTTCAGCAGAGAGATTTAAGAATCATCCTGCAGGTGGGTTCTAAACAAAATGCAGCACAAGGATGGTAATCACTAAAATACTCATGTCTGTTTAGCTAAAATTTCAAAAAATTACGATGGACACATCCAAGACCAACAGGAAGTTATCTGGAGAATTCAGAGAACCAATTATAAGTAAAGCTCAGTGAACCAATTATAAATAAAAAAGGAAATCTATGAGAAAGCTAAAGCAGATGTGATCAAAAGTCACTGTCAATTATCTCGAAAAAATTAGGCAGGCCATTCTGAAGAAATGAAAATGAGTTTGAAAATACAAGGATTAATAAAAAAATGGCATCACCACTTATTACACACTCAGTACACACTAAGCATTGTGCCTCGCTCCTCACAAACATACAATATTTACTCATTACGCTAAATGGTTCAATATTAACTAAATGATTACTGAGTACCTACTACGTACTTGGCACAAAACACTCGGTGGGTGGTGAACAAGTTGCACATTCTACCTATCATCCCTACCAATTTTACACTCTAGTGAAGGAGATAAAAATGTAAACAAATAATACAGTTATAGGGTGTGTGATTAAGTAACACGGGGTAGAGAGGCAGGATGACTGGCCGCAAGCTTATTATCACAGGGTAATAAACAAAAATCCCTGAATACTAAGAAAGCATCACCTCAGATGAAACTTAAAAGTCAATAAATGAGAAGCTGACAGCTTTCAAAAACCCATAAAAAGTTCAATTCAGGCAGAACACCTACAAAACTTAAGTGTGGAGTAACAGGAAGCCAGTGTGGCTGAAGCTCAGTGAGCAAGGGGAAGGAGGTTGGCATGAAACGAGGATGGAGAGATAAGCAAGAGCCAGGGGACAGATCCTTTTAAGTGGATCACAGTAAGAAGTTTGGATTTTATTCTCAATGCTGAAAGAAGCTACTTAAAGGTTTTAGGCAGGGCATTCCATGATACAATTTATACTTTAAAAATGATTCTTCAGGTTGCTGAATGGAAAATGAATTATGTAGCTAATTACGAAGACAAGATAATCTGAAAACTGTTCTACTTCAGAACACTTTGTATTATGCTGAATAAAACATTTTATAAGTTTAAACGTATATGTTGCTAAATTAGTAAGAGAAATTTCCATAGGTCAAAAACAAAGGAATTGAAAATATGATTAAAGACATAAGAGCAGAAATAAAAAATATGAGAAAATAACAAGACCCTAACAGGTAGTTGGAAAAAAAAATTCTAGTATGAAAACTGTAACTGGTGAAACTAAGAATTTTCAAAACTGCTGAAAGATAAGAATCCTAAAGTCAGGAAGTATAATGAATTATGAGCACAACAAATTTTTTTTAAATAAACATACTATGGTAAACCTGCAGGAAAACCTTAGAAGTAATCAGGAAAAAAGTCCTACCAATGACTAACAATTCCACTTTAAGCAGACTTCTGAACAGCCACAATAGAAGCCAGAAGTCAATGGATTATCTTTAAGTCCTGAGAGAAATTTTACAATTCCACATCAGCTAAACAATCATTCAAGGGTGAGGATAAATAGTGACATTTTCAAACAAAGACTCAGAATTTACCACACACAGACTTTCCGTGAAAGAGTACAAAAGACTGTAGTACTTCAGGAGGAAGGAAATTGAGCCCAAAAGGAAAAAAGTGAGATACAAATAGAACCAATGAGCCAAGAAACTGTGAAACTTTTAAATATCTCTAAATCAGCACTGCTTGTATAGCACAGGAATAATATTTAAACCAGGAAGATGATCAGAGAGAGACCCATCCATTAAAAGGCCCTGTTCATGCTCACAGTTCCATCCAGGCTTTTAGCACCTCATTCTTAAAAGGTTACCAGTGATACTTGAAGAAAGCATTAATAGAAATACACTGAAAGAAAAACTTGGAGAAAACCAACAATTCAGAGAAAGAAAACGTCAACAAAAACTCTACTATGCTTAGAAAAGTCCGTTAAATACGAACAGAATACAATTGTTTAAAAAATAAAATCAGAGAAGAAAACATTTTTACAAATTTAATACGACTGCAAAATAAAGCTGAAGGAAATACGTCAGAAACAAATCAAAAAGAGAAGGAAAACAGGAGAGAAAAGAAAATTTTAAATCAGTTCAGGAGGACCATCATCCAAAGAAAAGAAGCGCCCAAAGGATTTGCAACTACAGCAGTGCTTCTCAAGGAGCAGTGCTACTACCACCCCATACCATACCACCAAATACCATATGGGGTATTTGGAAATGCCTAGGGACTTTTCTGGTTGGCCCAATAACTAGGGGGGATGTACTGGCATTTAGTGTTGCGTGCCAGGGATGCTAAAAATCCTACAGTGCACAACACAATCAAACACAAATATAAAACCCATTGCCATCGAGCTGATTGCGAATCATAGCAACCCTATAGGACACGGGAGAACTGCCCCAAAGAGTTTCCAAGGAGCGCCTGGTGGATTTGAACCGCTGACCCTTTGGTTAGCAGTCATAGGACTTAGCCCCTACACCACCAGGGTTTCCAAACAGAAATATGGTACCACTTAAATGCCTACAGTGCTCCCATTGAAAAACACTGGTCTAAGGAGTAAAAGAATTCTCAGTGCTTGACACAATATACATTTCCATGACATTTTAGTACACCAGGGTAAACAAAAGATACCTGGAAACAAAATTCAAGTCATACACACACAAAAAAGAATCAAGAATCAAAACAGCACCAAACTCTTCAAAAGCAACAATGCAAGTTCAAAGACAAGAGGAATGCCTTCAAGATGGAAATTTATTTCCAGCCAAACTACCAAGTGTGAAAATAAAATACAGGCATTTTAAAAATACACAAAGTTCCTAGAATTTGCCTCTTATGCAACTTTTTTCAATAAATGATAAAATAATATGTTTCAGCAAAATGAAGGAGTCAGCCAAGAAAGGAGGTAGAATGGGATCCAGTGGGGAAAAAAAAAAAAAAGTGGGGGGCTCCCAAACAAGACAGCAGCAAACAAAAGTTTCATAATAAAAACTCGGTAACAAGTCTTGAGAACAAGGAGTCTAAATCTGAGCAAGAGGACAGGCAGCTCTGGGAGGCCAGTTCTCTCCACTCCCTCCACATACACATACACACACACACATATTAGGCATACTGGTAGATAATATGATGTGCTTTGAGAGTTTGAAAACCCTGAAAGGTTTACAGGGCCTTTCAGAAAAACAGCAATAGGTACATGGGAAACAAAACAAATGAAAATAAAGAGGCAATTAATGCCAAGAAAAACAACCCAAAAAATGCACAGAAAACAGAAAAAGTCATCACAGGTACACTTCTTGACTCATGACTCACAATGCAAACAGATGACCGATTTAACTAATTTTATTACCTATGTCGGAATATGGCAAAAGGATATGTAAGAAGTGTGGTAAATCCTCTACTACCATAATGGATAGACTAAAAGTAATGTTTGATAATTTCAGGACAAGTTAATAATTATTTTAAGATAAGGAGATAAATACCAGAAAGAGTTGCAAGTAGCTGGTTCTAAGAAGATGGGCAGGACAGAGAGGATGGGCTGTGACCCTATGTACAACAGAACGAAACACTGCCCAGTCCTGAGCCGTCCCCACAATCGCTACGCTTGAGCCCACTGTTGCAGCCACTGTGTCAATCCACCTGAGGGTCTTCCTCTTTTTCGCTCATCCTCTACTTTACCAAGCGTGATGTTCTTCTCCAGGAACAGGTCTCACCAGGTAACATGTCCGAAGTATGTGAGACAAAGTCTTGCCACCCCTTTTTTCTTTTTTTAAATTGTACTTTAGATTTAGGTTTATAGAACTAGTTTCTCATTAAACATTCAGTACACATATTGTTTTATGACACTGGTTAACAACCCCATGACATGTCAACACTCTACCTTTCAACCCTGGGTTCCCTATTGCCAGCTTTCCTGTACCTCCTGTCTTCTAGTCCTTGCCCCTGGACCAGTGTGCCCTTTAATCTTGCTATGTTTCAAGGGCCTGTCCAATCTTTGACTGAAGGGTGACCATCCTGGCTTCTAAAGAGCATTCTGGCGGTACTTTTTCCAAGACGGATTTGTTCGTACTTTTGCCGCACCATATTCTTTGCCAACGCACCATATTCTTTGCCAACACCGTAATTCAAAGGCATCAATTCTTCTTCAGTCTTCCTTATTCACTGATTGCCCAGCTTTCACATGCATATGAGGCAACTCAAAACACCAAGGCTTGGGTCAGGCGCACCTTAGTCCTTAAAGTGACATCTCTGCTTTTTAACACTTTAAAGAGGTCTTTTGTTCCAGATCTGCCTAAGGCAATGAGTCATCTGATTTCCTGACTGCTGCTTCCATGGCTGTTGATTGTGGATCCAAGTAAAATGAAATCCTTGACAACTTCAATCTTTTCTCATCACGATGTGGCGTATTGGTCCAGTTGTGAGAACTGTTTTCTTTATGCTGAAGTATAATCCATTCTGAAGGCTATGGTCTTTGATCTTTATCAGTAAGTGCTTCAAGTCTTCTTCACTTTCAGCAAGAAAGGCTGTTGTCATCTGCATACCACAGGCTGTTAGAGTCTTCCTCCAATCCTGATGCCACCCTCTTCTTCACATAGTCCAGCTTCTCGGATTATCTGCTCAACATACAGAATGAGTAAGTACAGTGAAAGCATACAACCCTGACACACACCTTTCCTGACTTTAAACCAGGAAGTATCCCTTTGTTCTGTCCAAACAACTGCCTCTTGATCTATGTACAGGTTCCTCATGAGCACTATTAAGTGTTCCGGAATGCCCACTCTTCACGTTGTTATCCATAATTCATTATGATCCACACAGTCGAATGCCTTTGCATCGTCAATAAAGCAGAGGTAAACATCTTTTTGGTATTCTCTGCTTTCAGTCAAGATCTGTCTAACATCATCAGTGATATCCCTTGTTCAACGTCCTCTTCTGAGTCCAGCTTGAATTTCTGGCAGTTCCGTCGATATACTGCTGTAACTGCTTTTGAATGTTCCTCAGGAAAATTTTACTTGTGTGTGATAATAACGATATCTTTCAGTAATTTCCACATTCTGTTGGATCACCTTTGTTTGGAATGGGTACAAATATTTTGGCCATAAGCATTCTAGTATTTGGGCGTGTGTTCTCTGCAAAAAATTAATTTAAAGATATGACAGTACTGGAGGCAGAGGGGGACAGGAACTGGCTGAATGGACATGGGAAATACAGGGTGAAGGAGTGTGCTGTCACACTGTAGGGAGGGCAACTAGGGTCACATAACAATGCATGTGTTAAGTTTTTGTATGAGAAATTAACTTGAATTATAAACTTTCACTTAAAGTACAATTCAAAAAAAAGATAGTATTTCATAAACTTAACTCTACAATGCTATAAAAAAATTAACTATAACCAAACCAAACCAGTTGCCGTCCAGTCAATTCCAACTCATGGCAACCCCACATGTGTCAGAGTACAACTGTGCTCCATAGGGTTTTCAGTGGCTAATTTTTTGGAAGTAGATTACCAGGCTTTCTTCCACGGCGCCTCTGCGTAGACTCAGAACGCCAACCTTCTGGTTAGCAGCCAAGCGCATTAACCATTTGCACCACACCCAGGGACTCCAAATCAACTATTTAAACCAGTTGCCATGAGCTTATTTTGTATCAATATATTCCCTTAGCAATTATTTACTGTAACAATTATATTGCTGCCAGGTATTTTTCTAGGCACTGGACATGAATGGATACGAGATGCTGTATCTATACACTCATATACATAAAGTTGTGTAGCAGCGTTTCTTAATCTCAGCGGTATTGACATTTTTGGATGGAAAATTTTTATTGTGGGGTCTGTCTTGTACACTGTAGGATTTTTAGCAGCATCCCTGATCTCTACCCATTAAATGATAGTAGTACCCACCCCCAGCTGTGATAACCAAAAATATCTCCAGACATTGTCAAATGTCCTATGGGAACAAAGCTGTTCCCAGTTGAGAGCCAATGCTGTATATTTACAAAAAAAGTTCTAAAAAGATATACACCAAAAGGACAGCAGTGGCTGTTCCTGAAAGATTAGGATTACGTAAAACCGTCATCACTATTTTTTTTACATTTCTGTAGCTTAATTTTCATGTAAATACATTACTTTAACAACAGATAAGGTATTTAAACTAATAAAAAATAAATACTAAATGCAACAAAAAATAAAAACTTAAATATGTAACAAAACAAAAATCTTATTATGTAACATATGGTAATTAGTAGTTTTTAAAGAAATCAGTTGTTATTGTTAGGTGCTATCAAGTTGGTTCTCACTCATAGTGACCCTACGTACAACATAACGAAATACTGCCTGACGTTTCTGGCTGTACTTCTTCCAAGACAGGTTTGTTCTTTTGGCAGTCCAGGATATTCAATATTTTTTGCCAACACCATAATCCAAAGGCGTCAATTCTCCTTCGGTCTTCTTTATTCCCTGTCCAGTTTTTGCATGCATATAAGGTGACTGAAAACACCATGGCTTGGTGAGGCACACCTTAGTCTTTAAAGTGACATCTTTGTTTTTTAACACTTTCCCCACATGCCTGTTTGTGGTACTGTGGTGGCTTGCGTGTTGCTGTGATGCTGGAAGCCATGCCATCGGTATTTCAAAAACCAGCAGGGTCACCCACAGCAGACAGGTTTCAGCTGAGCTTCCAGACTAAGATAGGCTACTTCTGAAAAACAATGGCCAGTGAAAATCTTATGAATAGCCGAGGAACACTGTCTGATATAGTGCCAGAAGATGTACCCCTCAGGTTGGAAGGCACTCAAAAGACCACTGGGGAAGAGCTGTCGTCTTGGAGTTGACTTTAATGACATGGATAGAATCAAGCTTTCGGGACCTCCACTTGCTGATGTGGCACAACTCAAAATGAGAAGAAACAGCTGCAAATATCCATTAATATAGAAACGTGAAATGTACGAAGTATGAATTTAGGAAAATTGAAAATCATTCAAAAATGAAACTGAACACATAAACATCAATATCCTAGGCATTTGTGAGCTGAAATGGACTGGTACTGGCCATTTTGAATCAGACAATCATATGGTCTATTACGCCAGGAATGACAAATTGAAGAGGAATGGCGCTGTACTCGTCGTCAAAAAGAACATTTCAAGCTCTATTCTGAAGTACAAAACTGTCAGTGACTAAGATAATATCCATATGCCTACAAGGATGACCAGTTAATATGACTATAATTCAAATTTATGCACCAACCACTAAGGCCAAAGATGAAGAAATTGAAGATTTTTATCAACTTCTGTTGGTAAATTGTGTGAAATTGATCAAACATGCAATCAAGATGCATTGATAATTACCAGTGACTGGAACTGCGAAAAGATGGAAACGAAGAAAGAACGGTAGATTTGGAAGATAAGGCCTTGGTGACAGAAACGGTGCTGGAGATTACATGATAGAATTTTGCAAGACCAATGACTCCTTCATTGTAAATACCTTTTAACATATTTTAAAAAATCAGCAGAATAAGTAAATAGGGGAAAAGATGAACTAGCATGGGTAGTCCTGACTTACCAAGTATTTGAGTTACCATGGACTGCACTTACAACTGCTTTTTTTTTTTTTTTGTACTTCTTATTGTTAGTAATACGTACTACATACAATATTGCAACATGTAATTTGCTGATGTTATCATTCTCAGATGTTCACTCACAGATATTCAATGTTCATGATTTACTGTTCAAAACACTGCTGTATAGAAGGCTATAAAAAATAAACAGTAGAGAGGTATTCGACTTAAACTACTTACAGTGGAGTCGTCAGAACAAAACCTGACATAAGTCAGGGACTACCTGTATATAAATTCATTAAAAATACAAAAGTGTTCATCTTAATGTGGCGTCTGGGGTTCTAAATGCTAACAAGCGGCCATCTAAGATACATCAATTGGTCTCAACCCACCTGGAGCAAAGGAAAATGAAGAACACCAAGGTCACACAACAACTAAGAACCCAAGAGACAGAAAGGGCCACATGAACCAGAGCCCTACATCATCCTGAGACCAGAAGAACTAGTTGGTGCCCGGCCACAATCGATGACTGCCCTGACAGGGAGCACAGCAGAGGACCCCTGAGGGAGCAGGAGATCAGTGGGATGCAGACCCCAAATTCTCATAAAAAGACCATACTTAATGGTCTGACTGCGACTGGAGGAATCCCGGTGGCAATGCTCTCCAGACCTTCTGTTGGCACAGGACAGGAACCATCCCCGAAGACAACTCATCAGACATGAAAGAGACTGGTCAGCGGGGAGGAGAGAGATGCTGATGAAGAGTGAGCTAATTAAATCAGGTGGACACTGGAGAGTGTGTTGGCAACTCTTGACTGGAGGGGGGATGGAAAGATAGAGAGAGAGGGAAACCGGCAAAATTGGCACGAAACGAGAGACTGAAAGGGCTGACTCAACAGGGGGAGAGCAAGTGGGAGAAGGGAGTAAGATGTATGTAAACTTACATGTGACAGACTGACTGGAATTGTAAATGTTCACTTGAAGCTTAATAAAAGTTAATTAAACAAAAAATGTTCATCTTGCTGTTTTAGGACAAAGTAATGTTTCAACAATGACTACATATTGGCATAAAGAAATAATTCATTCCTGAAACTTATTCAGTCTTAATAAAAGAAAATATCTAATTTAAAAATGTTCGCTGCATCATTAAAAAATATATATATGTAGCTGATTTATAGCACATAATATGGAACCTTTTTATTTTGAATTTATTATAAGTTCTGTCTAGTCACTAAATATTCGTCTTACAAATTATTCATTACTATTTAAGGGGGGGGAAAAAAAAAACCACCACAGAGCATAAATCCTAGGCAGTGATTCATTTTCATTGAAGTTGTGACTTCTCTGACACTCCATGAGCAGGGAAAACCAAACCAGTTGCTGTGGTGACCCCATGTGCTACAGAGTAGAATTGGGCTTCACAGGGTTTTCATGGCTGTGACCTTCTTGGAAGAAGATTGCCAGGACTTTCTTCTGAGGCACCACTAGGTAGATGTGAACTGTCAGTCTTTTGGTTAGCTTAACCATTTGTGCCACACAGTGGAATACTTACTACACAGCTGTTAGAAAAAAGTGAGGATACTCTCCATTAAGAGGTCCGAAATCTCCAGAGTATGTTAAACGTAAAGTGAAAAACGGATATACAACATACAATCTGTTGTATAAGAGGAAACCCTGGTGGCATAATGGTTAAGTGCTACGGCTGCTAACCAAAAGGTCGGCAGTTCGAATTCACCAGGCGCTCCTTAGAAACTCTCTGGGGCCGTTTCACTCTGTCCTATAGGGTCGCTATGAGTCAGAATCGACTTGATGGTAGTGGATTGGTTGCATAAGAAAGTGAGGAAAAGTATATTCATATTAGCTTATATCTAACCACATAAAGAAACACTGGAGAGATACATATAAACCAAAAAAACCCCCTGCCACTGAGTAGATTTCAGTTGCCATCAAGTAGATGCCTACTCGTAGTGACCCTACGGGACAGAGCAGAACTGCCCCAATAGGGTTTCCAAGGCTGTAATTTTTATGGAAGCAGAGCGTCACATCTTTCTCCCATGGAGTGGCTGGGGGGTTCAAACTGCCAACCTTTTGGTTAGCAGCCAAGTGCTTAACCACTGCACCACCAGGGCTCCTTGAAATACATATAGTACTAATAAAAGTGGTTACCAATGAAGGAGGGGGAGGGGGTAGGTACAAAACTTAAATTTGAACCATGCATTACCTATACAAAAAGTTAAAATTTAAAAAGTTTTTAGATTATTTTAAAATCTTTTAAGAAGGTCTAAAGATGGTCCAAAATTTTACTACACATTTATAATTGCTTCATTTGTAGTCTTTTCAATTGGCTCGCACTGAACCTATTAGTCACTTATTTACTTATTGGTGGTCCCAATGAACAGGAGATACTGGTATTGCCTTGAGACAGGATAAGATATTGGTCAAAAGCAACTTAGTAGCTTCTGGCTTCATTATCTACTAGTTGTGTCAAGCTGAGCATGTTATTTAACCCCTCTCTGTTTCCTTCTCTCTCAAATAACTGTTACCTATTTCATAGGGTTAGTATGAAAATGAGAATGATTCCTGACACACAGAAAGCACTTACTAAATGTTAATGAGTGCTACCGTCAATAGCTCTTTTTGTGGACGTGTAATACTTTCATGTAGTCAGAGTTATTACGGTTTCAATTGAGTCCGACAAAATATACCAGGACCTGGCATACTCGACACCAAGAAGTTCCTGCTCAAGTGTTTTCAATTTACTGAAAAGTAAAAATAACAATAAAAATAAAATTGCAATAATACAAGCATGCACAATGCAAGTCACTGTGATTGCAGAGATGGACTGCCCAATCCTGCGCCATGCTCATGATTGCTGTTATGCTTGAGCCCGTTGTTGCGGTCACTTTGTCAATCCATCTCATCGAGGGTCTTCCTCTTTTTTGTTGGCCCTCTATTTTACCAAGTATAATGTCCTCAAGGACTGATTCCTCCTGATAACATGTTCAAAGTACGTGATGCACACTCTCACCATCCTTGTTTCTAAGGAGCATTCTGGTTGTACTTCTTCGAAGGCAGATTTGTTCATTCTTCTAACAGGCCATGGTATATTCAGTACTCTTCACCAACACCACGATTCCAAGGTGTAAATTCTTCTTCAGTCTTCCTTATTCATTGTGCAGCTTTTACATGCATATGCAACGACTGAAAACACCATGGCTTGGTCATGCACGCCTTACTTTTGAAGGTGACATCTTTGCTTTTCATCACTTTTAACAGGTTTTTTGCAGATTTACTCAATGCAATGCATCTTTTGATTTCTTGACTGCTGCTTCTATGAGCGTTGATTGTAGATCCAAGTAAAATGAAATCCTTGACAACTTCAATCTTTTCCACATTCATCGTGATGTTGCTTATTGGTCCAGTTGTGAGGTTTTTTGTTTTCCTCATGTTGAGTCGTAATCCATATCAAAGGCTGTGGTCTTTAATCTTCATCAGTAAGCGCTTCAAGTCCTCTTCACTTTCAGCAAGCAAGGTTGTGTCATGTGCATATTGCAGGTTGTTAATGAGTCTTCCTCCAATCCTGATGCCTCATTCTTCATATAGTCCAGCTTCTCGGATTATTTGTACAGCCTACAGAAAAATTTTTATTTTATTTTTTATAGAATGAGTAAGTATGGTGAACAGATACAACCCTGACGCACACATTTCTTGACCTTAAACCACACAGTATCCCCTTGTTCTGTTCAAATGATTGCCTCTTGATCTACATGCAGGTTCCTCATGAGCACAATTAAGTGTTCTGGAATTCCAACTCTGTGCAATGTTATCCATAATTTGTTATGATTCACACAGCCAAATGTCTTTACATAGTTAACAAAACACAGGTAAACACCTTCCTGTTATTCTCTGCTTTCAGCCAGGATCCATCTGTCATCAGCAATGAAATCCCTAGTTCTGCGTCCTCTTCTGAATCCGGCTTGAACTTCTGGCAATTCCCTGTTGATATACTGCTGCAGCTGCTTTTGAACGGTCTTCAACAAAATTTTCCTTGTGGGTGATATTAATGATACATACTGAAGCACTTAAAATAATGCCTGGCATATAGAAAGTACTTAATAAATATTAACTATTATTTGAAAGCTTTATACAGGTTTTTGTGCGTATTTCCATCACCATTTGTCCTCTCAGCATCCTGTTAAATTTCTCATTTATAACATTTTGTTATTTTTAGAGTATAAACTTCAGAAGAACAAGGTCTTTTTTCATACATCATTATATATCCAGCACCTAGCACAAAGTAAGACCCAGTGCCATTGCTCAAATATATTTCCTGAGTAAATAATTATGCTAGAATCCATAAAACTCAGAGGCTGAACATATATAGAGGGAGGACCCAATAAACTCTCTAGCATTTAGTGATGGGAAGCATAGTTATAACATTAAATGAAGATAGGGAACACAGGAGAATGAGCAAGTTTGTTTTTGTGGCAGAAAGAGGCAGGCACTGGAAATGAACTAAATAATGGATGTGTTGAATTTGAGGTAGAAAAGTTAAACAGGATGTTAGAAATACGTCTGAGACACCTGGAAGCCAAAACGTAAGAACCTGGTCTCTAGAGGCAGCCTGCCTAGGTTTATATCCCAGCTCTGCTGCCTCCTAGTTGCACTATCTTGGGCAGATTACTTAATCTCTGGGCCTCAATATTCTAGTGTCCAAGAAAAAAAAAAAAAAAGTGCCAACCTATCGATGTTTTTGAGGATCAGTCAATACCAAAAGCACTGGAACAACAGTAAACAATAAACGTTAGGTATTGTTAAAATGAGGTCATTGGTGGCTGAGCGGTAGAATTCTCACCTTCCATGCAGGAGGTTTGATTCCCAGCAAATGCACATCATGTGCAGCCATCACCCAGCTGTCTGTCCGTGGACGCCTGCGTGTTGCAATGGTGCTGAACCAGGGCTTCAAACCAGTTCTTCCCAGTTCAATCATGGCCGAGGAAGTGAAACCAGAGCGGACCCAAATTACTAAAAATTGGGTGAGCCAGACTGGTAACAGGAATGAGAAAAATTACAGGTCAATGCCCTGCTAGAAATCTAATCTCCCTCTTAGAAAACAACGGCAGCTTATGTGATGCTTAACAGCCAAATCTCTGGCCCGTCAGATTTTAGCACAGTCAGAAACACCTCTGCCTGGCTCAAAGATGGAGGCAAGCATGCAGCTTTGAATTTGTGTCACTTTCCACAGTCCTGCATCAGGCTCCTGAAAGGGCTCGCTTTACCTCTTTGAAGTCTCTCACTCCAGGGCTTGGACCAATAACTTTCCCATACAGGTAACTGCTTCAGAGCATCCAAATTGTGAAAATTCAAGTCTCTTCTGGTTTCACTTTGTCAGCTATGACTGAATGGGTTCCAAGCCCTGGGATGAACAGGTTTCAGCAGAACTTCCAGACTAACATGGACTAGAAAGAAACATCTGGTGATCTACTTCCAAAAATCAGCCAGTAAAAACCCTACGGATCACAACAGTCTGACCCCATTGTACATGGGGTCCCCATGAGTCAGAAGTCAACTTGATGGCAGCTAACAACATTATTAAACAGGAAACAGTGGCTGAAAATCTGATTTTTGAGTAAAATACACAATGAAAGCATTAAAAAAAAAAAAAAAACAGAACCACAATGGGAACAAAATACAAGAAAGTAACAAACTACAAGAGAGGAAAAATACAAAGAAAAGTGTTAAGTGGACCATGGGGAACACAAGGGGAATGACAGAATGAAAGTCAAACACAAAAGGGGGTTCCAAGGAAGAAATAATTAACAGCAGAAAGTACTGGTTAAGTGCCTATAGTCTAGAAAAAGGCCCAGGATTTGGCATTTCACATCAATCATAAAAAAGGCAGTGCTCTACAAGGTGTTCAGACAGGAGTAATTACAGAAGAGCAAAAAGGCCAACTACAGAGTGGGATTAATGGGAGAAAGGTGGAAATAAAAGAATTTTGTATCAGTGGTCCCTAGACTTTTTTTCCCAAGAACATCAAGAAGAAACAGGGAGGCTGACATAAAGCTGTAGATATTTACTTCTATCAAATAAAGATTTTTTTAAGCTTACACTCTATTACGTATCACCATCATTTAAAACAAGAAACTACATTAAGAACAAAAATATATGAAAGCTAAAAATCTCGGAAGAGCCTTTATGAAAAATTTACTGTTCTGTGCTTACTTCTCATGATTTCATTGTAGATTCATCAAAACCTTGTCATAGAAAGGCACCAGGATTTGTAAATCACTGTTCTCCACTACCATCTGAAAACCGTGACTATAACATCCAAGTATGGGGGAAACAGTTAAAGTCTCCCCCTCTGCCTTAAAAATGGAGATAAGCAAAATATCTCCTATTAACATATGGAACTTCAGGCAGCAACATCTGTCATGTTATCACCACCTGTATGCCAGAGTGTGCACACAAGCACTAATTAAACATTTTACATTTGCTTGAGAATAAGTAGTTTTAGAATATAAACTCCTGGACTACATTTTCCACGTACTATCCACGTCATATTTTTACAGTTAGTAAATAAGCACTTTTGAATACCAAAAATACATCCATTATATACCAACTACTGAGAAAAAAATAAGAATATACTTGTCATATGCATAAACTAGGCCTGGCATATTATGGAGCCTCAATAAACTTTGTTGAAATGTACTGAAGTGGCATGTACCACATAATGCTACACAATTATAAGTCAGAGTTCATTTCTATAAAAAAATGCTAAAACAGATGGTACTGCACAGTGGTTACAAGAGCAGCAATAAGACCACAGGCTTTGGACTCAAACAGACCTGGGTTCAAATCTCAGCTGTAATACTTCATAGCTGGGTGACCTCTGGAAAGTTATTTAACTTGTCTGATTTTGTTCCCTCATGTATTAAATAAAGATAATACCTACCTCATAAAGTTCTAATGCTTATTAAATGGCAGTTATAATTTTTATAGCATGAATTGTCAAAATCCCAGAAACAGTCCATTTTTTAAAGCCCTAGACCAAATTATCCAAATCTCTGTAGAATGAAGCAAAGGCGTATACATTTTTTTAAAGTTCCACAAATAATTCTGATTCCTATTTAGGAACCACTGTCCTAAAACCTTACTAACAATGCTTTACCCGAGACCAAGATAAGAGATGAAAGAGCTTTAAGACACGATCCTTTGGTTTAGTTCCAGGTTTCTAAGGCAGACTTTTACCCCAAATTGCTCTTACAGAGAACAGAATCATACTGCAAAGTTCTAATTTGATATCTTTTCCAATGCCAGGGAAAATGTGATTTCCATATGAAAACTTTACATCAACATTAGGTATACACTGACCTCTCATGTTCCTAATAGTTTCAAAAATCACACTTTAAAAATACGTGTAGATGAACAGTGCTCCCAGGGCTAGATGCTATATCAATACGCAGTTTGTCTTATTTTTATGCTGTCTTTCTTGAAAATGGGTTTGTTTACAATTAAAATCCACTGATGCTTCACTTAAACCCTCTCATAAACTTTTCATCCAACATATGTATTTTTAAATATGGATCTCACAAACAATCTTAAGGCATCTAAAGCAAATTCAATATACTAGAAACACACCTGAAACCCTGTTAAGTAATCCAGCAAAACATTTTAGGGAAATATATAGCACAAGAACAGATAAACACAATCATGAACATTTTATTCCAAATGAATCTGTGAAATAATAAAAACCCTTGAAAAAAATTTACAGTCTGGAAATACTGTAAAACTTCTTCAAAACAAATAAGCAAAACTTAAGATGGCTATATCAGAACTAAAGTACTAATAGTAGGTTAACTGAAAGAAATCCAGGAAGAATTCAAGCAATAGAAATCTCCCTTAAAGGATTTTTGTTTTTGCTGTTAAGGAAAGAAGTGGAAGGGCTACAGCAGATAGTAAAGGATTCACTATTTTATTAATTTAGACATACAAGTAAGATATTTTCCCAGCTACTTACATTAACAAAGATTATGAGTGACTAATACAATTGCGAACTTGGAAATTGTTAAAATCCAAACGTGCATACAACAACGCAAAAGTTACAAACACTGCATCAGGGACCGGTCAAGTGTTATTCAGTGACCAGATGCCTCAATGCATTTGTAAGTACAACTTATAAATTTTTAAAAATGGTTTATAAACCTCACTCTACCTACAGAGAAAACTAAATTTGTTTAAAGCATGGTGTAGTAGAAAGTTTCATACTAAGAGCGCTCTATAAATCACAAGTATTTTAAAGGAGACTATAAAGAAAACCATTGCCGTCAAGTCAATTCCAACTCATAGCGACCCTATAGGACAGAAAAGAACTACCCCCATAGAGTTTCCAAGGAGCACTGGGTGGATTCGAACTGCCAACATTTTGGTTAGCAGCCAAAGCACTTAACCACTACACCACCAGGGTTTACTCAAGTTAAAAGAAACAATAAATAATTCTGACTTAAGCTCTTTGAAAGTTAAAAGCCCAATAGTTTATCAAAACACAATTCTAAAACACTGAACTAACAGGTGTTAGTCTGTAATGAATTTGTTCAAGATATGATAAAAAAGTGTCAAAACATATTACTATTCTTACTTTTTAAAAAAAAATTAACTTTATCCACTTTGAGGAGTCAAATAAAAAGTTTACAAGTTCAAAATCAAACTGAAGAGATTCATATCTGAGACACTCTTTAAAAGTTATTCCAATCTTCCATCTTTCAACACCATGTTTTCCTAACTCTTCATCGTGGGCATATATGGCATATATGTCAGTAAACAACACTGCTTACATTCTAAATATATACTAGTTTGAAGAACAGGTGCAGCACTATTTAGGTGGAAACTTTTTTCTTCTAAGCCTACTTTTGCCTGAAAAGGAATTTAAAAACAAACACAAATATCCCAAAAAGTTGAACAATCCTTTCAAAAAGATGGAGCAATTTTTAAATCCAAGACACGAGCCCTGAAGCTACCAACCCCTTCCAAAAGTTAGGTTAACACATCCTAGTGCATCCAAAGGCTCACCTTAAGAGGAATGAGTCTGGCTCAATTATGAGGGTAATGGGTTCTGAGGACATTTAACTGTGCTTCCCTGAGGTGAGTTAGTAATATAAGTACTTTTTACTTCAAGCTAATACTAAATCTTTTCTCGGCCTTTCATAAATACAGCACAGATAGTTTGGTGTGGCTTTTTTTTATGGGTAAAGGGGAGGTGTCTGGTTAAGGGCACTCTAAAAAGAAAAATTCAGTTTTGAGAATAGTAAGCGTTGATGAGTCACTAAGTAAGGAAGAACTGCAAAAGATCCAACTCAGTCAGGCAACGTCCCAGGTAATAAGGCACTTACAGTTGACAGGTATGAAATTAAAACTTCACAGGTAAGCCTCAAGCCATTGTGTACGGTAGCAGCCCAGAAAAGAAGCGTGGCTGTCAAGGGTCAAGTGCGTACCAAGTCGGGGGAGGGGGTCAGACAAGCCAAATCGGAAGGGGGTGTCCTGAAAAAGGTGGTAAAATGCCCTTCTCAGTCCCCTTCCTCGGGTTCTCCACCTCAAGAGAGACAAGTGAGAGCAACACAGTGCCCAGCAGCCCCACGCCGAACTCTTAAGAGTATCTGGGCTCCAAGCCCCGGAGGCCCGGGAAGGCCGCCTCCGGAGGAGCCCCCGCAGACGCCATACTAAAAGCCAAAATGGCTGCCCCGAGGAAGCCCGCACCGCGCAGCCACTGAGGGCTGGGGAGCAAGCTTCTGCGGGAAAGAGGGAGGGGGACTCAGGAGGAGCTGTCGCCAGAACCGTCGCCCCCGAGCCGCACAGGTAGGTTCCTCTCGGCTTCCCGAGGCCGCAGGCTCCGGCTGAGAGGAGTCCCGGCCCCACCCCCGGGCCGAGATCCCCGCCGCCGCAGCTGCCCCGCACACTGTCCCCAACGAGGTACCTGCAGTTCGGCCCGCTCCACCTCCCAGTGCGCCCGCTCCATCTCGAACCGAGCCCACTCGTGCTGGATGTAGTGCAGTATCCCCGGAATAGTGTACTGCTGCGGCCGGGACAGCTCAGGGCCTGCCGCGGGGCCCGCTCCCTCGGCGGTCGGAGGACCCCCACCGCCCGCCGCTCCATTCCCCCCCGGCGAAAGGTTCATGTTCCCCCCAGGTCCCTGCTGCTGCCGGGGAAGTGCCGCCATCCCCGGGCCGCCACCACCGCCTCCAGCGAGCTCGTCCATTGTGTGTGGGGCCCCGGCCGGGGCGCAGGGCGAAACGCCGACAGCTGGGGGAAGGGCCGGGGAGGGTAGCCCCGCGCTGGTGACGGGGCGGAGGCCGGCCAGGAGAGGGGCGGGGAGGGGGTCGTTGCAGTGTGCTTGCCGTGGGTCAGAGCAAGGAGCTGCCGGCCGCCGCCATTACAGTCCCACCTCCATCTGCCAGTCTCAGTCACTCACATTAGGGGAGGGGGGGCCGTGGCGGGAGGGGGAAGAGAGGGCAGGGCTGGGAAGGGGGTAGACGTAGGGCCGTCGCTCCCGCGTTGCATGCCGGGTAGAGTACGCCGCTGCCGCCTCACTCCAAATAGCCAAATAGAGTCCGGCCTCACCCTACGCAGGCGCTCTGGGAGCTCATTGAGCTTCGCAGTTAGGGGGCGGGGAAGGGGCTCGGGACCCGCCTCTAGGCCCGCCCCCAGCCCCTCTCCGGATGTCCGGGTCCCGACGCCGAGGCGAGGACTTCGGTGTTTGAGAGCCGGTCGGCCCGGGTGCTTGAGGTTATCAGTTTCCCTGGAGCGGGCAGCCTTCCAGTGTCGTTCCCCACCCAAGGGTCTGGGCCGCGTGGTCTGCTTCGGATCTCTGCTTTAACCGGGCCGGTCGCGGTGGCCGGCCGACCGCAGCCCGTCCCGGATTCCTGACGTTTCTTTTGCATTCCTTGCGTGTTTCTGGCAGTCCCAGAGGATCGGGCCTTTTTCTCTACTTGTCACTCGCTCTTTCTATGGTTTCTTAGCAGCGGTCAGTTCCCCGAGCTTTGGGGACGCATTCTTTTCGCAAAGAGCCTAGGTCGTTACGGACGTAGTGACTGGATTCCCCGTCTTCGCCTCGAGCCCGAGCTTTTATTGTCCCACTTTTGTGCGCCTGGTCGCCCGTCGCAGTTTGTTCCACTTTGCCTTCCCTGTTCTTTCGTAGGGAGTTGTGTTTTGGGGGCTTGGGAGGGGGGTGGAAAGATTATTTTTGTTTTTATTTTTCTTAAGGGGAGGCACTGAAATCCTATAGATCTTGATGGTGGATGGAAGGAAGAAGATAACTTTGAAGGAGACTGGTTAGTCTTTTAACAATTTGACGTTTTTGAAGTAAATAAGTTCCTTCTTATAAATATTGCTATTAATGACAGAATATTTCAATCCGAATAGAAAATAAAGGCATCATGAAAATAACTTAAAATCCTAGATGAAAGGGGAAAATGTTTTCCCAAGGCCACTAAATATTTGAGAGAATATACACATAAAAGGCAAGGTTTGTTTTTTACCACCGTAGTGTGTATTTTTATGCACTTAGTTTCCCAAGGAACATGAACTAGTGAGTTTTTAAAAACGTGTAGCTAATAACCATTTGGTTGCAAAATAGAAGAAAGTAACATTTAACAACTGTAATAAGGAAAAGGCTTTCCATAACTACAGCTATGCGGGAAATCTTCATCTGAAATTGGTTGCATTTTTTAGACTTTTTCCTCTCTACAAGGCAATAAAATTTTCACTATGGAGTATATACACTTCACTCAGGATTTAATTTCCAAGAGATAAAGTAGTACAGTTTATTTTAGCATGACTGCTTTACTGTTCTTACAGTTTAATGGAGAGTTGATTGGACTTGTTCACCAGGCTGCCATGTTATTTTTATATATGAAATGAGGTCTTAGATCACAGCACTGTTAAAAACTATTTCCCTGTATTATTAAAGTACTATTTCTCCATTTTATAGCGACCAGCATAAACTTGCTTATTCAATCCTATTATTTGGAGGGGGTGCCTCATAGCACATAAAAAGTTAAGAAATACTATGCTGCTTCAAGACCTATACACACTAAGAAACTTTTGTGAGAGGGTGTGGTTGACTTCCAAGATGTTAGCGTCAAAGAAAAGGAGCATACACACTTATATTTCCTATAAAAAAAGAAAAGCACCTCAAACTCAGCAGTGGTGGAATTTTTACCTTCTATGCTGAGTTCGATGCTTGGCCAATACACCTCAAGTGCAGCCACCACCCATCTTGTCAGTGGAGGCATTTGTGTTGCTATGGTACTGAACAGGTTTCAGTGGAGCTTCCAGACTAAGGCAGACTAGGAAAAAAGGCCTGGTGATCTACTTCCAGAAAATCAGCCAATGAAAACTGTATATCACGAGGGTGCATAGATTTTCCATGAGTTGGGGGCCAACTCAATAGCTAACAACAACCTCAAGCTCAAAGACTGGACCTATAATTCCTCTTTTCTTCTCCCCACCCTCAAAAACAAAACCAAGTCTCTGCTCCTCTTCTGTTTCTTAGCTTCATATGTGGCTCTGCATCCAAGTCTGAAGCCTAAAAGCCGTTCCTTTGCCTTTCTTTCATTCAGCCCCCACATCTAATCCCTTTTTCAGCAATACCTTCGTTCTATTCCATTGTCTCCATTCACACCTTAATTTAAATCTTCCAACTTCCACAGTTCCTCCACCAACCACTACTGCTGCTGAGTGATCTTCCTAGAAGGTAAATATAATCCTGTCATTCCCCTGCTTAAAATATTTTAGTGACCACCAAAGCTTTTAGGATAAATTTTAGTTTAGCATATAGAGGTTCTTCAGGTTCTAAATCCTCCCTAGATTCCAATCTACCATCATTTCATCAACCTACTCTATCTCACTCTTCTCTCCAGCCAACTTGTACAGTTTTTGGTTCCTCAAAGGTATAATGCTGCTTCATTCCACAGTGATTTAACACATGATGTGCCTTATTGCCTTTCTTTCCCTTCTTCCTTTAAAACTCAGCTCAAGCGGTACTTCCTCCAAGACACCTTGCAGATCCGTGAATTACAGTCTAGTTGATGGCATTGATGTTTTGGGATCCTAATAGCATCCCATGGTTACCTCTTATCTTAATATTTATTACACTTTATGTAAATTATCAGAGTCCCTGGGTGGTGTAAATGGTTACCATTAAGGTGCTCAGCTGCTAACTGAAGGGTTGGTGGTTTGAGTCCACTCAGAGGCACCTCAGAAGAAAGACCTGGCGATCACCTGAAAAATCACCTGAAAACCCTATGGAGCTCAGTTCTCCACTCAAGGCAACTGTTTTTTTATTTAAATCATCAATGTACTTGTCAGTGGCACTCATGCCAAACTCTTTGAAAGCACGACCTAGCACGTAGTGGGTGCTCAATAAATCTTTGCTTCACTATGAAAAAGCTATTTGATTGGCTACATTTTTCAGATACTCTCTTAGTTCCTGGTGATCCACTGTGAACCAAAAAGACAAACTTTAACCATGGTTTTATAAATGTCAACAATACAATCCCTGGCCATGTGGTTCCCAAATGGTAGGGTCCTTAGCCATTGATAGGCAAGATTGCAGAATTCTCAAGGGCAGTGCCCATGCGTCCCTTGTTCACAGCTCCCAGTGCCTGGTACAGTGTACATCCTCAAGAAATGTTTGATGGATAAACTAAATTTAGACTAGACTAATATGAACATTTTCCCTTCACCTTGTTCATTTTTATTAGCTTTTGCTACAGTTACATCAGCTATATCTTATTGTTCAGTGACTGGAACTTTCCTGAGTATTTAAAAGCAAAGGACACCAAGGTTTTCTCCTCTGGAGAAAATTTTATAGAGATAGCTGGAACACTCTGCTGTGAGCTCCTACAATCTTGTTCTTTTGGCAGTGAGCACTCCCGGGTCACATTGTCACCTACAACTCACCTAACTGGAACTCCCTCCCTAAACTGTGTCTGAGTCATTTCCTCTTTTCAGCCTCACCATTGAAACTTGTTTGTTCTGTCCTTTCATCAGTCCTTATTCATCCCTCTTCTACTCCCATTAGACTCTCCCAGTTTCAGCCTACAGCTAATGATCTTCAAGAATGCCTGCCATAGCTTTCATCAGTTTAGACTTTAAAGGGTTTTTTTTCCTTAGACACCTGTCTGCTTATTCTATTTTTGACTAAAAAACAGATTTGTCATATTTCATATACATATATTAGCAAAGGTATGTTAAGGAATTCCAGGCTTTTAAATAAGTAGTTAACACTCAGACGCTTTCTTACCTATTATTCCAGTACCTGATGTAAAGAGTTTTGAGCCTGCTTCTGGAAACTGTATAGCTCCCTGTAAGTACTCACCTGTATACCCAGTTTTTGTACCTTGCTGGCATCCTTCTACCAAAGACTTTAAACTGGTTTATAAACATTAATCTATTCATCTTTTTGCATAATCTGCAAGGGTTATGATAAGTATTCTTATCTCCTTGGGGTGAAGGAAAAGCTGAGATAAGAGTTCTCAGTCACTTCAGCAAACCCTTAATAGAATAGGAAACTGTTCCCATTCTTAGATCAGTGAGTATGTATGTGTATTTGGAAATAAAGACACTCTCCCTTCACTATTCTGCCTCCTACTGTCCCATCAATGGGCTCATTATTACTGTCTCATATTCCCAAATCATTTGCACATTTGGAATCATTTTTAGGTAGTTTCAGGCTGTTGTAGTGTTTGTGAACATAGTCAAAGAGCAAACAAATAGTAGAACCCAGAGGAAGATCTTTGAGAAGAGTTGGCAAGAGAGTCAAGTGTATAATGCAGATGGAACAGAAAAGGAGGAGGCAGCTTGGACTTGCACCATGGTTTGTTAATGTGCCAGATACGATCAAATATCCAGTTCTCATTAAAGTGATTGCCTGTGGCTAAGAAAATTGTAGAAATACATGCAGGGAACTTGAGCCATTCAAATAATATATTATGTAGAAAACAAAAGGACCTTCACAGATTATAGAAACACAGACACCAAAGCATTTAGGAAATTCAGCATGCTATATAAAATTCTAGTCCAAGTTCATTCTCAAATTGTCTCCTGGGTAATGTGAGTCCAGAAAAAGTAGGCTGTGATAATATTATATAATGGCTAACTTAGAGAGATGTCAAAATTGAAAAAAAAAAAAAAAAAAGATTGCCTGGAGCCAAGTCCCTCCTGAACATTGGCGAAAAGTGAACAGCCAGGTCTGTAAACATGAGAACAAAATGACTGGAAAATGTGGACCGAATGGGAAATTGCCAAAACTTTCCGCGGTAATAATTTAACAAGCTTGGAAACATGATTTGTCTCCTCTTGGAGTGGCAGGAGACACCTTCAGGGGAGACTTATGCTAGAGACACTGTTCCTTTGGAGAATGTTTTAACTTTGGCAAAAATTCACAAAAACATATTTTTGTAACATAGTTTTACGTGATGGTTATTTTTAGTTGTCTTTCTATTATTAGACTAATCTAAAGCAAATGTCCAGGGCTCATCTCATGTATTTTCTGCCCCAGATTTGGATTCAGGTATTTCTCAAAGGGGGAATCCTAAACCCTTTTAGGAGGATGGTGTTACAAGACTGTAATCTATTTAAAGATATCTTTCTAATTCCTTGTTACAGCTTCACAGTCCTCCATTGAATGGACCTAGTTGTTCCCAGTTGTTTTATGTCAATGGCGCTACAACTAATTGTCTTATGCATAGGCCACTTTTTATTTTGCTGCTAGCAAAAATGGATTGGGGTAGATTTTTAGAAATAAGATTGCTTGGTCAAAGGGTATATTATATGTTTGTATTCCAACCAGTATTGTACAAGAGCTTCTGTTTTCCCATAGACCTTCTCATTGAGTATGCAGTCAAACTTCTAGAATAAAACCTGGTATATCAATGTATTTTTTCATTTTTATTTTTTGTGTTATGAACAAGGATGAGCATCATTTTATATGTTGAGGGGCCACTGGCATTTCTTCTCATGCAAACTATGTGTTCTATCTCTTGCCTATCTTTTTTAATAGAATTGTTGGTCTTTTCTCAATTTTTAGAAGCTCTGACTGACCCCAACAATCTCTCCTGAGTACAGGGTCTGTCCTTCCACACAGGAATTTCCACTGGGTGTTTCTGAGCACCTTTAGGGTCCTGGATGCCCCAGCACCTTGGGATCTTTTCCTGCACTTATTGGCAAAGGGGACCCTGCCAGACCTCCTCCCAGATCCCACTATGGTTCTTAAATAAGCTTGGGGGGGTTCTCACTTCAAGTAGGCCCTTTCCGTTGGGTGTTTACTTGTTGGTGATTTCTGGGTTCCTTGCCTCTTTATGGAGCCCTGGTGATGCAGTGGTTAAGAGCTTGGCTGTTAACAAAAAGGTCAACAGTTCAAATCCACCAGCTGCTCCTTGGAACCCTATGGGGCAGTTCTACTCTGTCCTTTGGGTCACTGTGAGTCAGAATTGACTCCATGGCAACAGGCTTTTTGGTTGACTCTTTTGGTCCTCACAAGCCCACTTTTTCTAACTTTCTCTTCTGCTTGCTATGCCTCTGTGCCCTCTGATTCTTGTTGCTAAAGGTCGTTTGGCTCCACCCAGTAGTCTTTTCGAGCTCAAGGGAATGTTTTTTCACCTAGTTTTGGGTAAAGATGTTGCCCATAGATGTTTTCTTTTGCTATCTAGTCGCTCAACATTTTTGTGAGGGGATCCTGGGAGATTCCAAAACTACTCTACTGCCATTCCACCACCTCTTCTGCTTGTGTTTTTAAAGTTTAAATTGCCCGCTGTTTAACCTGAACCTCTTTATTACGGCTCTGCTACGGAAATATTTTTACTTCACCACTATTAACATAACTGTGACATGTTTACTATGCAAAGATTGTGAGAAATAAATGAGGTAAATTTGAGTATTAATATCCTCTGGGTAACGTTTGAGCCCTGGTTGCGCAGTGGTTAAAATGATCACCAATGCCTCCGCGGGAGAAAGATGTGACAGACAGTCCGCTTCCGTAGAGATTTGTAGCCTTGGAAACCCTATGGGGTCACGATGAGTCGGAATCGACTTGACAGCAGTGGGTTTGGGTTTCTTGGTTTTTGGGGGCAACAGTTGGGCAGGCTTTTGTCTGACAACTTTAATCTCCTTTTTACATTTTCAGCAGGAGTTATAACATGTTGCTGTCCTTTGTTGTGAAAATAAAGATAGCAAAAAGTGCTTCGGGGCAACGGGCGGCCAAGCAGTTTTTGTGAAAGGCCCTGCGTCCCTCCCTGACATCCGATGGCAACAAGAATAATACTACTAAATATGTATCTGTAAACTTGCCTCAGACAGCCATTTGCCTGCCATGTTTTATTTATTGGAAGTAGAAGGGGATATTAGCTGGAATCACTAAGGGAGAAAAATCGAACTTAAGAACTCTAGAGTTTTAGGACTAATCACCAATATTAAACATACTGTAGGCAATGTGGTACCATGAGCTTTCCTGTCCTAAACTTTCACATTATCTGATTGGGACACTTCTGAGGCATTTTCGCCTCTATGCTGAGTTGGACTAAAAGTGAATAATCTGTTAGAATTAAGCCTTTGGTGATATGCTCCAGGGTCAAGACTGAAATTGCCAAAACCTGCATGTTAGCCAGTAAGAGCTTTTGTAGAGATGGTACAGTTAGCCAAAGCTAGTGAATGGGGAGTGAAAACGTGCCTCCATGATCATATTACTCTGAATTACTAATCTTGAGGTAAACTGAGAAGGTAATAGTAGCCTGTAAGATTACAGATGCTGGAGCCAGACTCACTGGGATTGGTCCTTCCTCCACTTTACAATGAGATATTTGGCAAGTGACTAAGTTTTCACATCTGTAAAGTGGTGATAAGAACACTTAAATGAATGTAATTTATCAGAACAGCACCTGGCATCATTTAAGTGTTTTTTATTGTTATTATCCTCTCTTCCAGAGATGGTTCAAATCCTCTGCTGTTGAGGCAATTCCCGCTCACAGCCACCGACCGGATAGGTCCTGAGGTGATTAGTTGGGTGATGTTAACAAATCCTGTTACCGAGAATGAAGAATGCCTTTCAAGCAGTGGAGGTCTTTCACGACCACCATCATACACTGGGGAGGTTAATTACTCATTTGAAATGGAGTTAGTTGTAGACATTTCACTAAGAAAGTAGATCCTGTCAGGTAGGTAAACTGATCTTCGACTGGCGTTTAATACAGTCATTTTTTGTGTTTCATTGCTTCTTTTAGAGCTTTGATCTGCAAAAAAGAATTTATTAAGTCATAGTTTTCTAAATGATATCCTCAGGCCCCCAAAAAGTTAATGTAGCTTTTAATAATGCTTGATTTTAACTTGGGAAATTTTTTTTAATTTAAATAATTATTTAAATTTAATAAGGAAGATCTTAAATAATTTGAATACATAGCTGTAGTTTCAGAGGAGTCCCTGAGCTCAGCTGCTAACCGAAATGTTGGGGGTTCACGTCCATTCAGCGGTACCCCAAAAGAAAGACCTGGCAATCTACTTCCAAAAGATCAGCCGTTGAAAGCCATATGGAGTGTATGTGTCAGAGTTCCATTCCTTCTTATAGCTGAATATTTCACTGGATGGGTACACTACATTTTGTGTATCCCTTCATCAGTTGACATTTGGGTTGTTTCCACTTTTTGGCTGCTGTTGTGGATTGAATTGTGTTCTCCAAAATATATGTTGTAAATCCTAACCTCTATGCCAATGATCTGGAAACCCTGGTGGCGTAGTGGCTAAGTGCTACGGCTGCTAACCCAAAGGGTCGGCAGTTCAAATCCACCAGGCGCTCCTTGGAAACTCTATGGGGCAGTTCTACTCTGTCTTATAGGGTCGCTATGAGTCAGAATCAACTTGAGGGCGCTGGGTTTGGTTTTGGTTTTTTTTTATGCCAATGATCATAATCCCATTTGGGAATGGGTTGTCTTTGTTATCTTAATGAGGCAGGATTAGTGTCTCAAGTCAATTTCTTTTTTTAAAATTTTTATTGTGCTTTCAGTGAAAGTTTACAACAAATCAAGTCAGTCTCTCACACAAAAACTTATTAAGTCAATTTCTCTTGAGATATAAAAGAGACTAAACAAGCAAGCCAGCAAGCAGATACGGGGCAAGAGAGATGCCAAGCCACAGGAAGATTGCCCAGGAGTAGAGGCTTAAAAGAGACAAGGACTTCCTCCAGAGCCAAGAGAGAACAGGAGCTTTCCCCTAGAACCGGCACCCTGAATTCAGACTCTCAGCCTCCCAAACTGTGAGAAAATTAATTTCTGTTTGTTAACGCCACCCATTTATGGTATTTCTGTTGTAGCAGCACTGGATAACTAAGACAGCTGTTACGAAAAATGTTTCTACGAACATTTGTGTACAGGTCTTTGTGTGGATGTACGTGTTCATTTCTCTTGGGCATATACCTGGGAGTAGAATTTCTAGTAAATTTTTGTTTAACTTTTTACGAAACTGCCAGATTGTTTTGCAAAGTGGCTGTAACATTTTAGATCCCCACCAGCAAAGTATGAGGGTTTCTGGTTTCTCCGCATCCTGGCCAACACTCGTTATTGTCAGCCTTTTTGATTATCGCCATTCAGTGGAGCCCTGGTGGCAAAGTAGTTAGGGGCTGCAACTGCTAACCAAAAGGTTGGCAGTTCGAATCCACGAGCTGCTCTTCAGAAACCCCGTGGGGCAGTTTTACTCTGTCTTATAGGGTCACAATGAGTCTGAATTGCCTTAGCGGTTTTAATTTGCATTTTCATAATGATTAATGACATTAACATGTTTTAAGTGCTTTATTAGACATTCATATATATGCTTTGTTCAAATATCTATTTAAATCCATTGCCCATTTTTTAATTATGTTGCTTGTCTTCTTATTATTGGGTTGTAAAAGTTCTTTATATATCCTAAATATGAGTCCTTTCTCAGATATCTGATTTGGAAATATTTTCTCCTAATCTGTGGCTTTTCTTTTCATTTTTTAAATGTCTTTTAAAGTACAAGTTTTTTATTTTGATTTAGTCCAGTTTATTCTATTTTTCTTTTACGCATTGTACTTTTGGTCTTATATTTGTTTCTTCTAAAAGTTTTAGGTAATAGCTCTTACATTTATGTTTATGAAATTTTTTGAGTTAATTTTTATATATGATATGACATAAGGGCTTAAATTCATTTCTGTAATTTCCTGAGTGAAATGAAAAATTTTAGGCAGCTACTGGTATATCCTTGACAAAAGAATGGTCATTCTCTGCCTGCTGGAAAGATCATCGTGTTCCAATAAACGTATGACTTTGGGGGTCTACCTGTGGTCGTGAGTGGTGGGGCTACCACCCAGCCAGCCAGCCAGATCAGCTGAATGAACCTGAGCATTTGTGGGGTGACAAGTCACAGTCAGTTTGGCCTTCTCATTCAGCATTCTGTGGGTTAAGATTCATGAATCTTAATGAAAGAAATTAATTAATGAATCTTAATGAAAGAAATTATCCATAGTATCTAAGCATTTCTGTTTTCTCTGCTCCCTTGCTGTCTTAGCACTCAATCAGCACGATTTGATTTGATTTGATATTCTGAGAGGGGAGCTTCATGACCCTGGATGTGTGTACTTTGGTGAATCTTCTAACATCTCATTACTCTGAGTATAATCCCTACACCAGCAGTGTTGACATCAAATAAGAGCTTGTTAGAAATGCAGAAAGTTAGGCCCTGCCGCAGACCTACTGAATTAGTTTCTGTACTTGACCAGTATCCCCAGTTGATCTGTATGCTCATTAAAGTTTGATAAGCACCGGTCTAGAGTAGGGCAAGAAGTCCCCGGGTGGTGCAAACGGTTAATGCTTTTGGTGGCCAACTGAAAGGTTGAAGGTTCGAGTCCACACAGAGGCTCCTTGAAAGAAAGGCCTGGAGATCTATTTCCAAAAAATCAGCAATGGATCACAGTTCTACTCTGACATACTCCACAGAATCAACTCCACAGCAACTGGTTTAGAGCAGGGAGAACTACATACAGCCTGCGGCCGAATCCAGCTACTATCTGGTTTCGTAAATAAAGTTTTATTGGAACTTAGCCATGCCCATTTGTTTATGTATTGTGTGTATCTATGACTGCTTTCAGCCTATAATGGCAGAGTTGAGTAGTTGAGAAAGAGACCAAATGGCCCTCTGAGCCTAAAATACTTACTATTTAGTCTAAGGAAAAAGAGGGAAAGTTTCCAAATGTTATGTAGTAGAAGCGACTGGGAGTTCAAGATGTTATCTGGGACAGCACAGTCTGACAAAGTATGGACTAGGGCATTTATAGGAATTATACATTTATACGCTCACACACCTCTCATCTAGTTAAAATTAGCATGTCTCAGCTAAAAGAAAATAGGAAAGACTGAAGCGTAATTGGTGAGAATGTTAATAAAAATGAATCCTATACTTAAAATATCTGCATTAATAGAGATACACCTCTGTGGCATCTCTTCTTTTTCTTTTAATAAATATTTTATTTGCAATATTTTTAGATTTAAATAAAAGTTACAGAGATAATGCAGAGAATTTCCATTTACTCTCACTTAGTCTCAGTTTCCTGTGTTGCTATCATGTCACATTGCCTTGGTATATTTGTCAAATCTAAGAAACCAACATTGGTATGTTATTATTAACTACACTCAGAGTTTACTTGGATTTCACCAGTTTTTCCATTAATGTTCCATGATGTTTTCTGTTCAAGGATCAAATCCAGGATACCACATTGCATTTAGCTGTCATGTCTCCTTAGTCTGCTCTGCTCTGTGACAGTTTCTTACTCTTGTTTTTCATGACCTTAACAGTCTTGGGGAATACTGGCCAGATATTTTTTAGTATGTCCCTCAATTTGGGTTTGTCTACTGTATTTTCTCATGATTCGAATGTTGTTATCACTGATGATGTTAATCTTCATTACTAGGTTATAGTTGTGCTTCCAGGTTTTTCTATTTTAAAGCTACAGTTTTTCCCCTTTATATACTCTGTTCTTTGGAAGTGAGTCACCAAGTCTACCCATACTCAAGGGGAAGAGAATTAAGCTCCACCTCCAGGAGGAAGGTGTATCTAAATATATTATTTGGAATCTTCTGTAAGGAAAATTTGCTTCTTCTGCTCCATTTGTTTATTTATTCAGTCATGTTTTATATCAGTATGCATTTATATATGTTTATTTTATACTTTGGGCTATAATCTAATAAATACTATGTTGTTTATTTTCTTGCTGAAGTTGTGCCAGCTTTAACCATTGGGAGCTCTTCCAGGTTGTCTGATCGGTCTCTCGCCCTCTTTTTTAAAACAACTTTATTGAATTGAAGTGTAATTCGTATATCATATAATTCACTCATTTAAAGTGCACAGTTCAGTGACTGTTAGTATATTCACATATTTGTGCAGCCATCCAGAATTAATTTTTGAACATTTTCATTACCCTCAAAAAGAAACCCCAAACCTCTTAGACATCATCCCCGAACCTCTCTACCCCCTAGTCCTTTGCAACCATTAATCTACTTTGTTTCAATAGATTTGCCTGTTCTGGGTACTTCATGTAAATGGAATCAGACAGTATATGGTCTTTTGTGACTGGCTTCTTCAATTAGCGAAATGTTCTCAAAATTCGTGTGTTTGGTCTCTTTTCAATCTTCATCCATTTGGATGTTCTTTTTACATAATTGTAATCCACATGAACATAGAAGTTGGTGTTCTGATTTTGTGATTTAACATTGTTTTCTATGTATTTCTCCATGCTTTATAATTATTTTAATGGTTTATACAAAGTTGGTGTTCACACCATAGTTATTTAATAATTCTCATTTGTAGTGTAAGGGCTCATTCCATCTTTCACTATTATAAATAATTCTACTATAAACATTTTCATGCTTATAAATTTTTAATTCTACTTTAGGATAAATTCCCAAGAGTGGAATGCTTGAAATAAAGGGTAGAATCATTTTTGTGATTTTTTTTTTGTTGTTGTTGTTGTTACATTCTACCAAATTACACTGCAGAAAATTTGTAACAATGTAATACATACATATCTGCTCCCCTGTATCCTTAGCAGCATTTTTTTCTAATTTAATGCACATAAAAGGAGGAATGAAAGGTCTGTATGTTAAATGTGTTACATGAATTTCGTATTTTTTCCTCATTTAATCTTCACCACAACTCTGTGAGATAGATATTATTCCCAGTTGACAGTGTAAGGACTGGGTGCCAGAGGCCCCAGGGGTTACGGCCAGAGGACAAATACCAAAGGTCAGATCCTGGAAGATTGCCTAAGCCAAAAGCTGGGACCAAAACAGGTCATTAAGAACCGAGGCTAGGCATAGAAGGGGAGCAAGGGACCAGATCATAACAAAGGGAAAAAAATCATTTTCCCATTGTTGTCATCAGGTCGATTCCAACTCATAGCAATGCTAGGGGACAGGGTAGAACTGCCTGCCCCATAGGGTTTCCAAGGAGTGACTGACTGGTGGATTCTAACTGCTAACATTTTTGATTAGCATCCTTAGCTCTTAAGCACTGTACCACCAGGGCTCCAAAGAGAACAAGGACCCAGGAAGGTCTGAGCTAGGTTGGCTAAATGGGAGGTCCCTTTAATGAATTCTAGAACATAGCTTTTTTTAGTGACCTTTTATAAGATCCATCAGGGTTTCTGTGGGTCGCCCAGGTTCATTTAAAGGGGCCAGAAGAGAATAGACACTATGCTCTCCTCTTGATATTTTAGTTTATCAATCATTTTTATGTTTAAAAAACAAAGGTGCTGCACATGCACGCATATTTGCATCTAAATGTGTGGAGAACCTCTAGAAGGATGTACATTGAACTATAGGAGTTGGGGTACCAGGGTATGTTATATGTATGCATTGTTCAATATTTATATGGGTTTTTTTTTTTTTTAAGGAAAAATTCGCAATTGCTAGAAATAGGTTTTCATTCACTCAACATTTATTGAATGTCCACTATATACTAGGCAAGGATTTAGAGTTAGAAAAAGCCTCTACACACAAGCTCATGGTCTAGTATAGTGTTTCTAAAACTTGAGTTCACAGCAGGTTCTGAAATTAAAAATCTGTGAGTCATATTGATTATAACCCAAACTATAGGATAAATATGCATGAATTCATACAGATATAAATGATTAAATACATTAATAAATGGAGCACAAGAGAAAAATCTGTGCAGAAGAATTACAAGTAGCTTATGTTCATACTCACTCAAGGAGATGGAACATAATCTCCTATACTTTAAATGTGGGCTGCAGGTAGTGACTTCCTTCCCAAGAGTACAGTACGGAAAGGGGGTGGGGAAGAGGAGAGTAACTTTACAGTGGAAAACCTAACAAGCACCACCTCAGCCAGGTGATGGTCAACATCAACAGTGATAAGCCATGATGATAGTATGTACCTGTGATGGTTGATTTTATGTGTCAACTTGGCTAGGCTATGGTGCCTAGTTGGTCAAACACTAGATGCTGTTATAAAAATTAAATGTTATCATCTCACATTAAAAAAAAAAACCATTGCCATCAAGTCGATTCTGACTCATAGTGACCCTGGAGGACAGAGTAGAGCTGCCTGGTAGAGTTTCCAAGGAGTGCCTGGTGGATTCAAACTGTCAACCTTTTGGTCTGCAACTGTAGCACTTAACCACTACACCACCAGGGTTTCCTCGACTCTCACTACTGTGGTATGTTTGTCAAATCTAAGGAACCCACGTCAGATGGTCTTAAGTAAAGCAGATTACCCTCTATAATGTGGGTGGGCCTCATCCATTCAATTGAAGTCTTTAAGAGTAAAAAGGGAGTGTTCTTTAGGGTATATTCTGCCTCCAGACTATAAACAGACATTTTGCCAGAATTCTCCATTGTTCCCATCACCAGACCTACAGATTTTGGAACATAAGACTGCGGGAATCTCCAGCCTGTCCTCTGACCCACAGATTTTGGACTTACCAGCCTTCCACAATCACGTGAGCCAATTATTTAAATAAATCTCTCTCTCTTACTGTTATATTTCTCTTGTGAACCATTACTAAGACAGCACCCTTGATATGACATGAAAATGGAACTTTACCTCTGTGGTCTTCCTTCCAAAACATATAATCCCAGTCTAATGATGAAAAAAAAAATCAGACAAATCTCAATAGAGAGGCAGTCTATAAAATACCCAACTGCTATTCCTCAAAGCTATCAAGGTCATCAAAAACAAGGAATGCCTGAGAAAGTGTCACAGATGAGAGGGGCCTAAGGAGAGAAGATGACTAGATGTATTCTAGATGGTATCCTGGAACAGAAAAGTGACATTAGGTAAAAACTAAGGAAATATGAATAGTATGGACTTTAGTTAATAATACTGTGTCAATATTAGTTCATTAATTGTAATGAATATACCATACTAACAAAGGGGAAACTGGGTGTAGGGTACATGGGAATTCTTAGTATTTTATGCATTTCAAAGTAAATTATAGCCATCAGTACACTTGCCCCAAACACTTCAAAATGTATATCATTGAGTAGAGTATTTCTTATAGTTCATTTACTTTTGATGTAAAATTTACATGTAATAAAATTCATACATCTGTGTAACTTGCACTCCTCACAACCAGCATTTTTTACAAAATGAAATACCATAGAAAATATCAGAGTACACTCACATAACATGGGTAAGTATTGTCTTGTGAACTTCTGTTTCAAACATATGTGTACTTATATACTGGGCCACAGTGTAAAATGTGTCTCTTACCATCACAATAAAAAAGTGAAAATTATTGGTCTGGTAAGGGAGCTCAACATGTAAGCAGATAATAATTATGCTTACATAAGATGATAGGTTTTATAAGATAAGGCGATAGATTTAAAGAAAGGATAACCAGGTCTATGTGACAAGGGAAAGAGGAGGAGGAGATTGGGATAGGCAGGAAGGATTCAATATGAGACACATTATTGTAATAAGAATGGCCAGCACTTTTAAAGCACTCATCGTGTGCCAACTGCCAAGCACTGTTCTAAGAACACTACTAACTCCTTTAATCCTCACAACACCCCCAGAATGTAAGTAGATACCATTATTATCCCCATTGTACAGGACACTGAGCAAAGAGATTGAGTAACTTAAGGTCACATAGCTAGTAAGTAGTCGAGCGAAACAGTCAAGCTCCAGTTCCTGCTCTTAACTCTTATACTATCTAGTACTATATGTTTTCTTGGTGGAAATTTTCTTTTTAACTTGGGGGATTTTACTTAAATTACTTGTAAAGTAGGCAAAATTAAGTATGTTTTTGTCTAATATTACCTTAATTATATGTATGTGTATACATACATGCACATACTATATGCCATATATGTATTTTTTTTTCTTTTTAAAATTATGGGGTACATAGAAACGCACATTTAGAGTCAGAAGGGATGTTTAAAAAGCCAAAGAAGTTGTCATAGAGTTGATTATGACTCATGGCAACCCCATGTGTTGCGGAGCAGAACTGTGCTCAATAGGGTTTTCATGGCTGTGACCTTTCGGAGCCAGATTGCCCAGCCTTTCTTCTGAGGCACCTCTGGGTGGGTTCAAACCACCAACCTTTCGGTTAATAGCTGAGCGCTTAGCTATTTAAACCACCCAGGGACTCCTAGAAGGGATGTTAAACCCATTGCCATCAAGCTGATTTCAACTCGTAGCCACCCTATAGGACAGAGTAGAACTGCCCCATGCGGCTTCCAAGGCTGTAATCTTTACAGAAGCAGACCACCACATCTTTCTCCCACAGAGCAGCTGGGGGGTCCGAACCACTGACCTTTGGTTAACAGATGAGTGCTTAACCACTGTACCACCAGGCCTCTGAGAAGGGATCTTAAAAAACCAAAGCTGTTGCCATCGAGTTGATTCTCATAGTTAGCCGTCATCAAATATCACTTTCATGTCTGGAAGCCATATACTCTACTTTTACACAGTGGTTTGTTTGGTATTTTCTAGATTAATTGTGCAGTGACATTAGAAGAGAATATTGACTTGATCGTTCCCAAAGCTACCTGACTTTGATGCTTATTAAGCTTAAATGAACATTTAGTGACACTAATACACTGAGTGTGGTGAACCAGCAATGTGAGGTATTAAATACAGCATTACATTATGAGTCAGGAGGCCAGAATCCAGGACTTCATGCTACTTCTCTGACCATCCTTTTTCTCATCTGCAAAATAAAGGTCGTGTACATCAGGGATGACAAATATAAGGTGCCTATGTTGCCACTCCTTTCTTCCTCCCCCAGGGCTGACATTACTAATCATTCATGGCTTCCTTTTGCTCTGAATCCTGGAAGCAGCTCCAGAGACCTTCTCGACGCAGTGCTCAAGGCAGCCAATACAGTTACCCACAGTTGGCACCCAACCTGAAAGCTGCTTCTGTCTTTGGATATGACAATCTCTAAAGAATCTTCCAGTTCTAACTCCCAGAAATACACTATCACAAATGTGAAAGCTATGCCCAGTTCAGTATGTATGCAAGTCTTTTCAGTCTGTCTTTCCTCTGAGCCTTAACTTTACGTCGTGTAGGGTTCTGAGACATGAATCTGTTCATATTCTTTGAATCTACCAACCTGACCCGTCTTGGCCTTTAAAACATGTCCTTAGGATAAAGCTAACCGAAGGAAAATTCTCGTTTGATTCCTGTTCTAAGTGACGTTTACCTTCTTTTTTCCGGGGGTTTTCTAGATTCCCTGCGAGGGTGCTCTAGCACTCTCTGAGTCATGCTTTCCTTCGGTGAAGCTTCCTTTCTTTATTTCTCCTTGATTTTTCTCATACCGTGTAAAATAGTGGTTAAGAGCTACAGTTGCTAACCAAAAGGTCGGCAGTTTGAATACACCAGGTGCTTCTTAGAAACTCTCTGGGGCAGTTCTGCTCTATCCTATAGGGTCGCTACGAGTCGGATTGACTTCACGGCAATGGGTTTGGTTTTTTGTTTTCACACAGGCTCTTGGGTGTGGAATCTCCTAACTTCCTGGCCCCCAAACTTCTCCCCCAGCCCTGGGTGTTGTTGAATACCAAGCGTTTATAAACAGAGGACGTTCATACCTGCTCCCTGACCACTCCCAGCACTTGTCTAAGCATATTCCTCCTTACTGTCCTCCCTCAGTTTCACAATTGTTTGATCTCCCTCTTCCCTGATGACTAGTAACCAGGAAAGAGGTGCCTAAAACATTCATCTTCAATTCTCAAACCCGTATTTTCTCTGAGTCTCAGCATTGTACGTTTTGGCGTTGCCTATCTTATAGTAACAATAGTTTACCATTGTGCTTCTCCACTTCATTACCACTGTGGAATCCTACAGTACCTCATTGTGTAATTGTTATGAGTATGCAAAAAGAAAGATGCATACAAGTCTTTAGATGCCTTCAGCAACTCTTTTTGGAACTTGCATTCCAATGAGTATCAGGTCAACAAGTCCTTGTTTGCCATCCTTGCCCTTGAAGTCAGTGGGAAGGAATGCTGTGCTTCTGAGGTAGAAACCAATTTGATCCCCTGATGTACATCCCAGTGGGGTCTGTTTACATCTCGTTTTACCACATAATGCAACGAGGGCATTTAAAGGCAGAGGTTTGGATGTGGATGCCTTTGAGAAGATAATTTTTTACTCTTACCTGGCAAGAGGAATCCAGGCTGCAGGATGGTACTTTGTATCACAGTCTTTATAAACTAGCATAAAAGTGGTTTTAAAATAACTTTACTGAAAAGGAGTAGAAGAAAGGATGATAATCTTAATTTACTAGCCACCTGCCAGTGTTTACTGGCAATAATTTGTATAGAGAATAAAAGCAGAATTTAACATCAAAGGATTAAGCACAAAGAGTATGTTGCATTCCCACCTATGGCAGTGAGTTTATCTTCCTGGAAAAGGGAGTGAATGACCACAGGCCTCCCCCATGGCACAGCTGTCATATCCCCAGCTGAGCTGGCCTAAATGACATCCTGTCTGCCTTGGTATTCTGCACGCTGAAGGAGTTGCAGCAGTCCCAGGCCTTGCCATACTGGGCCTGTGTATTAAGCAGCCTGGCTCTTTATAGCTGTTAGTGCTTGGGATTGTTGTGAGATAACCACCTGCCTGATTAAACTCAATGCCAACTGTTTTTTTCTAACTCTGTATTTCCGATGGTATATACAGATCTACTGTTAAAAAGTCCAATGCTGTCAAGTCGATTCCGACTCCAAACGAGCCTTTAGGACAGAGTAGAACTGCCCCATAGGGCTTCCAAGGCTGTAATCTTTATAGGAGCAGACTGCCACATCTTTCTCCCATGGGTTCGAACTGAAGACCTTGTGGTTAGCAGCCGAGCATTTAACCAGTACACCACCAGGGCTCCTTACCTGCCTGACAGAGTTTAGGAAATAAGAGATGAGCTGAGAGGGTAAAAATTATAATAATATAAAACTTAGCCCCCATAAGAATGTCACTGAATTGGACATGTAAAAGTTGTTGAATAGGCAACTATTCTGTGACATATATTTAACCACATTTTTTTTTTAAATTACATAAACTATTGAATAAATTACAAACAAAGATAATAAATACTCAAAACTCATCACTTCATAATTGATACTACATTTTTGTTATCTATTTTTTTTTATGCTCTTAAGGCTCTTTATACCTATTGTAAATAACCAATTACACCTATTACTGAAGCTTAAAGAGATTTCACATTATAAATATAATTTGTACAAGAATGAGGAATAGTTTAACAGTAGATCACATATCGTGTTTAATGACAATATATTTATTGTTGCGGAGGGGGACTAAGTCCAAATATCCCATAATCTGCTGTTTCCAGTAGCAGCAAGGAAATAATAATGATAACAGCCTAATCGTAAATGGACACTTACTATGGACCAGACCTTTTGCTAAGTGCTGTTTGTATGTTGGAGCCCTGGTGGCACAGTGGTAAAGAGCTCGGCTGCTAACCAAAAGGTCGGCAGTTTAAACCCATCAGCCGCTCCTTGGGAGCCCTGTGGGGCAGTTCTACTTTGTCCTTCCTGTACACTCGCTGAATCACAATCAACTCAGCAACAGGTTTTGGTTTGGTTTGTATGTTATGTCAGTTCGCTCTCACACCTCAGATATACCCATCAAACTGGGGTTCAGAAACACCAAGTACGTTAAAGACACATGACAAGTAAGTGGCAGAGCCACAGCTGTCTTACTCAAGGTCAAGCTTTTAGCCAGCACATTCTCATATCTCCTCAACAAGCAAAGAAAAATCCTTGCTGGTTTCCAGCTTGACTTAGCTACTGAGCCCAGCACACAGGTAGACCCTCTTCATGATCCAGTGTGCCCTAGCTTCTGTGTACTTTGCTGGGATTCTGATTAGTCACGAAACCATTCATACACACAAGACCCAATTCTCCCATGCAATCTGCTTACCTCACTAGAGCTCAGTTTATCAACATGACACATAAGTAAAGGAGAGTCTCAACCCCACCCTTGAACAGGCATTGATGCCTCATCAAAACATGTTTTATGCTCAAAGAGACTGTGAAGTAAATGGAAGCCTGTAAGCCAGCCTCTGCCTGGTGTTGTGACAGCTGAGTCCTTTGCAAACTGATTCTTAGCAGACACATTCAGACTTTGCCGAGGTTGCTACAAAAGCTCACCTGGGCTGACCTAGCCTAGCCCTGCCATGACATTCCTTTTTCAGTCTCCTGCACAGCAGGTTGGAGTCCTGGTGGCACAATGGTTAAGAGCTACGGTTGCTAACCAAAAGGTCAGCAGTTTGAATCTATGAGGTGCTCCTTGGAAACCCTATAGGGCAGTTCTACTTTGTCCTGTAGGGTTACTACGAGTCGGGATGGACTCAATGGCAGTGGGTTTGGTTTTTTTTTTTTTTTTTTTTCCAGTTTTTTAGGCAGTAAGTTGGGAAACCTTGTAATTGCAACTGCTGAAAATGGCAGCTAACATTGGTGGGCAAGTAGGAAGTACCGTATACATCAAAATCAGATTTTTAACAAGAATTCAGATCAATCTGTATGCTGTGTTTATATGACTTCATTTAGCCATTCTAAATGAAAATACAGAGTGTCTTGTATGCCCCAACTAGTGATGAGTGGCTTCTCTAGGAGAATTTTAAGGCACCTTGGGGATCATCTTGGGTAGGTGTCAGGAGGATAACTAATGAAAATTTATGTTAGCTGTGTATTTATTAAAACTTCGTTTAGTTCATAGGAGTGAAGACCAATGTTATCAGAGAATTTTTTTTTACTCTAGTCCATCAAAGAATCTTAACACTATTTGCTTATTAAATATGATTTAATATGATTCCTTGGGAAATTTGATCTTGTTTTTCTGTTGTTCTTTTATCCTGCAGGTTCCAGTTGCAATCACCTTTTGTCATAACTTTTTAACTATATTTGGAAAAGGATCAGCCGGGGGGAAAAATGATAAAATTTTTCCTCATGGTAAATAAACAAGGGCAGACCCGACTTTCTAAGTACTATGAACACTTGGAGATTAATAAGCGTACACTTCTGGAAACAGAAGTCATAAAGAGCTGTCTCTCTCGATCTAATGAACAAGTAAGTTTCTGTTCCTCTCTTGTATGTCTGCATTCAATTCACGGTGGCAGATCTCAAGGGCCCTCGTTTTCTTTGAACCACGTATATTCTTTCAGCAGCTATTAGGGAAAAGAAGTGAAATGAAGAGTGGAGCATACCTGTCTTCACCCTCCTTTAAGGAAAATAAAAACAAAGAGAAGTAAAAAAAAAAAAAATCCAAACCCTTTGCCATCGAGTCAATTCCAACTCATAGCGACCCTATAGGACAGAGTGGAACTGCCCCATAAGGTTCCTAAGGAGCGCCTGTGGATTCAAACTGCCAACCTTTTGGTTAGTAGCCAAACTCTTAACCACTATGCCACTTGGGTTCCTAGGTCAGCATATTTGTCTCAATGCACCATGGAAGTGGCAGCTCAAATTTAGCCCTCTTCATAGATACATCTTCTTTTTTTATTCATGTGAATTCTGCTTGTGGAACTCTTGGCAGTGTCTGTGGCGTGTGGGTTTCTTTAAGCCAAAAGGTGACAGTTAGATGACTGTTATGAAGGTGAGCACTCAAGACCTATTCTGTGCCAGAGGATAATATAATTCTCATGTAGTGTACATTTTTTTTTCCCAGTTATCATTTTTATAAATATCCCAGCAGCATAATACTGGACCTAGTGATTTCGAAACAAAACCAGCTTAATTAGAACTTGGCTTATTTTATTAAGTAGATGGAGAATATGGAAGTTAAAAATTCATATGAAACAACAAATCTGTCCTTTCTGCCAAAATGGAGGTTGAGTAAAATCATTGAAATAATAATATGATTTGTTTTTTTTTAAACAGCCTTTTTTTTTTTTTTTCTTTCCTCTCTTTTAACAAAGAGCTTTAAATGGAGAATTACTTAATTCAGGTCCCAAATTCAAATCCAGTGGAAATCACTCAACAACTGAGGTAAAATAAGAAAGCTTATTTAAATCAACCAGTAATTTTGTCAGTTCTCCATTTCACCACGTAAGTAGAAAGGCTGCCTGTGGGAACCACCGCTAAGTCATGAAATATTAAGCTACGTCGGTGCTCAGAATTTACGCACAGCAACTGTGTTTCCCTTGGCTTCTAAACTGATTTTCCAGTCGGAACATCTCAGAGTTCATCTCTGAATTACAACTGGCCTACCATGGCACACATTGCTTAATGTTGTTTTCAGAAGGAAATAGACACTGTTAAGGGCTGTGCTAATAAGCACATACCATACGTGAAAGTAAACACACTCTTAGAAGCAATCTTGTTTGAATCTTTCTACAGAATACAGGCATTCCACAATTTCAAACATCATTGTCACTGAAAGTCTAACCTTTGAAATGTAAACTTGAGAACGAACCTACTATTAGACATGTTTCAAGCATTCTAAATGATTTTGGATTTTAAAAGGAGCCTGTTGGGCTTCTGGCATCATCAGGCACCAAGGCAGCACCATCTCAGCTTAGTTTTTATTTTATTCAGAAAAGTGCTTTGGTAACTTTTTAAAAAAATGTCAGAAACTCCTGAGAGGCTTTGGAAAATGTTCCTTAGGTTCCTTCAAATAGGTTGTCTTTCCTGAAAGACCCAATGGGGCAGAAATCATGCTGACTCCACGAATGGTCCCGTACTTACTACATTTGTCCTCATTTTAAGTAAAAGCCTCAGATCCCTCCATCTTACAGACCGTCCAGTGGCTTTCCCACAGAAGAATTTCCGTAGTCAAACTTGCCGCTTCATCCCCAGGTGCATCCAGGCACCCGAGAACAATCTATCGCAGTACAAAAAGCCATAAAGTTGGTGCTCACCTGCATTTGGTCAAACACAGCCAACAGTCCAAAGGAAGCCCTACACTGTGCCTTTGGCTCGCTGTCCAATTCCTGTCCACCCAGCGCCTTCCTGCTCCCCTGTGTACAATGACTTCAGGAGAGAGATGAACGAGAAGGAAGTTGTTTTATCCACAAGTCTATGGTGGTAAGCTAGTTATTAATTCATATGAAGCAGTGTTTACAATGGGAGATTTTGTTTAGCATCTGTCACACAAAGGCCATCTATAAATAATTTATAAAAGAAAGAATCTACATCAATTCTTTCATCTGTATAGAAAAAGAAATCAAGAATTTTTAAAAAATATGTATGCTATGTGTATTTGTTTCCAAAAGAACCTAGGGAAAGCAAAAAGAAAAAAATCCTTTTTATTGTGTTTGCTTATTTTCACATTGGAGAGAGTTTGAATGCTGATGATTCATTAGCGCTGCTTGCGGGGTTCCACATAAAGCTAAGCAAAGGAATGAGAGAAAGCACAGGTGGGAACCCACGTGAACACACCCTTTGACTCTTTCCAAGACCACGTCTCCCTCCCGCACTGGAGATGCTTCCGTGTTGTGAGAAAAAGCCCAATAAAGGTGGTATAACATTTTAATGTTCTATATTTCTAGTGGAAAACCTGGTGGCATAGTGGTTAAGAGCTATGGCTGCCAACCAAAAGGTCAGCAGTTCAAATCCACCATTTAGGCGTTCCTTGAAAACTCTATGGGGCAGTTCTACTCTGTCCTGTAGGGTTGCTATGAGTCGGAATCGACTCCACAGTAACAGTTCTTTTTTTTTTTTTTTTTTGTACCTTTCTAGCAGATACCCAAATCAGAAAGTAGAAATCAAGCATGCCATTTTGAAGAGGTCTCTGGCAACCACAGGAACTAATATCTAACTGTGTTTTGTCTAGTGCTCTTTCATTGAGTATAAGGATTTCAAGCTGATATATCGGCAGTATGCAGCTCTCTTCATTGTGGTTGGAGTTGATGACACTGAGGTGAGACAATAGAAGAGCCTATGAAAAATGTAAGAACATTAAGGATAACCATCTGATTTTCATTCCTCTTTAAATTGACATTTTCTTCCTATTTGTCTCCTTAAGAATGATCTTGACTCTTTTGAAGGACCTTGGTTTCTGGTGAGGAGCGGGAAAGCTGTGTGGAGGAGAAATAGCTAGCATGTTTCTTGGATTAGGTGAGCAGCCTATGAAGTAGAGAAGCACAAAGCTACAGACTGCCTTTCTACATCCAAGGCAATACCAGCGCCCTGCCATTGGGGTGCTGCACATGGGCAGCGTAGACAAGTGCAGAGGCCAGTCAGTTGTGGCATTAAACATAGGCTGCCACACCAAAATGCCAGAGCAAGCTATGTATACGTGTAAGTCAAAAAATATTGCTACTAGGGCTCCAGATCATACATGCACGGATTTGTTCCAAACAAAATGTGTTTAAACATGTCTCTGCAATCAGTGGATGGTTGCAGACAAGTTCTCTCGGTAATACACTTGTCTTAGTCTCTGTAGGAAACCCTGGTGGGGTAGTGGTTTAAGTGCTGTGGCTGCTAACCAAGAGGTCAGCAGTTCAAATCCGCCAGGCGCTCCTCGGAAACTCTATGGGGTAGTTCTACTCTGTTCTATAGGGTCGCTATGAGTCGGAATCAACTCGATGGCAGTGGGTTTGGTTTTTTGGGTTTTAGTCTCTGTAGGGTGCCTTCAGAAAAAGAAAAGGATACTTTTTGTGCCATGCAAAAAAATGATTTTGAGGTCAGGGCTAATACCAAATTTTTAACAAAACTCAAGTGGACATCTTCCCAAATCATTTGAAGCTTTGCAACAAGTTTTTGGGAATGCTGCCCCACATAAAACAACAGTTTTTAGGTGGATCAAGCATTTTAAGGAAGGTTGGAAAGACCTAAAAGATGAGCCAAGAGAGGGAAGACCGCTCAGAAGGTTATCTCTTGGCTCATCTTTTAGGACTTTCCAACCTTCCCATGGCGATTGTTTTTTGGGAATTGCAGAGGGGTAATCTTGATAGGTTTTCTCGAAAGACACAGGACAATCACAGGGGCTCATTATGAAGAAGTTTTAAGAAAATTGAAAACTGCGTTGGTTAAAAAAAAGGCCAGGAAAATTGTGCCAAGGAATTTTTTCCATCACGACAATGCACCTGCTCATTCTTAGGGGGTAGCAAGGGCTGTGCTACAAGAATTTTGTTGGGAAACCTTACCCATCTACCCTACAGCCCTGATCGTGCCCCTTCAGACTTCTTTTTGTTCCCCAAACTCAAAGAACATTTCAAAGGAACATAATTTGAGTCCCTCAGGGATGCTAAAACTGCCATTTTGACGTGGTGTAAATTGAAGAGCACAGAATTCTTTGGTGAAGGGTTTGAAAGATGGAAGCACGGCCTTCAGAAGTGTATAGAACAGGATGGAAGACATGCCGAGAAACAATAGCTTCACGTTTTGATATTTTTGTTTAATAAAGGTTTCTATGATTTTGTAGCAGTGCTTTTTGACTTGCCCTCCTATATGACTGCATTGAGATTACATCTCCTCCGATTCAGTTCACCACTTCAGAAATACCAGTTCCAGATCAAGAGCATCTATAGCCATGGAATCCCTGAAAGGGTGTTTAAGATCTCAAATACTTTGAAAGATCAGTTGATTCTTTTATCCATGAACCACACTTTAAGGTGGTTTACCCATCCTGTTTCACAGATGGAAAAATGAAGGCATGAAGAACCTGAAAAATGGCTTACGCCAGCTGGTGTCAAATACTAGACTCTAAGGTTTCATTCCGTCTTGATTCATCATGGACTTAAAAAAAATTTTTAGAGGGTAAAATTTTCTCCATTTCCCCCATTGGTAAGCTTCAAATGAGCAATAGAACTATTCTGAATATTTGTGTCAGGGGAAGCTACTTTGCTCACATTTTCTGCTCAGCAAGCCACATGCCCTGAAACTGGAGAGCTGAGTGGGAAGCACTGTATCTAAGGTATACATGGGCTCTACTAAAACTGATTGTACTTTTCCTCTTTTATTTCAGAACGAGATGGCTATTTATGAATTCATCCATAACTTTGTGGAAGTTCTAGATGAGTACTTCAGCCGAGTGGTAAGTCTAATGACTGAAGAATGGCTTTCTTTCTCACTCCAATTTCTCAGGAAGTGGACTTGTATTAATATAGAGCTTTAATGTATGGAAGTTAAAATTCAACTGATGCCAGATTTTACCTTTCCTTCTGGCTCATCCAAAGTGTTACAAACCAGCTTTACAAAGAACCAGTTCTAGAAGACCAAGAACCTCTTACAGTTCCTTTATTATGAAATTTTGCTATGTAATTATTCTCTTCTTTTCCTCTTCCTTCTGCTTTGTCTGCTAAGAGGCCAGGACCTTTTTCACTTTAAGTGTCATTTCCGTCCAAATCCTTGCTATGAGGGTCAAAACCAACTCTCCTTACAGAAAAATTGAATTCCTTTTCAACGATTTTCTTGCAATATGATTAACATACCATCTTAGTTATCTAGTGCTGCTATAACAGAAATACCACAAGTGGGTGGCTTTAATAAACGAAGTTTATTTTCTCACAGTTTAGGAGGCTAGACGTCCAAATTCAGGGTACCAGCTCTAGGGGAAGGCTTTCTCTGTCGGCTCCGGGGGAAGGTCTTGTCTCTTCTGAGTTTCTGCTCCTGGGCAGTCTTCATGTGGCTTGGCTCCTCTCTTCCCCTATCTGTGTTTCCTTGCTTGCTTGTGCTTAATCTACTCTTATATATTATATATCAAAAAAGATTGACTTATGGAACACCTTACACTAATATTGCCTCATTAACATAACAGAACCTACTCCCAAATGGGATTATAACCACAGGTTTAGGGGTTAGGATTTACAACACATGCTTTTGGGGGGACACAATGTAATCCGTAACACATTATCATACAATCCATTCAATTAAAGTACAGGCAGTCCCCCGGTTTCGAGTGAGATCCATTTCTAAGTCTGTCTTTAAGTCGAATTTATAGGTGAATCGGAACAAGTACACATGGTTCTTATTTAGCCTTACTTTAGTGCAAGAAAAGGCTCAAAGCCTTTTCAATGGTTTAACAGCCGTACATGCAGCAAGTGAAGGTAATTGTGATGAAGAATTTGTGGTGAGTGGTTCAGTCGTTTCAAAGTGAGGGCAGACTTACATAACATTAAAGGGCAAGTAGGAGTTGTCCAGAGGTTCACTGGACAATTCAGTGTTTTTTAGTATTTACACAGACTTGTGTAACCATCACCACAGTTTTAGAACATTTTCATCACCCCCCAAGAGAAACACCATATCCATTTCTTTCCAACCCCCCTGGACTTAGGTAGGTAACCACTAATCTTTCTGTCTCTATGTATTTGCTTGTTCTAGGTGTTTCATATAAACAGAATCATACAATATGATTATTTTGCTTCATATCATACAGTCTGACTTATTTCACTCTGCATGTTTTCACGGTTCATCCTTGCTGTAGCATGTGTCAGTACTTCACTCCTTTTTCTTGCCTAATATCTTTTATATGGATATACCATGTTTTGTTTATATATTTGTCAGTTGATGGGCATTCGGGTTGTTTCTACCTTTTGGTTATTATGAATAATGCCTCGTGAACATTCTATACATGTTTTTGTGTGTATATATGTATTCAGTTCTCTTGGGCATATACTGAGGAGTAGAATTGCCAGGTCATATGGTAACTCCATGTTGAGCGTTTTGAAGAACTGCCAAACTGTTTTCCAAAGTGGCTGTACCATTTGACACTCCTCCCAGCAGTGTATGAGAGTTCCGATTTCTCCACATCCTCTCCAACACTTGTTAATATCCGTCTTTTCTTATTATAGCCATCCAAGTGAGTATGAATGTGGTATCTCGGCTTGGTTTTGGTTTGCAGCAGTTCCAGTCCACCAGGCGCTCCTTGGAAACCCTACGGGGCAGTTCTACTCTGTCCTATAGAGTCGCTATGAGTTGGAATCGACTCAACAGCAATGGGTTTTTTGGTTTTAATAGTTAATAATGTTGAACATCTTTTCATGTGCTTATTGGCCATTCATATATCTTCTTTGGCAAAAAGTCTGGTCAAATCGTTTGCCCATTTTTCAGTTGTGTTATTTGCTTTTTTATTGTTGTGTTTTAAAAATTCTTTATATATTCCAAATACAAGTCCCTTATCAGACACATGATTTGAAAATATTTTCTCCTACTCAGTAGTTGTGTTTTCACTTTCTTGATGGTATGGTGTCCTTTGAAGCACAATAGTTTATAATTTTGATGAAGTGCAATTTATCCATTTTTCTCTTTTGTTACTTGTGTTTATGGTGTTGTGTTTAAAAAGACTTTACCTAACCTGAGGCCATAAAGATTGAGTCCTATGTTTTCTTCTAAGAGTTTTATAGTTTTAGCTCTTACATTTAGATTTTTGGTACATTTTGAAGTTAATTTTTATACTTGACTTGAGGTAGGGAGTCCAACTTCATTCTTTTGCATGTAGATAGCCAGTTGTCCCAACACCATTTATTGAAAAGACTGTTGTTTCCTCATTGAATTGTCTTGGCACCCTTATAAAAAAAGTCAGTTGACCATAAATATAAGGATTTATTTCTGGACTCTCAGTTCTGTTCCATTGATCTATATGTTTATCCTTATGCTAGTACCACAGCTGTCTTGATTACGGTAGTAAGTTTGAAATCCAAGCGAAGGTGTTTTTCCTTACTACCATAGTCCTTCCAAGCTTTGGTTGGACATTCCTGAGAAGTCACAGTGGCACAAGCTGATCTCCCAAAATTGTTTTATTTATTTTGTTTTGTTTTAAATAGAAGAATTAGGAAGGAACTGTTTCCAAGCTTCTTCTTCCTGAGGCAGTTAGTGGAATCTGCTCCATAGCTGGTAACGTTGAATCCGCTAAAGCCTGTAAACACGAAGTTCATGTTAAGGAGCTGTATCTTCAGCCCAACTTCTAATACCAGAGGTGAAGTTTGCAAACTCCTTCTTCACGTGTCTGTCTTCACTTGTCTTGGTGTAGTAGTTCTCAAAGTGTGGCTCTAGACCTGGAAACTTCTTACAAATGCAAATTCGGGGCCCAATCCCCAGATTATTGTGTAAGAAATTCTGGTCAGAGGCCCAGCAATCTGTGTTTTAACAAACCTCCCAGGTGATTCTGACGCGTGCTCAAGTTTGAGGACCGCTGCCTTAGTGCATGAGGAGACCTGGTGGCGCCGTGGTTAAAGTGATCGACTGCTAACTGAAAGGTCAGCAGTTCAAAACCACCAGCGGCTCCCACGAGGGAGATGTTGCAGTCTGCTTCCATAGAGATTTGGAATAGATTAGATGATAGTGGGTGGGGCCTTGGTGCATGAGGGTTGCTGTCAGTTATTTCCTAATTCAGGGGTTGGAGATGGGAAGCTGCTTAGTGGCCTACAACATGGTATTGCATGTACCTACAGAGGGATCGGAAACCCCGGGGGCATAGTGGTTAAGAGCTACAGAAGCTAACCAAGAGGTCAGCAGTTCGAATCCACCAGGTGATCCTTGGAAACTGTATAAGGCAGTTCTTTTTTTTTTTTTTTAAACGGAGGGATTGGTGCTCTCCAAAGCTGAAAGAGGGCAAGAGATCGGGCCATTCCACAGATTACCTTCAGACAACTGGGAGCATTAAAACTGGCTTTAAAATCCAACTTTGTGTTAATTGCTTCGAGTCAGCCCTTTAGCCCATGACTGTCCAACAGAATTTTCTGCAGTGATGGAAATGTTCTATATCTACTGTCCAATATGGTAGCCACTAGCCACATGTGGCTCTTGAAATGTGGTTAGTGTAACTGAGGAATTGAATTTTAATTTTCTTTAATCTAAGTGAAACAGGTAAGTGTACCTGGTGGTTGCTGTATAGCTCGAGCTCCTGCTTATCTCCTAGCGGCCACTGTCTTGTTCAGACAGACTGGTTGCAAGTCAAGGTCTGTGATTCATAACTGGCCATGGTTAGCCACTTTGAGGCGACACCCACGAAGAAGAATATCATTTCCCAAAATAACGATGTTTTAAACCTGGAGGAATAAAAAGAGGGTACAAGCACTGTCATTGCTAAGTTTTTTTTTTTATAATGATTATTATTATATTTGGTAACTGAGAATAAATAGCACGTTGCTGAATTGTGACTGTAATTCTAGGGAGAGAGGCAGTGACCACATAAACCACAGAAGTCAAGCTAAAAATTTAATTTAAACCAGGCGATTATGCAGAACTTGGACAGTACTAAGGGATGGCCCTGTTTAGGATGACAGTAGCAGAAAGAAGAAGAGGAAGAGGGAAAGAAATACTGTTGTTGTGTGCCATTGAGTCGATTCCAACTCCTAGTGACTATATAGGATAGAGTAGAATTACCCCATAGGGTTCCTTAGGCCATAATCTTTATGGGAGCAAATCGCCGGGTCTTTTCTCCTGCAGAGCCATCGGTGGGTTCAAACTGCTGACCTTTCAGTTAGCAGCCTAGCACGTAACTGTTGTGCCACCAGGGCTCCTGGATTTGCAATAGGGTAAAAATGCACCAACTCATCTTGGCATCAGAAGCTCTGATTGGAAGTCCTCCTTCTGCAAAGGAGTACTGTGGGGAGGAAAACAGGATCTGTCCCACTCCCCGAGAATGCCTTGTCATCTAAGATGTATTTTTAGGCCTGTGAGTTTTAAACATTCTTTCTGGGGCTATTTTTAAGCTTAGAGAGTTTCGGAATCTTAAATTTGGAGATTAGTCTCATGCTGTCTGGGCTGAGAGAAGCATCTCAGCATCATGTTTTCAAAACAAAAGGCCAACCCAGTTAGCTTCAGAGAAGACGGTTGAGGGCTCTGAGGGCTGTTGCTGGTAACAAAGTGGTGTAAGAGTTTTCAGGGCATCTAGTCATTTGACAAACCTTAAATCCTTTCAAATACGGATTTAACTCTGTTTTCTGTTTTTCTCCCTCCCTGACTTTTCCATTATGTAAATATCCATGTTCCCTGAAAAAAAATAAATATGTAAGCAAAAAGAAAAGGGAGAAGATCCTGAAAGCTCATCATTTACTGATAACTAGTTTTAGGCAGGAAACTCCGATGGCATAGTGGTTAAGTGCTACGGCTGCTAACCAAGAGGTTGGCAGTTCAAATCCACCAGGCTCCCCTTGGAAACTCTATGGGGTAGTTCTACCCTGTCCTATAGGGTCGTTATGAGTTGGAATCGACTCGACGGCTGTGGGTTTGGTTTTTTGGGTTTTTAGTATTAGGCATATTTTCTTTCTGACTTTATGTAATATATGTCTATATCTATCCATAGCTGTATAAATCTATGTATATATATTATATAAGACTGTATATACCACTCGATAACTTGCTTTTTTATTTAACAACATGTCAGCAGCTGTGTATCCATATCATCATTTAGAAGTATGCTTTAATTTATTTAATTAGTCCCCTTAATAGACACTTCGGTTGTTACCAATCATGTGCTATTATAAACAACATTACCCTGAACATCCTCATCACACATCGTGTGTGGTTGTCTAATTATTTCCTTAGGATAAATTTCTATAAGTGAAACTGATGAATCCAAAGGCTACGCACATTTTTAAGGTTTTTGATGTTGTTGTTTGCCATCAAGTCAATTCTGACTCCTAGCAGCCCTATAGGACAGAGTACAAAAAAAAGTAGAATACACCAAATTCCGCTGTCTGGAAAGGTTGAGTTAGTTTATTCCCTTCACTTTGTAAAGGTGAATCGCGGCCTATAAAATTACTCTGAACTGCAGTATATGTGTGTGTGTATATATATATATTCTCATCAGAAGCTCAGACTCAGGGCCTTCCCACTCTCAGGCTTCTAAGCACAAAGCAGCCTCTCCTCTCCGCGTTCTGGCTTAGAGGCCGGAGCAGTCGTTAACTGTGCTAAGTGCTTGAGTTCCAGGGTCTCATTCTCACCTTCTGCACTCTTTTTCTCTTTTCCAGAGTGAATTAGATGTATCCTTTTTTCAATACTGTGAGCTAAGTTTTTCACGGCACTGTGCAAAGTACACTCTAGTCCTGATCAGGTAAGTGCCACGTGGCGGGAAAACGATTCGGAAGAATCCAGAATGTTAGGCATCAACAACTACGCAACCAGGACGAGACAGCCAGATAAAGGTGCTTTGTAGAAACCTCTAACCACCACCCCCCGCCACCACCCCCTTTTCTTTTTACAAAAGCAATTCTTTTTTTTTTTTTTAATTTAGATGAAGGTTTACAAAACAAACTAGCTTCTTATAAAACAATTAGTGCACGTATTGTTTTGTGACATGGGTTACCAACCCCACGACATGTCCACACTCTTCCCTTCTCAACCTTGGGTTCCTTATTACCAGCTTTCCTGTCCCCTCCTGCCTTCTTGTCCTTGCCCCTGGACTGGTGTGCCCCATTAGTCTCGTTTCGTTTTATGGGCCTGTCTAATCTTTGGCTGAAGGGTGAACCTCAGCAATAACTTCATTACTGAGCTAAAGGGGTGTCCAGGGGCCATACTGTTGGGGTTTCTCTGGTCTCTGTCAGACCAGTAAGTCTGGTCTTTTACAAAAGTAATTCTTATTAAGATTTGTTTTTTTTTTTTTTTCCCTAGACAAGGCTATGGAAATAGTTAATAATAACCATTTTATATTAATTTTGCTTCTTTTAATCACATAGATAAGCTCTTTGTAGAGTTTAAAGGACACAGCCAGAAAGTGCTTAGTTCCTCTAGAAAATAGATTTTCATGGCTCCAGGTACTAATATGGAGAAATGCCCTCATGATCAGAATAAGGACTGCAGGATTAATAAACTGGAGGGCTGAAGAAATTGCCTCGTGTTTTAGTTATCTAGTGCTGCCATAACAGAAATACCCCAAGTAGACGGCTTTAAGAAAGAGAAACTTATTTTCTCACAGTCTAGTAGGTTACAAGTCCAAATTCAGGGCATCAGCTCCAGGGGAAGGATTTCTCTCTCTGGAGGAAGGCTTCCCCTGGTTGAGGAGCTTCTCAGGCACAGGGACCCTGTGTCCAAAGGATGTCCTCTGCTCCTAGTGCTGCATTCTTGGTGGTATGAGGTCCCCAACTCTCTGCTTGCTTCCCTTTCCATTTATCTCTTGAGAGAGAAAAGGTGGTGCAGGCCACACCCCAGGGAAACTCCCTTTACCTTGGATCAGGGAGGTGACCTGAGTGAGGGTGGTGTTACAATCCCACCCTAATCCTCTCAACATAAAATTACAATCACAAAATGGAGGACAACCATACAATACTGGGAATTATGGCCTAACCAAGTTGATATATTTTGGAGGGGACATAATTCAATCCATGACACCTAGCTTAATTCACTTCTTTTTCTAGCAGAGAAGGCTGTGGTTTTCTTTTCTTTCTTCCTTTTAAATCACAGCATTCAAGGACCCCGAAAAGCATTTGCTTAGAATACCACAGGCCTGTGGATTTTGGCAGGAGCCCACTAGGCTTTGTTTGAGTGCTGTGGAGGAAAGTTGACTTTTAAGTTAATTTTTTAGTTCAAAAATCTGCTTACCACTTGAAAGCAATAAATAAAGGAGCCCTTTGGAAACACAGGAAACCCTGGTGGCGTAGTGGTTAAGAGCTACAGCTGCTAACCAAAAAGTTGACAGTTCGAATCCACCAGGTATTCCTTGGAAACTCTATGGGGCAGTTATGCTCTGTCCTGTAGGGTTGCTATGAGTCAGAATCAACTCAAAGGCAACAGGTTTGGTTTAGTTTAGTTTTGGGAACACATAAGGCTTGAAGCCAAAATAGTAATATTAATTATTATTATATGTGTGTGTATGTCTATGTATATATGCATATATATGTTCTTGTTAGTTGCCGTTGAGTTAGCTCCAGCTCATGGCAACCTTGTATATGCAGAGTCTAACTGTGCTTCATAGGGTTTTCCAGGCTGTGACCTTCCTGAAGTAGATCACCAGGCCTGTCTTCTGAGATGCCTCTGGGTAGATCTGAACCACCGAAGAAACCTTTAGCCAGTAATCTAGTGCTTAACCATTTGTGCCACCTGGGGAATACACACACACACACACACACACACACACACCTGCTAACCAGAAGTTTAGCTGTTCAGCCTCCATCTCTCACCAAGTTACCCCATTACAGTAATTTTAAAGAACTGAACCCTTGAAATCCCAGGGTGGAAAGGGAAAGGGGGAGAGTGCTGACATACTGCCGGGATTGCAACCAATGTGCAAAACAATTTGTGTAATAAATTTTCGAATGAAAAACTAATTTCACCTAAAACACAATTTAAAAAAAAGAACTGAAAATAAAAAAAAAAAAAAGATCAGCAATTCAAATCCACCAGCCGCTCTTTGGAAACCCTATGGGGCAGTTCTACTCTGTCCTATAGTGTCTCTATGAGTCAGAACCAACTTGACGGCACCTAACAACAACAACAACAACAAATATATATATTAGACACCTATGCCCAGAACTAGAATATTCACATCCACTTAATATTCTGGGAGAATGGTCATTTACCATTCAATATTGATAGGAAACATTGCAGGCTTTATTTGGAAACCTCTTTAAATTAACTGGGGAACGCTGAGTGCCCTCTAGTGGTGAGTGACCTAAATCTATAATCCCTTTGACCTAGACCCAAGACAAGGCTGTATGTTAGGATGTATCTTTATTCAACAAGTAACATTCCATTTTAAGTAAGGTCTTTAAAGCAATTCAAAATACATCTCTTCCTACTTCTACAGAGGAATAAAAGGATATGTCTTTTGATTTAAAAAGTCATCAGGAAAATGCTAAGAGCTAATGGACACTCACTGGGAAGTTCCACCTTAGATCTTGCCACTAACTGGCTGTGTGTATTGGATAAAGTATAAAATTATTCAAGTCAAAATAAGTAAACTAGAGTAGAAGAGCTGTAAGCTTCCTTTAAGCCTTAATATTTAATGACACCATGATTCTAGGTAACTGAGCTGTTACTTTACACGTAAAAGCAAGAAGACAAGGTCTTACAGGTCTAGATATTCAGAGAATGGAGGAGAGTCAGATGTAACAGGATATGTATTATGGTCGGATTATCTGTGTTGATGTGTCTTATAATGACCAGATTTTTGTTAGAAGTAGGGAAGGGTGTGCTTTTGAACCTCCCCTGGTGTGTGGCACAGGGCCATGTAATAAGATGTAGCATTCTTGTTTGAATGTAATTTCCACACCAAGACACAGATAATATCTTTTGCCTCTCATTTCACCTGCCTTGTTTTTCACCTTCTCTTCCTCTCTGACTAGGTTATATATTTAGTGTCCTTAGAAATTATTTAGATATATCCAACAGATTAGGAATCGTGCATCATTTGGAGAAGAGAATGAAATCTTTCCAGACCTTGAAGAGTATGTCTTTGCTTTGGGTATAATTTAAGTTGCGCCTCCAGCGGTCTAAAAGTAGAGTGGGTGGCAGGGTGGCAGGGCAGGCGTAGGACAGCTTGCTTCTATTTACATTCGTAAGAGGATACCACCCTCAGCCATCTGAAAATAATCAAACGAAAAGCCCCTGACACTTATGCTTCATACATAGTTCTTCTTAAGTAATGGATCTGATGTCCAGGGAGGACCTCTGCAGGCTAGTTCTACAGTACTGACACAAAAGAGCCTTTTAGAGTCTCGGCCCCTGTTTCCTGCTTCCTCTGCGTTGGGCCTTGGATGTTCTGCATCACCATCCTGGCAGCATGTATCCAGGAACCTGCGAGCATAACATTATGCAAGTCTGCTTCACAGACTTTGGGAAAGTTGAAAACAAGCAACTGCTATTCAGAAAATTGCAGCCTAGTGAGCCCACTAAGAGCACTGACGCTCAGAGCCCGTAATCTTGTGTTTGCTCATGCTTAAGAAAGCCTTCCTTGTCAGCCCACATGGAACAGAGAGATTTGAGGGTTGGTTGTGGTTCAGCAACAGGAGGATGGAAGTCACAACCTCATGAAACTCCCCCAAAATCCCTTATGTAAAAGTCTTTTTCTCCAGAAGCTTTTCTGCCTGGCAGCCTTTTAAGGATGGGGCAGTTTCCCAGGGTCTGCAGGGTTAGACTTTGAGAAATAAAGTGCACCATTTGCATTTCTCCCTGGTATGAGTTTGTGCTACTTCTCGTAAGACTAGCATCACAAAGCAAGACAGGTAGGATTTCAAAAAGAAATGACCTCAGCACAAGAAGTCATGACAGAAATTCTGGCTTACTGAAAACCCTTCCAGTAAAGAGAAAGCATCTGGTGCAGGGGCGTCAGGTGGGGCAAACAGGACAAGCAGGCCAGTGACCTACATCACTCACATGCTGTGAATAAGCCCCTGTACACTCTTCACATTCCACCCCACACACCGGACTGAAAGGCTGCCTGAGGACTCACAAGGCCCTGATTCCACAGGGAAAGTTTGTCCTACTACGTACCTTAGCAGACTTCTTAAGACTTTAGATTCCATGAATTCAGATTATCTTTTAGGCCTCAACTGGTAAGCTTCCCAAAATGTGCTGCTCTGTGGAGCCCCAGGTTTGTCCCAGGAATTCTCCAGGCAATTCCTAATTCAGAGGAACTATCTCTACTCCCTTAGCTAAATAAGGGACGGCACTGCACTCACCAGCTCCTCAGCTCAGCACACGCCTACTCTGTGTGTAGAGGTATAGAAAACCTTAACAGCCTTTTTGATATTTAGTGCCTTTAAAGAGGCTTAAAAGACTCGGTTCATTTTGGCTAGAACAGAACCTCCTCCCTCACACATATAGGGTGGGCCTAGAATCCAGAATGTTTTCTTGATTTAAAAACATACTGGGCTGGGGATGAAACATTCATGTTTTTTATTTTTTAAACTCTTAAAGCCAGAGTGATAATTCTAGAACCCTAATGCTCATTGCTATGAGTCAGAATTGACTCGACGGCAGTGGGTTTGGTTTTTTGGTTAATGCTCATTATGGGTGATACAGAAGCACTCTAGACTCATGGCTTCTCTTTTGCAGTTGAGCATGAGGGAGTAGGAAGGGCCTCAGTGCTGTGTGCCCTCTGTGTAACTCAGCCAGTAGCTCCCATGGTCTCCCTGGAGGAGTAATCAACAGTAGTCAGCACCACCAAGATTTGTAGCCAGTTAGGCCCTGTAGAGAACCCAGGACACACTGTGGGGCATCTACCTTTGTTCCTTCACCACCTTCCCCAAATCCCACATACCTTCAGAGGTCCAGAAACCAGAATAGGGCTTCTCTGAGTAGAAGATAATTTCAGCCTGACTTAATGAGCAATTGCAAAAGTACTTGTTCAAACTAGAGGTTATGGAAATACTGGCAAGTACAGCACAGATACTCTCCAGGAAAGTCACCCAACACAGAAGTAGCAGCTTATAAATGAACTTAAATTTTCTGGATATCCTCTCAGAAGAGTTACAAGGATAATTAATGAAGTCATTACAAAGGGATCTTTCACAGTATGATAGAGCATATGATTAATTCAGGAATGTCTTGTTAGTATCAGAACAAAGTAAACCACCTCCCCTGTCCCTGAAGGCTACATTTCGTCATAGGATTAGAGTACTTTGGAGCTGGAAGAAACCTACACAATCATCAAGTTAAAATTTCACTTTTTAGATGAAGAGGCTGAGGCCCAAAGAGATGCTGTGACATATCCCAACCCATAGAGCTACTTTGGGGGCAGAGGTGGTACCGGCCTCTGGATATCCAGGGCCCTTGACTCTGGGCATACCTTAGTTAGAAGGTCAAATTTGATATTAAAAAAAAAAAAAATCCATAATCATTTGGAACAGATTGTGGCAATTTGGTCTCTAACAAAACAATATTTATAAATTGCCTGTCACCATGGTGGCTTTGTGTTGTTGGAAAGCTTGTTCCTGGATGAGGAGAGAAGTTTTAGAGAAAAACCGGTTTTTGGTTGGAGTCAGGAATGATGAAAAATCTTGGTGTACCTGTGCATGCCTTGGTAAGAGCATTCTCTCCAAAAGTGGAGTTTACATCCAGAGATTTATAAACTTTTTTTTTTTTTTTTACTTTTGAAAATATATAAAGTTAAAACCTGGGCTATGAGGTGAAAGCTGACTCGTGGGCCTGAGGGAATGTGTGTGGCCATACTCCATCTTTGGGAAGGGACAAGGGGGCCAGTGCCGTCTCTAGCATGAGAGGCCTAGCCAGTGCCATCAGGAATAAGAGTCTCTGAATTATGAAGAGTCCCTTGGGGACTTGGCCATTCACCTGGGAAACGGATGTGAATGTCCTGGACCAAACAGCCCCAGCTTCCCGGAGTGGCTCCCACCAGCACTAGCCATCTCCTTAAAAAAAAAAAAAAACAACCCAGTGCCCTCCTTATGTTCCTCAAATCTGTTCAGAGGCCTCTAGGTGACATCCATCCACGTCTCTACCTCTCCACAAAGCCCTTCCACCTTATACCAACTCCTTTTGTTCCATTTTTCTGGGTACTGTTTTAGTCAGGAACAGTGATAGCAAGTTAGGAGAAGGGACATAGAGGAAAAAAAAGAAATGTAAGTTTATTTGATCCAGTACTGTAATTTATCCTGCATTGTTTAATTTCACATAAGCCTGTATCAACTTTAAGCAAAATTACACCTAAGTCTCTGTTGCTCTTGGAATATGAATGTATCTTTAAGCAAACCTACCTTAACACAAACAAAACACTCCTTTTCGGTTTAGGCTAAAAGTGGACAGAAGGCTGTATTATGAGGACAGTCTATCCAGGACTGTGTAGAATCTTCATGGTGGTGGTCTTCTACATATCAGTATTCAGTCCTCTGTGGGAAATGTGAACACAGTGGCCTTTGGCAGCTTATCTGATTTCTTGGGAAATTGTATTGAAGAATGACTGATGAGAGAGGAAGTTTTTTTCCCACCCTACTTAGTGTACCGAAGAACTTTGTTTACCTAGAACCTTAAAAAAAGAAAGAGCAAGAAGCTGGGGGATCTGAGACCAAAGTCAAGAGTTAGAAATTTAGTTTGTAGGCTGGGCTTTGCCTGGAATTTTTCTGGTGGTAGCATTCAAGACTGTTGCTCAGTTTTCTCACTTAGTAACGGTAACTAGATCACCAGTGGTGTTAAAATACAGATGAAAAAGCGTCTCATTATCCAGGGATCAAAATTCCAACCTAGGAACCATAGACATTTCAATCACTTTAGTAACAAAAAGTGATTGCAAAGTGGCACTAATATGACAGGGGCCCTATGATGTTGCAGCTCCAACACACATTACATAGAAATTCTGAAAGGTTGAGGTTTCAGGATTGTGAGACAGTGAGGCTGCTCTCTGGGGGACAGTTTCTAGTTCACAATAGCACCAACCTTAAGGCGCCCACGAGGGAAACATGTTGCCTTAAGGGGATTTTTAGAGTTAGTCAAGTTCGGTATAGTCTGAAGGTAGGAACCTCTTGAAATAGTGTTCTCAGCTAACCACATTAATAGACCCTCAGTCTGGGCATCTTCGCTTCCTCTTATTCCAAATTTCAGGATTGGAGTGTGTCTGCCTATGTTTATTGCCATGGGGCTTGGCGTATAGAGCATTTTTTGGCCCCTGTTCACGTGGCATATGACCCAAACACCATACTGTTGGCTTCACCAGTATGTACAAGTTCTTCATAAACCAAACCAAGATGTCAGTAACAGTTGGATTCTTATTTTAAAGGAGTCATAATTCCGTGGGGAAATCAGCTTTCAGGCCTTTGCCTGTCACATTGGATTTGGTCTGTGGTTTTCCCATATAGTGCCAGGAAGTTGCATGGTTGTTAAGGGTTTGAGGCAGATACTCAGATAGGCAGGCAGTCACATGCCCACAGTTCAGAATGACTTCACTGAGCATCATGTTTCCAGGATGTTGGGAAATTCAGTTCTGCCAAAGGACCTTGTCTTTTTTGCAGTAGGGGACGACAGTGGCTGGTATGATTCAGCAGTAAATTCTGATCTGGATTTCAAAACAATTGGCCGCTTGCTCAAGGGGACATCTGGATTGCATATCACCTGCCTGCCAAAAAGATGGAGTAGTCCTCAGCAGCTTGATCCCTGAACCAATTCAAGTAGATTAAAATTAGATTTCCTTCTATCTCAAAAAAAGTCATCTTGGATAAGCTGGAATTTTCAAAGGCACTAAGGCATTCATTGCCCTTCTTAAATACAACAAGGTGGTTCTGCAAGCTCCCCAACTCTGCCTGTGTACCTGGCTGTCATTCCTACTTTGTCTTGGCTTTTAAGTTCTAGCTTCTGGGTCTGGTGAACAGGATTGAGTTAAGGGCTTAACGTTCCAGTCTACATAAATTGAAGGACCCCAAAACCAAAACCCACTGCAGTCAAGTCAATTCTGATTCATTGCAGCCCTATAGGACAGAATAGAATTGTCTCACAGGGTTTCAAGGCCTATAAATCTTTACGGAAGTAGACTGCCCCATCTTTCTTCTACAGAGTGGCTGGTGGGTTCAAACTGCTGACCTTTCGGTTAGCAGCCAAGCGCTTAACCACTGTACCACTCCTTTAATTGGACAACATTAATAGGTATATTAAAGTTTCTTTTTTTTTTTTCTGGGTCATTTAAGGACAGCTCCCATGGGCCCCTGAAAACAGTTTATTCTGCTGGAGGACTATTCGCACGGAGCTTAATGAGAAATTAATGCAGAGCCTAAGAGAAACTTAAAAGTCATTCACAGGGTTGTCTCATTCTCTATAGACATACTTCACTAAGCAAATACAGTATGGACTTTGAGCACCTGGAATTATTGAAAACCAGGAGGTACTCATTCACTTCACAAAGATGCACTAATTATGAACTCCCTAGTACATTTAATCATTCATAGGTTGGATGAAGCTTATCTATTTGAAAGAATCTATCCACTATTTTTGAAATAGAGATGGAATTTCAGATATTGAAGTGTAGAATTCAGAAACATTCAACTATTGTCATGATTTCGTTCATTCCCCTTCTTTCACAAAAGAAAAACAGGTACTCAAAGAAGTTCTGGAAGGAAAAAACTGGCTCTTTCTAGTCAGACATTATAGTCTAAACAATACTTTCTTGTTCCCCCATACCCTAACTTTCCAGTGAGAACACAGTAAGCTGAAGTGGCTCCATAACTCTCAAATGAGTACTCTGAGAACTGTTCATTTATAAGAGGTATTGTCTTGAAACTCAGTTTTTATTTTTTTTTTTTCTACTTGGGAATTGAGTCAGCACGTTCATCTCTCTTCATGGTTATTTTTTCTTCTGGCTGGCAGAGAAGGTAGCTGCAGATCAAGGCCTTAAAGGGATTTGGTTTGGGTGGAGGTTTGGAGACTGAGGGAGGGTGTTGGCAGCCGCAGACCTTTCCTGAGAAGCCTGGGAACAGAGCAGGCTTAAACCCAAAGCGGAGCCTAAGCTTTGGGTTTAAATGCTAGCTAGCTCTGGTAATTACTAGCCATGTGACCTTGGACAATGGCTTTGAGCCTGTTTGCTCTTGTGTAAAATGAGGATATGTAAGATGTACATCATAGGGTTGTAGAAAAGACTGAAATGTGAAGCACTCAGCACGATGCCTGGAACATAAGGAATATTCAATGACTGTTGCTGCTGTTATTATTATTACTGTTATTATCTGAGGCGAAGTCATGCTCTTGCTAAATGTCATTTGCTTTGTTCTCCAGCTTTAGTGGATTCTCCTTTCCTCTAGCTAAAAAAATGTACCTGTTCCATTTCTATAACTACTTGTCCAATTAACATAACCAAGGTGAAAGTGTGTGTGTGAGAACATGAAGGTAATAATTTCTAACGTGGTTATCAATTTTAAATTGAATACTGGGATTTCTATTAAAAATTTCATGCGTAGAATAACTTATGAAAAACTCCAGGCTAAGTTATACTGAGTGTTAACGTTTTTGTAACTCTAAAACTAATTTCCTTAATATGATTTTAGATAATGTTTAATTTGGATAAAGTACACATAATTTTGGATGAGATGGTGCTAAATGGCTGCATTGTGGAAACTAACCGAGCAAGAATTCTCGCCCCTCTACTAATTCTTGATAAGATGTCAGAAAGCTGAAAAATGGAAGAGGCCTGCCAGACAACACCCAAAAAACGTGAACGCCGTGGAATACCTCTCAACATCTATTGCCCAAAAGAATCTGGAAGACCATACATTGCACAACAGGGTATCCTTGCAAAGACATTATAAATAGGCATTTTCCAGAGGTACTAAATGGAAAACAAACTGTACTTTAAAATATGATGTACAAAGAAAATTTTAAACTGAGAAACAAGTTTTATTTTCTAACTTTTTAAAGCATTTTTTCCCCACTGCTTCAAATTTTGTTGAGTATCAAAGGAACCCTTTTTGGTCTCTGCTTTCTTTTGCAAATTAAATCAAGAAATAGGAAGAATGTGTAGCAGCTCTCTAGAAGCCTTTTAAAATTGACTTAATCGCATACAGCATTCTAAATAACATTGTTTTCTGAATGCTATCTCTTTCCTAAGAAAGTCTTAAAATTTACATTTTTAAAATTTAACTATATTGTCTACTTAATGAAGATGGCAGAATTAAATATTATTTGCCAGTTTCTAAATACATCTGCCATCCATTTTAAGTGTACTCAGCAATTACAATGCTATCATGTAATTATAAAAATGTTACTATCAGATAATAGATTAAAAGAGAATGCTTACAATTATGCTTTATGCCAAATTTTAAAGGGCTTTACCCTTCCTATATGCTTTTGCTGCTCAGTCAACAGTAGAACACATGGAACTGCCATAGATAAAAGCATTTATATGTTGGGGTGGGAGGGTAGGTGCAGTGGAGGAAGTAGAAATATATTGTCTTGGTCCATTAAGATATTCTGCCATCCTATGGAATTTCCAAGAGTCCTTTCATGTACATCTTAGCCTCCAAGAGAGACATTTTAGGCACTGATATTTCATTTAGCACTGTGTTTGCTTTCTCTCGTGTGTGTATATATACATAGGGACATTTTGTTTTTTACTTTTTATCCTTTTCTAAAAATCTATTTACATATTTCAGAGTTGGCATCCATGACGACCCAGGTAACAAGTCATAGTGAATTCCAAAAGCAAACTTGAGTTGTTTTGGACTCATTCAAGACGGCAGAAGGCAGGCTTCTGACCTGTGAGGAGAGTGAGTGGTGTGTGTGTATAGATGCATTTTTGTATTAAGCAGCCAAAGTTCTGGGGGAAGCCCAGTCTAGATCAAAATACTTTGGAGGTCTTTCTGAGACATACTAGTTGGGAAACACTGTCCTAGTTGGTAGGAACTTAAATCAGGTAACAGCTGAAACTGGTACACCAGAAGTAGCGAGGGAGTGAACAAAATTAATTTTTGGGTCACACCAAAATAGTAGTTGAATTACGTCTTGGCACAGATTTGAGTACCTTGAGAGTACACCAACAGTTAAAAAAAAATATGAGGTAGACATCCCAGAAAAAATTCTCAAAAACCGTATACGTTGAGACCCCACTAGATGTCCTGTAATACAAACTGTAATGTGACTGACTGTTCTACAGACTGTGTCATCTTCTCACTAAGTGATTTTCACATTCAGGAAATTTAAGTCTCGGGTTGGCCAGCTTTATCTTGCTCTTAGATTGATCTCTGCAGGAAGACTCCTGACATTTTAAACTGTTCCTGACTTTATAAGGCTGATCAATTTACCTGCTATAGTAACTTGTTAGACCAGAGGTCAGCAAACTTTTCCTGTAAAGGGCAAGACAGTATAACTATTTTAGGCTTTGTGAGCCACATGGACTCTGTTGTAACTACTCAATTCTGTCCTTGTAGTACAGAAGCAACCACAGATAATATATAAATTAATGAGCTTGGCTATGTTCTAATAAAGCATTATGGACACTGAAATTTAAATATAATTTTCACATCATGAAATATTCTTCTTTTGATTTTTTTTCCAATTTTTTTAAAATTTTAAAATCACACTTAGCTCTTGGGCCATAGGAAAACAGGCAATGGGCCATAGTTTGTCAACTCCTGTGCTAGACTAGTCTTGTTACAAGCTGGCTACTGACAGACAGTTTAGCGACTGTAACAGGGGCAATACTACAACATATGATATGGATTTTATTTCTAACATTAGTATAAAGTTTTGGTCATGAACCCATGACTTGATTGAGACAGCTACCACCACTACTTTTTGGATTAAAAGCATAGGTCATACATTTCAGTGCTGCTATTATGTTTTATTGTAACTTTTATTCTCACAGAGAACTGTGAAGCTGACAATGAGGTGAAATATTTAAATGCTGCCTCTGGTTACACAGTCACAACATTCTCATGCAGCGAATAAAGACAGTCTCAAATCATCGATTATAGTGGGAGAGATCTCTTCTAATGTAGAAAGGGAACATACCTTTTAAACAGGTAAATAACGGGCAATTTCAAACCATGCTTTGGCTCCTAAAAAAGCCATTTGGCTAAATCAGGTCTAGTGCCATTTCTTTCAACCTATATGCACAGATGTGGTAATCACAAGAATTTGGAAAATGTAAATACAGCCCCTTCTTCAAAACCAGGAAATAGCCGTTTCCTGGTTGTCTCTTTTCACATTAGCACAACATTCAGAAAATTGTTCTGGATCTTAGACTTTCACGTCCTGCAGATAGAATGGTAATAAGCAGTGGATCTGGTGTTTAAAAAGTTAACACAAATAACTTGGCTGTTTCTAGCTGAATAGAGCTTTAAGACTGAACACAACAGATAACAGTTAAGCATGGAACATACATTTCTTTTAAGCCTTCTAATTTCAGTAAATGGACTTACTATAGAAAAATACATTTCTTCATATAGTAATTTCAGAAAACCAAATCTGAACAATTCAAAATAAACAGTATCTGGTTAAGCCCTTAGGCTGATGATTGGCAGTGAAATAGTCACGTGACACAATTTTGTACGCTGCAAACATTTTAATGATTATTGTTGAGCATACATTTTGGAAAATTTTTACTTCAAACTGCAACAAGTTAAATAAATGTTTATAATATACAAAGAAAATACAACCAAAAGAAAAACTTGCTTTAAGTGTGCCTTGCACCTAACCAGTGTTGTTGCTGATGTTGGTTTTCCCCTTAATATATCTTTATTTTTGAGCTGCACAAACACACTTAAGAATTTGATCTTTATAGTACGGTATTTAGGAAATAAAAATATACTCCCACCTTAAAGAAATAAAAAGGTTGTGCATGATTATATGCCAAACAAATGAGAGAACACTAGAATACTCTGGTAGTGCAGGCATCATTAAACAGGAAAAGAAAAAGCTTGAGATGCTCCTTAACGCTCTATGTTTTAAGGAAGCAGAATTTTTGACCAAGTAGCTTAAAAAGCCAGCAAAACAGGGATCAGTGATGGCAACTGTAGTGTATGGAGTAGGAAATGACAAACTTTACACAAATACACTGTTAGAAATTTACCAGTGAACACTGAAGATCTGAGAAGCTGCTCTTTGGAACAGTCAAATAGGACCACCATATTCCAGTCACATAAGCCCTTGTAACAACACACAGTGTCCTGTGCTATATACTTGCTGGCTGGATAAAGGATTTGTTTTGTCATTAGCAGCTAACAAACTTAATCCACATGTTCTTAAAGCCTTAAAGGTGGAAAAAAAGGCAGGTGTCATCAGCGTGGAGGATCATATACTTCTCAGCACACAAACACGAAAGGCTTCACTAGTATTTAAAAGTCTCTGGTGTCTCCCATTGCACTGCAAAGATCAATTGAGATGAAAACCTTTCTCCATTGTAGCAGCTAGCAGGCGCTCTCTCATGATCTCCTCGGAAGAATACTCCGGCAACTTAAGATAATGCACACAAGTATTCACTGACGGGTAGCTCGCGTCAGTAGCATCAACCTATGAAAAGAAAAATGAAAATAATAGAAGATCATGAGTTTAAATCTTTCTTTCAATCCTGAAGTAACCAAATTCCATTTGGATTCCCCGTTAGCTAGAGAGTTTGTACCTTGCGCACAACGGTGAGCCGGGGATGTAGATTAGCCAGTCCGCCTGGGGGCAGAGTTGAACAGCCAGTAGTAAACTGTAGGAATGCTTTCCTTTCATCTGAAGACATGCCACACAAAACTCTCACAAACCTTAGGAAACCAGGGCTAAAAGAATAAAAATACAGTATGCTGATTTGACAGCAGATTTAAAGGAAAAAGCAACTATTACTTTGTACACTTGCAATAATCCAAACAACTATACCCACGTGTCAGAAAAATACCACTCTACACAGACTCTTACATAAGGATGAAAGGGAGTGATACAAGACACTTTGAAAAACATTTTTAAATAGTGACTACTAAAAAAGGAAAAAAATTTTCAAAGACTCTGTTGTATTTCTAAGTGGTAAGATCAGAAACAATGATGGAGTAAAGGATCAAACTCGCAATGAAGCCAGGAAATCAAGACAGCTCAAGGTGTACTTGCATAATTAATCCAAATATAACTAAGTTACCAAACAGCACCTGAAAGAGTCCACCTTCATCATAATGGAATGGTTAAACAGACTGTGTACACCTGTGTAATGGAACACTGTGTATCCAGGAAGTGAGCTACTGCTATATGCCGCAACATGGATGAATTTCATAATCGTAACATTAAAAAATCCAAATCCTAAAGGACATACATTACATGATTTCATTTATTAGAGTTTAATAAAAACAAGCAAAATAAATCAATAGATTGTGATTTAATGACTAGAAAACAGTATGGTCGGGAAGGGGCCGCTGGAGTTACTTCTTACTCTGGGTACCAGTTATACAGGTGTTCATTTTGTGAAAATTCTCTAAGTTGTACAAATAATTTGTGTATTTTTCTCATACTTCAGAAAAAGTTTATTTAAAGAGAGGTATATAGACCATGTTAAAGTTTAAAATAACTCATGATGCTCTTAATTTTAAGGTGTACGTAAAACTGACCGCCAACTATAAAAAGACATTTCCTTGCCTCATTCACATTAATTTGGGGACATTTTTTAAAAAGTAGTATAGTCTTCAAATACATCAGTGGTATGAAAGACAAAGAACAGCTGAAAAACTGTTTCAGATTAAAAATACATCACAGCTAAATGCCAGCTTTTTGGTACCAGAAGCAAAAATGCTATTAAGAACATTACTGAAACAACACACAAAACTGGAATACAGATTAGCTAATATGGGTGCAATCAAAAGGTTTTGATTTGTTTGTTAGCAGCTTCTGGTACCCACCAGCTGCTCCTCTGAAGAAAAGACCTGGAGATCTGCTCCTGTAAGATTTACGGCCTGTAAAACCCTATGAGACAGTTCTCCTCATCACACTGGGTCACTATGAGTTGGAACTGACTCAGCGGCAAACAACAACAGCATGGCACCATGAATTGGATAGTATGGATACATGCAAGAATATCCATGTTCTCAGGAAACGTACACTAAAGAATTACAAAATAAAGGGAAATGATGATCAAAATATCCTCAAATGGTTCAGGAAAAAGCAGTATATGTGTGTGTGTGTATACACACAACCAAAACCAAACCTATTGCCGTCAAGTCAATTCTGACTCACAGCGACTGACAGGAGAGCAGAACTGCCCCACAGGGTTTCCAGGAAGCAGCTGGTGGATTCGAATTGCCAGCCTTTTGGTTAGGAGCTGTAGCTCTTAACCACTGTGCCACCAGGGCTCCATATACATATATACGTACATAAATTATGTGTTTGTATACATAATGTAGACAGAATATCCTAAAGGAAATGTTGCAAAATGTTAAATACTGATAAAGGATATATGGGAATTATTTCAACTCTTCTTTTAACTTTCCTGTTTGAGATTATTTGAAAATAAAAGGTAAATAAAAGCAATACAGCCTAATGTACTCTCTTTTTAAAATAGTGAACAAGTAAATCAAATTGTGAAAGTAATATGAACATTAGCCAAGAATTCAGTTTATCTTTTTGGGTACTCTCACATCATCAATGGACAGCATCATCTGCATGTTGGTAACTGTGAGACCTGTCTGCTTTGTCATTTATTTCATGAATGTAATTCACTGAGTTATAGTTCTTTAGAGAATCTCATTTGATTTTGGGATTTAAACAATTTTGTTCTTAGAAATTATCAACACATACCTGTCACGTGTATATCCAAGCTTAGGTTCCGTGTAATTGATAATATCCTCAGCTGCCCAGGATGGTGACTGGTTTCCACAAAGAATCATTTGAACTTCTTCATGGCTAAAGGAACTTAATTTCTCCATTGGAAAAACTTTATTGAAACCATCTACATTGTAAACAGAACAAAAAAACAAAAACGACAACTCAGTTTCCAAGTTAGGATTCAAAAAATACCAAAGTTCAAATCAAAGTACTGATTATCAACTAAATGGAGAGAAGATGAATATACAAGTTAAAATAACTTGAAATAAAACGGGCGCAAGGGTTTTAAGTACCACAGTCTCTGCTTAACATCACAAATGTGAAGGATGAGACTATCTAGTCACTACGGTCCTAAAAGCCAAATTCTTATACTTACCCAACCTGGAGCCCACCAGCTCTTTGTGTCATACAAGTCAGCCAAAGTTGTGTTCTCATTTTCAGAACTATTAAGTGACAGTCTGAAATACTTTGCTCTCAACTTTACCTAAAGAACTCAGGTTCTATAATCAGTTAACTCATCCTGATCTTATAAGGTCATTAGTATGCAACCTGATGCAGAAATCAGGATAAGCAAGCTGAGAGTGTACATGTGCTCCACCTGAGAACGTTCCAACCTATTGAGTACCCTGCGGAACCTAGCTACTGTATTTCTGCAAATAACACGCCCGCATATATAACATAAACAACACGCCTAGGAAAATAATGTGTGAGGGGGTTGTATAGTTTGCAGAAAAACATAACGTACGTGTTATTTGCATACTTAGTACTTAGTAAGTACTTAGAAAACAAAAAATGTGGCAAGTCTAGAGGTTATCAACAACTGTATAAATACAGTATTATCAGCAACTCCTGACCACAATGCCTTATTTTCATTTTGTCTCAAAGTAAAAGGAAATGGATTAAGCTAAAGATCCTTTTTAATTACCTCTGAAGGCTTCCATCTGTTTCTGAATACCCGTATGCATACAAAAGTCAAACATCAAATCCACATACTCTTCTGCATTATCCATGGTTATCATCTGCAAAAAAATTGCCAATATTATTGTTAATATCCAGGAATATTTCAGTAGCACCTAGTACAACTGGCCTTGTTAAGAGAATGTTTCTGAACTTACAACTATATCAAAAGCAAAGTCTTTACCTCATCTTCACCACTTGGTTTGAGATCCACAGCTGTAAAACCATATATTCTCGAGGAAGGGCAGAACTGGAAATTTAAACTGAGGGAACAGAAAAAGGGTTAGATTCACTGCCATTCAGCTACTACTAGTATCTAAATTTTAAAACCCTGCTGCGAAAACAGTAAGCCCCCCTTCCTCAACAACAAAATCAGTACACCAGCTTAAATGTAAGTATGAGGCCTTTTTAATGCAAAACCCTATGCGTGAAAACTATTAAGCCAACGTAATACCAAACCTGTCTGGCTTTGCAAAGACTGCTGGCAACCTTCATGAACCCACCGCCTTTCCATATCTCACTTTCCTTTCACTGCACAAAGATTTTAGCAGTGAATTATGGTAGCAACAATTTTACAAGATCTTTTTTTGAAGTAAGAAACTATTGCTTCATTAAAGTTATTCATGTGTCCCAAAACACAAAACAAACCTATAATATATAACCATTTACCAAGCACAGCTTCTCAACATATCAGCACATATTAAAAAAAAAAAAAAAGCCTTGCAATTAACTCAAAAGCCTGGAGCATCCCCACTGGGGATAAGGCTTACATACAATTTTTGAGCTTTGCCAATTAGGTTATATTGCCTAATGAATGTGGCAAAATACTGTTGGCTCTGCACTTTTTACACAAGATATATACACTTATCACACTTGATAAATCAATCTTCCGGAGGATTTGAGGACAATATATTCTGACAGTCTCAGTATTCCCATTATAATATTAACAATCAAGGGTCCAAATAGATAAGGAACACTTCCTACAGTATATTACAGTTCTTAAAGCAGTGTTTACTCACATACTACAAATTAGTGGGGAAGAAACAAAAGCTTTACAACTTACCCATCCATTACATTAGACCACATATAGATAAACCTTACCCTAAGTCCTCTATGCTAAGTGGAGGCCCAGAACCTGATGGATTCTTCAGCACTAGTTCCTGTAATTTTGTGTTCTTCTCATCTTCAGAAAGATCTTTGTTGCTTAAAATCTGGCGCCTCTTGATAGCAAGGTCTTTAATTTCTTTTAAAAATCTAGCTCTGTGCGGGTTTACTAGTTCAAAGTCTTCCCAATTTAAAATTCCATTAAACCAAGCTGGCGGTTTGGGTTTGGGGGGATCAAGAATAAACTCTGATTTTGAATCCTCTTCAAAGCTTCCTACTGAAAGTGAATCGTGGCCTTCTTCTGTAGAAGCTTCAGATTGACTTTCAGTACAGTGTAAGTCTCTATCACCTCGTGACTCATAAATTAGTTTACTCATATTACTTTTAATGTCACCCATACACATAAGTTTAAAGAAAGGTTTAGAAATAGGTAAGTCCACAAGTCTATTGTCTTGAATACATTTGGCCAAGAAAATTCCAAGAAAATGAAAGAGTTTCGTGATCCTTTCAAGCTCGTCACTATCTTGTGGAAACGGTGCCGTGAACAGTCCACATGATCTCTGCACATAGTATCCTGGAGGCTTCACTCCACCTCCAAGATCAACCTATTTTTTTTAAAAGGTGAGAAATGGAAACAAAATTATACAAAAAGATATAAATACAAAGTAACTAAGCCTATCGTTATCGTATTCAAAGGGGGAAAAGTCCATAAACATTAAAAATTCGTGAATTTAGCTGTTCAAATGTATTTGTATATGCATTTTATCAGATAGTTTGCAGTGGCTAATTTTATTCTTTTTAGAAATATTTTTAAGATATCAAGACTATTCAATAATGAAAGTAGAGTCCGAAAACCTGGCTTTTATACTAAAAACACAGCCTATTTTTAACACCCTCCAATAGTAGAGTCACACTCAAATCGCAACATTGAAAATCGATCTTACGTGACGAGATTCATCATCAGGAAAGTTATCATCACAAAGCCAAGCTCCCAAGTCAGTTCTCTGGAATTCTGCTGCCACCAGAGCATAAAACTCTAATGTCGGTCCTAAGCCAGTTCCTTCTTCTCCTAAAAATTCAACCTAAAATACGAATAAAGAAATCATCATCCAATTCTTGCTAAATTTGTCATATCTTATCCAGTAATATACTTAAAAAAAAAAATGTGGCACTATAGTGTATTAAAAGCAAAATGGGATTTTTATTCTAGTTTTTCCAAAGAGAAGCAAACAGTTGTTGTACATTATTACACACTTCAGAACTGTGCTGAGCATTATTCATATATTATTTACTTCTCGTAACAACTCTGTATAACAAAGTATTATCTCCTTGTGACACCAAAGGAAACCAAAACTCAGATAAAGAGGTTAAAACACTTGCTTAAGAAAATGATGGTGTCCAGATTGGTACCTGTGTCTGTGTGACACCAAAGCCTACACTCTTCCACTTACCTGTGACTTTAGGCAATCACTTTAAAGGGTTTTATCCATACTCTACTTGTTCCAAAAATGATTTGAGGCAGCTTACAAAAACATATAGGGATAGTGCATGGTTAAAAAAATTAAAAAACAACAGGATTATCTGGGTTGGAAGAATATAACGGTAGGAACAATAAGATGAAGGCAACAAAGTTTGTATATAAAGTGAAAATCATAAAGCTTTGTACATCTTCTAGAGATGTACTGTATTTGGCTTTGAATTTCCTAGATGCCAAAGCAAAAAAGGAAACAGCCTGTCTGTGATCCAAAAGAGCACCAGATGGTTCAAATCTGTGATAGGAAAGTATTTCCTCCACCGTTCCTCATATAAGGAATACCCTGTATATGGGATATAATCAACAATGTCCACGATAACATCTCCAGAGTAAATATACTGAATTTTAAACTGCCACTTGCTACGTCTCTTAGACCAGTGATATAAAACCAAGCACAATTTCAACCCTTTTGTTACCAAATTTTTATTAAAAAAAATTTTTTTTTGATGGCATGTTTTTTCAGTATTGGAATGCATGCTTACTGAGTGTGATTAAATTTTTTGGCTAGTAATAATGGATTTTGAGAAATATGATCTGGTAATACAAGCCACCAATAAGGCAAGTAGCACTCTGGCACCATCAATCTGTGGTATGACAATATACCAATAAGAACTAAATATAGAACTTATTGCAGGCGCCTTTCCATTAGATTACATGAGGAACCTCCGGTTTTCCAAATGACACAGAAAAACCAAAACCAACCCATCTGGGCTCCCTAACTATCACACAGGAAAGCCACAATTATGCTTGTAAGCCTTATCTCACAGGCATAAAAAGTGGCTGGTATACCATTAAACCAATAGTAACTAAAGAGTTAAGTGAAACACTATGAAAGGATAAAACAGTGTGTCCCCCTAAAATGCAGATATCTAATAGCATAGCTTAATATAAGAGTAAGATTTAGAGAATAAAAAGCAATTATTATTCAGTCTAGGCTTTGTTAAGAAACAGGAAGTATCCTTCAAATACACTAAGTTATCTTCCCACCTCAAGAGTGCAGATGTTCTTTCTTGCTCATTAAGAGCACAAGCCCCTGGCCCTTGAGGAGGCAGGATGATATCCTCTTATGAAAGATGCTCTGCCAGAGAAGGCCTCTGCATAGAGGGCAGGGAGATCCCTCTTCACTTCCATCTACTGCAGTTTCTACGTAGTGGAAGACAACAGATTGGCTAGTCCTCACCATTCCTGTTCCCTGAAGAAATTTCATTTTATATGAAGTACCTCAAGTACTGATTTCCGATCAGCATGTATTTGCATGACATTCTCAGCCCATTCCATCAGTGATTCACCACGTGGAACTTTTACTCTTTCGTGTTTGAGACGACCCACTCGAAACTCTCCAGGATCATCTCGCCTCACACTGCTTGTGGTCCTTGTTCGTTCCACAGTGGCTTCACGTCGATTTTGTAACCACACTATTGCTCTGAAACAGAAAAATATCTATGTAGGAATAGCATACATTAACAATTTAATGTACTACTAAACCAGCAAAAGAACTGAAAGATTTAATTGAAATTTTAAAAAGATAATATTTTATCAGGTGATAGTAATTTTTTTATTGTACAAATTATTCCTTCCTGTTCAGTAAAAATATATGAAACTGCTTTTATCATAATCTGCCTTAAACAAACCGAGGAAGTACTGAGTCTGTATTTTAGCAATTAATAGATCATAATAAAGCTCTGTGGTACAAGCCCCACATTAATACATAAAAATACAGACAAGCATCTCCTATCAGAGAAAACTAAAAAATGGTTAAGCTATCTTTATGATTATGATATAAACTGAAAGTCACCATCAAAATGGTTGTGATTTTAAAACACTTTCCTTTTCAGAGAAAGAACCCTGAAACCAGGAATAAGATGAGGGTTCTAGTCTCATGTGTGCTACTATTTTTTGGTGATCTCAGGAAAATCAGCAAAATACTTTGAAAATCAATTTCCTTATCTGTAAAGTAGAAATCATATCCAATGCCATTTATCACAAGTCTGTAGGGAGGCTCAAACAGCAAGATATGTAGAAATGCTTTGTAAATAGTACAGTGCTTTGAAAAATGTAACTTAGGGAGGAAAAACTGGAAATCATGTATCGGATACGGTTTAATAACCAGAATACATAAAGAACTCCTAAAACTAAAAAATAAATAAACTCAATTAAAAAAATGAGCAAGGGACATGAATAGACATTTCTTTGAAGAAGATATACAAATAGCCAAGAAGCACATGAAAAGATGCTCAACATCATTAGTCATTAAGGAAATGCAAATTAAGATCACAATAAGTTATTTCACACCCACAAGGATGGCTATTAAAAAATCAGAAAATAACAATTGTTAGCGAGAATGTGGAGAAATTGAAATGTTGGTGTATTTATTGCTGATGGGAATGTAAAACAGAGACAGCTGCTGTGGAAAAGCTTGGCAGTTTCCAAAAAGGTTAAACATAGAACTACCCTATAACCCAACAATTCCACTCCTAGATATATACCCAAAAGAACTGAAAGCAAGGATTCAAAGATACTTGTACACCAATGTTGAATGCAGCACAATAACCAAAGATGTAAACAACCCAAGGGTCTATCAACAGACGAATGGATAAACAAATTGTGATATATACATACAACAGAATATTATTCAACCATAAATTCTGATACATGCTATGACATGGGCGAACTTTGAAAACATTCTGCTGAGTAAAATAACCCTGACGCAAAAGGACAAACACTGTATGATTCCACTTTTATGAAATATCTAGAAAAGGCAAATTCCTAGAGACAGAAAGTAGGTAAGAGGTTATGAGGATATGGAGGCAGGTGAGAACGGAGTTATTGTTTAATGGGTGCAGAGTTTCTGTTTGGGGAAATGATGGTGGTGATAGTTAATGCTACTGAATTGTCCAGTTAGAAATGATTAAAATAACATTTTATATATTGTATCTTAACACAACCAGAAAAAGAAATAGTTAAAAAAAAAAAATGTAACCTAGGGAAGAAAAGTTATATTTTAAATTGTAAGTTTTACATCTACTTTGAAAGACTATTCTGGGTACTCAATCATTGAACAAATATTTATGAAAAAGAAATTCCCCCCCCCCCCCATGTATCGTTCTAGGCATTGTAGCTACGGCAGTAAACAAAACAGCCAAAAATCCGTGCCTTCATGAAGCTTTCATCTAGTAGGGGGAGACAGGAAAACAAAAATAAATAAGTAAAATACATAGTATCTTCAGATGGTGGTAAGAGAAAAATAAAGGCCAGAAAGAAGATATGTTATCAAAGCTATTTGCCAGATTTCCATTTGGTGTTACTGAGAATTTCAGCTGCTCGTAATTTGTTTAACTAAAGAAATGTATAGCACCTACCAGCTAATCAGAAACATTTGATTCAATCCACCCTGTTCCAGGAGTGTATATCCAATGGGAGATTAAAAAAAAATTTTTTTAATTAACAAAGCTTTATAAGAACACAAAGTAATATATTCCTTCTGTCAGACCTGACAGTATACTTATATATTTTGAGGTTATATAACATTAAAAAATACTTATTCTAAAAATATAAAAAGACACACTTCCTACCTTGATGCACCAAATGCTGTGCACGTGAAATAAAGCTGTCTAGTTTCAAACGGTATTAGGAAAGGGCATTTGCTGGTTAACTGTTCACACCAATCTGGCAGAGCCCCACTTGCCAGTGCTAATGGTTCCTGCAAATTAAAAACAACTGTCCTTAATGCTATAAAGCAATTATTAAAAAAAAAAAAAAAGTTAATTCTTATAATTAAACAAATGAATGCAAAGGACAAGATGGCCGCAATTACTGAATCAGCAGGAAGAGAGAGATGGTAGGAGGTAGAAAAGGAAGGAGAGGCAATACTTTGAAACGTCCAACAGTTACAAAATGAAGATTTCAACTATGTGGTTTCATTACCTCAATCTGCTGCAATATTTTTGTTGTGATTTTTTTGCTAGTGAATTCATCTGGTGGAAAAGTAAACTGAAGCTGCTCATCACCTTCTGTAAAATTAATAAATAAAATTAATAATTTATAAGCAGACTTGCTTGAAAAAATGCTGTAGAAATGGAGCAAGGTTTCTCACAGACCTTCTTGGGATATTCTTGAACAAGGGTCACTTGCAACTATATACAGAATACGCAGAAGCTGAAGGACATCTTCCACTCCACAGGAGTTCTGCCCGTTGCCTGCCTTGGCCTGAGGCTGTTCTTTTGTCAAATTAAGAATATCACTATGTTGAAGAGTAGAAATGGCACCCTGGTTTAACCCAGACTTTGTGCCATGCTCACAAAAATCCTGTAGAAACAATTAGCAAAACTGGCCATTAATCACATTTTTTAAGAAAAGCAGCATATCTTTCTATTAGTATTGTTTTGAAAAGGATGGAGTTTTGCAAACTGACTTCTTTTCAAATAAAAGCATAGTATTGCTCAAGCCAAAAATTAATGTGATCTAAAACATTAAAATTCCCAAATAAAGTATAACCACTATAAGCCATAGGTAAAAGTCTACTCCGATCTAATGTCACAAGCCAAATTTGAAATTTTAGCATTGGCACATGAACAATGTTAATTCACCTGAATTTTTTTAGTACATTTCAATGATCCCCTCTTCCTTAAGAATCTTTTAAAAAGCTGCAAAACAAAGCACAAAGCCATTCCCAGTCAAAATAATGTTTTGATGCCAATATATACCTTGTATGCAGCTATGAGCTGAGAACAATTTCTGTTTTTCCTAATACTTTTATTAGTGCCAGTTAATTTCCAGTGGCGCAGGAAAGCGGCGTCTGCATTCTTCTGCAGGTAGGTTATCAAGTCATTCTTTGGTAACTCATCAGTGCCAAGGTACTGTTCCACATGCTCTATAGACCAGCAACCCTAAACAGGAAAAACCCAATGTTGGTCTTTCCCATTTATAATCTATTTCACATGCACTACATGAGGTATCTTTACTGTCATGCATTTAATCTAATCCTAATGAAAGAATTCCACGTTAGTAATATGTCCCTCACATGTTCAATTATAACATTGTGTTAGTTTTTATTTTTCTCTCTCTTTATCAAATAGCCAAGAGTAAGACTCATTTTCGAAAATAACTTACCATCTTTCCACTTTCCTTTTCTTTGTCAGAATCCTTCATTTCTCTGTACATGATTCTAAACATGAAGATATTATTCAAGTTAATTTATAAATCAAATTATTTGTGGTTATTTGCAATACGGCTTCAATTCTTTAAAAAAATATTGTAGGCATGGATGTCATTCATTAGCCATATGTTGCATTAAAGATTGAACTCAGAGAATTTTTGAGAAAAAAATATTTTAAACATAGGGAAAGTAGTATAAATCTTATTCCTGAGAAAGTTATGATTTATAAATTTAGTATTATTGCAAAGGCAGCAAACATCAAACCTAGAACTTTCAAAGATATGAAATAATATATTATATATATAACCTTAATGAAGTGTTGTTAGTAAAAAAAAAAAAAGCGGGGGAGGGATGAGAAGCGGTTTGCTTCTGTGTTTAAATGAACAGGAGAGCTTATATTCATATAAGGCAGTTGAAATCAATTTTTAAACTTCATTAAAATTGAAGGGAGAAAGATACCATGATGACCTCCTGTTCCAGTTCAGAAGGACCTACATCACTTTTATTGCGCATTATATAAGATTATCAGTGATGTTAAAAGAACATCTGAAAAAAACATTAACAAAAGTAACACAATGATTATTATTACAGATAACAGTGAATTCTTACTAGGTCCCAGACAATATTAAAAACACTTTTCATATATTAATTCAGTGATTCCTCAGAGTAACTTCCATTTTACAGATGAGGAAAGCAGGCACAAAAATGTTAATTTGCCCAAGGTCATCAATAATTATTGCTTGAATGAATGGATGCATAAGCAGAGAGAGGTAGGCTTAACCTACCAACCCCAAAACAAAGAACAAATAGAAATACTTAGTACTTCATACTCTTTGAACTCCAAAGAGTTCAAATTAAATTCTTCTCTATAATTATCTGTAAAGTTCCTTTTAGTTCTAAGACTGGATCATTCTACATCAGGAGGCAAAATGCTGTTGTTTATTCCTGTATACCCAGAGAACAAGAACCAAATCTTTTTTGTTCCTATGATCCAACATATACACTACAATGCTTCTTGGCTCATATACTATGCAAATGTTTACTTAAAACATTACATTAAAACCTCTTACGTGTATGTTGGTTCCCAAATACGCCTGAGTTTATCTGATTTCACATTGCCATTACAGGACAATTGAAGCAATTTCTGTACATAGTAAAATATGGTTGATCTGAAATTGGTGAGTGGTAATTCAACTTCACGAGTTGTTCCAAGGCCTGTTACTTTCAAAGTAAGGGCTAATCGAGGTGATGGAGTACATTCAACTTCTTCCAAGAGCTCTGAATGAGGCGTTCCTAAAAATTTGAAAAGACATTTGAAAAACAATTACATTTTAAAAAGCGGTCCAGAAAGAACACTGCATTAGGAGAAAAGACTACATGAAATCCAAACTCCTCTGCCAAATATTTGCTAAAGGATGTCAGCTACTTAAAAGTTTCCTAGCCTCAACAGTTTTGTTTTTTAAAATGGGAATACTATACCTTGATTACTTAAAGACAGAGTGCCAGATCTGGAGCAAAGGAGAATGAAGAATACCAAAGACACAAGGTAATTATGAGCCCAAGAGACAGAAAGGACCACGTAAACCACAGACTGCATCGGCCTGAGACCAGAAGAACTAGATGGTGCCTGGCTACAACCAATGACTGCCCTGACAGGGAACCCAAGAGAGAACCCCTGAGGGAGCAAGAGAGCAGTGGGATGTAGACCCCAAATTCTCGTAAAAAGACCAGACTTAATGGTCTGACTGAGACTAGAGGGACTCTAGAGGTCATGGTCCCTAGACCTTCTGTTAGCCTAAGACAGGAACCATTCCCAAAGCCAACTCTTCAGACAGGGATTGGACTGGACTATGGGATAGAAAATGATATTGGTGAAGAGCGAGCTTCTTGGATCGAGTAGATACATGAGACTATGTTGGCATCTCCTATCTGAAAGGGAGATGAGAGGGCAGAGGGGGTCAGAAGCTGGCAGAATGGACATGAAAATAGAGTGTGGAGGGAAGGAGTATGCTGTCTCATTAGGGAGACAGCAATTAGTATATAGCAAGGTTTTTATATAAATTTTTGTATGAGAGACTGACTCGATTGGTAAACTTTCACTTAAAGCACAATAAAAGTTAAAAAAAAAAAAAAGCGCTAGAGCAGAATATATGTGTATGATATAAATCTCTCATTTTTAGTAGGAAACACATGCCAATTACATAAATATTTAAGAAATGTTTCAGTTTTGTAAATAAAAAAAGTAAAATTACCGATAATTCTACTAGAGAAAACCGCACACTCTGGTAAATGATCTGTAAACCTTTTGCTTATACTAGATGAGTGGGTCATGAGGTAAACATGTACATACACAAATATGACAAAGTTCAAAGTATATTTGGCTGGGGACTCTCTTGTTATGAGTCCATGAATCTTTTTCTGACATCATGATATATAAAATATCACATTCTGTACTATGACTTACTCATAGCATGACATCTGTCATGCCTTAGCTGAACCATATCCCCGTTACTAGACATAACTGAGGTCTTTTTCAATTTCTTGATAATATAAATAATACTTCTGCAATCATCACTACATACAAATCTGGGTGCAGAGCTAATATTTCTTTAAGTACAAATATCTAGAAATAAATTTTATCAGAAGATATGAAATATATTGCCAAGTAGCCCTCCATAAAGTTTGTGCCTATGTGTACTCCCTAGAATAGGTTTTTCTTTTTGAAGGAAGCTTGGGAACATCCTGATTCAGTCTATACCCATCCTTACCATGGAATGTGACACTGCAAAGTGTATCTCCTTTCACATTTAACACAAGTATCTCTATCAACTAAAAAGTCATTCTACACTTAATCAACATTTAAGTTTTCATTAAATGAGAATACTGATTACCACAGTTGACATTTATTAAGGAGTTTCTACATATTTGGCATCCTGCTGAACACTTCCATTTAATCCTTACAACCATCTTGCCAAACAGAAACCATCTTCTACCCATGTAAAAGGTGAGGAAAGTTAGGCTTAGATAGTTTAGGTGACTTGCCCCATTTATTAGTTTACTATTGCTGTTGTTACAAATTACAAAAAGCAACACAGATTTATTACCTTACAGTTCTAGAGTCAGAAATCTAAAATGGGTTGCCAGGGCTGCATTCCTTCTGGAGGCTCTATGGAAGAATCTGTTTCCTTGCCCCTTCTAGGTTCTAGAGGCTGCCCGCAGTTCACAGCTCACTGCCCCTCATCACTCCAACCTCTGCTTCCACAGACACATCTCCTCTCAGATTCTGACCCTACTGCTTCCCTCCTAGAAAGATCCCTGTGATGACATCAGGCCCATCCAGGTAATCCAGCATAATCTCCCCACCTCAATCTCTTTAACTAATCACATATGCAAAGTCCCTTCTGTCTTGTTCAAGTAACATTACTCTGCCTACCACACCCGATAACAGGGTCATAAGGGATGGAGTTGGGATCTGCACCTAGGCAGACTGACTCCAAGTCATACCTAAAACCAGCAGACAGCTTTTCAAATTAAACGTTAAACAGGAATAAACACTTAGCAATTTTAATACAATAGAAAATAGGATTTCAAAATGTCCCACGTTTATATGAGCTCTTGCTTTAAATACTGCACAAACACAAAATCCATGGCCCTTTCTAAAATACTGTAATTTGCTCCTTTTAAAATCTACGGGTTTTTTTTTTTTAAGGACTCATGATTGCTGTATAGTTTTTCAAAAAATTTTTTATTTATAACCTAATACATAAGCAGCAATTTATCTAACTCTATATATCTTATTTGGTACTTATTAAATTAAAAAAAAAAGAAAATACACTGTACCTGGGGGTGGAATTTCTAGATCGGTTGTCTGCTGCACATTAGTACGACCAGGCCTAGGGTCAAAAGCAGGCACCAGAGCAGAAAACTGCCGCTTTAGCACGTAATCATCATCCCATGTTCTCCGGCGTCCTCCCTTAGTTTCATACTCCTCCTCTTCCTGGTAAAAGAATAAAATTCCACACACAGTCAGACATAGGATGAAGAATTTCAGTACTGCCAAAGTGATGTGTTAGCTATAAAATAAGGCATACGATAAATAGTTCCCTAGAGCTACTGTGGAAACCCTGGGGGCGTAGTGGTTAAGAGCTAAGGCTGCTCACCGGAAGTCGGCAGTTCAAATCCACCAGGCGCTCCTTGGAAACCCCGTGGGGCAGTTCTACTCTGTCCTGTAGGGTCACTATGAGTTGGAATCAACTCAGCAGCAATGGGTTTGGTTTTTTGTTTTTTTTTTGGTTAGAGCTATTGTGGAGCCCCAGTGGCTCAGTGGTTAAAAGCTCAGGCTCCATTAAAAGGTCAGCAGTTTGAATCCACCAGCCACTCCTGGAAAACCCTAGGGGGCAATTCTGTCAAATCGGGTTGCTATGATTTGGAATCGACTCGATGGCAGTGGGTTTGGTTTTTGTATAGCTGTTATACTTCCTTATTTAGCTGTATTTAAGCATAAAATGCACAAGCATCAATATACATAGGTATATAAAATTATTAACATAAGCTTATCAAAATTAAGTTGCACTGGTGGTGGTTAACAAACCTACATATTGGATCAAATGACAAACAACCATACACACACTACACCAGTGTCAATTTTCTGGTTTTGATATTGTACTATAATTATTTAAGATGCAATCACTGGGAGAAATCGGGTGAAGAACACAAAGGATCCTCCTGTACTATCTTTACAATTTCCCTGTTAAGTTTTAAAATGAAAATTATTTTAAAATAAAGTTGCCCTTTTTTTTTTTTAAATGTTAAGTTGCATTACATGCTGCATTATTGACATAAAAAATGACAGTGTCTGGGAGCTGGCTTTAGATTACTGAGGGGCAGACAGAGCAAACAAAACAAACGGTTGATAATTTAAAATCAAATGACGGGTACTTGGATATTCACTATAGTTGCTTTCTACTTCTGAGCATGTTTGAAAATTTCCACAACAAAGGCTTTTTTAAAAAGGAACATTTTTCTCTTCTTCTTCACTTCTCATATTAACCAAAGAGAGCTCTCTATCAATGAGTTGTGAATGTCTGGTGTAATAATTTTTAAGTAGCAGTTATATACATACTTATGCACACATATATACATCCTCGCAGTTTGAATATTTAACTGAAAGTTATCTTTTATAACCTGACACACAGCTGTGAAACCAGAATGTCTGGGTTTGAATCCAGGATCCAAAACTACTAACTAGATGAAAACTTGAGCAATTACTTTATCTGAAACACAGGGCAAATAATAACCCTCAAAGGGTTGATGAAAAATTTAAATAAATTAATACATGTAAAGTGTTACGAACATTGCCTAGCACTTAAATTACTAATCAGTAAGTACTAATAAACTACTACTATTACTTCCTGCTCTACTACTAATACCACGAACACTAAAACTACAAATCTTAGATGATCTCTATTAACCATTCTAGTGCACCCAAAGGCCAAGATGAAGGGGCTCCAAGTAAGAGACTCCTACAGGCATTATGCCACAGCAATCACGGATTCTGTCTGGAAAATGGAACAGAAGCAGCTGGGGAAGTTTCTTTTTGTAACTCTATTTGGTGGCTTCCTCCTCTTAGCCCCTGTATATTTTTCTAGGCGTTTTGGTTGGTGCTTTACTGCAGGGGGAAAAAAAAATGTAGAGAAGATAATCATGAGGCTATTACCTGCTCCCCAATAGGTCGGCTCCCTGCTCCAGCTGGGACCTGTGGTAGCTGTGAGGTGACAGCATGGTGAGTTACATCAGAGCGGGAGCCAGCTCGACGTTGCAGGGATGGACGTCTCAGAATCTAAATTTAAAATTATAAAGAGACACATATCTAATTAGCTGAGGCATGTCCTGATTCAGGCTTGCTCTGAAACTATCAACCCACAGTAATAAAACTTCAGTGAAAAATTCATCTTTGTTCAGTATCTTCAGAAAGTTTTAAAATTTATCATACATTTTATATTAATCTCCTTCACAAGAAACAATGCAAAAAGCATTTTTTAATTTATTCACTCCATTAAAACAAAGCTTATTAATTTTTTTGAAATCTGAAAACATTTTATAGAGAGAAAATATCCAGAAGAAACAGCAATATCCAGAAATTAAAACAAGGGGTATTTTGGGGTACAAGTTTAAATTCAACGACAAGCATGGTAGTTAAGCATGTGGAGTTCTGTGTCACACTGCCCAGGCTTAGGTTCCAACTTTCTCCTTAACTCTGATAATTGAAGCAAATTACTTTTTCTATGCTTCTACCTCAAAGCTCTGTGATAGGACTGTCAGTAATACATGGATACTGCTTGCCAAGTAGTAAGTACTAAAAAATTCTAATTATTGTCAAAAACCATGAAAATGACATTCTTTAGGATTAGTGAGTTCTTCTCTTATTTCACCATTTTAAAATCTGTTAAAACATCAGCATGTGACACTGTAGTATTTTTTTAATATAACCATTTTTTTTCCTTTTAGAGTACATAAATTCTTAAACAGTGTGCTTTTCTTAACTGACCACGTTTTACACATTAGTGCCATTATTCCCGTTTCAAAGCTTAATCATGACTTAGCTTTTCATCTCTTCAATTATTAAAATCCAGTCATAAAGAAGAAAATGGGAAATTCTATCTCTACCATAACCTCCTCGTATTCTTGGTCCTCCTGATTGTCATCTTCATTCTCATCATCTTCCTCATCTGGCTCAGGCAAGTCTTCATCATCATCCAGCTCAGCTAACAGAGTACTGGCACGGCAGCTATCAAGGAAATCTAGAAAACAAAACAACAACTTGACGGAGTTACTTTACTTAAATAGTTTTAACAACCCCCCAAAACCCAAACCCATTGCCATCAAAACAATTTCAACTCATGTGTTACACAGTAGAACTGTGTCAGAGGGGTTTTCTTGGCTGTAATCTTCACTGAAGCAGATCACCAGGCCTTTCTTCTGGGGCACTGCTGGGTGGGTTCAAATATCCACCTTTAGGTTAGCAGCCAAGAGCAAACTGTTTGCTCCACCCAAGACCTATCAGTTTTGCAAAACAATGGTAAAACGCAACAGGGACACACATGAAGCCGGTACTTAGTGGTGTCACCCTTTTTTCACCACCATACAGGCTAAGAAACAAGCATGGCAGAAAACAACACAGGACAATAGATGACCACAACTAAGCTGGAACCTACAAAATCATATTATAAAAGGTCAATCACATGAGCTGTTTTAAAAAATAACAATAACTCTATCAACAGTCTCTGAATAAGTCACTAAAAGCATAACATGATGGAAATAGAACACTTCAGAGTCATTCGCTCGGTCAAAAAATATGTATTGAGCACATCCTGTGTGCCAAGAACTATACCAGATACCAGGTATGCAGAGTTGTAAACAAAACGGACATGGCCTGAGCCCCCGTAGAGCTTAAGGAGAGAGGTATTTAACAAGTAAATAAATTAACACATAAACTGTAAAAAAAACATCTTATGAGCATGGGAAAAGAACAGAATTAAGTCAGTCAGTGAGACCTGCATTTAAATTCTAACTCTGTCACTTACTAGTTATGTGGCCTGGAAGGTTACTTAATGATAATGACTACTTAATGGTATGCCTATTTCCACAGGATTACGGAATATCATGTATAGCATCGTTTATACTATCCACATTATCTTGCATATAAGAAAGTTCAATAAACTTGAATTCTTTTTAGTTCCGTCCTTTCTCAGCATCTCTCCTTCCCAATGAAAACTGAGTCAAATTTACATTCTTCCACGAAACACCAACAGCAACAAAAAAAACAACCCGTTGCTGTCGAGTCAATTCCGACTCATAGTGACAAGCAGCTCCAAATTTCTGTCCCACCATAGAAACATTAAAAAAAAAAAAAAAAAAAACTGTCAGAACTAACTTTGGCAGAACTCTGGAAAATAGGCAAAGGTTTACAGGAACCAAGCGAATGCTGAATCAAGAAAAAAGAAAAAGGCAACTTAAACAAAAGCTTTGTGGTGTTAATTGACCTTGCCCCACACCCTCCCAGTGTAGTGGCAGTCTTTAAGAGGACAGCCCTCGTTCCCAATGTGGGAATCTGGTCCCTGGCTCTGGAGGGGGCATAGCAGACCTTATGTGCAAATTATTGTTTCTCTGTTCGCACTTGTCTGCTGGGCTACATGAAGGATGGACATAAGGCATTCCTTTTTGTTTTGCCTACCTCAGGGGGAAAAGTGGGATTGCCTGAAAACATCATAAGGTGATTAAAACACAGCTACCTGGGACAAAAGATTAGTTGTGATGTATAAGAGATGGCCTAAAGTATGAGAGGAAAAGCTGAGGAGAAAGTTTCTTTGGACTATGAGGGCATTCTAAAGTGCTTATAAATACTGGGGAATTTAGAAAGTAGCCAGGATAGGACACACATACTCAGAAAAGACCTGAGAAGACCCTAAGTTTTAGCCACTGGCTGAACTATATGATTTTTAAACTCAGTAGGCTGGAAGTGAAGGCTAAGGCAGAATTATAAACAAGCCTAAGGGCCAAGGGAGAGCTATAACACAGCCAGTCAACAACAAAGACTGGGATAGGTATTATTTTTTTTGTATTGTTTTTTAAGCTCCTGGTGTTCAAGGAAATGTAAGTCAAAACAGTGGCTGAGAAATTCTTTAAAATAAAAGATATCCAAATAGGGGAAAGAAGAAATAAAATTATGTTTATTTACAGATGACATGATCCTATATAGATAAAATCCTTAAGAATCCCTAGGAAAGTTACTAGACCTAATAATAAACTCAGCAAGGTTGCAGGGTGCAAGATCAACACACAAAAATCAGTTGGGTTTCCATACATCAACAAAGAAAAATCTGAAAAGAACATCAAGAAAAAAATCTCATTTACAATAGCATCTAGAAGAATAAAATACCTAGGAATAAATTTAACCAGCAAAGTGAAAGATTTGTACACTGAAAACTATAAAACATTGCTAAGAGAAACTAAAGACGACCTAAATAAATGGAAAGACATTCCATGTTCACGGACTGGAAGACTTAACATTGTTAAGATGTCAACATTACCCCCCCGCCAAAAGCCATCTACAGATTCAATATAATACCTATCAAAATCCCATGGGCCTTTTTTGGCCTTTTTTGTAAACATGGCAAAGCAAACCCTCAAATTCATATGAAATTGCAAAGGGCCTCAAACAGTACCCTATGATATACTAGAAAGCTATAGTACTATAAAGTTCTATAAAGCTACAGTAATAAAACGGTCTGGTACTGGTATAAGGACAGACATATAGATGAATGGAATGGAACTGAGAGTTAATAAACCCATGTCTTTGACCAATTGATTTTTGACAAGAGTGCAAAGTCCATTCAACGGGGGAAGAATAATCTCTTCAATTAATGGTGCTGGAACAATTGATCTCCACTCACAAAAGAAAGAATTTAGACCAATGCTTCACACCATATATAAAAATTAACTCAAAATGGTTCAATGATCTAAATATAAAAATTAATCATAAAGTTCTTAAAAGAAAACAAGAGTAAAATTTCAAGACCTTGTATTTTTTAATACATTCTAAGATATGACATTAAAAGCACAAGCAACAAAATAAAAATTGGACTTCATCAAAATGAAAAAATTTTGTGTAAGGACTTCATCAAAAAAGTGAAAAGACAACCTAGAGAATGGGAGAATATCTCTGCAAATCATGTATCTGGAATACATAAAGAACTTTTACAACCCCATTAAAAAATGGACAAAGAACTTGAACAGAGATTTCCCTAAAGAAGATAATATACAACTGGTCAATAAGCATATGAAAAGACGCCCAAGGTCCTTAGTCATCTGGGAACTGCAAATCATGACCACAACTAGATCCCACTTCACACCCACTGGGATGGCTATTATCAAACAATCAGAAAGCATCAAGTGTTGGTGAGGATGGGGAAAAAATAGAATTCTCTCATACACTGCTGGTGGAAATGTAAAATGGTGCAGCTGCTATGGAAAACAGGCTGGCAGCTCCTCAAAAAGTTAAATGTTTAATTACCAGATGATTCAGCAATCCCACTCCTAGTTACATACCAAAAAACTTGAAAGCAGGGACTCAAAAAGATACTTACACACCACAATACCCAAAAGATTGAAACAAAGGTCGATCGACAGACGAATGGATAAACAAATTACGGTATAAAAATACAGTATTATTTGGTCATAAAAAAGAATGGTATTCTAATAAATGCTACCACATAGATGAACCAAAGTGATATATGCCATACACAAAAGGACAAATATTACAATTCCACCTATATGGAATATCTAGAATAGGCAAATTCCCAGAACACAAAGTAGATCAGGGGTTACCAGGGATGGAGGCAGGTGAGAATGGAGAGTTATCTCCTAATGCGCACAGTTTCTGTTCACAGTGATGAAAAATTTTGAAAATAGATGGTGGTGATGGTTGCACAACATTGTAAATGTAGTTAATGCTACCGACTGTTACGCTAAAATGGTTGAAATGGCAAATTTTACATTGTATATATTTTAATACAATTTTAAAAAATAGTAAATATTTTACATTGTCTCACATAAATGAAGATGCTGACAAGTTATTCTTCACAAGAACTGAAACCAAAAGAAAAATAATGGGATTAAAACAGAGGGGTTTTTACCAGGTTTAAGGGGGAAAAAAAAAACATAACGCCAGGCTTGAACGATGGATAAAATGATATCTTCTATATTTCAGCACACTTCCAGAAGATAATTTAATTCGCTTCTAAGGTACATACTTTCTAACACTTTAACGCTCTGAAACCACACTGTGTCTTAACCAGCAATGGTAGTCACAGTTGAATCGGCAGCACTTTTTTTTACTTAGTGACATAAAACAATGGTGTGTTGTATAATCCCCGGCTTCTTAGATTTGATGAAGTATATTACTCCCTAATACATGCAAGGTGCCAATAAGTTTCCTGCAGTTTAAGCTGTCATCCTCATAAGCATGATGTGATGGTAGATAAAATCAATTTCATTTTTGGTTTATTCTATAAGGAAATAATCTAACTTCAAATGTTGAAATTCTATCTCTACTATGTTATATTCACTGAAGTCAGAATTTTTTTACTCATCCTCTTTCCTTATCTACCAGACAGTTTAAAAACTGAATTACATAAAAGAGCTCCTTATTTCATAGATTTCGTCATATCACAGAACAAAATCATGCCCTTCAATACATACACAGTTGAAGTCTGCTATATAGAAGTTCTCTTGTAAGATGGACATGAACCTGGATCCTTTCTACCAGCAGTCTCAAAGACTCTTAAGTTTTCATCACCTAACTGTAAAAAACTCACCAGTAGCCCTAACTTGTTTTCTACTCTTCCCTACTAGCACACCTACAACCTTCTTAAACTTCATGATCCAGAACTAATGTTTTAAGTTAACATATATAACAAATGAGTAGGCAGTGGCAGAGGGCCTCCATGAAAAGCACAAAATTGGGAAATAACATCCAATGAATTTACCATACTTTGGTGTAATAATCATTATTTTGCTGCACACACATTTAATAGGAAGAGTAGACACACAGAAATGTAATGACTTTCCTAAAACCATAGAACATCAGATCATATTCTCGGCTTAGATCAGGAGAGGCCACATTCTCAGGAAAAAGAAAACATTAAAATGGAGCATACATAAAATAGGTAAAATATATTCTCGTATAAATTTTCTTGACCTTGAAGATACAACAGAGAAAAAAAAAAAAAAAGAACAAGAGGCAATGTGATCAAAGCTGTGTGCTAAAAGGCACTCCAACAATGTTGATGGGAGTCCAAATTTTTTTTTTTTTTTTTTTTTTACATTTTATTGTGGTTTGGGTGAAAGTTTACAGAGCAAATTAGTTTCTCGTTCAACAATTTATACACATTTTGTTTTGTGACATCAGCTGTCATTCCCTCAAAGTGACAGCACTGTATCCCCTTCCTTCCTGGGTTCCCTGTTTCCATTTGCCCATTTTTCCTGTCCCTTCCTGCCTTCTGAACTTTGTTGGGAGTGCAAACTTTAAGTCAATTTATCAATTACTCTTTTAGAAATTTATCCTAAAGAAATATACAAAAAATACAATTCAAGGATGCTCAAACATAACAAGGTTTCTGATAATGAAAACATCTGCAACTTAACTATCCAAAATGTATAATTTACTAAATAATTACTATGTAGTCAAACAGTGGAATATTTGATAGCCAATACAAATGTTACAGAAATCCATACAATGATGTAAAAATATTTTCACAAGGTACTGAGTGAAAAGAGCAGGCTATAAAGAACATAATCCCTTTGTTTTAAAAAAATGAACATATACATAAAATGATATGCATCAAATGGTAACAGCAGCTCTCTACTCAAACCACAGCCTCATCTACCCTGACACCAGAAGAACTAGATGGTACACAGCGACCACTATCAACCATTCTGATCAGGGCCACAATAGATGGATCCCAATAGAATGGGAGAAAAATGTGGAACAGAACTCAAATGCTTAAAAAGTCTGGACTTACTGGACCAGTTGAGACGAGAAGACTCCTTGAGACTAACAGCCTGAGATACTTTTTAAACCGTAAACCAAAATTATCCCTTGAGGTCACCTTTTAGCTAAATAACAGACTGATTCATAAAATAATCAGTATCACCCATGAGTAATGAGTTCCTTTAAAAAATCATTTACATGCAACTAAATGGTCAAAAATTACACTAAAACAAAGATAAGAAGGTAAGGAGGCAGGGAAACTAGAGTACCCGAAATGGTACAACCAGAACGGAATGAATGAGAATGATGACACACTGTAAAAACTGTAACCAGTATCACTGAGTAAGTTGTTAAACTGGAACCTAATTTACTGTGTAACCTTTCACCTTAAACACAGTATTATTTTAAAAAAAGGTAACAGTGGTTTTCTCTGGGAGGTGAAGATTAGATCATTTTTTTTTTTCTTCTACTCATTCTAGAAAGACACATTCCTTTGCCTATAAGATTAACTAAGGTGATTAGAACATGTATTTTAATCAATTCAAATGGTTTATAACTCTAATTATAGTATGCAAGCATGATGATGTAACTATAGAACTTTCTTACCAAAAATTAATTGCTTAGTTATTTAAAAAACTCATGTTACCTATTTAAGGAATTATTTCCAAAGACCTTGATAATGTAGAAGGAATATTACCTATTCTTATTTCTATTTTTCTCTGACAAAGGTGAAAACAAACACCTTTCTTATAATGGTTCTTCCAAGAAAACTTCATTAGTAACAAAAGGCAAAAAAGGATGACACAAAAGTTCCTAGATGTCTGTTTTGTTTATAATAAGATAATTTTTTAATAGTGCCTCACAGCACTGAGTTTTTCTGTTGTTTATGAAGATACCATATTTCTAAGAGAATAACTCTTTTCTAACCCCAAGCTGAAAACATAATAAATGTATCACTATGTCAATGTCTAAATATTTTAATTTTAAACTAAAACTTACCATATAAGGAGTACTCTGCTTCTTGACCTGTGTCACTCTCGCTGGAGGTTGATGTGAGGCTGGTGGTTAAAGTATTACTTAATGTCTGGCCAACTGATAAAACTGTTGTTGCTGTAGCTACATTGCTGCTGCTAGTCACACTGGATGTTGACATAGTCACTGTTGATGTAGTACCAGGCGTGGTCAAATTGGGGAAACTCTGAGCACCCATAAGAGGAGAAGCTAAAGATTAAAGTGGAGCAAATTAGTACAAATATGTGTGACTGTGTGAACCTTAAAAAAAACAGGTTTTACATTTAGAAAAAAGAATATGGCCATGAAACACACCAGTAATGAAAAGGTTGAAGAGCAACAACTTTGGGAACCCAACTGAAATCCAACTAAAAATTCTGATGTTTATAGTACTACTATGTTCTTCAAAAAATTAAACCTAGCTTTTCAAAAAAAGTAAAACAAGCAGTGAAATAATTCCCAATGATATTTTACAAGAGAATTACTTTGACCCATTAATGGTTTCAATCAGAATAATCTTCAAAGGTTAAAATCCATTTGAGATCTAAGTAAAAGCTATATACAATACCCTGGTTTCAACGAATTATGATAATATTTAAGTTATCTACTCCCTCACGCAATTTTAATTAATCATTTATCATAGAAGAATGAAAAGCAGAAGTGTTTTATTGTTTTATCCTTTCAGAATAAGAGGTGCTTTATCAAATCTGAATTCTTAAAATACTATGATTCTTTAGAACTCAACTTCATATTACTGGAAGTGCTAAATTTGCTGTAGCTGTAGCTAACATGGTCCGTGATCTAGTTAAAGACTACAGGCAGCACCCACTGAACAAGAGACCCTACTCTGCATCCCTCAGAGTGAAAAAAGCATTGGGTTCCACAAGGAAAAGCTCACTTACTTGCTGTGCTCATCACATTCCTCCCCAAAGTATTAGTGTTGTTATCACTGCTGCTTCGGCTTAGATTCATGTTGTTCGTGGCATTAGTCCGTGCTATGTTTGCCACTCTCCTTACAAAACTTTCCAAGCTAGATGTTTCTCTTGAGGATAGGTTAGGTACACTTGCACTAGAGCTCATGGGGGCCCCAGCAGCCAACAAAGAACTCACTGACAGTCTGTTGCTTGCTGAAGAGCTAAGGGGTCGTTGTGAAGCTGCTTCTTTATTAGTTAAGTCAGATACTGAACTAACATCAGGAGAGCTAACACTAACAATTCCCATGGATATTGCACTAGACTCCCCAGGAGTACGGACAGAACTATCAGGGCCTAACTTCCTTTCAGCATTTTCACTTCCCGTTTCCGCTGTTAAGGTGCTGGTGCTGGCACTGGAAGATGACCCTACTTCTGCTTGAGGGACGTTTTCAGCAGATGAAAGAACAACAATCGGTTCATGGACATCAGCTCCTGAAACTATACTGTGCTCCATTACAATTTCTGATCTCCGTTCCGTTTTGGTCGAACCCAAGCTGATGTCGCTGCTACTGGCCACGCTACACACAGAACTGCTGCTTCCTTTTCTACTTGAGGAGCCTGCAGCAGCAGATGTCTTGTCTGGACAGTTGTTTTTCACCAAGCTGCTCCATGATTGCGTTGTGCCTGAAACAGTGGATGAAACAGGTTTGGGTGATGCCACTGTATCAGGGTCGTACCCTGGTGCAAGCTTGAGGTCAAATTTTCCTTCTGCGCCCATACGGTAAGAGTTTGAGCCACCAGCATCCCAGGTGACATCAATCCAGCCTGGAAAGGGACAGGAGTTTGTGAGACCCAGCAGAAAGCAGATAGGAGCGTGTCAGACAGTAGCTCCACATTTGGGATCAGCTTTTCATCAGTGCTGTATTTTTGAATTTCTACAGTCATTTAAGGTTTGCCAACTAAAATTAAATGTAAATTACTGGACTCTCATCAATTCATTCTTTGACTATATATGATTAGGTTGCTATCTGAAAGCCTGTATTATTTGAGTATCATGATACAATTATGTAAAGAAATACGTACTGTATACCAAGTTTCTCAGAAACTTTTAACATTCTTTTTATTTCCTTTATTTCAGAACTGTTCACTCTGGTGATATTTAAAAGGGTCATGTTTATATCTACTGGGGTATCTTTTAAATGGAAGAGCTATTTAAAAACTTAAAAACAAAACAAAAAAGATGGAAATAGTAAAATACTGCAATTTCAGCAATTATAGATGGAGTCTAAGTACTTTTTTCTTTATTCGATAGATATAATTGTATGTCCAAATGGTATTTCTATAAAACAGTGCTGGTTCACCATTAATTTCTTAGTTTGAACTAGATCTTCTAATGGACAGATAAAATACTGAAATATCACTATGGAAATTTTAGGTCACTAGCTCAAATAAAACACTCAGTTAGCATTTCGGTTGTGTTCTCAAAGTTCAGTAGTTAGTTGGTTCTGTTATGAGTAAGTCTAAAAAATTTGAATAAGCACAATAAATTCTAAAGTCAAAATTAAAAAGCATGTTAAGCTCTTTATTACAACCTATATGCTAAAGCTAATAACACAGAAAGAACTAATGAGAATAATGACGTTCAATCTATATTTACTTATACTTGGAAAGTAATAATTCTTTTTTTAAAAGAAGCTAATTAACTTCCAAAAGCAACAAAATGAATTTGCCTATTAGAAAGGAAATTAATAGACATTTTACAATCTTATTTTAGTTTCATAAGCTAATTATTTCGGGTAAGAGAAAACACATCAAAAATTATTTTGTTAAAAAGTCTTTATAAAGTTTAAAAAACATACATAAACACACACACACACTAACAAGTTCGTATATGTATTTGATGAGGCTCAGAGGAGTGGGTATAAAGTAACACTGAATTACCTGTGGGGATTATCTGTATATGAGTCCTTTGAGGAGAAAACGACTGTCCCAAATCTATTTAAGTAGCTTAGATTTGATTTCAACGGCCTCAGTATATTCTGTAGGCTGAAATAACCTCTGAAGAACCACATTTAACTATCTTTTCTGCTACATGGAAAAGGGTGACTAAAGGCAAGGTTCAAAAACATATTCTGATCCCAAATAAAAATGACACCTGCATTGTATTAACTGATCCAAGAATTACGTCGTCCCAAACTGATCATATATTTCAGAGCAGTTAGCAAAATTTGTAGTCATGTTTATTTGTTTCACCCAGGGAGGTATGGACTCGTTCTTTTTCACTGATTGTTGCATATCTGAAGTCTAACAAAGTACCTTTACATAGTAGGCACTTGGTATCTGTGGAATAAATGGTACTTCTACCAACACAGACTCTTTTAAAAAAGAAACAGAGTTGATATAACTTGGAAAAATACTTTAAAATAAATAAATAAATAAACCACTCATACTAGGCTTTAGAATGTGTTTAAACTGGTATCTCAAACCGGGGGGAACTAAAAACTAAAAAAAAAACAGGGGGTACAAACATATTAAACATAACCGTCACAAAGCCCTCACCTCCTCCTATCCCCAGAAGAGTTTATAAATAAATAAATGTAAATAGGCATTATAAGAAACAGTTGGCTTAAGTATTTGGAAGCTAAGAACCTCTTTGACAAAGGTTTTAAAGCATGACTTCACAGGAATGGCTATCTTGGTCAGCCAAAATGCCAAATCCCTACATTGGTCAAATCAGCAGAACAGGCCTTTCTTGATTGCTAAATTACATAATTAAAATGCCAGTTTTCCTATTCTACTGTTTCAGTTAACTCCAGCTCAAGAAAACACAAAACAAACAAAAAAACTGCATTAACTTATCCCCAACTACTCTACTCTCATCAGGTCACATCAGGACTAATAATTTAGGGGAGATAGAATATTAAAGTATTTCATTAAGAAGCCTAAAAATAGGAACACTTGAAATTTCTAAGTTGAATGGTACTAACATCTCAAATATTCTAGCATTTATAAATTCGCTCACTGTAAACCTGCTATGATTTAATGACGATTTGCAATTAGCGTACGACCATACAGAAATTCATTTTTTTAAAGCGCATTCAGTAGCGTGGTAATTTGAGGAAAACAATCTTAATAGTCATATAATCAAAGGGTTTGTTTAAATAAGTAAATGCCATTATCACATAAAATATTAAGATATTAAACGCTACTCATTCTCCTAAGCACTGTCACTTCAATTACAAATCTTTAAGTATTTGGTATACATTGAGAATATGAACACTTTTCTGTTTTTTTTTTTTTTTTGGCTAGGTAAAACTGTTAAGAACCCACTACTGCTTAGGTAAATTATCTGCTAATAAATCAGCCTACAGTTTTAAGAAAAAAAATTAGCCACTACAGGTGCCTCTGAGAGTTAACGGCAACTTATTAAGTGGGTATGGACTGCCCATAAAATATACAGCGTCAAAGTAAAAATGAACTTGATTTAAAAACAATGACCTTTACAAAACATGAAAGTGAAAAATCCCAAAGAAAAGCTGGTAGACTCTGACACGCTGTGAAATATCTCATAGCCTACAAATAGATGAAGAGGCTATGATTCTTATTCTATGCTTTTTTGAAAAAATAGTAATTAAAAATGGTAATACTTTATCTTCTACACTACTTATAACACAGTAAAATATTATCGCCTGATTCGGTGAAGCTACCAAGATATGGAAAAGCATAAGAAATTAAAATAAAATCCAGAGGAACAATGTGAATAATAAGCAAACGAAAAGCCAGAAAATGTGTTTTGAGGGTATTTCAACTTATACTAATTTGCTCACCACTTCAAAAAATTAGCAGTAAGTTTCTGGTCAAAACCCAAGAATTTGAAATTTTTCCTCATTTCTAAATAAATGCTTTTTCTATTTTTAATATGAAATCATTAGGTTAATTCTTCTGTGTAGTGCTGGTACATTTATACCATTTATCAATTATCCCAAAGTAACAAAAAAAAAGAAATTTTATTATTTACATACTTGGTTTCCACACTACAAATGCTAGGCACCTACTCACCATTATGTAGCTCTCCTGTGACAGTGCCTTCCCCCTGTGGGCTTCCATCCTGATCTCGCCATTTCCAATCAAGGCCTCGGATCACCCGAGCCCCCGGAACCATGTATTTCAGAACCTGGGAGCGTACCAGACGTCTCTGTCTTCTAAGATTCGCTTCTGCTTCCTTAGCTGCCTTTCCTATAAGGTGGAAATTGGTGCAATGCCATAAGCAAAATCACTTCTTATAAATTTAAGTAATGATTTAGTAAGTTACAAGAACCTCTTCTCAGCTCTTTACCTAGCTGATCTTCACATACTCCATTTACAGTGCCGTAAAGTTCAAATCCAGACAGTGAGAGGTAGTGTGTTTGTCCACTAGCATTCTTCCCCATCTGTTTTATTCTCACATGTCGCCACCCTTGTTTCTCATCCTTTGGTGGATCAAGAGGCCAGGTTGCTGTTGACCTGCAAATGTGTCAGGGAAAAAATTGTGTAATGTTTTAAAACAACTGATAAAGATCTCAAGGTGGGGAAGATTTTTTTTACATAATAGAGAACTATAGGAAAAATTAACTTCTACATTTAGTCAATAGTTTGTAACAAAAATTAGGAAAAATAAAAGAGGAAAAAGGCAAGAAAAGTTAAAAATGCAATGTTTAAATGTATACTATGAAATCTGACTCATAACATTCAGTGATTTATGACTAACAGAATCTAAAGAAATAAGACAAAGTTAAAAAGGAAGAGTAATATACCCTTTTATGATAAAAGAAGATTTTTTAAAATTCTTGCAAAGTTTTAAATCCTGTATTAGAATTTTAACTTTAAAGCTTGAAAAGTCTGCCTATTAATCTTAATGTTAAGAAGTTCCTTCTACAACATATCAAATCCAAAAAGCAAATAACTCCAGTTTATCCTTCAAAATGTGCCACAGACAATGTACAGTTAAAACTTATTAAAGCTAACATTTTAGAAATTAATGGGCTTATGTCTTAAATAATAATAAACTATCAACATAAAATTTAGGAAAAGAGACATATGAAAATAAGTAAATGAAAAATTCAGCTTTAATGCCATAATCAGCAAGACACTGTAAATTTTTTGAATATTCATATGTAAATACATAGAAAGTTTAGTAAAAAACTGCCTTTTTTTGTTAGTATTCTATATTTATATAGCTGTACATCAATTTTTTAAATAAACAGGCTAAGCTTTCTAGTAATATTCAATCTAAAGCTTTTGACAAGGTTTTGGTAAAGCCAGTACTTTAAAGCTTTAGTATTTAAATTACAGAATCAAGTGATTTGTGTTTAGAAAAAAAATCTTACTTCAGTATTTCACACAGAAGAGAGCTCTAAGGGTACACAATTATAAACAAAACAAAAAACACTTAGCTCTTTATTGAGCTTTCCAATTTTCAAAGACTCCTCAACTAACCCTGGTTCATTGAGACTGCAGTCATCAACATGGGTATACAAAGAAGTCCAGTTCTGTCCATCTTTGGATACCTGGAAAACCCAATTTCTCAAGGCAGACCTTCCATAACCACGAGCATGACGAAGTGTATAGGCTGATGGTATCACCCACAGACCCAGATCTATGGCAAACCAAGCATTCTTATCATCGTTGCTATGACAATTTAAAGCTGAATTATCACGACTTAAAATGTCTTCTAAGCGGCCGTAAGGTAAGTTTCTTCCTTCTGAGGATGTCACTACTACAAGTCCATAAGCAGCTGGATTTACCCACTCATATGCAGTTCTGCACAGAAATTAAAAAAAAAAAAAAAAAAATTATCAGTTAACACTTAAAATAATTATTTATGCACATTAGCTTTTTTAAATATAAAATTATGTTAACTTAAATAAAATTCTTTAAGTAACAATTTAAACATTTTTTTTCCTCTTAAATATAATTTAGTTCATTTTAAATTTAACCTAGAAGACAAAATGCCTCAGAACTGCAGGATACTCAAAAAATGATTCATACACAATATGATGAAAGAAATGAATGTCACTGAATTATATATGTGAAACAGTTAACTGGCAACTATTTTGCTATATATATTTTCTGCCACGTTAAAAAAAATTTTTTTTAATGGTTCATAATTTCATTCTACTATCTAGAATTCTTTTTTCCAGGTGAATGCAGTCACTCTAGATTAATACAGAGTGACTTACTTGGCATTTGTCCCAATCCAGTAAATAATTCCATTTTCATCAAAATCATGCTGGTGCCGAAATATAAAATTTTGGCCTTCTCTCAATTTTCGAACAAAAACAAATGAAGATCGGTCAAAATCATACCACTGCTTTGCTACCTAAAACAAAGAAATTATGGAAGACATTAACCTTATTAATGTTGCATATTTATTACCCGTTTTTTTCTATGCCTTTAATGTGAACTGTTTTCTTTTATTAGAAGAGATGCTCATCAAAGAAAATTTGGAAAAATATGAACCAGGAAGACCCACGACCAAAACGATCTACTGATAATATCACAGAGCATACACGTTAATCTACCATTTCAGTGCACAGAATAGAACAAAGTCTTGACCATACTTTACATAAACATTTTTCTATTATTACATTTTATACATTTTAACAGCTACATAGTATTCAAATGAATAGAAATAGTTATCTACTTGACATTCCCTTATTGGTTAAAATTTTGTTCACTATTTCAGTACTACACATAACTAATAAACATCTTTATGTAAAAAGCACTTATGGTGCATGTAAGATTATTTTCTTAGAATAAATTCCTAGAAATAGAATCACACTATCACCATAATCTCTGGATTCCTATTTCTCAAACTCGTTCTCTAAAGAGCAAAGCTGTTGCAGAGAATACCATTCCCTTGCCATACACTCACCATTTTCAAGAGATACTGTTCTAGAGATTCAACCGTAGCCAAGGGTTCCATCTTCAACATTCTGCCAGTCCGGTCTATCAAAGCAGTTTCACCGGGTGCACGCTCCAACCGAAATCTTAATCTTCTTGTAAGTATCTACAAAGAAATGATCAAAATACTTCAGAAAATACCTTGCCTTTCTCCTCAGAAAACACAATTTAGATTTATAAAGCATAAAGGAAGGGAAGAACGAACGAATGTTTTTCTACTAGATGTTTAAGAAAAAAAAAAGGAGAGGGGCCTCTTGAATAAGTCATAACAGCTATCAAGAAAGACAATTAACTGGTTAAAATTTCTACACGACTTCAACAGCATGTGGTTTAAATAAAATTATATAATACTCTAACAGAAGTATTACATATCAAACTTGTAAGTTTCAATATTCCAGGTAAGTTTTTTAAAAAAGTAGCTGTTGAGCTAATTATTTTCTTCAAAGCTAAACTACATTAAATAATCTATGGCTAATAAACTTTAAAAAAAATACAAGATAACCTTTGGTCCAATGCATTCTAGTAAGTGACAAGTATGGACTAGCAATTTCAGGTAGCTTCATTTCTTTATCAATCTTAACTAATCTTAATTAATCTTAAAAGACATAACAAATATCTGTATGTATATTTTAAAAGAGCCCAGGAGCCCTGGTGGCATAGTAGTTAAGAGCTCAGTTGCTAACCAAAAAGTAAGCAGTTGGAATTCACCAGCTGCTCCTTGGGAACCCGATGGGGCAGTTCTACTCTGTCCTATACGGTTGCTATGAGTCAGAGTCAACTCAACAGCAACAGGTTTGTTTTGGTTTTGGTGGTGCAGTGGTTAAGAGCTCGGCTGCAAACCAGAAGGCTGACAGTTTGAATCTACCAGCTGCTCCTTGGAAACCCTATGGAGCAGTTCAACTCTGCCCTCCAGGGTTGCAATAAGTCGGAATAGGCTTGACAGCAACAGGGTTCTTGCGCACAGTGGTTAAGCACTCAGCTGCTAACTGAAAGGTTGGTGGTTCAAACCCACCAAGGACAACAACAATGTGTATTTTGGTAACACTGCAGACTGCAAAACTACCAGAGGGTACACTGTGGGGTCTCCCAGCCTTTGGATCTTGCATAACTGTCTGAAAATCAAAAGTCCATGATAAAAATGCTAGATTATAAAAGCAGCCAAATTCTGAATCTTTGTGATCCATTTCCACCTCACTGATGTACCAGGGATAAAACTTTTAGATGCACCATAAAATGGGCCCTACCTGGTCTCTATCAGAATGTCTGAAACAAAATAAAAAGTGGCCCTGGGCATCTGTTTAGTATGGCACAATGTCAAGTGTACTAAATGTAATATAAAACCCTGGACAAGCTCTCTAGTCTGGGGCCTAATGCTAATGTAACACTACTGGGTTCTCGGGGGTATGGCAAGTTTTGTTTGTGGGAGAAGACACTGTTTGAGTAAATGTAGATTCTTAGTCACTTATTAAAGACTGTATTGAAAGAATCTATTCCATGCAATGTAATGCAGGACAAGCTGGATAAAGGCAAGATTCAAGGAAGAAGGATCTGCTAGAAATTACTAAAGTAACCTACAGAAGATGTAATAAAAATTTCGGCTGGAATGTTAGCTGCTTCTTTTGCTTGTTCACATCTGGATCACACCTCCTAACAAAAGAATAACTGAATGAATGATTGAGACTATCAAACAAATAATGTCTTGGAAGAAAAGAGACCATAAAACCAAGTGATAATGACAGCTTTCCCAAAGGATCAAAAGAAATGGCAAAGGCAGAGGTCATCTGGCTCTAACCAATGACACTGAGAACGACATTAAAAAAAAAAAAAGTGTACTTAAAGGACTTTCACTTTTTTTTTAATACACTGATACACACAGAGACAAGGAAAGGACTTGACTCATAATTCCAGAACAGGGGAATTGCTTTCTCTGCTAGAGTATCTTTTTCCACTTACGATCTACCAAATATGATTAATTACTTACAATAAATATTTGTGGAGTAAATAAATGCATCACTTTCCATAGTGATTTAACAAAATAGACCAGAAATACCAACGCATTCAATAGTCACTAAAAAGTATCAATCAAATGGGATTTAAGTCAAAGTTTTAAAGACTAAGCAGAATTATTATTTTAATCCAACATGAAAGGAAAAGAATTTTTAAAAAGTGTAAGACTATCCCTAACTACATTCAGCTCAATAATACTGACTGCATTTTTCATGGTTACCTGGAGGTTATATGTGGACCCCGGTGTATCATACAAATGGAGAGGTAGACGTTCAATAGATTCTAGTACAGCAATTAACTTTCGAATTAATGCAACTGCGGGTCGACTGTGAGGAAAAAAATAATTGCTGAAAGTTTTTATAAGATTGCATGCAAAAAATTCATGTAGCAATAGCAGTAACCAACCTCATATAGACCCTACTTTGCTCATGAACACAAAGAGAAGCTTAATTTTGTGTTAGACTACTTCTCTCTCTATCTTACTTTCACAACTCAAAGTCCTTTATTAAAGAATACTTCATTTTTGTAATAAAATCCTTATTAACTGCATTCAAAGCAGATGTGTCATTTTCTCAAGTTTAAGCAATTTTATTATGAAAAATTTGATATATACAAAAGAATATGAAGCAACAAAGTTTGAAAAATAATAATATTTGATAGCAAGGAAATAATAAGATATACTTTCTCACATGTTATTGGTTAAACTGTAAATTGGCATAACCTTTCTAGAAAATAATCTGACCATCTGCATCAAATTTTTTTTTTTTAATTATCTATAACTTTTTGAAGAAACTTATATAAAAGGATGGTCCACTGAGGCTAGTTTTAATATTAACAAAAATCTGCAAAGAAATGAAATATTCTATACAGGAATGTTTCAATAAGTTATTGTATGTATAAAAAACATAATATGCATTCATTAAAATGGTATTTTAAATAATGAAATTAAATTTTAGTTATTATGAAAAAGTTCAATCACATACAAAAGTAGACAAAATAGTATGATGAACTCCCATCACCCCATAACCCAGCTTCTTAACAATTATCTACTAATGGTCCATCTGTATCTATCTATATCAACACCCACTTCTTTCCTCCCCATATACTTCGAAGAAAATGCCAGACAGCATATCATTTTATCCAGAAATATTTTCAGTATGTATCCTCGAAAAATCATATTATCACATAAAAAGAACAATTATTACTTAATGTCATCAATCATTTTTCAAATTTCCAATTGTATCTTAAATAGAAATGTAACTTAAGCTGTGATCAGCTATATCCATAGCCAATATATAATTTAAACTTTTATTCCATTAGGTTAAGAAAATATTTCTCAAGTTTCCTCTTATTTTATATTTACATCATAAACTACTTTTTAAATTAAATTCCCTTAAAATTTTTAAAAATTTTGTTAAAACTTTAGTTCCTCGAGTGTATAAGCATTATATCATACTCTATTTCAAAGGAAATATACATCTGTGCAAACACTGCAAAGAATAAATTAAAGGAAATTTGAAGTTTTACCTTTCATCATCTTCATTTTCACTAAAGGCTGTTTTGAAAACATTTATTCTTTCTACCAGTTGACTACAATCTTGTTTCATATCTAAATCCATGCTCTAAAAAATAGAAAGTGTACAAAAAACCCTTTTTAACTGAAATTTATTAAAAACTCATGCAGAGATGAATATTATCATAAGAATTACCAATAAAGCCTGAGTAGAATCATTATATGTTATAGTGTAGTCAGCAATTGTTCTGCTAAATCAGTGTTCACCAAAATGTAGTATGAAAGGTGATTTCAGATGATATATGGAAATTTTCCTTTTCAACAGTACATATTCAATGAGTTGTAGAAAAAAATATAACTAGTGTATCAAAACCATGATTTCATAGGTATTACCTAATGATATAATGTCATATAACTGTAATTTCATAAATGCAAACACATTCAAATAGTAAAATTAATGAAAGGAATATAAGACTGAAGTTAAAGAGGATCCTTTCAGAGTGTACCACCATGTATAATGATTAAGATCAAGACATTCACAGCCTTATCTACCCTGAGATCAGAAGAACTAAATGGAACCCGGCTATCGCTACTGACCGTTCTGACCAGGGCCACAATAGATGGATCCTGATAGAACTGAAGAACGCAGAACGGAACTCAAATTCTTAAAAAGTCCAGACTCACTGCACCAGTTGGGACTGGAGGACTCCCTGAGACTATCGCCCTGAGATACTCTTTAAACCTTGAACTACAACTATCCCGAGGTCACCTTTTAGCAAAATAACAGATCAGTGCACAAAATAAAGGATATTATCTGTGAATGCAGCCCTCCATTAAAAAATCACCCAGCTATGAGACCAAAAGATCATCAATTACTCTAAAACGAAGATGAGACAATAAGGGGACAGGCAAACTAGGAGGCTGGAAACAGAACAACCAGAACGCAATTAAAGAATGTTGACACGTGAAAAAAATGTAACTAATGTCACTGAACAAAATGTACAGAAATAGTCAAATGGGAATCTACTGTGTAAACTCTCACCAAAATCACAATAAATTATTATTATTTTTTTTAAATCAAGAAATTAAAGTGGCAAGTAGAACTGAAATGGGAGAAAACTTTCACTTTTTACAAGTGTATTCTGTTAAAATGTTATAATATGTATATTTTCTTTCACTAAAATAAAGGAAAAAATTTTACCACAATAATAGATACTCAATATACACAAAATTCAAGAGAAATATAAGGTTATTAACAAATACTTCTGTCAAATATTCATATAAACTTCCTAAACTATCGATGTTCATAAATTAATTTTATGGCATTTAACTTAGGTACTTTAAGAAGGAAGATCTGTAGACTAAGTTCTTTTTACATAACTTATGCTCTGGTGGTGCAGTGGTTAAGCATTTGGCTGCTAAGCAAAAGGTCGGCAGTTTGAATCCACCAGCCGCTCCTTGGAAACCCTACGATTCTACTCTGACCTACAGGGTCACTATAAGAATCGACTGACTCAATGGCAACAGGTTTTATAAAGAAATCAGAGCAGTAAAAAATAACATTAAATCTTAAGCTAAAGTGAGTGTTTTATTCAACAAAACCTCGAACAGATTATAACTGCAGAACTTAGAAATCAAAGTAGACTCAATTAATTCAACTGGCTTCAACTAATGACGCCACTTAAAAGAAAGGTTGGAGAAATTAGAAACATTAATTACTCAGCTTTTTAATATTTCTTGACAAAACACACTAAAAGTCCCTGTGTTATAAATAATTTTTAAAACTATACTATACTTTTAACTTCCTTACTACTTGATAAACTTACATTGTTTAAAACAGTAAGAAGCGCTTGTACCAAGCCACTACTGCACATTTCGTACGGTGAAATTGTGTTTTCATCCTTCAAAAGTACAATTAGGTTTTCTAAAGCTGTCTTCATTAAATCTCTCCAAGTGTTCTCACCTTCAATACACTAAAAGAAAAAGAGAAATTTAATGAAGACAATAAAAAAATAAGCTTACCTTTTAAAATACTTATTTACCAGAATATGAATTATCATGAAAATAAATTAAGACAGTAAACAACATTAAGAAGTTCAAATTATTAAAGCAAATTATCTCTACTGGGGTCAGCAAGCTTCTTTGTGGGAATCAGGTAGTAAGCAGTTTAGACATACAGGCCATATGGTCTCTGTCACAACAATACAACTAAGCTGTTACAACACCAAAGCAGTCAGAAACAATATGTAAATGATCCTGTGACCCAATAAAACTATTTGTGCACACTGAAATTTGATTTCCAGATAATGTTCATGTACCATAAAATAGTTTTCTTTTCATTTCTTTTCAACTACTTAAAAATATAAAAACCATTCTGAGCTCACAGGCCACACAAAAACACGTAGTAGGTTAGATTTTGACCATAGGCTACAGTCTAACAATCTCTAATCAATAACCAGAATATAAAAGAGGCGAAAACAGTAAATTGAGATTCACTGAGTGTCATAAAATCTAGAAACTAGAATTTAGACATACTTGTCTATTTGTATGAAGTTCCCAAGATGACTCTAACTGAGTTGCTATGTTTCTGAGTGTTACCACTACTCCACGAGGCATGCTTTCAACAGCTTTAAAGTGGTCATCATATAAATCTCGAGCCATAGTTCGTACCTACCAAAACAAACAACAAGTAGGAATTTTTACTCTAATTAATAATTTTACCCAACAGTCCCTTCTACCTGTATGTATGCAATTTTAAGAATTAGAAAGTTGGTTCCATGTCAACTTTCAAAAAATATTATACTTCCATTCACATTATATCAAAAGTTCTAACAGTTGAAAAAATTCCCTAGGTTTTAGTAGTGTGCTAGGTAAAATGAAGTCTTAGAATTTTTGTTTTCAATTATTTAAACTTTTTATTCATGAATCAAATAGGTATGCATCTGAATCTAATTTACACGATCTGTAAAAAATTAACGTTCTTTTTACAAAAGTAATCTGTTTTAGAGTAAAACAATTGGAAAATACAAATAAACTTAAGAAAAACCACCTGCAATCCCATAAATCAGAGTTGACCCTTTTAATATTGTAATTATCCCTTAGGTTTCATGTCTCTTTCTATTTACAAATTCACACCTAGTGTACATGACACTCATATTTACCTATTCCTCATGAGAAGGTGTGATTGTATTTTGTTCATTTGGGTACTGATTACCTCAGATTCAAGTTAAAATAAAGTTATTTAAGAAAATAACCCCTACATGTCCCAGGCTTGAGGTGGATGAAATTTAGTACCTAACACTCTTTTAAAATGTATGCTTCGGGTAAACTTAGGATTTATCTGGGTTCATTTAAATCACAAACTAACCCAGCATATTCTTTAATGAAAAATAATTTACTCCCTGAACTATTTAATAAAACCTTGTTCCATTCTATTTTGTTATGCCTTTCAGAATTAAAAGATAGGAACTTCTGCATACCGAACAACTTTAAAGAGACAATCTCTTCAGAGAACAGCTTAAATAAAGCCTATTAAAAATAACACTTAAAATTATTTTTACCTAAAATTACTATATTTTGATAAATACTTCTTTAATCACAAAAGAACAGCCACTTGATCACTGAGTTGCTACTAATTTCAGTTCAAGAAATTAAATCAATGATCATACATTTTCAAGGAACTGAAAACATGAGACTTCTCAGTGGTTTATTTTTCTTTTATTTTATGAAACTTCAATTCCCTATGATTTAACCTAGAGCTGGTTGTTTAATACAACACAGCAGGTATTTAAAGGAACTCCTGAGTAGCTGAATGGTATTAAGCTTTATTAAGAATTACTTAGGTCAAATTCCATTTAATATCTAATGACTATCTTCAATTGAGTGAGATATTTCTTTTTCAAATGCCCATAAGAAGGCCTGGATTAGAAGAAATCTCTGGCCTCACACTCTTTTTAAACACATACAGAAACAATAATGAGCGAATATATATAGCTACAGAGGTAATACACATTTATTTAAAAAAAAAAATTAAATCTATTTTCTTCCCAAGGTCTAGCATCTGAAAATATCTTTGGGATGACCCAGTATGCATATGAACAACTGCAACTGACAACATGAACACCTTCATCTAAAAAAATACTGCTCCGAACAAAATCCATTATTACCATTTCTATGGCCAACAGCATAAAAAACACAAGTACCCTCCCCTAATCCCAAACACATACAAAGCATTCTTTACATACTGTAATAGAAAAACTACTTTATATCACTATTATAGGCAAAATAAAAATATTGCCACCAGAAAATGTTGACTCTTAACTATGACAATATTTTATTTTTTAAAAAATGAAATAACATACATGAACAACTGACGTTAAGTCAAGATAGAAATACACTAGCCCTACTTAAAAAAAAAGCTTACGTAACTGGTAAGTGAAACTTAAAATTAATATTGTGATTTTGAAAGTGGAGCCAATAATGCGTTTGTTCCTGCATCTTTAGGAAACAGGATTTTCATCTAAGATGCCATTAAAACTAAGCATTAAAACAATCTCAACCTAGAACCAAGCATTCAATTTGCTACATCACTAAGTGTTAAAATCAGGATTGGAAAAATACGATGATGTATTTCCAATGGCATTGTATCAGTAAAAATATTACTATCATTAATAACTATTTTGGTATGAGTTTAAAGTTTCTGTGATATTAATAACAACTAATTTTAAAATCATCTGAATTTTATCTCGTATTTTTATTTTCCACCTTGTTTAGTATATTTAGTACACGTATAAAAATTGTAATAAATACACATGTACTGTGGAAAATAAAATAATGAACACAGAAAAAGCAAAACTAAAAATATGACATATTAGAGTAGTTTAAGTTACACACGGTCTATTTTTTAAATGCTTTTAATCTACCATTCAAACTTAACCAAGCCAGTATAAAAGACAGAAAAACAAGGTATCCCACAAATATACCTTTTGCTTTGTTTTTTCTAACTTAGATTTCAGTTTTCTGCCTCTTTTGCCAGTCCAGCCAGTCACAAATTCTGAACCTTAAAAAAAAAAAAAAAGGGCATTTCATAGAGCATATGCTATGCAATTTAACATACACATTTATTATTACCTGCTAAGCCAACTACACGCCTACATACTTACCCAGAGAAGTTTCTGCAGTGAATGAATGTTTTGTTCCTCTATTAGATTCAAATACAAAACCAGGTAGATCTTCTTTCAATATCGTAGCTTGCTGACCATCTGAGTTATGAATAGCAATTTCTCCTTCTTTCAAACATGTTAGTGACCAATTGCCTACGGTAAGTTTAGTGGGTCCTGGTGCTGACAGAATAGGTTGACTAGAAGTGGATGGCTTTACTTGGCCTCGGGCTCTTTGTAACTTCTCTAAGAACTCACTTCTGCTTTCTATAAAGACAAAATGCTTGTTGTAAACCTCATTCCTTTCAAATATTTCATGTTCCAAAACAAAAGAAATTACCTGTTGGAATACCAATTTTTCATAATAAGAAATTAACAGAGTTTAGTTCTTTGGTATCTTCCCACCAGTTTGAACTATTTAGGTTCAGGCATAAAAGTAATCCTATGGGAATAATTTTTCAAAATACGAGGATTCGGGGGAAAGACATAACCTGAGACAGAAACATACACATACGACTTAACACATGACAGAAGGCGGATTTACCTAGAAGGTTAGAGAGACTAAAAGTAGAGACAGTTGGGGCCCGAAGTACAGCAGTGTAAAATACTATTCCTTGTCTCATAGAATAAAACAGCATTTATGAAATGCTCTCAGGGTACAATACTTTTTCTCTGTTTATATTAAAGAAACTGGTCATATGATCATTAAATGTATGTTATTTCTATGACCACAGTAATAAAAACATGAGCAGAAAAACAAATTATGGGAATACAGAAATTAGTAAAATCTTTTAATTGAAAGAAAATGTTACCTGAACTATCTGATCCACCTTCAGGACTACCACTTGAATACATGGTGGCGAGTTTTCCATCCAAGATAAATCTGAACCATCCATTACTGCCATTAGATAATTCCAAGGCTGCTGCATCACTCCAGATATATAAGCAATCCCTTCCCCTAATGATTGACCAGTCTCTCCAATGATATGGTTTCCCTTGCTGCAATTCTTTAGCATCTTCCTGTGGTTCATCTTCCTAAATGTGTAAAATTACTCAGTGAAATCAGGAAAATAATTTCTATTTCAAATACTCAGAAGCATTTTTAAAATGTGACCATGAATCAAATTTAAAATTAAAACATCCTAAATATAATAATTCAATATGTATTCCGATTCAACTATCTAAAATAAATCTCACAAATAATTCCTTAAAAAAAATGTTAAGAAATGCATACAAATAATGATCTAAGTTATGTCATTTCTAAGTGTACTGGTAAAGAAGACTAATGGATTAGTTCTCTTCACAACATTTAAGTCTATGATTCATTTTGAGTTAATTTTTGTATATGCTATATATGGTGGAAACCCTGGTGGCGTAGTGGTTAAGTGCTACGGCTGCTAACCAAGAGGTCAGCAGTTCAAATCCCCCAGGCACTCCTTGGAAACTCTATGGGGCAGTTCTACTCTGTCCTATAGAGTCACTATGAGTCGGAATCGACTCGATGGCAGTGGGTTTGGTTTTTTTTTTGGGTATATATGGTAAGGGTTTTTTTTTTTTTTTTTTAATATGGTAAGGGTCGAGGTTCATGTTCTCATATATGCTTTCAAATTGTTCAAGCATCACTTTTTGAAAAGATCACCCTTTCCCGATTTAACTGTCTTAGCATTTTTGTACTAGCAAAATCAACTGTGGGTGGGTTACCGATCTATGTTTATGCTATTATCTCACTTTTCTTGATTACTACAGGTTTATAATAAGACTTGAAATCTGGCAGAGTATATTCTGTCCCACTAACTATTTGTCTATGTTTCTGCCAATACAACACTGTCTTAATTACTATAGCTTTCAAATAAGCCTTGAAATCCCGTGGCATATTTCCTTCAAATTTGTTCCTTTTCAAGGTTGCTTTGTCTACTCTAGATCTTTTGTATTTCCACAGGTATGTTAGAATTTGCTTGTTAATTTCTATAAAAATACTGCTGGGATTTCAGTTGAGATTGCTGTAACATATTTCTTGGATAAAGAATTCCAAGGTGTTGAACCCAAACATCATTTTTTGTTTTCCTTTTTTTTTGTTGTTAAATCCTGTAGTAATTCTGATGATTAACCAGATTTAGGAACAAAACACACCCTTCAGGATTCTACAATTACAAGCTATACCCTGACATTCTCTCAAAAATATTACTACTCTGTTACTAATATATAGTACCAAACCAAACTAAACCCACTGTCATTGAGTCAACTCTGACTCACGGCGACTCCACAGCATTTCCAAGGCTATAAACCTCTATGGAAGCAGACTGTCATAGCTTTCTACCACAGAGCTGCTGGTGGTTTGGAACTGCTGACCTTTCAGTTACCAGTCAATTGCTTTAACCACTACGTCACCAGGGCTCCTTAACATACAATCAGCATTCACTAAATGCTAGGCACAACCACTGCTGGAAATCAGGGAAGATGGATATAAAAATATTTTAAATTTATAGTCACAGTAAACATCATTAATGGATACTGGAAAATAGTGGGTAAAAGCTTATAATATGCATATTTACAGTCTTAAATTATCTCCTTGTAAATTGTTAATTACAAAGGGAAAACAGTAATTTTGCAAAGTTACTAAATGGTTAGCAGAGACAACCTTAACTAAGCGATCAACTTAATATCATAAGCAACAGGGCACGTGACCACCGTGTGCCTCTGAGAAAGCACATGATGCACCGAGAAGGACAAAGCATCACTTCTATGGTATTCCTGCCAAAAACACATAACCTGAACCGAATCATGAAGAAACGTGACACAAACACAAACTGAGGGTCACTGTCCAAAATAACTGCTCTGTCGTCTTAAAAAATGCCAAGGCTATGAAAGACAGAGAACAGTTGAGAAATTGCTGCAGCTTCTCAGGGACATGCTAACTAAATAAATGTAATGTGTGCTCCTGGACTGGATTCTGCACTGGGGGAGAAAAAAAATGCTATGAAGTATGTCAAACACAAACCAAACCCACTGCCGTCGAGTCAGTTCTAACTCATAGCAACCCTACAGGACAGAGTCGAACGGCCCCATAGATTTTCTACGGCTGTAATCTTTACAGAAGCAGACTGCCACATTTTTCTTCCCCAGAGCAGCTAGTGGGTTCGAACCACCCATCTTACAGGGCTCCTACATTAAACACAACTGGCAAAATTTGAATATGGTCTCTGGATTAGATACTAATTTTATATATCAACATTAAATTTCATGACTTTGATTAGATGTGCTAGAACTATGTAAGAGAATATCTGGTTTTTTCTGTAAAGAATTTAGGCATAAAAATGAATACTATACATCCAGCTTACTCTCAAACAGTATTTTTTACACACACACGGGCATGTGCACAAATTATAAAGCAAACCAGGAAAAATGTTAGTGAATTTGAATAATGGATGTTCTGATATTCTTTCACTATATTTGCAACTTTTCTCTAAGTTAAAAATTGTATCCTTCATATGGAAGCGAAAGAGGCCCCAGATAAGTAAAACATTACTGAAAAAGAAGAATAAAGTGGGAGTCTTTACACTCCCTGACTTTAGAACATACTATGCCCCAGTAGTCAAAACAGCCTGGTACTGGTACAACAACAGATTCATAGACCAATGGAACGGAATTGAGAATCCTGGCACAAATCCATCCACGTATGAGCAGCTGATATTTGGCAAAGGCCCCAAAACAGTTAAATGGGGAAAAGACAGTCTTTTTAACAAATGGTGCTAGCATAACTGGATATCCATCTGCAAAAAATGAAACAAGACCCATACCTCACACCATGCACAAAAACTAACTCAAAATGGATCAAAGACCTAAATATAAAATCTAAAATGATAAAGAGCAAGGAAGAAAAAACAGGGACAACACTAGGAGCCCTAATACATGGCATAAACGGTATACAGAACATTACTAACAACGCAGAAGACAAACTAGATAACTGGGAGCTCCTAAAAATCAAACACCTATGTTCATTCAAAGATTTCATTTCACCAAAAGAGTAAAAAGATTACCTACAGACTGGAAAAAAATTTTTGGCTACAACAATTCCAATCAGCATCTGATCCATAAAATCTACATGATACCGCAAAAACTCAACAACAAAAAGACAAATAACCCAATTAAAAAATGGGCAAAGAATATGAACAGGAACTTCACCAAAGAAGACATTCAGGCAACTAACAGATACATGAGGAAATATTTACGATCATTAGCCATTACAGAAATTCAAATCAAAACTACACTGAGATACAAACTCACTCCAACAAGGCTGGTATTAACCCAAAAAACACAAAATAATAAATGCTGGAGAGATTGTGGAAAGACTAGAACACTTATACACTGCTGGTGGGAATGTAAAATGGTACAACCACTTTGGAAATCAATTTCGTGCTTCCTTAAAAAGCTAGAAATAGAACGATCCAACAATCCCACTCCTTGGAATATATCCTAGAGAAATAAGAGCCTTTACTCCAACAGATATATACACCCACGTTCACTGCAGCACTGTTTACAACAGCGAAAAGATGGAAGCAACCACGGTGCCTATCGACAAATGAATGGATAAATAAATTATGGTATATTCACACAATGGAATACTGCATAATAATAAAGAACGATGAATCTATGAAATCTCATAACTTGGTGGAATCTGGAAGGCATTATGCTCAGTGAAATTATTCAGTTGCAAAAGGGCAAATATCGTATGAGACCACTATTATAAGAACTCAAGAAACAGTTTAAACACAAAAGAAAATGTTCTTTGATGGTTACGAGGGTGTGGCATAGGGAGAGGGGTATTCACTAATTAGATAGTAGACATGAACTATTTTAGGTGAAGGGAAAGACAACACACAATACAGGAGAGGTCAGAACAACTGGACTAAACAACTAAACCAAAAGCAAAGCAGTTTCCTAAATACAATCGAATGATTCGAAGGCCAGAGTAGCAAGGATAGGGGTCTCGGGAGCATGGTTTCAGGGGACATCTAGGTCAACTGGTGTAACAAAATGTATTAAGAAAATATTCTGCACCCCACTTTGGTGAGTGGCATCCGGGGTCTTAAACGCTAGCAAGCGGCTATCTAAGATGCAACAATTGGTCTCAGCCCACCTGGAGCAAAGGAGAATGAAGAACATCAAAGACACAAGGTAATTATGAGCCCAAGAGACAGAAAAGGCCACATAAATCAGAGACTACATCAGCCTGAGACCAGAAGAACTAGATGGTGCCTGGCTACATCCGATGGCTGCCCTGACAGGGAACACAACAGAGAATCTCTGAGGGAGCAGGAGAACAGTGGAATGCTGATCTTAAATTCTCGTAAAAAGACCAGACTTAATGGTCTGACTGAGACTAGAAGGGCCCTGGAGGTCATAGTCCCTGGACCGAATATTAGCCCAAGACTGGAACCATTCCCAAAGCCAACTCTTCAGACAGGGATTGGACTAGACTCTAAGAGAGAAGGTGATACTGGTGAAGAGTGAGCTTCCTGGCCCAAGTAGACACATGAGACTGTGTGGGCAGCTCTTGTCTGGAGGCAAGATGGGAGGCCAGAGGGGGAGAGGAGCTGGCTGAATGGACACAGGGAACACAGAGTGGAGAGGAGAAGTGAGCTGTCTCATTACGGGGAGAAAAACTAGCAGTACAGAACAAGGTGTATATAATTTTCTGTCTAAGAGACTGACTTGATTTGTAAACTTTCACTTAAAGCACAATAACAAAAAAATTGTCAATTTTAAAAATAAAATTAACCAAAAAAGGAATTACAGTACTATTTTACATTGAGTTTTGTTTTTTCAGAAACCATCATTAAATTGAAATTAGATTTTTTTCCAAAGAAACCCTATTCCTGACACCACTGTAATTAAGACTACTCACTTTTTCTGGTTTTGACTCCTCTTCATTCTCGTCATCAGAGGAAGGACCCGCCAAAGTTGATACTTTGCTAATTACACCAAGCCTGGCTAGCTGATCCAAAAATATATCCCCACCTTTATCTACTAAATCCCTTATGATCTGCAAGGCCAGTAAGTGTCCATCATCATCATCCTGTGAAGGGGAGTGGAGAAAAGAAAGAAGTGACAGCAAGGAAACTAACTGAAAATGATAAAAAATAAGTTTAGGTGCATAGAGTAGACAAACACAACAATTTCCCACAGAAGAATGATTTGCTGAAATTAGGACAAAACTTATTTCACTTAACACTATTAAAAAGGAATTAAAGCTACAGGAGTTGCAAGAAAGATAAGAAACTGACCTCTTGATCAAGAACGGTTGCAGTGATTTCCACTAGTATTGTAGGCAAATTGTGACCCACATCGGAATCACAAACTTCTTTTAACAGTGCTTCAGAGCAAAAATGAATCATTTTTCGAATTAGAGCAAGACTTGCTTTCCTTGAAGAATTTAAAAAAAAAATTAATGAAGCAATGATAAACTGAAATAATCCAAAATGCAACTATGCATTCATAAAAAATAATATACCCAATATCACATTTTACACACTCTGCTGAAGAGTATACTTAAAAATTGAGACTCTATACTAATACTAATTCATGTTTATGTTTGTTTTTGAGGTCATTTAATCTATTTTCTATTACTACCAAAAAGACTTACTTTTATAAGTTTTTTATACGTGTTATTATACTACTTTATATTCAACCAGGATCAATGTTAACCTGCCATAATTTTAGAAAATCACATGAATCTCGCCTAAGAAAATAAACGGTGTAAAATTTTAAATAACCTAAAATTTCCCATAACCCAAAATAAAAAACACTAACAATTTAAAGTATCTGATAGCTCATATGTAAAAGAAATTTTTAATTAAAATATTTTTATTCTTTTCAAGTTTAAAATTTGTGTTCACTGTAACAATATTTTCCTGTAAATTAAAAAACAAGAGATCCTAGTAATCTCATGCCCCAAAATATTCCCGCTGTTAACAACTTGGCATGTGTTCCTTGCCTTGTATTCACCCAGAGCTTTGCTTATAACATTGGAGCCCTTGGTGTTAGAGTGGTTAAGAGCTTGGCTGCAAACCATTCAGCAGTTTGAACACAGGAAATACTTAATGAAGTGGCACAAACTAACTTCACTATTATAGCAAGCAACCCATTCTGGTCAAATAATATACACATACGCACACAAATTTAAATTTTAATAGACTAAGAGAAGACTGGTCTATAACAGAACCAATAATTGATTCATTTGACAAAAATTTTCTGAGCATCTAACAATATTCTCAGCACCCAGCTGTAGATACCATTATCCTTGAGGTGACTTCCACAGGAGAAATGGAGGGCCAAAAATCGATACTAACAGCCAAGACAGGCACCTGACACCACTGTAATTCTATAGTACATGGTCTTTATGTATTTCATAACTCTCTCTAGCTGAAATAAACATTATATATTCCTTAACTAAATAAATGTATTTTATTACAAATTCAAGCACATTATAGAAAATAGGGGTTGGGGAGGAAGTACCCTAAAAGGGTTAGTTCCTTCCAGTTTTTGTTAACGGTCATTTGTACAGCTGCAAAATCAGTATTTATGTATAATAGTTCTTTATCTTGATTTATTTCAATTAATAGCATAAGAATATTTATGCTTTTATCTATCTCCCTACCTAAAGCTGTATCATATGCTGAGCTCTTATAAGCCAGGAACCCTTTTATAATAACCCTTTAAAAACATGATACCTCATTTAATCCATACAACCACCTCTATGAAGTGAATTTTATTATCTCAATTTTATAGGTGAAGAAACTCACACCCAGAAAGGTAAGTCTACAAGGTTACAAAACCAAAAAATTAAATAAATAAATAAATAAATAAACCAAATCTGTTGCCATTGAGTTGATTCCGACTTATAATGACCCTATAGGACAGAGTAGAACTGCCCCACAGGGTTTTCAAGGAGTGGCTGGTGGATTCGAACTACAGACCTTTTGGTCAGCACCTGAGCTCTCACACACTGTCTCACCAGAGCTCTGAGGTTATAGAGGTAACATATTACAGACCTTGAACTCAAATTTGTATCTTAAGCATTACACTATCGATAATATTCATAACAAAATTTTCTCTTTCAACACTAAAATGTAAACATTTATCTTACTACAGTCTTTTTGATTATAAGCAACACTGACTCTTTTATGGAAATAGTTTTTCCCATTTCTTCAGTAGAGAAGGATTCTTGGATCTAAGAGTCTGAAGACATTCATACATACTGAATTGTAGCAGTACTGAATCCATACTGGCAAACTGATTCCAAAAAAGACTGTCAACATTTTACATTATTATCAGACACGTATGTACTAATTCACTACAATATTATTACTGTTTAGTTTCTTATGTATTAAATGGGTAAATATGACATCATATACACATATATATATTTTAATGGAAACCCTGGTGGCGTAGTGGTTAAGAGTTTGCCTGTAACCAAAAGGTCGACAGTTCGAATCCACCAGGCGTTCCTTGGAAACCCTATGCGGCAGTTCTACTCTGTCCTATAGGGTCGCTACGTGTTGGAATCAACTCCACGGCAATGGGTTTGGTTTGGGGGTTTTTTGGTTATATTTGCTAAAAATGACCAATCTGCTGGCATTTTTATTTGGATTCAGAGTTTGTATGGTAGGGCTTTTGTTGCTGTTGGTAAAACCGTTTTTGATATGTAGCAGTTTTAGGTTCTATACATAAGGTAAAATTTAAAATGACAGATTTGACTAACACAAAGTAAGTTTTGTGAGTCATTCTTCCTATCAAGATCTGATAAACACATGTTTACTTTTTGTTTTCCTATGGCTCTTTTTTTAAATTTATCTAGAATTTGTTTAGATATAGAGTATAAGGTCTAGACTTTTTTGTTATATTTTATTTTGTTGTTGTTGTTGAAAATATACACAGCCAAACATACACCAATTCAACAGTTTCTACATGTACAATTCAGTGACATTAATTACATTCTAACCGTTTTCATCCTCCTTTTCTGAGTTGCTCACTGGCCCCTAAGTTTCCTATCTAACCTTCTGAGTTGCTGTTGTCAATTTGATCTCATACAGACAGATCTTACAAGAGCATAATGCTTAAGGCAGACATTCTTTACTAGTTAAGCTAATCTACTGTTCAGTTTTAAAAAGACTTCAGGAAATATTTTTGCTGTAAGGTTTAAGGATTATCTTAGGGCAATAGTTTCACAGGTTCATGCAGCCCTCCATGGCTCCAGAAAGACTGGATTTCATGAGAATTTGAAATTCTATTCTGCATTTTTCCACTTTTGAGCAGGATTGTTCTATACAATCTTTGATTGAAATGTTTAGTAATGGTAGCCCAGCACCATCCTTTTTAATTTAACTGTAAAAAAAACTATCCTAGTACCATTTACTAAATAATCTTGTCTCTGAATCATCTGGTAAATCTCCATCATAATATATTCAATTCATTATTATAACTGGCTCTATTCTACTCCACTCAAGGATACATTCTTGTGTTTACACTAACTTTTCAGATTTTTCTTTAATAATCTCACCTAATTATTCTTGTAGATGAACTCTGAGATACACCAAATTCTAACGCAAATTCTGTATTTTGTATACAACTACATAAGCTATGAATTAATTTGTAAGAATCTGTATCTTTCGATCATTTAATATTCTCATCCAAAAACAATTTACTCGTCTATCCAACCACATCTACTTTTCTCTTTCAATCAAATTGTGATTTAAAAAAAAAGAAATGATCCTTAAGGACATCTGGCTGGTGAAAAGGGAACTCAAATCTTTGTCTAGTTATCGATACTAACTCTATGGCTGTTAACCTACTAAAAAAACCTACTAGACCTCTTCAAAATTTTATGCGGCCTTTCTTCTAAAATAAAGTGGAGACATTCTCCGTCTAATATCTTGCAGAAAGAATAAGCAGGTTTTTACAAGTACTATTCCACTACCGGGAAACCCTGGTGGTGTAGTGGTTAAGTGCTATGGCTGCTAACCATGAGGTGGGCAGTTCGAATCCGCCAGGCACTCCTTGGAAACTCTACAGGGCAGTTCTACTCTGTCCTATTGGGTCGTTATGAATCAGAATCGACTCGATGGCAGTGGGTGGGTGGGTTCCACTACTGATACTGCTATCCTTTGTTTTGAAGACTCCACTGATACGCTGTGTGCTTTTTATTTCATGAGCAGACATTGTGCATAAGCCAGCACAGATAGATAATGGATAATGTCAATATATATATGTACACGTATAGACCCCTCCATTAGCTATTTGAATCAGCGCAGGTATGTCTATTCTTCTGGCTAAATTTTAACCTGAAGCAGTAAAAGAAATTAGGTTGTAACCTATTCTCCCTTGTTTTTAACACTGTTAAATAATTCCAAAAAATGAAGAACCATTTTTCAAATACTTCTAATATATTAGGCAACATGCTAAACATATAATACATAACTAATTTTTATTCATATACCTGAAAAGAATTAAATATAATTATCGCCATCTTAGAGATGAATCCATTGAGTCGCAAGTTAAATACATCGCCCACCACCACTCTTTTTAGATGTGGCCGTACTGGCAATTTGAACCTACTTTGAGGTGACTCTAGAGTTTGAGACATTTGCTGTCTTCCTAACCACAATCAAATGTGCCTGCTAATTATTACTTGGGGAATTTAGCAACAGCTGTGCTAAAACTAAAATTGTGTTTAGATAATCTCCAACCATTTTTTTTTAAAAATGACAGCAAATAATACAATAAAGGAACTTTGCTACATGGCGGCATATCAATTATGTACCAATTATAATTTTCTGATGGCCTTAACATGAAGCAGTTCTCCAAATACTGGCATGACTGCTTGTCCTCTAAAATTTCAGACCAAATTATCTTATTCAAAATTGAATTCGTTCATTTCTTATTCCTTATGATTCAAGCCCTTCAATAAAAAAAATAAGTGTAGTCATACGAACACCTATACATCTGTACATATTTGGGGAAGAATAAAGACCAAGCTTTTAAATGTTCGCTCGAAAGTATCCTGCTGCCAAATCTCTCCTATTTAAAGCACATTGCTTGCGCTCTAACATCAACTCATAATACTGGTATTTGAGGCACCTGAATCCTAAAAGACTATACGTTCTAGAGTTAAAATGACCAAAATCAAGTCCCCACCACTCAGCCGAAATCCTGGCAGTCATCCTTTACCCCTTGCTTCCATTCAACCCTCACATCTAATTGTCACCAGTCCCTATATAAGCCAATTCCTAACCACTTGAATCTGGTCCCGCCAATCCGTAAGTAGTCTGCTCCTATTCTTGCCCTCCTCAGTCCTCTTCTCTATCCTGCTGCCAAAGTGATTTTTAAAAATCACAAATTTGACTGTGTCAAATTTTCTCACAAGTGTTTAATAATTCTTAATGGTAGGGTAAAGTCCACACTCTTTAACATGGTCTCTAAGACCTTCATAGGTCATAAAAGACTCTTGCTGCCTACCTTCTTAACATTTTCACTGAGCTTTCCAAACATATCCTATACTCCAGCAATAGCAAAAGGCTTACAATTACTAACAAAACACAGTCATTTATTCGGTAAATACCTACTGTGTACCTACTAAGTATCAGATCCTATTCCATACCTTCTTGCCTTTACAGGAATACAGCAGTACACACTGAGTTTACTTTAGAGGGGAGACAGAGAATAAATCCAGATAAACAAACAAAATAATAATAATAAAAAAAAATAACAAGACTTCAGATGGCATAAGCTCAGCAAAGACAATAAAACAGGACGATTGATGTAGTAAATTTTAATTAGGTGGACCAACTCCAGTGGGTAGAACATCTCAACTGAGACCTGCTGTTGGAAACAACGAACCATTCAAAAGATCTGGGGACAGAAAGTTCCAAGCAGAGGGAAAACAAATGCAAAAGCCCTAAGGCAGGAATCCTCTAAGAGTGTTTCCAAAACAGAGAGAAGGCTAGCATACTGTTGTGTAATGAGTAAGAAGTTAGTTAAGCTAAATGAGGTGTCATGAAGTTTGGTGGAGCTTAAGTAAGGCCTTGGAAACCTGAGTTAGGAGTTTTAGTCTAAGGCAAATTGGAAGCTGCCGGAGGTTTTGAATCAGGGATATAATTATGATTAAAAAAAAAAAAATTCTGCCTAATATGTACAAACAGATTACAGAGGGGCAATAGAGAAAAAGAGAAGGGAGACTAGTTAAGAAGATACTGTAATAGTCAAAGTACAGGTGATGGTATAGCATGGACCAAAGAATTGGTACCAAATGGATACAAATGGCAGGCTATGGGCATACTGAAAAGGGAGAGCCACTAGGACATGCAGATGGATTGACTCATGCCTCTGTGACTTTGCATATACTGCTCCCCATCTTTATTTCCAAATCTGTCTGCCTACAAAACTCCTAAGTATCTTTTAAATTTCACTTTTGCATAAAATCTTCTCCAATTTACCCAGTGCAATTAGTTGTTAAACCATCCATATTCCCAAAGAACACGGATTACAGGTCTACTTTATCACTTACCACTCTGAATTGTTACTCAATTATCTTCCTCACTAGCCTGCAAGAAGTCTGCAAGCAAGAGCCAAGTCTCATTTGTCTGGGTATCTCTTTTACTGGCTATCTCACATTGACCCTACCAACAAGCCTCCATGAAACTCAATTAATGTTTGGTGTACTTATCAAAATTTTCTACAGAGTTGATATTCAGAGAGCTATAAAAAAAAAAAAAAAAAGTGTTAGAAATCTAATCCTTTTGATTTTCTAAACTACTTCTCTTCTTAAGTGAGATCATCAGAAGAAAAGATGGCTCTCCTATTCCAGGCTAATTTTTATTTTTACCACACCTTTTCAGTACTAAAACAAACCCCAAAACCGTTCTGGAAAAGGGGGAATAGATGAAACTACATAACTGGTGAAAGGTAACAAATACAAATAATATAAATAACTACCTTATTGAAGGCAGCATAGTTTGCTGAAATGTTTGCGCAAACACTGGCAATAACCTCTTCAAGTATATAGGTGCCATTTCTGGATCTCCTTTGGGCTCATTACATTCTTCTTCATCTTTGTTTGTATCTTTCTTTTTCTTGTCATCTCCTTTATTAACTGGACACATCCAATCACCTGCAGAAAAAGTATTTTTCAATGAAACAATTTTTGCAATCTTTTTATTTCAAGGAAAAAAATCTTAAGATGTGCCCAATTTCAAACTATAATGATCTCTAATTAACAATAATTAAAACGAAATTAGGCCACCGTATTTCCCAAGGTGCTTGTAAGAATACTAAACAACACTAGCACCTCCAATGAGCTGAATCACAAATTAAGGAGATAATTGTAGACAGTCCACTTGATTCTAAAAAAGACTTCACAGAGGCTCTGCATTCATTAACTCGGTGAAAGCTTTTAAGTTTGGTCGAGCTACTTTGTCTCACAATATCCAGCTTGTCTTTATGTAACATTCCCATACCCCTTGAACTTTTAATTTGATCGTTCTGAATTCATGCAGCCACAGCGTCAGAAAACAGAACAGTATGATGTTAAAAGCTTATCAAACGTAAGGGTATACTTACGTAATTATTTGACACCACAGGACTAGTTTATTTGCATAAGGTTAATATGTCTACAAAAGCTGCTTCTATGGAAATGAAGCTGAAAAGTAATAGCGGGTTTAAAAGGAAAGAGTTTAGCACTCACCTGGAGACTGGAGAATAGCTACCACTTCACTATGGCCCCTTTCTCGAGCTTTATCTAATGGAGTTTTCCCATCTTCATCTCTCAGGTCTGGGTTTGCACCATGCCTTAGCAGGGTCTAGAGAAAAAATGCATTAAGTTTGTATATAACAATTAATATCTTATTTCTCTGATATTCAACTTTGCCAACCAAAGTTTTTCCAGAATTACTTAATTAAGCCGATACGAATCCAAATCTCTGTCTTGGCACTTACCACCTTAAAAGTAACCTATTCTTGGCATCTCCTGCCTGGAGGGTAGATGAGAGGGTAGAGGGAGTTAGAAGCTGGCGAAATGGACGTGAAAAGACAGAGTAGAGGGAGAGTGCGGGCTGTCTCATTAGGGGGAGAATAATTGGGAGTATGAGTATGAGCAAGGTGTATATAAGTTTTTATGTGAGAGACTGACTTGATTTCTAAAGTTTCACTTAAAGCACAATAAAAATTATAAAAAAAAAAGAGAGAGAGAAAGGATAAATCATAAAAAAAGTAATCTATTCATATCCTGAAAAACTTAACGGATTTATTTCACTCAGTTATTTAGTATCACTTCAAATTAAGTATGTTCACATCTGAACCCATCATTTTCTCCATCAAACTCCTCCCCCCACAACTCCTTTACTTTCCCAGAGGTACTATTAATCAGTTTGTCACCTTTAATTAAAATTTATATTATCTGATAGTAATCATCTTCATCATTTTCTACATAATGCTGTCTTAGTTATGTAGTGCTGCTATAACGGAAACAGCACAAGTTGGTGGGTTTAACAAAGAGAAGCTTGTCCTCTCGCCATCTAGTGGGCTAGAAGTCCAAATTCAGAGCACCAGCTCCAAGGGAGGGCTTTCTCTCTCTGTCGGCTCTGGAGAAAGGTCCTTTTCACCAATCTTTTCCTGGTCAGGAGCTTCTCAGCACAGGGACCCCAGGTTCAAAGGTGTACTCTGCTCCTGGCACTACATTCTTGGTGGTATGAGGTACCCACCCTCCTTATCTGCTAGTTTTTATATGTCAAAAGAGATTGAATCAAAATACAACCTAATCCTGTAGATGGAGTCCTGCTTCACTTAACATAACTGCCTCTAATCCTGCCTCATTAACAGCACAGAGGTTAGGATTTACAACACACAGGATAATCACATCGGATCACAAAATGGTGGGCAACCATACAACACTGGGAATCATGGCCTAGCCAAGCTGACACACAGTTTCGGAAGACACAATTCAACGCTAACAAATGCCAATTACCAAGTTAAGTCAATTCTTTGACAAAAACATCACCATTATCTGTCCTTCATCTCTATTCCCACTGTTACCACCCTATACCTTTCACGATATCACATTCAGATTATTAATCATTTACTAACTGATCTGTCAACCCCTTCTCTCCATTATAGATGAAGACATTTGACTCCTAAGTTTAAAAGCTTTTTTACAGACTCTCTACTGTTGACTACATCACATTTTAATTTTTCTGCTTTTTCAAAGTACTCCATAATCTGGTCCCCATGACCAGATTAAAAACTTAGTTTTCCCAATTGCTATTTCAGGCTAGTTTCTTTACTGGCCTATGACACAAAGTCATTATGTCAACCACTGTGTCTCTGCTTCTATTCTCTCCTGGCAGCTTTATCCCCTTAAACTGTCCAAATATTACTCATGTATTCATGCTGGCTCTATTACTTAATGCCTTTCCTAAGCACTTCAAGTTTCACTAATTTGCCCTTTCTCCGTATCAATGTAATTATTTTAGAATGAACTATAAAATTTAGGTCTTAAACACTAATTCCTATCGGTCACCAATTTTTTAATCAATACTGGACTCTCTCCCCAGAAGACCATAAGCTCTTTTGAATAGAGAACACATCTTACATTTTTCCTGTACTTTTAGAGAAACAGTTTTTGAGCTTTGTTATGATATAATAAGTAGTTAGTTATATTTGACAACTAAATAAATACATACACACATCAGAGAAGTATGCAGTAGTAGTTAAAAATGCCAGAATTAAACTGCTGAGATTTGAATCATAATTCCATATTTTATTAAATCTAGAATGCCAGATTACCACTGAGAAAGAAAAAAATGCCAATTAAATTTCCAAACAATGCTTAATCTTGGAATTTCTTTTTTTTTTTTTTTTTTACCTTACTGAAACTTTTTTAAACTCAGAATTTTTTTTCGTTTATCACTGGGGCAAATATAAATGAAATACAACAGGTATTTCTGTAACTTTTTTGCATAATTATTTTTACTTTTCAATTCAGAGTCACCAAAATTTGTGTTTGTACACACAAGATTGTCATCTCTGCCATAAAGAGTATTAGTGATGCCCCAGTTCTTAGAGGGCTCCTTCACTGGCAGAATATTTCTTCCAAGTTACTAAAATCCACTTTGCAATTTTTATTCCATGAAGAGGCAATGATAACTATGCCACAACATCTATATGGCCAACAGCAATTATATTTTCCTATTTCAGGGATATTAAAATGTGTGTGTGGAGGGGTGTCTTAGAATCAATTAAAAACCAGAATTATCTGTGAAGACTAAATGAAACATAAACATGTAAAATGCTTAAGACACTGCCTGGCACAAAATAAGTGCTCAGTGAGTATTACCTATTACAGCCTATCATTGTCAGGAATGGCAGCTGCAGCTTCCTGTGGGCTGCTGTGTGATCAAGATAGGTTGGGGTTAGATGTAATACACTGGGCTCCTTCTCTCTCATTCAGTCACTAACTATCCTACTGCCCTGGTGCCAATGGGTAATACACTCAGCTGCTAACCAAAAGGCTCGGGGTTTGAGTCCACCCAGAGGTGCCTTGGAAGAAAGGTCTGGTGATCTACTTCTGAAACATCAGTCATTTAAAACTGTAGGGCACAGTTCTGCTCTAACACACGAGGTTGCCGTAAGTCAGAACTGACTTGACAGCCACTGGTGCCAGATAACACTGGTAAAAAAAACTACAGCTCAATATATCTTTTTTTTAATTAACTGTCCAACTTGAAAGATACCTGAAATAGAAACTGTAAAACCTCCTTTACTGATGCAGTGCTACTTAATCACCCTTAGATGCATCAATCTCTAAGAACCATCACACTGACAGAATTCAAACGTGAAGAAACCACTTTACCAGGGTTTGAAAAAGTTAAGTCGTTAAGAAAATGTTTTCCGTAAAGATGATAGTAATAGCAGTTATCAACTGAGTACCTACAATGTGCCAATTATTACAGTAAGTGTTTTACACGTATTTTTTCTAATTCGAACAATAATCATGCTAGGAATATAACAGTATACCCATTTCACAGGTAAAAGTGCAAGTCAAATTTGCCTAAGGTCACGGAGCCTGGTGCGAGCATGAGCTGGGACTTGAACCAGGTGTGCCTGACTTCAAAATGGGTTAACATTGCACCATTCCAAATTGCTTCACAACAGGAAAATTCTAGAGACCTAGGTAATACATTTGGCTTGACCCTTATCATCTGACCTCTCTGGACTTCAATTTTTCTAACTGTAAGAAGAACTCTCCAAAGACCTGTTCGTCTAAGAGTCAAAGATGTTATGATTCTTCTGCAAACAAAATACTTGCTTTACTGATAAACAGAGTTGAAATACGCATAAAGTTATTCATCGCCAAAAGAAAGAAACTGCAAACAATCAAGTGTTCAACAATAGGTGACTGGTTAAATACACTTGTAGTACATCCACTCAGTGTAAATACAGAGACGTAAAAAAGAATTACACTATGTACTAATAGGAGGAGCCCTTGTGGTACAGTGGTCAACTGCTCGGCTGCTACTGAAAGGTTGGCAGTTTGAACCCACCAGCTGCTCTGCGGAAGAATGACGCGGCAGTCAGCTTTTATAAAAATTTACAGCCTTGGAAACCCTGTGAGGCAGTTCTACTCTGTCCTATAGGGTCGCTATGAATTGGAACTGACTCAAAGGCAACAGGTTTTTTTGGCTATGTACTAATAATAGAGAGAGGTCTCCAATATACAGTAAGTGAAAAAAGCAAAGCACAGATGAGTGTACATAACATGTCACATTTTGTAAGAAAAGGAGGAAAACAAGCATATGTATTTGTTTTTCTTATGTTTATATTAAGAAACACTGAAATGATAAATACAAAAAGGTAATCATAAGGCTTACTTATAGTGAGCAAAGAGAACAGAGTGGAGACAACAGCATGCACGACTTCTCAAAATAAGAAGTTTTAAATTATTCTAATTTTGGAACCATATAAATGTTAAAAACTAAATTAAGACTTTTAAAACTTGGATTTTACCTTTGCTACTTGAGGTCTTCCAAAGCATGCAGCATAATGTAATGATGATGACCTCTGACCTCTGTTAACATCAGCACCTCTCTCACAAAGAAATTCTACCTGTAAAATTATAAAGACTCATAAAGCTGCCTTATGAATATTCCTATCTTTGATTTAAAATACAAGCTGTTATTTATTAGCTTACCATTTCCTGAGTTCCAAAAGCAGAGGCCCAGTTTAATAGAGTCTGACCCACATCATCCATAAAATTTACTTCAAAGGCTGGATGTTTGGAGAAAAAAAAAAAAAACCTTGTTTTTAAAAGGCAATAAAATAATAGTGAACTTTTCTAAACCTTGAACCACTTAAATATTTTTTATAATTCACTAAATATAGAGCCAAGAGATTGTTTGAAACATTTAGACCTACTTTAAATTAGAAAATAATTTAAAAAAATAAAAATTAATAATTAGCAAACCTAAGATCTGCTAAGAAAATGTATGCTAGAATTTCTAAACCACTGAGGATCCACAAGACCTTAAGCCTTAAAAATAAACATGAAATAAGAGAGGGAAAAAAACCTAAAAATGTAACATAACAGTACTGGCTGCATTATTCCATAGCTGTGGGAAAGAAAATCCATGTCTACAATCAAAATAACACAAAAGAACAAGTCTGATGACTCAGAAATATCTTTTACCAATATACTTTTGCTAACCACCTCATCCAGCAAACTTAAAAAAGTTATTATACATTCTATAATTCATTGAAGTCAGTTTCCATCATTTTTGAGAAAACAGCAACCCTGAATCTCATGCGCAATTCACCTCAGAATTGGCAGACTCTCCTTCTGGAGATAAAACAGATTAATTTCAAGCTTTACAAAAGCTATACTCATTCAATAAGCATTTACTTAGATTTTACCATGCCCCAGGCTGACAATTATGCAATAATACATGACGGACAAAGTAGATATTACAGGGGTTGGCCATTCTGTTATCTGACACAATTGCTGAGAATACTTGTCCAAAAACTAGAAATTGCCTATGTAATTCCTTATGTCACAGATTTCTTTTTACTGTTTAAAAAATATTTTCCAACCTCCTGTGTCAATTGCATCTATAAGTGCATCGGTATCTTTACTTCGAATACAGTCTATCAGCTGCCGATGTGAGCGTTCCCCAGAACTATCCAATCTCCGAAGTCCTGGAATTCTTCCTGTAGATCCAGCACTAGACTTTGGTAAAGCCTTTCGCCCTTCAAATAACAGCACCAAGAGGAGGTCAACCAAACGCATGGTATCAAGCACACATCTTTCATCACCCTGCAATGCACTTTCAATTGAATCTGGAAGCTCTGATCTCAGAAGATCCTAGAAAGAAAACAGGTAGAAAAAAGTCTAATATATCTGCATTATACAAAAACACATTCTGAAAGATCAAAAAGCAAAGATTAAAAAATAGTCTTACATGTGTTACTACTGGAGAGCCTCTGCAAAGTGTTGATAGCAGACTCACAATTGTTGACACCTGGTTACTCAATTTGGAGTCTGCAGCTGTGGGAGGTGCTCCTGTGGTGCTGCGACCCGGTTTGCACGCTGATGATGGTCCTGATGCAGTACCACCAGCAGCAGCCATTCGAGACAACAGCTCCTCAGTTAATCCATGTTTGGCTAATGGAGCTGGGTCAACACCACGACGGGTAAAACGGTCAGCTAGAGAAGCAAAACATCGCAGAGCTCCATCTGAAACCTAATGATGTAAAGAATAAGCATCTGGACAAAATCCACCTAAAAAGGTCTAATATTGAAAATTTCAACACTGAGACTAAATGAGAGGCAGCTACAGCAAAGCGATGATGAATACAATCTGTCTACATTTGAATCCCGACTCTACATTTTTACTAATTATATGACCTAAGCAAGTTACTTACCTGCTCAAGCCCTCAGTTCCCTCATCTGTAAAACGGAGATAATAATAGTACGTATAGCCCTGGTGGAACCCTGTGGCGCACTGGTTAAGAGCTTGGCTGCTAACCAAAAAGGTCAATAGTTCAAATCCATCTGCCACACCTTGGAAACCCTATGAGGCAGTTCTACTCTGTCCTACAGGGTCAGTAGAAGTCCACAATACCTTGAAAGCAACAACTGTAGCTCATTTATCTCAGTTTACGTGAGATGATACATGTAAAGAACCTAAATGCACAGTATAAGATCAATAAATGTTAGCCATTACGATTGTGTACAACTTTTCCAAGGTAATCTATGAATATTAAGCAAAAAAAAAATCTGAATAGTAAAAAGGCACTAAAAGTCAAGTTGTATTTTCCAAATTATGCTAATTTGGTAAAAATTTATACATATAAATACTTTATTCTACTTCAGTGAGATCTTATTTTAAGTCAACCAAATTAGGAGAAATAAAGAATGTCTAAAATGAGTGTAAGTGCAACTCGATAAAATGATTATATATTTCTAGAATTGTTTATATTTTAAGAACACAAGCCACTTTTATAATTAAAAACATTTCCTTGCACACACACACACACAAAAAGATTACCACAGAGTGACACAAAATGAGAGAAAGAGAAAATGGAATTACCTCTACTTAATCAAGTGAAAAGTTCAAATTACAGTGTGCCATAGTTTTAAACAGGGGATACTATAACATTTTTTTTTTTTTTTTTGAAGACTAAAGGTATACAACACCAGCTTACCTGATGATCTTCATGTTTTAATAAACTAGACAGAGATTCTACACAAATTTCTAAAGAAGAATCTTGAGGTTCCATTTTGCCACAGAGTCTTGATACCACAGCCATGGCAGAGTGCAAAGTATCTTTATGAACTAGGTGTCCACTGTCACGAATGAAGGTCAGCACACAATTCAAACCGCCAGCCTCAAAGACGGCTCCTGACTCACGAGTGCATATCAGTTCTAATACCTGCAAAAACAAAATTGAGAAAAGGATATGATAAATCTATTTTTTAATTTCAGGAATTACAGGAAACATAATATACCCACCATGTTAATTAAAAAGTAATGCGTATAAAGAGGTAAAGTGAGACAGATGAAACTGATTTTGTCTTATTTAATCAAATATATCCAAGCACCATCATTCCAATGTGTAATCAAGAGAAAAGACATATTTTACATTCTTTTTTCATAGTATGTCTTTGAGATTTCATGTGTCTTTATACTTACAACACATTTCAATTTAGAGTAGCACATTTGAAGTGCTCAGCAGTCACGGATGGTTATTACACTGAACAGTGCAGGTTCAGAGGGTAAATCCTGCATGGCAAGCTAAAGAACTACAAGTAATTTTTTTTTTCCTTTTTTCTTTTTCTTCTTCTTTGCTTCTCCAGTACTATGCACTGTCCTACCCTTCACCAAAGTTACCACTTATCTACTGCCTATTTAGTGGAACTACAAGTAATTTAGCAAAAGTCTGTAAACCTCCTAGGCATATCAAAAGTTCAATAAATGCTACTTATTACTATTAGTGAACAGCCTCACACTTAATCTTTGAATATCAAAAAATTAAAAATCAACTTTTATTTTCTAAATTATGTCGATGTTGAAGTGTTCAGGTAGGACTAAAGACATTAAAAAAAAAAAAAAGGCTATAGGCTTTATAAGCATACCAGGAATTTAGACCTCCTATGAAAAAAAAAAAAAAAAAAATTTTTTTTTTTTTTATGAGCAAGAAGGAAACCCTGGTGGCATAGTGGTTAAGTGCTACAGCTGCTAACCAAAGGGTCGGCAGTTGGGATCTGCCAGGTGCTCCTTGGAAACCCTATGGGGCAGTTCTACTCTGTCCTATAGGGTCGTTATGAGTCAGAATCAACTCGACGGCACTAGGTATGAGCAAGAAGGGAACCCTGGTGGCGTAGTGGTTAAGTGCTACGGCTGCTAACCAAAGGGTCGGTAGTTTGAATCCGCCAGGCGTTCCTTGGAAACTCTATGGGGCAGTTCTACCCTGTCCTACAGGGTCGCTATGAGTCGGAATCAACTCGACAGCACTGGGTTTTGTTTTCATTTATGAGCAAGAAGAGCATTTTAAACAGGGAAATAAGATGATCATACTTCCAGTTATAACAGTGTAGAGAATGGTGGAGGGGAGAGTTTGGAGAGAAATGCAAAAATTACAGCATTAATATTTAAGAAAGGATAAGGCAATAGCAGCAGGAACAGAGAGACAAGAGGAGACAGACTAGAAAAGCATTACTCATCAGCTGCAGGTGTGGTGTGGAGGAAAAGCAATCAGGGATAAGCACTTGATTGCCCTTCCTCCACACCACACCTGCAGGTTTCCAGCTTGAGTGACTAGGTGGAGGTTGAAGCCATTTATCAAAATACAAGTTTACCTGAAGTAACAGATAATGAGTTTAGACATCCAGGTAGAGATGTCCATCTGGCCCTTAAATACTGGGACTAGAACTCAAGAGAGAGGTCAGAGCTATAGATAAAGATAACAGAGACATATACATATAAATGGTATGAAGGGATTGATGAGACTAGCCTAGGCAAAGAATACCGGCAGCCCCCAACTTACGACCGGGTTCTGTTTCTACAACTCTATTGTAAGTCAGTTCTGGACTTCAGTCAAATACCTCTATTTTTTTAGTTTTCATTATTATTGCCTTTGATCATCAATATCTTTATAAATCCAATCTTTATATGGCTTTGGGGTGTGGCTTAAGAAAGATAACATCAGCAAATTACACTCTGCAACACTGTACATAGTACGTATTACTAAAGATAAGATGTTAAAAAAAGAAACATGGATAATCGTAAATGCAGTTCGTTATAACTGGAGTACGTTGTAAGTCAGGGATGACCTGTATATGGATTTAAAAAAGTAAAAACAGAACCTTACGAAATACTATCACTTATCTGACCAGGGGCACATTAGAAGGTTCAAGACTGAAAGGGAGAAAAACATAGACCAAAACTCAAATTCCTAAAAAAGACCAGACTTACTGGACCAATAAATACTAAAGGAAGCCCCAAGACCATCCCCCTATCATACCCTTTGAAGTTGGAACTGAAGCCACTCCTAGTGGTCACCTTTCAACCAAATAATAGGTTGGCTTATAAAATAAACAGTAGCACCCGTGAACACTGTGCTCCCTTAAATAATCAACTAGGAGACCAAACAGTCAACATTTACCCTAAAACAAAGATGAGAAGCTAAGGAGGGGCAAGGAAGCTAGATTAATGGAAACAGAACAAAGAGAATGGAAATAATGAGAATTCTGACGAATTGTGAAACACATAGCAATGTCATTGACGGTATGTATAAAAAATATTAAATGGGAACCTAATTTCTTGTGTAAACTTTCACCTAAAACACAACGGAATATTTAAAAAAGAAATACTATCACTTCAGAGTAAATTAGGAAAAATCTGCATAGGAAACAGAGAGAGACAGGGTGTGACAGAATCCAAAGACCAAAATTTCAAAATGAATGAAACAGTTAACAATGTCAACCATCACCGGGATCAAGTAAGCTCAGAACTGCAAAGAGGCCATGGAGTTTGGTAGTAGGCATGTCACTGACGACCTTTTCTCCCACCTGTTTCAGGGAAAGCAGCTGAAGCACAAGCCTGATTTTAGTGGGCCCCAGAGTAATTGAGTGTAAACCTCTTGCTCCTCTTTCCAGGAGCCTGGCAATAAGCAGAAAGATATCTGGAGTGGAATCCACGGTCAAGGAAAAGGTGTTGTTTTGTCTTGTTTTTTAAAGTGGTAAATCAACAGTAATTAGACAATTTGACATTACATACCTTCTGATGTGCTGCAATAAGAACTATGCAACCTCACCTATGTAGTACTTGCCAATAAAGTTTTTAAACTGAAATTAATCACTAAGAAACAACAAAACAAATCCATAATGAGGGACACTCTACAAGACACCTGGCCTAGGCCTACAAGAAAATCAATGTCATGAAAAACAGCAGGAAGGAGGACTATTCTAAATTAAATTAGAATGAAAAGAAGAACAAATATAATGTGGAACTCTGACTGGGTCCTGATTTCTAACAAAAAGCCATAAATGACATTTTAGGAACCACTGGGCCTACGGACTGCATACTGTATTACTGAATCACTGTTAGTTTTTATAGGTGTGGTAACGGTATTATCATTTGGCAGAATGTTCTTATTCTTAGAAGATACATAACCTGCTTTCAAAACTTCAGTAAAAAATAAATATATTTATATATGTGTGTGTTTATATACATACACACACAGAGAATGTTAACAATTGGTGAATCTGAGTGAATGACACGCAGGTGTTAACTACCAAAATTTCAAGTGTAAATCTGAAAATTATAAAAAGTTGAAGAAATAAAAACAAACACCACAAAAAAAAAGAGGTCCCAAGATGTTATTCATAGGGTGGAAGTAAGGATCCAGATAAGAAAGAGTTTGAAAATATAGGTCAGTGAATATGCAACAGAGTAAAATGCCAGTCCTAGAAGAAATATGAAGTGATGAGGTCATGGGAGTAAGAAGTAAAAAAGCCTAAAACATGGCAAGGATGCCTCTTCCTTGGAAGTTAGAGACAGACAGAAATAAATCTATTGGTTCAGAGGCAGAAAGTCAAGGACATTAATATCTAGAACAGCACTGTTCAATGTGTGGTCCAGGGACCTCTGATTCCCAAGACATTTTCAGGGATCTCTGAAGTTAAAACTTTCTCAAAATAACACTATGACAATATTTGTCTTTCTCATTTTCATTATCTCACAAGTGTAGGGTGGAGTTTACAAGAAGCTACATGAGGTGTGACACTGCAGCAAACTAAATACAGAGGCAGAGATGAGAATCTAGTTGTCTTCTATTAACCCAGACCTATTTAAAAAGACCTGCAAAAATGTAAAACACCGCCACTCTTCTCACTAATTTTCTGTTTTAAAAAATGCTTATTTTTTTATTAAAAACATGTATGTTAAGGAATGGACTTATTGTTATTTTAAAACATATTATTAAGTATTTTAAATGTCTCAGTTTTAATATCAAATATGATAAATATAGATACAACCTATGGAAACCAAAGCCCTTGGGAGTCCTCAAAAATTTAAGACTTGTAAAGGGGTCGGTCCTAAGGGGCATTGGCGGCACAGTGGTTAAAGCACTTGGCTGCTATCTGAAAGGTTGATGGTTTGAGCCCACTAGCTGCTCCACGGAGACAGCTGAGGCAGTCTACTTCCATAACGACTCACAGCCTTGGAAACCCTGTGGGCAGGCAGAGCTCTCCTCTGTCATATAGCATCGCCATGAGTCACTTGGCTGCTAATCAAAAGGTTGGCAGTTTGAACCCACCAGCCACTCCACAGGAGAAGATTTGAAAACCTGCTTCCGTGAAGATTTACAGCCTTGAAGTCCTATGGGGCGGCTTTACTCTGTCACATAAGGTCACCACGAGTTGGAATTAACTCCACGGCAGTGGGTTTGCTGTTTTTTGTTTTGTTTTTTAAAGGGGACCTAAGACGAGTTTTGGAGCCCTGGTGAGTCACTGGTTAAATGCTCGACTGCTAACCAAAAGATCAGTAGTTCCAATCCACCAGCTGTTCCTTGGAAACCCTATGGGGCAGTCCTACTCTATCCTATAGGGTTGCTATGAGTTGGAGTCAACTCAATGGCAACAGATTTGGGTTGGTTTTAAGACAAGTTTGAGAGCTGCTTGCTCAGTGAAGCAGGAATTATAAAAAAAGAATCATTTAAATTTAAATGTGTTCACCCAGTACTTCCAATAAACTAATAACCCAGTACTGATACTTTCAGAGTTGCATATAGTTTAATCAGTCCCACCAAGAGTAAAACACAACCAAAAAAAAACCGAACCTGCTGCTGTCGAGTCGATTCCAACTCACAGTGACCCTACAGGACTGAGTAGAACTGCCCCGTAGAGTTTCCAAGGAGCGCCTGGTGGATTCGAACTGCCAACCTTTTGATTAGCAGCTGTAGCTCTTAACCATCACACCACCAGGGTTTCCAAAAAATCAACGGCTAACGCTAAAAGCAGCAAAAACTGTAAAGTCCCTGGGTCCTAGAACCTGACTCTGCCACTAACTACTTGTATCACTCCAAGCAAGTTACTTAATCTCACTGTACTTTACATTTTTTATCTGTAGAATAGAGATGATGATACTAACTGTACCTACCTTGTAAAGTTGTCATAAAGATTAAATGAGTTGATACATGTAAAGTGCTCAGAATAATACCTGGCACTGGTGGTCAGTGCTAATTGTCATGGTGGTGGTTGTTACTAGTTTCAGACAGAATCAGCTTGGAAAAGAACAGGGATAACCTATTCTGGTGGCCCGTATTAGTGGCCACCAGGAACAGTAGAGCACTTAGGCAGCACAAAGAGCACACCAGTGACCTAGAATTTTCCTTCAAAGATGAGATTTCTTTTTTCAAGATCCATGCTATCTCCTTTGGTGCCACTAGGAATGTGATTTGTGCCATTCTCAGCCACTCTCAATAAGAGTGATGATAGAAGCAATTTTTTGACAAAATATATTCTTTATTCTCTAAATGCTATTCAAATGGGCCAATAAATAATAAAGACTTACCTTCACACATTGTTCAGCTAGGTCTCTGCTGGTCCTGTTGTTAAGTTCAACTACAACCAAACGATTACAAAGTGCTTTTATAGCTCCATCTACCCCAACAATCCTTCGGGTGCATTCTGCTGATACATCCAGGTAGTATGTTATGGCACGGGCTGTCACCTCTAACACATTGTCGGGAGCACTTTCATCAAGAAAAATTTTGCAGAGGGCTGGTAAGAAGGTGCGAGGAGGACATCTGCATTGAATGAAATCATATTACACCTAGGATTAATAAAGTCCTAACATCAAAATATTAACAAAATAACAGAAAATAAAAGACTATAATGTAACAGTGTGCTCAATACTGTGTATGAATGTTTATTAGGTAATATTTCCCACATTGCTTTTGCTTCCACAACAATACTCACATGCTGTTTATTTCATCATTGCTGAAAATATCAATTGGAAACAGTTTAAAATAGCAGCTTTAACTTGAAATTATGCTAAAAAAATTCCTATTCAATATGCAGCTCAAATACCAATTGCACTGTAAAATCGTTCCTAATTTCCCCTAATAGTTAAGAGGTACTTTCATGTTCCTACAACCTCATAAGAACAGTTCCTACATGGCCACATCTCTCTCCCATGGACAGTGGCTGGTAGGTTCCAACCGTCAACCTTTCAAGAGGAGAATGTAGTATTTGCAAATTTAGAATAATTATGGTCCCTACTGTGCTTCCCAAAATGTGAAAAATCTCCTGAACAAGTATGCTAAGAGGGTCAGTTCAAAAAAACCCCTGAAAGTTCTAAAACCATAGGTTCCCAGATTTAAACTCTGATCAATTTTATTCAAACAGAAAAATAAAGACGGTCTACATACGTGGAAGCTTATTTTACTCTAGGTACAATGGCAAAAACAATGGACTCAAGCATATGAGTGTGTCATAAAGATGGTACAGGAACTGCATTTGGTTCTTTTATATGTAAGGTTGCCATGAGATGGAGTCAACTCAGTGGCAACCAAAAACCAATAATGAAAACCTGCTTCATGACCTTTGATGAGCTACAGTACAAAAACATCTATTGTACTTCTGGCTACCGATCAAAAAAAAAAAAACCTGTTTTTATAATTTTTGGGTTACTTTTTCAACATTGAGGAGGTATTTAAGGCATATTCTGATATACATAATCATTAACTTTTGAAACCTAAATGGTTTCAAAGAAAACCAAAGTATAGTTACTACATTGCTATTAAACTATTTATACGATAATGATTTTCTCTTTCTGTGATTTTTGCTAATAATAATAAGCTATTATTATATATACATTAACTGCCAATCCAAAGTAATTTTAGAGTGGAGAGCTAGATTAGACAAACTCCTTTCATTTGTTTGAATCACTATAGTGGAGTAAACAATTAAGGCAAATATTTCACAGCTAAATTCTTTAAAATTATTTAATATGGAAAAAACTAAAATTCACATATAAAATAAATGTAAAAGACCAAATCAGATCCCTAAAATTAAAGAAATTCTATGAAAAACTTATCAAATCTTCTTGCAACCAGCATAAATTTAAAAACTCGTGTATACATATATAAAATCTATTTGATATTTTATTTGAAATGTAGTATGATATGGATATAATTTTTACTGTATTTTATATAATATTAGCAAAAAGGTTTACATCAATAAAATCTTAGAAAGTTAACTCAATGCTAATGCACTTAGACACCTCTCAAGTTAAACATAATTACATAACAGAAAGAGTCAATCTGCTCCTAAATTTATCATGTTATAAATTCAGTTGTTTACAAATAGGATTAAAAAAAAAGAAAACCCACTTTAAGTTAATTGATCTGCTAGCAATTTCTTCAAGACTCAAACTTCTTTTCTTAAAAATGTATTCAAAAAAAGATTACCTACAGAATAGGAAAAACTTTTTAGCTATGACATTTCCTATCAGTGCTTGATCTCTAAAATCTACATGATACTGCAAAAACTCAACTACAAAAAGACAAATAACCCAATTAAAAAATGGGCAAAAAGATATGAACAGGCACTTTACTAAAGAAGGCATTCAGATGGCTAAGAGATACATGAGGAAATGCTCATGATCATTAGCCATTAGAGAAATGCAAATCAAAACTACAATGAGATTCCACCTCACACCAACAAGGCTGGCATTAATCCAAAAAACACAAAATAATAAATGTTGGAGAGACTGTGGAGAGACTGGAACTTATACATTGCTGGTGGGAATATAAAATGGTGCAACCACTTTGGAAATCAATTTGGCGCTTCCTTAAAACACTAGAAATAGAACTACCATATGATCCAGCAGTCACACTCCTTGGAATATGTCCTAGAGAAATAAGAGCCTTTACGCGAACAGGTATACGCACACCCATGTTTACTGCAGCACTGTCTACAACAGCAAAAACATGGAGGCAACCAAGATACCCATCAATGGATGAATGGATAAATAAATTATGGTATATTCACACAATGGAATACTAGGCATCGATAAAGAACAGTGATGAATCTGTGAAACATTTCATAACATGGAGGAACCTGGAAGGCATTATGCTGAGCGAAATTAGTCAATTAGGCAAATATTGTATAAGACCACTATTACAAGAACTTGAGAAATAGTTTAAATGGAGAAGAAAATATTCTTTGATGGTTACAAGAGGGGAGAGGGGTATTCACTAATTAGATCATAGACAAGAACTAGTTTAGGTGGAGGGAAAGACAACACACAGTACAGGCAAGGTCAGCACAACTGGACTGAACCAAAAGCAAAGAAGTTTCCTGAATAAACCGAATGCTTCGAAGGCCAGCGTAGCAGAGGCAGGGGTTTGGGGACCATGGTTTCAGGGGATATCTAAGTTAATTGGCATAAGAAAACATTATGCATCCCACTTTGGAGAGTGGCATCTGGGGTCTTAAACACTAGCAAGCGGCCATCTAAGATGCATCAATTGGTCTCAACCCACCTGAAGCAAAAGTGAATTGAGAACACCAAAGACACAAGGTAATCATGAGTCCAAGAGACAGAAAGGGCCACATAAGCCAGAGACTACCTCAGCCCGACACCAGAAGAACTAGATGGTGCCCAGCCACAACCAATGACCGCCCTGACAGAGAACCCCTGATGGAGCAGGAGAGCAGTGGGACGCAGACCCCAAATTCTCATAAAAAGACCAGACTTAATGGTCTGATAGAGACGGGAAGGACCCCGGTGGTCATTGCCCCCAGACCTTCTGTTGGCCCAGGACAGGAACCATTTCCGAAGCCAACTCTTCAGACAAGGATTAGACTGGACAATGGGATAGAAAATGATACTGGTGAAGAATGAGCTTCTTGGATCAAGTAGACACATGAGACTAAGTGGGTAACTCCTGCCTGGAGGGAAAATGAGAAGGCAGAGGGGATCAGAAGCTGGCTGAATGGACATGAAAAGAGAGTGGAGGGAAGGCGTGTGCTGTCTCATTAGGGGGAAAGCAATCAGGAGTATATAGACAGGTTTTTTTTTTTTGTATGAGAGACTGACTTGATTTGTAAACTTTCACTTACAGCACAATGAAAAAAAAAAAACCCGGAATAAAAATGGATTCAAGTTTATATTATGACCCCTTATCTATTAATTTTTATTACGATGAACAAGCACAGCAAATATATTGGCAATACATCAAATTAAACCATACAGAACTCAAGAAAGGTCAAGATTATCAAAGGTGTTGAACAATGTAACTCAAACAGATAGTTGTCTGCAGAAAATAGATTTTCTGCTTGAGTCAATGGAAGTGACTTGTAATTCAAGGAATATTTCCATAATTCTGTATCATCACTAGGCAACTTGTAACTCAATAGAATTCTTAAAATAACGAAGTTTTAAATGGCTCTACACATGAAAGTAGACATCATTTTCACACAATTCTAAAGACCTTTTCTTTAAAAAGTATTTTTAAAATACTTCTAAAAAACCACTATTATTCCTAACAATATTCCTCAATTAAAATGTAAGTTAATAGTATTTGCTCTGAACTAAAAAGTAAATTACAAAATTTATTAGAAAATACATTACAATGTAATATAAACATATTATAAGGCCTTAAAACTGGCTCTGCAGTTGTTGGTTAAGGAATTTCCGAGTACCGTTTCCAAAGAAACCCTGTGTCTGCAGATAATTTTATCTCCACCACAGACCAACTCATTATCACTATCTCTACTTGGTTACCACAGGCAACTTAAAAGAACCATTTAAAACAAAACTCCTGTTCTGTGCCCCATCTCCCAAATCATCATCTTATAAACTCACAACCATCTAGAAAGCCAGAAACCTGGTAATCATCCTTGCTTTTTCCCATATTCCTCATATTACACATCCAATCTATCAGTTAAATGCCACCAATTTTCCCTTAAAATATATCCTAAATATGTCCATTTCTCTCTACCTCCTCTTTACAACCTTACTCTAAGCAAGCTTCAAACTCGTACTCCAACTACTGAAAGAGCACCTTAGGCCAAACAGGGTGAGGTGGGCATCTACCAGGAAGAGGGAAATAGTCTAGTGTAGGGTTTCAGAGCATAAGCAGGGCATCTGTGCAAGGAGGTGGCCCAGAGACGAGCAGCTGATTACGTTCAGTGGAACTGATCAAATATATAAATGCATCAAAGATAATGAATGCCAGGTTTCTCAACGTAGGAGAAGGAAGTTATAAATCTAGAAAGGGAGAAAACTAGAACGAACCCTCTGTTATTAAGATGGAATTGAAGGTATTGATATAAACACATGGTTTTCAATATAGATGGATCAAGAAATAAATATAGGATGCCAATGCGTGTGCTGTTCCCTTTGCCTAAAATGCTCTTCCCCCAACTCTGACTCTCCCCCACCAGGTCCCACATCCTCCCACTACACAAAATAAATGAATCCACTTGCATCTTCCTGTCTCATTTCCCACAGTAAAACAAAATGCTAATCCTAGATTGTAGTCTAAGTTCCTCTCCTAAATCCCAGAACTGCAGAGCCAATTGCCTCCCTCACTCATCCATCACTACCTGGAGGCATTTCAGGAACCTTCAATCACAATCCAAATATTAGCCTAAAACTGAATACAGCTTCCCTACCAAAAGCCATACCTCCGCTCATATTTTCAAACCTACCATCAACCTAGTCACTAAAGCAAAAATCGTAAAACTCTTCTGTAACCCCCTTTTCTAAAACACAAAATCCAACACCTTGTTGGTTTTACCTCTAAATCTGTTTAGTTTCTGCCCCTCCCTCTGAATTCTGACCTTTCTTTTCTAGATTTCATTTCTTTCCTAGATTACTACAACAGCTTCCTAACTACTCTCTCACTAGACTCTCCCGTCCAGTCACTACTCTATCAAAGTTATTTTTCTAAAACATAAATCTGATAACATCACAATCTGCTTAATCCTTCATTAACCCCACTACCTTGAGGATAAAATCCAAATTCATCAGGATTACATACAAGGCCCTTCATGATCTGGCCTGTGCTCAGCCTCATTCATTGCCCTTCTTCACCCGCTGACACAGAAAACACCTCATTCCTGCCTTAGCAAACATAAGAATTACTTATAAATCCCAACCCATTCTAAGTTTTCAGATCCTCATGCCCTTATACATGTTATTCCCTCACCAGTAATGCTATTATCCCCTTCTCCTTTTTTTGTTTTTCCATTCCTACTTCTATTTCCTATTTCAAGGCCATTAAAAAAATTAAATTGGTGAGTGGTTACATAGGTAGATATATGTTCACATGTGTGTACAGCAAGCTGTATGTGTGTATACACTTGTGCATATATAGTATCAGTAGGCATGACTCAAAATGAGAAGAAACAGCTGCTAACATTCATTAACGATCAGAACATGGAATGTATGAAGTACGAATCAAGGAAAACTAGAACTGCCAAATATGAAATGTAATGCATAAAGATGGATATCCTTGGCATTAGTGAGCTGAAAAGGGCTGGTACTGGCCATTCTGAATCAGACAGTCAAATGGTCTACCATGCCAGGAACGACAAATTGAAGAGGAGTGGCATCACATTCATTGTCAAAAAGACCGTTTCAAGGTCTATCCTGAATTAAAACACTGTCAATGATAGGATACTATTCACATGCCTACAAGGAAGATCAGATAATACAACTATTAAAATTTACACACCAACCCCTAATGCCAAAGATGAACAAACTGAAGATTTTTATCAAATTCTACAGTCTGAAATTGATCAAACATGAAATCACAATGATAATTACTGGTGATTGGAATGAGAAAGGTGGAAACGAACAAGGACTGGTAGTTGGAAAATGTGGTTTCGGTGAAAGAAATGATGCAGGATATCGCACGATAGAGTTTCGCAAGACCAACATTGATTATAAATACCTTCTGTCAACAACACAAAGGGCAACTATACACGTGGACCTCACCAGAGGGAAAACATGGGAATCAAATTGAGTACAACTGTGGAAAGACTCAACAGAAAAGCTCAATATCAGTCAGGACAAGGCCAAGTGCTGACGACAGAACAAACCATCAATTGCTCATATGCAAGGTAAAGCTGAAGCTGAAGAAAATTAAAACGAGTGCACAAGAACCAAAACACAACCTTGAGTATATCTCACCTCAATTTAGACTACCTCAAGAACAGATTTGACACATCAATCACTAATGACCGAAGACCACGTGAGTTG